>NC_089221.1:30500877-31700877 GCF_963924675.1 Phocoena phocoena | reverse complement strand
CAATGCTTTCTATGTGTGTGTATTTTGGACATAGTCATATATGGCCCATTACCTATATCAAATGGAGAGCTTGAGGGATGACCTCACATCTGTCTAAGGCTAACTCCCCTGGACTTGCTGTAACACCCCCATCTTTGTTGTGTTTGGAAATTGAATCAAGCTATTTGCCAGGACACAAGAAACTTTCATCAGGAAAAAAAAGGTTATCAATAACATTAATAATGAATACAGACACCATAGAGGCAGCAAACAAAAGAAAGCAGCAGGCCTGGTGATGTGCATTATCTGAAGGCTCTGGCTGACTAGGGTTCTGGCAAAATGTGGCCCTCTGCCTGTTTTGTAAATAAAGTTGTATTGAAACAGCCTTATTGAAACATATGTAAATTTATTTACATATTGCCCTTGGCTATTTTTGCTTTACAATGGCAGAGCTGAGTAGTTGCAATACAGACCCAATAAATACAAATGAAATAAATAACATATTCATTATCTGGCCCTTTTCAGAAAAAGTTTGCTAACCTCAGCTCTAAAGGATCAATTCTGTACAAGTCAGTCTTGACAAAGAATGACTGTAATTGTGTTTTTAAAAAATGTCCTGGAACTTCGCCATAGTGGATTAATTCCTCAAGGTTATCCCCAACAATGAGAAGCAAGCCAAGTGATTAACTAAGCCACTGACACTGTCTTAGGACACAACTTTCCCCTCAATTTCCCCTTCAACGGTGCCTCTTAGAAGGATTCACTTAAAATCATGCTGTGGAAATAATTTCAGATGGGAATTTTGATCCTATACAAATGTACTCTTTTCTCTGCCCTAATACCACTGTCTGTCTACCTGTGGGTCTCTGTGGCTTAGAAGATGGTGCTTCTCACAGACCCTGTATTTTGGAGCAAACAAGGAGCTGAGCTGAGAAGGTAGCTTGGGCTGCCTTTTCATAGATCATTTGTTTCTCCAGTCATGGCATTGTCACAGGAGCCTGGGCTAAGGGTTCATTACCTCTAAACACACAAGCAAGACCAAGTTCAAAAAGAAAGAGATAGTCAATGAACATAGAACATGAGTCTTTACCTACCCCATGGTCATAGGGGTGGTGGGTCTAGTAGACAGAGCACTAGGTCAGGGGTCAGAAGGCTTGGGTCCTGGTGCTGATTTTGCTACTAACAAGATGCATGACTCCAGGCAAGTGACTTACCTTCACTAAGCCATATAGGTTTAGACAGCTACCCCTAAGGTCCCTTCTAGTGCTAAAATTTTTGGATTCTACGATGCCGGCCTTAGGAGACTGTGCTGTTACCAGTGCTTGGCACATAGCAAGCACTACATAAATGTTAGCTGTCACTACTGCTTTGTGAAGGCACAAGGCATGCCTTTAAATGTAAATGTGGGTTCTTCCCCACTGTAACAGTCAACAACCTAAACTCAAGTTCTAAATAACAGAGCATAACCATAGGCAATGAAGACTCCAATTTCTGCTGGCCTTCTCAATTAGCACAAATGAATAAAGCTTTTAACTGGGGGGGTAGAGGGTGGTTGGTGGTGATGGTAGTTCTTGAATCTAAAACCCAAACCGTCACCCTTCCAACTGGAGAGCTGGTTTAATCAAAAGTCCATTTTGTACTGCAAGATAAATTTTTTCCCCTGAGAATCTTGATATAAGTTGAGACTGAGAACTCGAATTCCTTGGAATATCCAAACATCTTTCCCCTTCTTCTCATAATATATAAACTCCTTGTGGGGGCAGGGGAGGGAGCAAGGTTGTCCATCAAAATGGTAAATGACATTCAGTCTTGAGTTTCCAAATATAATTCGTCAATTATGGGTGTAGAAGAACTGTTAGTACCCACCATAATCCCTCAGGCTTCACCACTTCAGAGCTGGCCAACCCACTTCTAGCTACCAATCTTTGCACCTTTTGGCCTAAGAATTTTCTCAGAAGACATAGAAAACTGCTCTACCCATAAGCCTGGCAGGCCAGAAGTGTCAGGAAATTAACACCCATCCCCGAGCAGCCCTCCCCTGGTGACAGATGGAATTGATGTAAGTACCCCAGCTCTCTCACCCCTCAGGTAGGAAAACTCTGTGCTATGTGTTCTCTACCATTTTCTAGAGTTTCTCCCACGAGTATAAGCTCTAATCATCACAGTGTTAACCCACTTGATGAGAAAACCTTCATTGACTGCCTTTTCAGTGGACTCCCTGTCTCACTTTCCCACTCTTTTTTTTTGTTCTGTTTTGTTTTGTTTCACCTTTCATATAACTTATTTTAATTCAAATCTTTATCCTATGGTCTGTTCCTGGGAAATCCAAAGGAAGACAATAGGTGTTGCCTAATTAATTCTTTAGAGTTTGAATAATAAGCATTCATCTGTAGAATATCAGGTACAAGATATTTATAGCCAAGAAATCAGAACAGAGTTGAAAAAAATATCATCATCATAAAAACTAGCAACAAACCTAACAGAAGTGGGAGAAAGTCCAAGCTCGCCATGGTCTTCCCCTTTAGGTCAAATTCCCTGGAGTTGTAAGAGGTTAATTTGGGTTCAGGGGGCTTTCTCGAGATGAAGAATTATCTTCCAATCATTTCATATGTGTTCCAGAAACCTCTGAGTTCCTAGAATTTCTATTACGAACCCTGGACATCACTGCAATCATTTCTCAATACCACACAGCAATGAATAGGTCAATCTCAATGTGCTCTTAGCCAAGAAGCCAGCAGATTTGGGCCCAGAGGACAAGCTCATTCTCAAAAGATCAAGGTTTCTATGGCTCTTGCAGTTACTTCATGAATTTACAGCAGGCATCCTTAAGCTAAATCAGACCTGATCCTCAGAGAGTTCTGAATGCAAGCTAAACACAAATCAAAACCTCATGGTTACACCTAAGGAGGAAAATAGTAGAAACAGAGCATATTATCACAAAGCAGTGGTACCAAAGGTAGCAATTAGGGTCCCAGCAGGAAGAAGAATTTACTTAATCTAAAAAGACTGTAATTAAAAGATATCTTACAGAGGTATGAACAGCTCTGAGAAAAAACTAGGGCTGTGGATGCACCCAGAGACCAGCAGCAGTGAAATGCTGCCGGTACCCAGGACAGAAAGTACAAGAGGAGAAAATACTGTTCCTGGCGCCAGCCAGAGCTGGAAGCCAAGGACAGCCAGGAGATGCAGTTTTAAAGAAATGCAACTGCTGCCAGGAAAGCAGCACCAAAGCAGGGTGGAATCAGGCAAGACGCACACCAGGGTCTCTCCGCTGCTCTCCTCTCATCTCCTTCCGGTGCCTCTCGTTAGCTGAACCCAAAAAAGCCAAAGGGCAAAGCAGCCTGACTGATGCAGTAAGGCCAGCCCCAGGCAGCAAGGAGCAGGGCGGAGAAGAGCAGAGAGGAAATGTGGAGGGAAGAGCAGGACGAAAGTAGAAAACCCATCGTTATCTGGGTGCAGAGCAGAGCATGTCGGACCCTCACTCTGTGTGGGAAAAACTTTGTAGTCATTTCATTTGTTTCCTTCATACTTAGTTCATCTTTTCCATCGCTTTATTATGAAAATAATCAAACACTACAGAAAAGTGAAAGAGTTTTAGAATGAACATGTGTATAATCACCACATGGATGCTACCGTAAACATTTTACTATACTTCTTTTATCACACATATATCAACAATCTATCCCTGTCTCCATCAGTGAATCTGATTTTTGATGTATTTCAAAGTAAATTTCAGACATTACTTCCCCTTAAATGCTTCAGCATCATATCATTTACTTTGTTCATTTTTAATTCTACTACAATGTAGTTTATTTTTCATACATATATATATGTATGTATGTGTATGTATATATCAAGAAATTAATTGGTGAATGGGTCAATCAATTGGTTGCTTTCAACTGGGCCCCCCAGGAGCATTCATTTTATCAGATATGAAAGTCCTTACAAAACAAAGACCAGAAAAACCTTTGCAAACACTCTATCTTTTGGCTGCTTTACTTTCCAGGGATTAAAGAATTGATCTTCGTAAGTAAGCCAGGGTCAGCACAATAAAACTGAAGAAGACTTGAGTACTGTTTTCCTCCCAACCTCACAGTCAGATCTCGTTATGAGAGATGGACTGGCTCTATCCCTTCCCCTGCAACCTGACGTTTTCTATCACACCGCCAAAGCCATTCCCACATACATCTCATGTTCCTTTGCTTTCAAAGACAACTGGAAGAAGGAGGGGAACTGAACAATGGACTGTTTTAACTCCTCCTCCCCCGCTATCTTTTTTTTTTTTTTTTTTTTTGCGGTAGGCGGGCCTCTCACTGCTGTGGCCTCTCCCAGGCCCCGGACGCGCAGGCCCAGCGGCCACGGCTCACGGGCCCAGCCGCTCCGCGGCACGTGGGATCCTCCCGGAGCGGGGCACGAACCCGCGTCCCCTGCATCGGCAGGCGGACTCCCAACCACTGCGCCACCAGGGAAGCCCCCCCCGCTATCTTTTGATGTATGAGTAAACAGCATTATTGCCTTTGCTTCTTAACCTTCCAAAACGATAAAAAGCAGGTCTAAGGCAGCCCCACATGTTACTTCAAACTCTACCTCTTCTCTGGGTATTGAAAATGACATATTTCACAGTGTGGACTTGATCAGATGCTCCTTAAAAACCCACAATTCCAATAGCCCCTGGCAGCATGGAGGTAGGATTTAAATTATATACTGCTACAGACTGACTCCTGGGCCATTTCCTTCTCTAAATCACACTGCAGTGTGGGTTTTCAAATGTCTTCTCAGGTTGAGAAAAAATGTTGGCACAGAGAAATGACACCTTTTCTGTACCATGAGGGAGGAAGGAAGTGAATTTGGGAGCTGAGAACACGATCAAATTAATCACAACACGTTAAAAAGTATTTGCCCCAAACGAGGCCATCGTTTTCCACTGCATAGCTGTCTGGGAAAGACCAGCTGAATGCAAGACACTCCAGCAGGCATTGGAGGGGACACACAGGTGAAGACATCACAGGGCTTTCCTTCACGAGTTACAAATCTAAGACAAGGCATGGGTCAGTACATCAAAAACATAATACAAGACAAAATGGAAGAAAAGCGTAAGGGCTTCTGGCTGGGAGGGTACGTGAAGACCTCACAGAACGGCACTGAGCCGTGCTTGGAAGGGTCACTGCATTTCCTTGGGCAGAGATGAGGGAAGGATTTTCCAAGGGGATGGATCAACTGGACAGGTCCACCACTGGGAAGCAAAGAGGAGGACTGTGGAAGCGCAAATAATCGAGCTTGGTTGGAATACAGATTATGTATTCAGTGAGAAGACAGGAAAAGGAAGTGGAGGCCATACTCTAATAGACCTTGGATGCTCAGCTTTAGAATTTAGAAGGCAGTAGAGAGCCAGAAAGGAATATTAAACCCAAGAGTGACAGGATTAGAACTGCATTTTAGAAGGAGCATTCTGGCAGAGAGTATGGTTGACTCAAAATGGGGAGAGAGCAGATATCATAGAAATAGCATCTTTTATACTTGTTATCTTAATACCACTGTAAAGAAGGTAGCTAAGGAAAATTTTCTTTATATTCCAACTGCAATTAACCTCTTTTGGGGTACAGAGCCATATAGCTGATACATGAAAATCTATCACTACTATAGTAGCTATATAAAATCTTGATACAGGATCTTTCTTCTTGGTTTAATACAAAGGCCAAAAAGGATGTGAGCTATTTTTATTAAACTCTATGCTGGTTCCAGATCTTTTATCAATAAAATGAACTTTATGACTGATCTAGACACCAAAAGTCATCATTTGATGATATAAACTTGAAGAATCTATAATATGAGATTAAGGAAATGAAATTCCTTTCAATTCCATTTTCACGGGAGCCTAAGCTCAATTATACATCTGTGTCAATGTTGTCAATATTTGCGGTTATATCAAATGTGGGAAAACTACCATCTCTACCACTACATAAACTCTATAAATCAAAAAGAACCTAGTTAATATGGACTAACTTTGGAGTGCCCATTATGTACCACATGTCTAAGTACTTTCCTAGCTGCATTTCCAGTCATCATATTATTTCACTGATTTATCAAATAAAACCCTTGTGGTAGGTATTATGAGCCTTAAATTTCAGGTAGAAATCTAAGGTATAAAGAGATTAAATACTCTGTCTGGGATCAGGCAGCCATCAATTTTAAAACTAGGATTCAAACCCATGTCTGTTTGATTGGATTCTTGTTACAACTCCTCCAAGCTTCAGGGATGTGTGTTATGTGTGTAGGTTGTGGCCAAAGCCCATCAATTACTCTAAAACAGCTATCAAAGGAAGGCCTCTTTTTCCAACCTAATGATTTACTTGTTTAACTACAGCCATTAGGAACTCCTAGAACATCAAAAAGATGCTGAAGAAACTACCAGAAAGCCTTGAGACTTGAATGATAAACCTTGAAATACTCACATTGAAGGTGTAGCAAATATTATTTCCAATAAAGAAGATGGCTAAATAGTGGAGGAATGGGAAGCTGGGAGGAACAACAAAGCCAGGCTGAGTATCCTGGGTGTCCCTGAGACCCCAAAAGGATCTTCTATAGGAGACACTGGGAGGATTCTGGAGCTATCCTCCAGCCACTACAGCTGCTTCTCATTTGCAAACAGCCCCTCAGTCATCACGTATTCCGCAAAACACACACCAACCAGTCAGGAGTATGACTGAAAGCAGTACCAGTTCATTCTACAGAGTGTCCTGTGACAGGCATGGAGCCTCTGCAAGTAAAACGTGGGTGAGTCTTGTTGGCAAGGTCCCTCCTGGCTGCAGAGCTAGACTCAGGGCCAGCACAGCGACCATGCTCTTATCCATCAGCTGCAAGAAAATCTCCGGATTGATGGGAAGCATCAGGGGTTACGGGTTGACAACCTGGGTTCATGTCCTGGCTGTGCCTGTTTCCTCTTTGCTAAGTCATCAGCTCTTGACTTCCCAGTGGGGCAAGGGTTACAAGATCAAACGAGTTCATTTCTCTAAAAGTGCTTTGAAAAGTGCAGTGGTCCAACAAAATATATCCATTTATTTTGGGGGGATCATCTTCATCCCCATCAAAGCAGGCTGTGGTGACTAAAAAATGATTTTTATATTTTAAGATGCATCTCTCACTGAATAAATTATTCTACCATGAATACTCCTCTTTGTTATGGGATACAAATAGAAGGAACTTCTAGAAAACTGGTAAAAACTGAAGTTCTAGTTGACATTCCTTAGAAATTCACTCTAACCCACTGAGTCGTTATTTTACCTTTTAAAAGGGATTTATTTTACTTTTTGTAAAATGTAGGAAATATGTAGCAACAAACAGCATGTAGTCACATAAACATAGACCTATTTTTGGACCCTACTGCAAAGTGATGTAAGTCAATTTGGCTGCCTGATTTTTAGGATCTTCTATTAAATCATGGTAGCCTCCAACAAGTTAAGATAGGCGGTAACTATCTGCTTTTCAACCACGTTGTACACTACAGTGAAAGCAAATTCTAGGCCAAATTCTCCCACACATACGAACAACGGATGGACAGGAAGTTGCAAAAATTCTCAAATAACTTACTCTTATAACAACCCTGTTTGTTCTTTTAGGAACTCCAAAGCACTGCATGAGAGACAATCCACCATGTCTGGTCCTTGTCTTGCTGTGTACACAGCTGAACTACATTTCCCGACCTCCTTGCAGTTAGGTTGAGGCCCTGTGACCGCGTTCTGGCCCGACACATAAACATCTCCCACACAAGCCTTCTTTCTTTTTACCTTCCATGACACCTTGGAGGCCCATTTTAAAGATGGTGGGAACTTCCCTGGTGGCTCAGTGGTTAAGAATCAGCCTGCCAATTCAGGGAACATGGGTTTGATCCCTGGTCTGGGAAGATCTAAGCCCGTGCAACTAAGCCTGTGCACCGCAACCACTGAGCCTGCATGCCCCAGAGCCTGCGTGCCGCAACTACTGAGTCCACATGCTGCAACTACTGAAGCCCGCGTGCCTAGAGACCATGCTCCACGACGAGAGAAGCTACTGCAATGAGAAGCCCGTGCACCGCAATGAAGAGTAGCCCCCGCTCGCTGCAACTAGAGAAAGCCTGCGTGCAGCAACGAAGACCCAATGCAGCCAAAAATAAAATAATTTAAAATTAAAATAAAAAATAAAGATGGTGGCATTACAAGATGAAGGTATTAAAGACACAGTGACTCAGGTTTTTCAAGTCACCCTTTGGAGAAGGGCAGCCCAGGAGAGCTGCCCAACAAGAAACGATCACTTTGGACTTGGAGTAAATGAAAAATAAATCTTATGTCAAGCCACTGAGATTTAGAGTTGTTTGTTACAGCCGCAAGCAACTTGCTGAGGCAGATGCATCAGGGTTTTAATGGCAGGATCAACAAATCATCCAGACGGATGAGGCAAAGGAATCTACTGTTAAGTGAGGAAGACACAGGATTGAATGGAGCTCTGGCCCGATGCCAAAGCAGCTTGACTGTTGGGCTTACTGAATTGTTAAATTCTGTCCATGCAAAAATAGAGGGGCATGTACAATCTTTCTAGCCAATCACATATTTCACCAATGAAAACATTATTTCTAACATAATTTGTGTGTGCTAATTAACAAACCCTCTAGGCTGGAGTTTTGATAGCATCACTTGAAATATCTTCCCAGCCACCTTTGAGAGTAGACATCATAGTAAAGTTCTTCAAGTGGTAACTAACCAGCCCTGGAGTGTAGACTCCTGGCCAGCACAGAGGTGAATTCAAAATATTTAACCACTGGTATAACACAGCCACCAAGACATTAAAAAAAGATGTAAACTCTTATGCCAGAGCGGTACCTTCTATCCTGGATTACTTCAAATGTTAATTAAGCACCCCTTAGGGTAGAGATTAAAGTAATTCACACCATGACTGTTTATACTGAAGTATTTAAAAAATAAATTACAAGCAAACAAGCGTCTAGCCGTCATCCAGTTTATTTACGTCTCTGCTCACTCTAAGAATTACCAGCAAAGGATCATGGGACCTATTCCTAAGTGTAAGATTAGATCAATAAAATTAGCCATCTGTCCAAGGAAGGCTTTAAACTCAGGTTGTATTTAAGTATTATGTTTCCAACTGCCCAGATGCTACAGAAAAGTGCCTGCTGATACAACTCCTTTTGCACAATGTAAGCCATTAACTGGCTAATATCAACTTGTTGCATCAAGAGAAATAAATAGCATTAACACTGCATTAAATCTGATTCGGGATTTTGGGTGCCCTGTCAGCAAACACAAGTGTTAAGATTTAAATTGCTCAGGATTTGCAGAGTCAGACAGAGAAAGAATCTTCAAGTGTCTTTACGGGGATGGGGAAGAAGAGACTGGAAAAGAGATCAAAGCTTCAGAAAGTGTGTCCTTGGTGGGTCTGGTTGGTTAAAGTAATAATAATTAGTGTGAGTATTATTAGTTAGTAACATCCCATCTTTGTGTAACACTTCAGTTCTTTCAAAGCACTAGTCTGCTTTATTTCCTTTGATTCTTAAAATAAGCTGGTGGGGTTATCTGGGGTAAGTGGGGTTTTTTTTACAACTCTGGAAGTGCACGAATCATTAATAAGAAAAGGAAGAGCCAATGGAGCCCAGTCTCTATCTTTCTATGTCACTGGTAGTGGCTCATAAATTACTCCAAACTGATGATCAATGAGCAGACCCTGACCCTTTCTTAGCTCTCTAGCTTCATGGAGATTTTCACAGACTCCCAGTCACATGTCAGCCTGGATAATTCTCTTTCAGGAACAAAACCTCCACGTGACAATTACCAGAAAAAATTGTCCATCACCCTTGGGGATACTGTTTCTCAAAAGAATCTACTCCAGCAAGACCACAAACCTCACAGCCACATTTCCAAACCCCAAATCAAGGCATGTGGTTGACCAAAGAGTCTTTCTGATTTGTCAGTTTATCTAAAAATTTGTACAACTCAGTAAAATTAGAATTATGCTATCAATCATACATTAACGTGTACAAGAAAGGATAAAAGTACATGAACTCGGGCTTCCCTGGTGGCGCAGTGGTTGAGAGTCCACCTGGCAGATGCGGGGACACGGGTTCGTGCCCCAGTCCGGGAAGATTCCACATGCCGCGGAGCGGCTGGGCCCGTGAGCCATGGCCGCTGAGCCTGCGCATCCAGAGCCTGTGCTCCGCAACGGGAGAGGCCACAACAGTGAGAGGCCCGCGTACCACAAAAAAAAAAAAAAAAAGTACATGAACTCATAAGTGTCTATGTTAATTATTCTGATGCCTGGAAATACACACATTCTTCTCCCACCCACACCCTCTTCCAGATTAAACAATCCCAACTTCATAAACATTGCCTTCAAGCTTCTGGCTTCTAATCCTTTTTTAATGCCTTGGTATATCTATTACCTCATTTAATCCTTAAATGGTAGGTTCTTTCCTTACCCTATTTTTACAGACAAGGAAACCCAGGTTTGCAGAGCTAATATAACTAGCCCTATGTCACCAAGGAACTAATAATAATAATAAAAAAGAAGTGTCAGAACTTGAACCCAAAGTTGTCGAATAGCAGAGTCTGTGTTTTCACCCAAGCCTTCCAGCTTGGCCAGGAGAAGCCTGCCTGAAAGAAGGAGCTGCGTGGGAGCGGGGGTGGAATGGGCCTGGGGGAAATGAGGGGCAGGGGCTGGTCATATACAGCCTGACTTCTTTGTTGATGCTACTGAAGGGTGTCCCGCCGTGTGCAGCCATCTCTCAATGACGGGGTTACTGGGAAAGAGGGTGAGTAGAAGGACGACCTGCCCAGAAGAGATGTCCTTCAGGGGCCTTCAGAGGACCTCAAGTCCCGAATCCAACCTTCGGAAACCCGGCAGAGAATCTAAACACTGGGGTTGTTTTGGCTGAAATACAGATGCTTGCTGTCGAAGTGGAGGCTGTCGGGGTACCGGAGAGTACCTGGGGTGGAGGCAGGGAGGCTATGCGAGGAGCCCAAGTTCTCCTCCGTCACGTCCCTAAGTGTGGACTGTGAACCACATGCGCCAAGTGACCTGAGGCTCTTGTTTAAAAAAGCAGATGTCTGGGATGCACTCCAAGAATTCTTATCCACATAGAAGTTCAGCGGTGACTCGCCGGGGTCAGAAGTCTGAGATCCGCTCTGTGCCAGCTCTGGAAACGGCGCCCTCTGCTGGCAGCAATTTGATTTGATTTTCACCTGAGTCTCTCTCTGCCCCCAGGCCCAGACCCCCAGCCCATGAGATCGGGATTCTTCAAGGAAGCAAGTGTCTTCCAGCTCATTTCAGGAGGCTGAAGCACACTTTGGGGTCCTTCTTCAGAACGACCGTTCACAACCAATGCAATCAAAGATGGGTTTGGGGGGTTTCTCCTACAAACTGCCATTCAGTCTCTGCAGCATCTCCTCACCCTTTCCCTTTTTTATCCCTGAAATAGCAGGTGCACTTCTAATACCTGCAACTTGCTGTGACCAAAACAAGTGGCAAGGGTCTTGACCAGCTCAAAATATTCTCTGTTGCAATCAAGATATCACGTCACTCATTTAGTCCGTTGGGAGAAATACAGTCCTGCTTGCCTAGTGGGTCAGGTAGGAGAAGACAGGAGCTCCCGAGGATAACACTGCAGGAGTTGAGATCCCACCTCCACCTCAGACACCTGAGTCCCTGTTTTCCAGAAATCTACCTCTGGTTCACTGGACCACTTTTGAGCTACAGTAACCCGTGGACAGATGGACAGCTACTCCCCAAAGAATTCTAAGGTTATTAAAGCCCTGGGCTCAGGGAAGCAACAAAAAGCAAAAACAAAAACAAAAACAAAAAGCGAAACACCACTCAGTTCCTTTCTGGTCAAGTCACTCTCCCATGAGAAAGAATTCTGAGAAAAAAGTACTGCCTCATGTTACACACATTTACTCCTGACCATGACCTCTCTGTGTCCCTTTACCTCATAGAGGATCACAGGAAAGAGAAAGAGAAAGAGAGGCAGGGGCTTCTTTATAGGGATGAGGTATGATGTGGAAACAAATGGGAGGGTAGGAGGGCTGATGGAAGGAAGGATCGGAGGGAAATATTTCCGCTATGGTGCCAGAACTGCATTGGACACTAGTAGTTAGGTGCTGGGGAGAAATATACATAATCCCTCTTACGGTGTTTGTCGCTCCAGTTTTCATCAAGAAGCAAGACAATCTGGCTGAGCCTTGTGGAGGAGCAGGGTTGGTTGGAAAGGGAGGGGTGACATCCGGAAGAGCTGAGCCCCCCCAGATTACATGCTTTGGGAAAGGGACTTGGGTGAGAGCTTTGAGTGAGGACATAACCAATCTCTTGTGAATTTCAGGTTATCCTGGGTGGGTGGGGGAAGTAGAAGAGGATGAGCCCTGACCTTTGCCTGACCCTTTAGCCATTCAGCCTCACACTAGTAGCAGCAGAAACCACCTAGAGGTACACGTATTCCCCACCAGCAACCGACAAGGCACATTGCCCTTGCCCTAACTCTGCTCTGCCCCTCCAGTCTTTTGTTTTTTCTTCTTTCTGAGTTTCCCTGGATCTTTGTTTTAATCCACTTCTTCAGATAGAGAAACACTGAGGGAAAAGTGGAAAGGAAAAGATTACAGACCTACATCTCCCTCCGCAAAATGACTGCGGATCTCCAGTCCTCCAGAGGAAAACCTTGAATTCTGAACCCTGACCTTGTCCCACTGACCCTGGGACCTCAGGCAGCCGGAAAGGCAGAGGAAAGGCAGGGCCCTCACGCAGCCCTCCAGCCCCTCTCTCTGTGCCAGAGAGTTAAGCTAACACCGTTAAGTTAGCAATCTGCCTGTGGGAACACACGTGGCTTGACATGCTGGTCCCAGCAGATGTGTCTGGATTTCCTTCTCCCTCCCCCCTGCCCTACATCAGAGGCACAACAGTCCTCCCTGCATGTCCTGGTAAGACTCTGGGTATGGGAAGAACTGGAAACCACTCAAGGGGGTCTGGGTACTAGTCCAGCTGAGCTTCTGATATTAACTTGGGCAAGTCCCTTGGTCATGCTCAGCCCAGCTGTACAATAGGGTGTTTCACTTCCTGCCAGGTCTGTGATTCGAATTTGGGAGGCCCCCCCCATTCATCCAGGGGGAAGACGCCCTCCCTGAGGGGTTGCACACCTCCCCTAACCAGGCTGCTAAGGACTCCTTTCTGCTCCTGGGTATCAGAGCCTGAATTCCCATTCAGGCTCTTACTAGTTGGGTGACCCTGGGTGAGATATTTAATTTCTCTAAGCCACAATTTCCCTTCAGTTAAACAGGGGTAATAATAATACCCATCTCGCAGACCTGTTGGGTTGATTAAATAAATCAGTATGTGTCAAGTTCTTAGGACAGTGTAGAAAGCAATTAATTAATGCTCATTATTATTTAATTTGACTTAACTTGCGAACTGTTCTTTCTTGTGAGTCTCAGCAAATGCAGAGGTTTCTTTATTAACACTCAGTGACAGAGGAGTAGCTATCTTGGTGGAGGGAAAAGTTGTCTATGTTGGACCCAAATGAGACTCATAATTGAAGCTGCTGCTTGGTTTTTTCTCACCAGAAGTAGATGGGGATGGGAAATTTTCAGGTGGATTTTGAATCCAAGACTTCTCCAACAAAGCCGAACTTGTCAAAGGGAGATTTAGGGAGGGTGAGGAGAAAGACAGGGTCATCCAAATAAAACAGGACTGTTGCAGTACACCTTAGGGGTAGCCATGCCACCTTCAAAGTACTGCACACAAATCAATTTCTATTGAGGAAACAAGGTACAAAGAAACTCCTGTATGGATACTAGCAAGACCTGCTAGTGTCTGGGGAAGATTATAAATCAGCTGGCTGCTGGCTGCTGTTCACATCGGAGCCAAGTGGGGCACATTCAGTCTTTAATCTGGACCAATTCTCCGGATCAAAAACTAATCTTTCCAAGAGTTGTAAATGAGCCCAGGAGGATATTTGCCCCCAAAGTTTATGAAGCAGCTGTCATTTTAATCTGAGCAGCCTTCCAACCTGAGAGCCAGTGTCTGGATAAAATTATAAAGTAATGAAAAACTCTCCTAGGCTGAACCTAGTCCAAACACTCCTTTTACCTCAAATTTGATATATTTAATGTGCTAAAATATTTAAAATGTAGTTTCCACTATCAAAACCCTATCTATGCTTCAAATAAAACCAAAGAGACCAACATGGCATATTCATGGCATGAATAACAGAATGAAACCCTGGATGAACCAGGTAGGAAGTATCTGTAGGAGAGGAACTACAGAAAATAAGAAAGGAAACATGGTGAACCATATGAGCAGTTTTTACACAGCAGGCTTTTGTGAAATACTTTTTTAAAAAATTCTGCTTAAACGAATTGAAATCTATCCTTAAAAGAACACTACATACACTGCTCACCCTTAAGAACTACAGGTATAACTATGGCATTGTTCAAAAATTGTGACTGGATGGTTTTATGTAAATAAACCCACAGAATGCAGATGATCACGTGTGGGTATCTTAAGGAGGAAAGTTAGAAAGAAGCCCTTCATTGAAATCCTTGAAGATATGTGTCTGCGTGCATGTAGGAAAGAAACAATTTAATATATTATCACCTGGGACTGCTGCTATTTTCTCCAAAGTGAATGATCAGTGGGACTGAAATCGCTCATAATTTAAGTGTGCTTCAGATTATAATAACAATTATAAATTTCAAGGCAGGTAGCAAGGCACAGGTGATAATAGATACAGCTTGAAGAGTGAAGGCATCTTCCAGAGCAGAAAGGCAACAAGTCATATTTCCAAGTGGAGAGACCCTGGAGCAGTGAAATTATTTAAGCAGCCATATGGGAACCTGCCAAGATTATTTTCTTTGCCCTCTGATAAATTTCCCCCGTTTGTCTCTTTCTAACAGCAACATTATTTGTGAAGACAAACTGTGCTTTCTGCAAAGTTTTGCAGACTGCATTCAAATAGTTATATTGTTTTCCATTGTTCATACGATGTAATTACTACCGTAAGACAACCCGGTTTGCAAAGTAAACTAAGAAAAAACAGATTTTTCAGAATTCTAAATATAGTCTCAGCAAAGAGGAATAAAAATCATTATCCGAGAAAGTGTTTAGAACTTTCTTGCTTAGAATGTTCTACTTTGAATAATCTCACCACACAGGCCAAACCAAAGTAGGCAAAAACACAGTAAGACTTTCTACCTGTGTAACTAGAGAAAATGCAAGTTAGTATGTTTCGAGTTCTCAGCAGTTCACTGTTAATAGCCCACAACGCTGTACATCTTTGTTTAAATCGCAGGGCAAAGACAGGAGCTCAAATCACGGTAAAAATTAACCCGTTGGGTGCTCCTTTCTGAGAAAATGGCCCCAGAGTGGAAGAGGATCCTAACAGCAGAGGCCACATCCCTACATAGTGCGTGGGAAGGACTGGAGATGGGCATAGGGTACACCAGACAAATCTTCAGACACTTAACAGGAAATCGCTGGGCTCTGAACAATATGAATTCAATAAGCTGTTTAGAGACACAGGAGGAGCTGTTTGACTTTTCTTGCACAGTTGCAATCCTTGTAATTGAGACAGCGTGATCGCTGCCCCAACTCTCAGCTCTCTGTGGTCAAATACAGAGCCCTCCACCTCTACTGTGTCTGGAAAATAGATCATTCTTTTAACAAACAAATATCCCTGGAACCGCCTGTCCTGGGAGGGGGAGGGCGAGGCTGGCGTCTTTTCTCGGCTCTGGGCAGAGAAGAACCCAGTTAAGTGCCGCGGGTCAGGGGTGGGAGAGGCGGTGCGTTGCCCGCTTTGGGTCCTCGCTAGAGACGGGGACCTGGGCGCTCCGGACGTGATGCTCCCGGGAGCACCGAACGCATTACCTGGTTTTCTGTGAGCTGCTCTGAGCGGCACAGCGCCGGGTCCGAGGCTGGAAGCCAGGAGCAAGAGCCGGAGCAAGACGCCTCGGGTTAAATCCATTTCACCGCGGGCGCCTCAGAAGTTTCACCAAGTCCTGGGCGCACAGGGAAAGGGCGTCTCCTGAGATACGTCGGGAGACGGGGCCCCCGCGGATCCCCTGACCGAGGTGAGGAGGCGAAGGGCTGAGGGAGCTGGACCAGGAACCACGGAGGAGTCCACGGAGGCAGGACAGCAGCCGGGAGGTCCGCGTGCGGGAGTGAAGCGGGCTTCGAGCAGCAGGGCTTTTCGGGCGGGGCGGGGGGGAGGGCGGGGATGGGGGCGGCGAGGGAAGCCGACGGGGAGGGACTGGCTGGCCGCGGGAGAGAGGGAGGGAGGCTCGACCGACCCGGGGATGGAATTACAATCGAGTGGAAGTGAGAGGGGCAGGCCCTGAGACAATTTACTCTTCGCCCACCTCCAGGGCAGAGAGCCCGCGCGTCACCCCTCTAGTGACCCCCAGCTCAGCCCTTCCCGACTGGTGACCTAGATTGGGGCGCTAGGAGGGGCCGACTTCAACCGCTAGAGACGCAGGGCAGGATTTAGGTGACTGCGAGTCCAGGACCCTCTGCCTTGGTCCTGAGCCTGAAATCTTGCGGCGCCTCCCCCTCCCCTGGTATACTCTCCTCCGGCCGCGCCCCTCTAGGTCGCTTCCACCTTCCTCGGGTACTTTACCCAACACCTCCAAAGCTTGCTCTAGCCGGTCCACCGCACTAGGAGTAAGGGGGATAGCAGAGGGAGGAGGAGAGGGTCTGTGATTTGCGCGGGGGGGGGGGGGGTGAGGGGGGAGGCTGCGTGGGAGGAAGAGGGGGCGGGGCTGGCCAGGACACAGGCGCTAAGAAGATAAATGGGATTTAAGGCGCGCAGATGGAGAGCTGAAGCCTGCCACTCTGTTGGAAAGGCCGGGTGGAGATTAGGGCCCGGCACGGGGAAGTGTGGTGCCCTCCGGGCAGAGGAAGGCAACTTGAGACCCTCCAGGGGAGGAGATGAAGCTCTGGGTTAAGCCTGGCTTTGCGGGGGGAAAGGAAGCGAGCTCGAGCCCCCCTGGCAGACCGAGAAGACCCGGCTGGGAGGGGGCGCGCGCCGGCCGGGCTGGGGCTGGAGGCCGACGGGGAGTCCTGGCCACTGATCCTGGGACCAGGGTTCCCAGATCGGCTAGCTGGCCCGAAAAAGACCCCTTCCTCTCCGGATTTGCTGCCAGAGAACTCAGTAAAATGCGTCTGTTGCCGGGTTTCCAGGTGGCGCTGGTAGAGGAGACCCGGGGACTTAAGTCCCGTTGCACACCTGCGTGCTGATCTTCAAGCCAGCGAGACGAGAAGGCAGATACAACAAATAAACCAAGAGGGAATAAACCTTGAGGGAAACGCAGCCCTTGCCAGTTCCTGGGGAAACATCAAAGGCCCTAGGAAGTACCCCGCAGAGGGAGCCGAGGTCGCTGGCCCGCGGGACTTCGTGCTGGCCCGGCCCCACCTGGCAGCGTGGCAGAGGCTCCTGGCGTCCTGGCCCTTCATTGTTAACCTGGGTTTGGGGACCCGGAGGGAACAATGTTGACCAATGTATCTCCCTCCCCCCCACCCCCCAAAGATTTCTACTCCTCTTTTAGGAATGAAGTATCCCTCCTGGCTAGAGGGTTTGTACTGAGCCAGATCTAAGAATATGTTCCCTTCTGTGTTGGCATCCTCGGGTGTGCAGCTCTCCATAAAGAAATTCAAAGTCATGAGTCTTTGGAAGTCTTAGATGTCACACCAGAGCTTGTCCTTTTACACGGAGCTGGAGGAGAAAAGTCTTACAAACTGTGCTCTTCACTTCCAAGTTGATAACACACCCATGTCCAGGAGACGGGCCATGTGACTGTCCCCAAGGCTACTAGTCTCAAAGGTAGCAGAATCCTAGACCCTTAAGATCAGAGCCCCTAGAGGTCATCTAGGCCCCGCCTCCATTCTACACAGGAATCTGCCTTCTACATCCTTGGCTTGAACTCCACCTGTGACAAAGGGCATCTACCTTACCACCAGCCCAGAAGTTGGATAGCTCTTTTTACGAGAAAGGGATTTCTTATATCAGACCTCAGGTGGCACCCGGAACCAAGTTAACTATTACCATGAAGACACCTCCTATGTTGGTGTTGTGGTCTTTCCCACTTAAAAATGATTCTCCCTGCTGTAGAAATTGGAAGTAATACTAACCATTAATATTACGGCTAGAATTGACACAACACCTCCCATGTACCCGACCGTCTTTTTTTTTTTTTTTAAGTTTTAAGAATTTATTACTTTTATTTTTAATTTGATTTAATGGCACATTTATATGATTTAATTTTTAATATCAAGTTTGCAAAATTCTTTTTTTTTTTTAAACATCTTTATTGGGGTATAATTGCTTTACAATGGTGTGTTCGTTTCCGCTCTATAACAAAGTGAATCAGCCATACATATACATATGTTCCCATATGTCTTCCCTCTTGCGTCTCCCTCCCTTCCACTCTACCCATCCCACCCCTCCAGTCTGTCACAAAGCACCGAGCTAATATCCCTGTGCCTTGCGGCTGCTTCCCCCCAGCTATCTACCTTACTACGTTTGTTAGTGTGTATATGTCCATGACTCTCTCTCGCCTTGTCAAAACTCACCCTTCCCCCTCCCCATATCCTCAAGTCCGTTCTCCAGTAGGTCTGCATCTTTATTCCTATCTTACCCCTAGGTTCTTCATGACATTTTTTTTCCTTAAATTCCATATATATGTGTTAGCATACGGTATTTGTCTTTTTCTTTCTGACTTACTTCACTGAAGGGCTTTATAATCCCACTAACAACCATACCAGGTAGTTACTGTTATCAGCATTATCCCCATTTGACAGATGAGGAAACTGAAGCATGTAAAATTAGGTAACCTGCCCCAAAGCCTGCAGCTCCTGAGAGCCAGAGCTCTGTCCAGGTGGTCTGGTTCCAGAGTCCAGACTTTTAAGAAGACAGGTGGAGAGCAGACACAGCAGTGGACCAAGAATCGTGAGATCTGGGGGTTTAATAGTAGGCTCTGCCTACAGTGCATCTTGGCAAAATGAAGGGGCCGGACGAAATCATCGCTAAGTTTCAGGGTTTGCTTTTTCTTTATTATCTAATAAAACAGCAACGTCTAATCCAAGCCATTTTTGCTCTGAATGTGCCTTTTCAAAGACCTGTACAAACTGTCCATGGCGAATTTTGCAAACTTGAGTTTCAGCCTTCTTGCTGATATCCTCAGCAAGCACCCATACCACCTCCTCATCCCTGGCCCCGGGCCTCCCTTCCATCTTCTGCAGATGGCCATGGGCAAGTTGGAAGCTGGCTTGGCTTCTTCAGAGGCCCCTTTGTTTCTTCTTTGCAAGGATTACCTTTGATTATATTGTTATATTTTACTTTTGAGGGCTTCCATACGCTCTGGATTCTCAGGCTATCGAGATAAAACCTTACTTCTTGAGATCTACTTGTTACAAATCTAGGGCACATGTTAGACTCGACTTATTCCCTTCCTTTGCTAGTCAAACCACATCCCCCAAGGTTTTCTCTTCTTCTAGTTTGACAGCCAGTTTACAGCACTTGTAAATCTGATTAAAGACAAATGGAACACTTGTCTTTCACTCTCTTCCTGCCTTCTGGGAGGAGAGGAACTAAAGAGGGCAAAGAGGCTTTGAATGTTTCATTAAAAAAAAAAAATCTGTTCAAATTCACTTGAGGTCTAAATTCAGTTAATAAGGTCACCAGCAGAAGAGTGACCTGCCTGCTTTGCTCAATATCATGGAAGAAAAGTATGATTTTTGCTCCATGGGATGGTTTTGGAGGCTGTTGGAAGAAAGTAGAGGCAAACTCACCAATTCTAGAATGTTTAGGAAGTCTGTAAATGAGAATGAAGAGAAGCCAGCTGCAAAGAAGCAGCTTTGGATTTAATTAATTTTTTGAATAGGTTACATGTACATATAAAATTTGAAATGTGCATCAAGCAGAGTGTATAGTGAAAAATAAGTTTCCTTTTACCCCTTCCTGTCTCAGAAGCAACGACTATTATCAGTTTCTTGTGTATCCTTCTAGAGATAGTCTATGAACATACAAGCAGATATATATACACATACGTAACACAAACAGGAGCAGCTTGTACACAGTTTTTAACCCAAAGATGCTTCCAAATCAGCAGTAACAGATCTGCCTCCCTTTTACTAACTGCTGAATAATATTTTATGGTAGGATGTACAACAATCTGTTTGTTCTTCCTTCTGTTGTTTCCAGTTTCATTATTATAGACAAGTGAATGATCTTGAATGTATAACGGTTTGCACATGTTATAATAGACTGTAGGGTACATTTCTAGGCTAGCCATTGCTCAGCCAAAGGGTAAGCACCTTTTCATTATGATAGTTTGGCCAAATTTCCTCCCAACGGCATTATACAATTTACACTCCCACAAGCAATACACAAGCATGACTATTTGCACAAACTCTCACAAACACAGTATCTTATCAACCTAAAACTATATATTATACACATACATATTACATGTTTTAATAGACATACAACATATGAAGAAAAGTATACAAATATGAACTGTGCCAATTGATGAGTTATATCAAAGTGAGCACACATGTATAACTACCATCCAGACCAAGAACTAGAGCATGACCAGCACCCCCAGTAATCCCTCATCATGCTTCATATATATATATATAGATTTTTTATATATATATATATTTTTTATATATATATATATATTTTTTTTTTTTTTTTTTTTTGCGGTACGCGGACCTCTCACTGTTGTGGCCTCTCCCACAGGCTCCAGATGCGCAGGCTCAGCGGCTATGGCTCACGGGCCCAACCGCTCCGCGGCATGTGGGATCTTCCCGGACCGGGGCATGAACCCATGTCCCCTGCATTGGCAGGCGGACTCTCAACCACTGCGCCACCAGGGAAGCCCCTAGATGTATATTTTTGAAGAAGAAGAATGAGGAGAGTTCAAACCTCCCATTCACTTTTAATTAGAATACACAAATAAAAATAGATCAGCAAAAAGTGTAAACACTCTCCATCCTCAGTATGAAACAAGCATTAATTAAGATGTGATCCCATTATGTGCAAGGCCCTGTGCTGAGAACAGAATGACCACAGGAAGGAAAGGACAATAATGTCTTTCTTCTGCACCCAAGAAGACCACAGTTTTGTTGAGAGAAGACAGTTGTGCACAAAACAGAGCAAAGGCAGCACCAGGGTAAGACTGCAACATGCTGTTGGTGTGTCAGGAGAGGAAGACCCTGTATTTCAAATAATAAGTTCTGTAATCATTTACTATACAATACAGCACTCAGCATCATGGGTGTTTAAAGCATGCTTATATACATAATAGGATTCACCAGGGACAGAACTGGAATTACCAAGGTATATCACCTGGTATTCCCAAACTTGTGGACAAAGTGGACAAAGCAAGATGCAGAACAGAGTGTGTAAGTGTTAACTGAGTGTGGGAAGGGGACTGAGGGGTCTGAGGTGATGTTTTTACTACTTGTATTTTTAATCATAGGAATGTCTTTATTGGGGTTAAAAAGAAAGTATGAATGCATTTTAAAAGAATATAGGGCAGCCTAGGTGGAATATCTGGTGGGACAGGAGGAATGGTAGGGACTGAGAAACCAAGAGAAGAGATACAGGCCCCAGACATCTTAGAAGGAGAGAAGAAGTTTGAGACAGGCAGTCCCTTCAAAGAGGAGGGGGCATGAAAGGCAGACCTCACAGATCATGTGATTCTGTCTGGTGCTGCCAGATTTAATGTAAGAAAGAGAGCAAGAGCTACCGTCTTCCTGGAAATGCAGGGAACCCCGCAGAACGTTGACGATGTTGGGGTCTCTATGACCTGTGAAGCACACACAACACAGCAAAATGCGGGAGCCCCGCAGTGCTCAGCATACTATCGGGCATCTATTTCAAGAGCCGGCATGCAACTTCCAAATGCAGGGCTTGTTTGTGAAATGACACAATCTCAAGAAAATCTCGGTGGACTAGAGGTCGGGAGACCTGCCCTCTGGCTCTAGCCCTGTCGGGAACAGTCGATGGGACATTAGTGATTCAATCAACCTCTTTAGACCTTATTTTTCTCCTCTATCAAATGACGGTGTTGGATGAGAGGATGTCTTCGCTAGTCCTGGGGCTCACAGTCTCAGCATCCGTGGAAGAACCTCTTTATTTTTCCCAGGATAGACAGATATCACTACTTAAAAACAGCAAGAACTCTTGCAAAAAGTTTATTCTCAGAAAAACTTTGAAGTTGGAAAGCAGGGTCTTGCTAAAAGAAAGAAAGAAAGAAGGGGGGAGAGAGAGAGAAAGAAAGAGAGAAAGAGAAAGGAAGGAAGGAAGAAAGAAAGAAAGAAAAAGAAAGGAAGGAAGGAAGGAAGGAAGAAAGAAAGGAAGGAAGAAAGAAAAGAAAGGAAGGAAGAAAGGAAGGAAGACAGACGGCAGGACAAAAGCCTCTGAGAAGGCTCAGGACATCCAGACAGAGGAAATGGGGAGGTGTGAGAAAGGAGGGGCAGGGGAAACCAGTGTGGGGAGGTGGGTGTAGGAAGCAGAGGAATGCTGGCTCAGTTTCGGGGTTATTTAATGACAGTGCATTAAATAACCAGAAAATCCGGATTTTCTGATGCCAAGAGAAAACCTGTGGAAGGAAGCAAAGGCCAATATTTCCATCTGAGTTTGGTTATATCTGTATTTGGATGTTTCTTAAAGGAGGAAATGAGAAGAGGACTGGGAGATCTGAAGATCCAGTCTGATGTCACCAAGTGGGAGGTGTCAAGGAGGTGCAAAATAGCTGAGTGAGAGGAGACTTGGCTTGTACCCAGCCCCCAGGGAGGAGAGGCGTGAAAGGAAAAGGTTTAAGCAAGAGAAGAAGTCGTGTAGCCTGTCAGGATAGCAGGGCTGCTGGAAGGAAAGAGGAATGGGACAGCTTCAAAGGAAAATCCAAAAAAATAAGAGGGATGGCTTAGATCCATGTTTTTAAGTTAATTGTTGATATAAAGAAAGATCAGGGCTTCCCTGGTGGCGCAGTGGTTGAGAGTCCGCCTGCCAATGCAGGGGACACAGGTTCGTGCCCCGGTCCAGGAAGATCCCACGTGCCGCGGAGCGGCTGGGCCTGTGAGCCATGGCCGCTGAGCTTGCGCGTCCGGAGCCTGTGCTCCGCAATGGGAGAGGCCACAACAGTGAGAGGCCCGCGTACAGGAAAAAAAAAAAGATCAATGGTAAAGGATGAGGGAGAAATTAGCCTTGGTTTCCTCCCCTGTATAATGGGATATAACACCTACTTTAAAGGCTGTGCCCATCAGATGGGATAACCCAGTGCACTATATATACCGTACCCTTGGCATTCACTAAATGTTGGCTTTATTTCATTCCATCACTCTCACATTTATCACAGAGACAAGCTAAGTCCTCTCCAGAGTTAAATTCCAGAAGCACTAGTGAATTACTGCTAGAATGGCAAATAAGACTCGAGACCAAAGATAAAGCTTTGATCCAGATACTTTCAATGTGAACCGGAAATAATGGAAAATCAAGTTGTGTGTTTTGGGACAATGAAAGATATCTCCCAAAAGATAATGATATAGTAGATAGGGATCCTCCAGGGAAGGAATAATGGCTGAGCCATCAAAACAAATAAAGATACACACAGGATACAACTACCACTGGTAGCACGCCAATTAGTCCTCTCTGCTCCTGGGAACACTGAGGCCCATTCGTATTTTCCTTCAGCTTTAGTGCCTCTTAATTGATCCAGTATGCGTGCTTTCCATGTTCCCTGTTTCCTTCCTTGCTTATTACTTATTATATTCCCTGGATGAGTCACATTGCCTCCCTGACATCAGTTTCCTGGGCTGAACTGAATGGAGCACAAGATCTTTCCCCACTGGGACATTCTTGAATCCACGTTTGGGCACAATGGCCCCAGGCACACCCTCCTCAATTATGTCCAGATCCCAACGGCTTATCCTGGGAAATGCTGCCATGGCTCTGGTGTCTGAGCTAAAGGAATAGACCAAAGTGGTTGCTGAGTCCAGATGATGGAAAAAAAAATCCAAGAAGCAGTTGGAGAATGTGCAAATGTTGACTCGGGTGAAGAAGGCAGTCCTGAAAGTATTTGTGTGGTGAACAGAGAGGGATGGCTTTAATTGTTCTTTGGTTCTAGGCTCTATTTATAATCATGGGTTTAGTTGACACAACAGTAATAATAACACACAATTCAAGCTATTCACTTTTACTGAGGTGAAAATCAGACAGTAGCAATACAATGACTTTGAATATGTAAGAAAGTGTCCCCATGGATCCCCACCCATGTAGGTATATACCTGGGCCCGTCTCAAACAGTAGAGAGCTATACGTAAGGAAATTAGGACAAAGAAGAAACCCAGAAGTCAAGGAAACTAAGTGGAAGATACAGAGAATGGGAAGAGCATTCTCACACGTTCCCGAAAGCCCACAGAATTAGCTCACAAGTTTGATAGCACGACTTCAAATTTTAACAATTTAACATATTAACAACCAGTCAAGTAGATAAACAAAATTACCAGTTCAAATAGGTGGCTCTTTACAGGTGTGCCCTTCTTTAAGAAATCTAAATATATGTAAAATATTTATTTGGGGGATGATTGGGATTTTTTTCACAGCTTTTAAACAATTTTAGAAAGTAGTCACTACAGGGAAATTTTCCCAAATATTTTTGTTTTGTTTTGTTTTTGTTTTTGTTTTTTTGCGGTACGCGGGCCTCTCACTGTTGTGGCCTTTCCCGTTGCGTTGCGGAGCACAGGCTCTGGACGCGCAGGCTCAGTGGCCATGGCTCACAGGCCCAGCCGCTCCGCAGCATGTGGGATCTTCCCGGACCGGGGCACGAACCCGTGTCCCCTGCATCGGCAGGCGTACTCTCAACCACTGCGCCACCAGGGAAGCCCTTTCCCAAAAATTTTAATTGAAAGTAGAATAGACAAACTAAAGTGTTAGCTTCAGTTTCAATTTATATGTATTCAAATGTAAAAATAAAGCATTAGTTTTTTTTAAATTTTTATTTATTTATTTTTTTATTTATATTTTTGGCTGCGTTGGGTCTTCGTTGCTGTGCGTGGGCTTTCTCTAGTTGCGGCGAGCAGGAGCTACTGTTCGTTGCAGTTTGCGGGCTTCTCATTGCAGTGGCTTCTCTTGTTACGGAGCACGGGCTCCAGGTGCTTGGGCTTCAGTAGTTGTGGCACACGGGCTCTGTAGATGTGGCTCACGGGCTCTAGAGCACAGGCTCAGTAGTTGTGGTGCACGGGCTTAGCTGCTCCACGGCATGTGAGATCTTCCTGGACCAGGGATCGAACCCGTGTACCCTACATTGGCAGGCGGATTCTTAACCACTGCGCCATCAGGGAAGTCCAAAAATAAAGTATTATTGAAATGAAAATGTAAGCCAGTGAGGAAAGTAGAAAATATGTACCAAAATTGAGACTTCATTAAAAACATAATAAATACAAATGTTACAGTAATAGAAGACAAGAATTATACTTAGAAAAAATATCCTGGGCTTCCCTGGTGGTGCAGTGGTTGAGAGTCCGCCTACTGAGGCGGGGGGCACGGGTTTGTGCCCCGGTCCGGGAGGATCCCGCGTGCCGCAGAGCGGCTGGGCCCGTGAGCCATGGCCGCTGAGCCTGCGCGTCCGGTGCCTGTGCTCCGCAACGGGAGGGGCCACAACAGTGAGAGGCCCACATACCGCAAAAAAAAAAAAGAAAAGAAAAAATATCCTTCTTAAAATGTTCTCCATCTTCGTCTCTCACATTTTTGGGGGGAAGCCAAACTACATGTTCCTTAATGGAGAACAGAAATACTCTAAATTTCTCTGTACTTTTCAGGCACCCAAAACACAATCTTCTCTTCCTACAATCCTTGCTTAGTCTACAGAGTAAACGTTAATGTTATCTCTAACATTACTTATTGGGATGTTTAAAGATCTGAGAATAATCAAATTTTTAAATCCCTCACGCATCTATAAATCTGTCTAATGTGTCACATTCATGATTAAACAACACTTGAATATGTTTATCCAGATTTGAAGCCTAGGTAAGCAGGGATGGGAGGGGGGAGAAGATGTGATGGCATTTCCTCCTCGAACATCCAAATTAATTTGACTATTATTTAGTTTTCAAAACACATATGTAAAAAGGAAAGTTTGTAAGCTGTACATTTTCTAAATTTTATTTTAATATGTGAATGATACTCATTAGAATCTAGAATGTTAGAACTTCCAAACTTATTTATTATTGAGTTCACTTGGTGTTATATTTTTATTAATAGTAAATTAAAATGACTATGGGTAGTAATTCGGATTTCCTTTTAAAATAACACTCTCTCCCTAGTCCTCAAACTTTTGACTTGATCATGTATTTAGTCTGTTCAGAATTACTGTTAACAAGATTTATATATTTCCAAGCAACAATTAGTCTAATGTAGCACTATTAAAATAAAACTAGGTAGTTTAAAAGCTAATAAACGTCAACAAAATCATTCTCCCGTAATCTTGAAAAAAAATGCAGCTTTCATTTTCTTAAACAGTCATGTCACAAACAAAAGTGCTTATTACTCAAGAGGATTATTGAGTGGAGATAAACATCCGGCCACTTTTGAGGCCAGCAAGACTATGACATTAGCAACATTTCTCTTAGACGCATCAGGCCAAGGACTAGACTGGGCACCCCATGTTCAGCTGATGGAGCCCACTTACCTGACAGCTGTAGAGGTTCTTGCTTCCTTACACCTCCCTCACCCCCAGAGAACCACGAATGCAGAAGCAAGAGGAAAGGCTGGAAAACTGAAGTGCTATGGCCAAAGGAGAACTTCCCCTTCTTGGCCTGACCTAGCCCCTTCCTGCCCAAGGCAGCTTAGCTGGCCAAGAACTGGTCATGACCAAGAACTAGGCATGAAGTCTGCCCCTCAGCAACCTAACATCCCATCATAAACTTTCTTCTCATTCCCTAACTCCTGGTTCCTCCATCCCAGAATACTGCTGTGTGAATCGTCAAGCCTACAAGTGTATGATATGAAAATGTTGGCAATAAATTATTTATGCTGATTAAAAAAACTATTTCCAGGCAAAATGAGGGGATATGTGCATTTTCACAGAAAATTAAAGCAAGGAATGAAGTAAATGGCTTAAGATGCAAACGGATAGCGCTTGATCAACGGTCCATACTTGGTTACACATTTAGAGTATTGTGGGAACTTCATAAAATACCAATGCCAGAGGTTCAGATTTTATTTGTCAGAGACGAGGCCTCAACATAGGGATTTTTAAAAGATCCCCAAGTGATTTTAATGTGCAATCAAACTTGGGAATCATTGATCTGTATCCCAAAGCCTGAAGTAAAGACTTCTGAGCACTGAGGGGCAGCCCCAGGGGAAGACGCCGCAGATAGGATTTCTCCACTGGATGGGGGGCTGGTCTGGAGCGGCACTTCTTAAACACTAACATGCACACATCATATCTTGGGATCTTGTTAGAATGAAGATTCTGATTCAGTAGGTCTGAGTGGCTCCTGAGTCTCTGCATTTCTAACAAGTTCCCAGGTGGTGCCTGTACCTTGACCCTTGAGTAGCAAGGGTCTAGATGACCTTGAAGATCCCTCCTCATCCTAAGATTCTATGATTCTCTGAATTGAGAGCATCAAGGCTTGAGGAGATATTCTTCCAGAGACAGCCTGAAGGCTTGAACTCACAGGGTCCTATTTTCCTTGCCCTAACATATGATGAACAGATTTACCAATGGGCATAACTCCTTCGACATACAGAGGAGTCAGTTGATACAGACCCAGTGGAGAAGCAAATGTGCTAAGGAAACATTTCCGAGCTCAAAGGGGAGTGCAAATCAAAGAGCCCAGGAACCTACTCAAATGTTCTCCTGAGAACACCTGGTATAAACTTGGAAATCCAGGCATAAGAGTAAGGTATTAAAAATTAGGGACAAGAAGTGGGTATACGATATTTAAGCATATCAAATGATTTCAGTTTACATCTTTTATTTTAAAAATTGTGAAACCATGTGTGAACAAAAAGATAAATGTAGTAAATGTATATAGCATAAAATCCTACTAGCTTTAAGTCATTTAATACATTAGTTTAGGATGATCTATTCGAAAGTGATTTTTAAAAATCTTTAAGGAATTCAATAAAATATGTTTTTCCACTTGACCTTCTTCTTTATCAATATTCTATCTAGAGAGAGTACTACCAGGACTTCCCTGATGGCGCACTGGTTAAGAATCTACCTGCCAATGCAGGGGACACGGGTTCGAGCCCTGGTCCGGGAAGATCCCACATGCTGCAGAGCAGCTAAGCCAGTACACCATAGCTACTGAGCCTGACCTCTAGAGCCCACGAGCCACAACTACTGAGCCCGCGTGCCACAACTACTGAAGCCCACGCACCTAGAGCCCATGCTCCGCAACAAGAGAAGCCACAGCAATGAGAAGCCTGCACCCCGCAATGAAGAGTAGCCCCGGGTCACTGCAACTAGAGAAAGCCCACGTGCAGCAATGAACACCCAATGCAGCCAAATAAATAAAGAAAAGAAAATTTTTTAAAAAAGAGAGAGAGTACTACCTTTTTGGCTGCTGGTCTTCTGAAGAGAGTCTTCTCTGCGTTGAGACTATGATCAGGTACCATCAGAGAATGCAGATGACGATGAAAACCGCAACTGGAATAGATACAAAATCCAGATTCAGAAAGAGTATCCTCACAGAATTTTAGAAGTCAGAAATTTTACGAAATGTCCATAGCCCAACTCCACAATGAACGTAATGACTTTCAGAGTTTTCTCGGATTCTTAAGAGTGGTCTAGAGCAGTGGTTTTTTTTTAAGGTAGAGTCTGGGGACCCTCGGGTGGGGTCTCTGAGACCTTCTCGTGGGGTCTGTAAGGTTAAAACTATCCCTGTAATATTAAGATGCCATTTGCTTGTTTTGATTTGCATTCTCTCCTGAGAACACAATGGGGTTTTTCAGAGGCTGCATGTCACGTCATAGGATAATAGATTGCATAAGCAGGTGTGAGCATGCAGCCATCTTCTATTAAATTGGACGTTAAAAAGATTTGCAGAAGTGTGCAACAAGGCCATTCTTCTCACTAATCTTTTATTTTGAAAAATATAGTTATTTCTCATTAAAACGCGTTATTTTTATTAACATGTAATGGGTTTCCTTAAATATTTTAAAAATACTTTTTCAATTTCTCATTTTTAATTTTTATTCCAGTAAATATCGACAGATATAGCCCATGTAAACAAAAGCTCTGGGGTGTCCTCAGTAATATTTAATAGTGTAAAAGGGTCCCGAGGCCAAAAATACCAACAAACAAAGCTTTGAACCACAAGTCTAGGGCCTTGATTCTCAAAGTGTAGTCCACTGGCTGGGAGCCTGTTGGAAAGTCAGAATCTTGGTGCCGCTTCAGACCTATTGATCAGAATCTGCATTTTCACAAAGTCCCCAGGTGACTCATGGACACAATTATTTGAGAAGCCCTGGACTGTAGTTTTTATTTAGTTAGTTGATCCTACTCTCAATACAGCCCAATGTAGACTCTTTGAAATCCATCTTAACCTCTCCCTAGCTGGGTGAAGTTAGGCAAATTACATAGCCTCAGTTTCCTTATCTGTAAAGTGGGCAAAACGATAGTACCCAGCTCTTGGAGTTTTTATGGAGATAAATGAATTAATATATGTAAAAGGTAAATAATGCCTTGCCTGTAATAAACACTCAGTAAATACTGAGTACTCAGTAAATACTCATTAAGTTCTAGGTGCTATTCCTACTTCAGGGAGGGTACAGATCAGTGGGAAGACAGCAATCCCAGCAA
Source organism: Phocoena phocoena (assembly GCF_963924675.1). Taxonomy (NCBI): domain Eukaryota; kingdom Metazoa; phylum Chordata; class Mammalia; order Artiodactyla; family Phocoenidae; genus Phocoena; species Phocoena phocoena. The sequence continues at coordinate 31,671,064 of NC_089221.1, read as the reverse complement.
CTTCCATACAATAAAGCTGCCAGATGGATTCCCTGTGTGTTCAAAGAGGCGGAGAAGGCATGTTCCAAGGCAGAAACAGCAAGTGCAAAGGTAGAGAATCCTGGGAGAGTGTGACATGATTAAGGGACTACCATTTTCCTCACCACAAGCCTTTGAGTTTCACAGATGAGGAAACAGAGGCATGGAGGGTTAAGTAACTGTCCCAAGCTCATAGGACTAGTAGGAGGAATGGTCAGGATCCAAAGAAAAGCAGGTGGGCTCCCAAGTCGGTGCACTTTCCACTATGGGAAGCAGCCTCTGTCTGCGATACCAAAAAAATTTTATTGTAATTTGTTTTCTAGCTAATAAGTGACCTATGCTTGCAAAAGTTCCAGGTTCTCTATTTGGTGGGTACTGGGCTCTACATGCCCCCCAAAATCAAACTGATTAATGGTGCTGTTTAAGTCCGGGTGGGGTCAGATGGTGAAGGGTTTATTTGCCAGGCAAAGGAAGCCAGGTTTCATCCTGTGAGCCCAAGGGAGCACTGCAGGCTTGTCACAGGGGAGTGACATTCTATTTTCAAGATGATAAAGATCGTCAACTGGATGCTATGGCCAATAATATGTAGCCAAGTGATATCATGAAGGGATGCTAAGAGGGCAAGAAAAAATACCTCCAAGAGCATGACAATGAGCTTGACCCTGATAAAAGTGCCCCAGCATCCAAGAAAGGAGAGCTTCGCCTACACCCACAGGTTGGGCACTTTTCTAAAAGGAGAACCGGACTGAAGAGGGCTCTTTGCTAAACGCTATTTGGAGATACAGAATTTAAAATGACCCCTAGGTCCTGAGACCTCCGACAAGCTGTGTACATGTTACAATCAACAGAAAAATCAGACTCCAAAACCACACTGGGTCCCAGGAAAAGTAGCCAAAACGGGCTGCCTGAGCACATTCTCGCCTCCTTTCACGAGGAACGAACCTCTACTCCTGGAAGTCGAGCCTCAGCAAATGCCTGTCCCTACCCCGTTCACACCCTGAACCCCAGCATCCTCCACCCTCCAGAGCAAATTAAAAGTGGCTTCTCTCAAGGAACTTCATCGGCGGCTGGCCAGAGTGACGGCACTTCCCTTCTGCCTCTGAAAGTGTTTGTCCGCGTAGGAAGGAGGCAAATGAATACATTTACTTAATTCAAGTCAGGGGGGAAATTCATATTAAAGGCAGAACTATAGGGACAGAAAACTACCAGCAGTTGCCAGGGGCTGGGGAGGGGGGAGGGGCTGGCTACCAGAGGCACGATGCATTTTGGGGGGGATGATGGAATCGCTCTGTATCTTGACTGTGGTTACCCAACTGTATGCGTTTGTCAGCTTTTCTAGAACTGTATACTATATGCAAATGACATTTAAAACGTACTGTTTTAAATTGCATGTCATGTCCTATCTATTTTTAAATTTGTTCTCGCTGTATTTCCTTAACACTCTTTCACAGTGAATATTACCTGAGGTACAGAATGAGGCTCAAGATGGTTAAGTAATTTTCCCCAAAACACAGTGAAGGAGTGAAGGTAAAAAATTGTTTGCTTAACAGAGAAAAGTAGTGAAAACAGAGAGATTCCCAAAAGAAGAAAAAAGACTCACCCGCAATACCATCGCCCCCAGTGATAACATTTTGGTGTATTATCATCAAATATTTTTCTAAGCATTCAATAAAAATTATTCTGATGCTTTTTTCTAATAACTGAAGAAGAGAGATGCAGACATTGAATAAATATAGTAGAGCTATAAATGAAGATTTTGTCTTTTTTCAGCTGTCAGTCATTTTGATAATTGAAAAACAGTTTAATGCTATTTGACGCTCAGTTTTCATTTTTACAATCTATCTTCTCCTCTCCTCACTTTCTACCCCTTAATACTACTCAACTTCACATAGTTAAGATGGCTGTTGATAATTATCACGAGTTTCCAATGCAACGGTAGCACTTAGAAAGAGCCTAAAAATACAGGTGTTCGTTAATTTATCTCCAGGACCCCCTTATCTTCTCCCGCCTGTGAGTCATTGATAACCTGCAGGCTTCAGATGAATTCATTGTGTCAGAAATAGAGAAAGAGCATTGTAGAGTTAATTCCAGCTGCCAGGGAAGCTCAATACGCCCCTAAGAAGGTTTTGAAAAATCAAAAAACTCTTAACAGGGTCTTTAAAAGTAGTTTTTTATGTTTGGCCCAACAGAGTAATAATGCTTCTCTAAAGATAGCAGGAGTGCGAGCCAATCAATATGCTATTAAGACACACTGACAGCACTGAGATAGGATTACACGGTGAAGAAATTGTGAAACCTTTAACGTTTTCATTTTCAGCAAGAAGAATTGAAGGAAGTGGCTTCCTAAAATTTATTTTTATCTGAATAGCCTTAGGTCATACAATTTTTTCATCTTAGAGCAGGAAGTTCACCCTCAGTCCACAAATAACCAAGAGATCAAGTTAACTCCATACCTTTTCTTATAACATGACTTTATCTCCAAGTCTGGCCAGGCTTCCTGGTTTGCTGGAAAAACGCAGCTACTTACCTGGTAAAGACTCCTGCCAATTATTGCCTTTATTCCGTTATCGAAGATAGAGGAGCTTAACCAGATGAACTTACAGAGTAATCTGGCTGCACTTACACATTAACTTGAGCTCTAAAACTCCTTATAAGTAGATATCAGTAGTCTAGGAGAGATTTTTAAGGCTGGAAGTATCTGTAGAAGTCATTGTATTCCACCCCTAATTTCACAGATAATAAAACAGAGACCCAGAGTGGTTAACTGGCTTAAGACCACACAGATGGACAGATAGTATTGGAGTTGAAGATCACGGTAAAGCCCTGATGCTTAGAAGAGATCACGGACTTTCTACTCTGGGCGTACCTCAGCATCACTTCGGGAGCTTTAAAAAATCCTGATGTTCAAGCTGCACCTCACACGAATTAAATTAGAATCCCCGGAGTGGGACCCAGGCATCAGTGTTTTGCAAACTTTCCAGGAGATCCCCATGTTTACTCTCCAAGTGCAGAGAACCATCGGGTAGATCCTCTAGATACTGTGTCTGCTTTTTAAACGTCAGCCTTACCACAAGCATTTGACGTGTGTGATTTTGAACATACTACAGGTCAAAATTTGCCCTGTCAATCTTAATGACATGTGGAAGTCATTAGTACTATTTTACAAATATTCTCAGCTGCCTTTCAGGTACTTGGTAGGCTTTTACTTCCTGGGCCCTTGTGATTGAATGGAGCACATGACCACTGCTGGCCAATGAGTTGTGAGCAAACGTTACTCTGGGCTGGAGCACTTAATTGCTGATTCAAGTCCTTCCAAAGCTCTTATTCTCTGTCACAATGATCAGACCTGTTCCTTAGAGCAGCCATCCTGTAATCCTGTGTTCCAGAGTGAAGTCAACACTCATAATGGGTATGTTCCATGGATGAAAAATAGACCTTGGTTGTTTTAAGCCACTGAGATTTTGAGGTTGTGTGTTTCCGCAGGACAACCTAACCCATCCTGAATGATTCACTACATAGTCCTAAAGTTAGTATTATGTGGCAAGTAAATTATCTTTAAAAGAGGAATCAGTCTTCTCCCCCAAAATCAGTATTCAAGATTTCATTGTCTTCCCCCTCCACTCTTCTATTTAGGCTGGATCATAAATATTTAATCTCAAACTCAAACTTTTGAAAGTCTTGTCTTGCTCCCAACATTGGCACTGCTATTTCCACACATCATCAAAAAGTCAGCTAGAAGAATCACAAAGAAGATTCTCAGAAGTTCAGAAATGAGAAGCTATCTTTAAGAGACTAGAGTCTTCTCAACACACACACACACACACACACACACACACACACACACAGGGACTTCTCCTAACAGTACTGCTTTTTTACTATCTACTGGTAGACTTACACCTGAACTCATTTTTGTCTCTTTACACTACTGACTTGTTGCTTTAAAGTTGTTTTTAAAAGTCTCCAATGCGGGTTCTCAATGGCTGTTAGAATCCATATGGTTATGACTTGTCATCCAAGTCACCTGCAGACAATCACACTAGGGTCTGGAAAGATGCCCTCTAGCTTCCTCCTTGGGCTCATAGCTTAACATTCTTATTCCTGACTACAATACCTGCCCTTTTTTCTTCTCCACCAGTTATGGTAACGATGGAGGCCTGTTAGAGCCCATGTAGATGAAGGGACGGTCTTGGAGGAAAGGCTCTCCCGTCTCCAACTCAGAACCTGCAGGTAGAAGAAGCAAAAGGCACCAGCACCAATTATCAGCTTAAATCCAACCAAGATGATGCCATAGGGTGGGAAGGAATAGATTATGGGGAATTGCAGGTCACAGTCATGGGGAAGAGTGGCTGAGAAAAGGCTGAGGAGATGCCACACCAGTTCTCATAACCCCCCACTAATCAATAATAAATGAATTTCCCATGCAGCCCAACACAGCTGGGAGAACAACCCAGCATTGTACAGCGAGGTGGAGTGAACTCGCCGACCTAATAATGAGCTTCTTCCTTTTCTAACATGTCTGAGTCTATGACTAGCCCTGGAGCCTTGTTATGCTGTGCTACAGTTACAGACTTCTAAGTCGGGGTGGTCCTTCAAAGACTTCTTTGACTCTGTAGGGTCTCATTTTATGTGGTTGCTGAAACAGATCCATTTTCAAGCATTTACCTTCATTCCTTTGATTCCTCTGGGAAATTTCTCCCCACCTCTAGTAACCAATCCTGCAACCCAATGGTGGCTCTACAACTTTAAGAATAAACAATGTGGAGAAAGGAGGCAAAGTCTGTTTGCAAAATAATCAAGAAGTTTCTGAGAATGTTTTTCTTTTTTTCCTGAAGACAGAATATATTTCTATTGGCTGAAGTCAGAATCTGCAGTTTGCTCCAAGAAAAGAAAAAGATCAATTGATTGTTGCTACTGGAAAATTATCATGGTGTAGAGAAGAGACGATAAGATATGCAAAATGAAAAGCTTCAGATTCAAGCCTCACTCATCAGTTCTGCAACTGTGAGAAAAGTAGATATACTTTCGGACCTTAGGTTTTGCATTCTGTAAAATGGGATGATAATAAACTGCTCTATCTTAGCTATTGCATTGAGATCCAATTGGATAACATAATTTTCAAACTCTGGGCTTAATATTGATATGAGAGTACCTGAAAATTTAATCATAATCATTAACAAAAATGAGCTTTGAGAAGCAATAAAAGAAAGTCTTATGATGATTGCAACTTACTTTTAAAATTTCAAAATTGACGATGTTCTATAAATGTGTGTTAGTTTTAATAAATACTCTGAGTCTACTACTACCCTAGTAGAACTTGCATATTTGGGGGGTGTCATCTAATATTTAATAAGAAGGCCACACTCCAGAAGGAGCTGCTGTAAGCACTTCAGCTATATTTATCTCTGATCTACACCAGAGGTTTTGCTAATTAGCAAAATGGATATTAGCAATGGGTTTTCATTGCTGAAAACAGTCGTGCTTAGTGTATGTGGATTGGCTAATGCAGGGGTCAGAAAACTTTTTTTTTTTTCTGAAACGGGTCAGATGGTAAATTATTTCTGGCTTTGCGGGCAAACCATCTTTGTCACAATCACTCAGCTCTGCTGTTATAGCACAGAAGCAGTCATAGACAATACTAAATGAATTGGCATGGTTGTGTCCCAGTTCGACTTTATTTACAAAATAGGCACAGACCAGATTTGGCCTTTGCACCAAGTTTGCCAGCTACTAGGCTAGAATAAGTAGAAACACCGCCTGTCCTTGAATGCACAGGGTTTAAGAATATAAATCTCTTCACACAATAAAATGGTTCCTAAGGCTGAATTCCAGAATAGTCCCAAGTCCACTGCTGGCTTGGAGGATTCTGGTTGCCTGATAACTACAAGGTTAACTGAACTACACCTCTAGGATGTTGCGGCATTTGCCCCAAATGTGCCATTCAAACCGGAAGTAATGGGAGCATACAAAAGGGCAAGAACTAGAAGTCATTAAGTTACATGCTTTGATGCCTGCCTGTCAATAAATACATTTTATACATAATAAATAATTGTGTGGGAGCAGAATTTGTCTGAGCCTTGCTTTTATTACCTGTAGTGTGATGATGGGCTCAGAGATCTGCAGTCCTCACCTACTTCTGATCGTTGATATACACCCACTGTGAATAAAAAGAACCTGAGAACGCTATGCTTCTACATTGCCTTAGGTCAGTTCACGACAGAAGTAGAAACTAGAAAGGAGAAAGTATCACCAATTTAGGAAAGAACTGATGCTAGAGAAAGGGATACAGCAAGCAAAAAAGCCCTGTTCCATGAAGCCATAACCACACAGAACCCTGTCCCTCAGAGTCAAAGATGACATCATCTCTGTGTGTCTTTGTAGCTGGAGAGACCACCCCCAGATTTAATAGCCCTATCAGCTGGGGGAAGGGTGGGGGGAACAGTTCTTTGACTTGGGGTAGCAATTACTTTTACAAAGCGTGTTATTGTTGGCAACTTTGCTGCTTCGAATCGTGGTCTGTGCTTAGAATGATCTCCTCCTTTCCAGTTGCTGGACACCAGGCAGAATTTCCAACACCCGTTTTATAGGGATTGTAAGGATCAAGTGAAACAAGTTATGTAGGCCTGGCCCTTAGTCAACACCCTATAAATGTGAGGTGTTTATTATCATCCTCCAAGTATAATGTGATTCCTGTCCCACAGAAATCCCGGGCTTTTTTTTTTTTTTTAACCTCTGCTCTCCCCTTGTGCTTTTATTCTCAAAATTCTATAATTTTAGGCCAAAGGGGGGCATTTGAGATCATTTACCTCAATTTCCTCATTTAATTTCAAAAACCCTAATCATTGAGAAAGTTTGAGGAATTTCCTCCTTCTCTGTGTATTTCCATATGGAGATGTAAACTACATTAAGACGTAAAACAGACTTTAGAGATATGTGGCCAACAACATATGTGTTAATTTATCCCAAGCAAAACATAGGTCAAAAAATAGTTAAACATACAAAAAAGTAAAATATAGAATAACTTTGTCAACCGTTCAAGTCACTGTAACATAAATATTTCAAATAAAAAAAACCTTTTTCTTCCTCTCGGGTTGGGGGAACTCATCGACTTCATGAAATACCTTCTGAAGTTCATTCATTCATTCATCCATTCATTTATGCGATCGACAAATTTTCATAAAATATCTGCATTGCTAGGTTTTCCTTATAAAGAATGATTAGGACTAATAATTATGAGTGTGTAACTCTCAAAACTCTATCTCCAGCCTTAACCAGGCTCTCTGGTTAATTTCCTTCTCTCTTTGGTTCATTTCCTTCCTCAGTGGAGTAGAGACGGCCTGAACTTCCCTCCTTCAGTGAATATTCATTGGGCACCTGTTCAGCACCAGCCACAATTCTGGGCTCAGCAGACACAGCAGTGAACAAGCCAGACACAGCTCCAGTTCTTATGGAGTTGATGTCCCGATGAACTTTCTGAAGTTAGTATTCCTTTGTGCCTAGACATGTTGAAACGTAAATTCATTCCAATTCCACTAACCTTTGTTAAGTTCACCCCAATGTTCATAGCAGCACTATTTACAATAGCCAAGACATGGAAGCAACCTAAAGGTCCATCAACAGATGAATGGATAAAGAAGATGTGGTGTGTATATATATATATATATATATATATATATATATATATATATATATATATATAAATAATGCAATGGAATATTACTCAGCTATGAGAAAGAAAGAAATAATGCCATTGGCAACAACATGGATGGACCTAGAGATGATCATATTAAGTGAAGTAAGCCAGACAGAGAAAGACAAATATCATATGATATTGCTTATATGTGGAATCTAAAAATAAAGAGACAAATGAACTTATTTACAAAACAGAGAAACTCACAAACATAGAAAACAAACTTATGGTTACCAGAAGAGAAAGTGTGGGGTTGGGGGAGAGGGATAAATGAGGAGTTCGGGACTCACAGATACACACAACTATATATCAAATAGATAACCAACTACATAGCACAGGGAACTCTGCTCAATATTTTATAATAACCTATAAGGGAAAAGAATCTGAAAAAGGATACATATATACATATATATATATAACTGAGTCACTGTGCTGTATACCTGAAACTAATGCAACATTGTAAATCCACTCTACTTCAATAAAAAAATAATAAATAATGAAGTAAATAGAAAAAAAGTTCAAACTGTTAACCAAGCATTTTCACATGCACCCTTTCTGTATCACCCAGAACAACCTTGCCTTGATAATTGGTCCCAGATTCACACAGCTCTCGTAAGTGGTGGAGCTGGAGTTCAAAGCTGGGTCTTGTAACTCCAGGCTCCGTGTTCAGTCTCTGTCTCTGTCTCTGTCTCTCTCTGTCTCTCCTCTTCACTACAACTGCACAATGATCTTTTCCAGGTGCCCTTCCCTAACCTGTGCATTTCCTGGCATCTTCAGCCAGGTGGTCTTAATTCTATATGTCATTAGCCCATTCCTCTCACCCCTGTCTTAGCTGCCCCACCCCAAGCTCCCAGATGTCTGTGCGTCCTGCGAATTCGTTTCTGGTTGACCATCGTTAGGTCTAGGCTCTTGTACCTACTTAGCCCTTCAGCAAGGTCCAGAGAGGCCAAGCGAATTGCTGGCTCCTTGCATCATGAGAATTCCTCCCAAGTGTAAGAGTCCAACATTGGTCATTATAAAGACATGATTGTATAATCGTAGTCCTTTATGTATCTCTCAGAATAAAAATGCTCATATCTTCTGCTCCTTGGTATTTGGTTAACAGACAGGCACTCTCATATGTGCAAAGTGACATTCCTGGGCAAATATATCCATTGCAATATTATAATAGCAAAAGATTGGGAACCACATAAATGTCCATTAATAGGCACTGGTTAAACAGAACATGGTACATCCCTAAAATGGATGGAATACTATACAGAAAGGGAAAAAGTTCTTTATACATTGATATGGAAAGATCTTCTGGATGATATCGTTAGGTTAAAAAAGAAAGGTTCCAAAAAAGCATTTAAGTATAATATCATATTTGTGTGGGAAAATAAATATATACATGTTTATTTAAATAGACATAGAATACCTTTGAAAAGATATATAAGAAATGGGTAATAGTGGTAGTTTTCAGAGAAATTGGGTTTCTAGAAGGCAAGGGAAAGAGAAGGACTTGCTTCTTCACTAGATGATCTTTTATGTTGTTTGAATATTGTCTGCATTACATTATCTATTCAAACAATAAATTAAATTATAAAACTAATTTTAAGTGTGTCATATGCTTCCTTGAAGCTTAACTGTTGGGAACCTAGGAACAGTATTTTGTTTGCCCATATGCCTATGTAAAAGGCTAAAAGTCAAACAATATTGATGCATTAGCTACTGACAAGTATATTGAGGTTAAAAAAGAACTGCATATGTTACAGGTGTGATTTTGGTTTGAACTTCTATAATCATCAACTTCATTAAGCTTATAAACCCATTGCTCTCCAATAACGTACAAGCAAATATATAGAACATCATTAGGAGTCCATTAAAATAGAATTGTGGGAAAATATTCTGTTAAATCAGGAAAAGAAAGGGAAAGAAAAAGTGATTTTCAGCTAAACTTATAACAAGAAGCGTATGCTTGGCCACTGGTAATCACAATCTCTTCACTCATTTAATTACCAAATTTGATGAACACATCAGAATTCTTTTGCTTTAAAACCAACTTAAAAAATAAATATATGGCTTCCCTTGTGGCGCAGTGGTTAAGAATCTGCCTGCCAATGCAGGGGACACAAGTTCGAGCCCTGGTCCGGGAAGATCCCACATGCTGCAGAGCAACTAAGTGCACATGCCACAACTACTGAGCCTGTTCTCTAGAGCTGGTGCTCTGCAACAAGAGAGGCCACATCAATGAGAAGCCCGCGGGCACCGCAAAGAAGAGTAGCCCCTGCTTGCCCAAAGACCCAATGCAGCCGAAAATAAATAAAATAAATAAATTTATAAAGAAAAATAATAAATAAATATATATTTTTTAGAAGTAATGGCTTCCCCAGTGAAAGAAATATTAATTTTGAAAGGAAAAGACAGCGTGCTATGGAGTTCTCCATGGCTCACTGCTTTAAGTCTCCTGGTTAGAGAGCTGGTCAGCTGGGTGTTTTTACACAACTGTGGTGTACATAGGTAGATGCTACTTCATGCTGCTTTTATGAGCAACCACGCCAGCTGCATTAAGTCCCTTCCAAAGCTGAACTTGGATACAGCTGAGGGGGAACGCAGTCTGAGAATGTTGGGGAACGAGGTGCTCTCATTCTGCTGAATCCCAAGGAGCCCACACTGAGCGTCACAAAGGTGAAAGTCCAGCAGTGGGATGCCTGCCAGTGAGACTTGGCAACCTGAGTGTCAGAATGTTAACATCAGCACGAATGTCAACTTCCTCCCTACTTACCTTCCTGTGGAAGCAGATCGGTAGTAGACTAACTGTTGAAACAATCGTTTATTTCCCTCTCACATCACAGGTTAATGTGAATTGATGGGAGAATGAGCGAGGGAGTAGAAGAAGGGGAGGGGTCTGCTCCAAGCAGTCATTCAGGACTCCAGGATCCTTCTGTCTCACGGGCCCACCGCCCGCAAGGCAGGAACTCAAACTTTTCTGTGTCATGGACCCGCTCGGCAGTCTGGTGAAGCTTAAGGGCCAACCCCAGAATAATATCTTTTAAATATTATTTTTAAATGTGTACAGTGAACGACTTCAGATAGCAACATCAAAGATACTGAAATACATTTATCAAAATATTAAAGGAATGGCGATATAGGCAATTGTTATAATAAGAACTGCCATAACGTCACAGTGGCGATGATCACACAGCATTTTGGGATCTCATCAACCACTGTAACGTGATATGAAAATATCTGTCATTTCTATTAGTGACAAAGTTACAGATGCTGTTAGTTTTACTGTGGTTTGTTGCTTTCATTCATAATTGAAGAAACTATTAAATGTCTGTTAGCTGGAGAAAATAAAGATGCATATCAATTCCCCTTTCAACTTCTCAGGTCTCCTGAATTCTGTCCACAGACCTCTTTGGGGGTCTGAGGACCCCAGGTTAAACCCCCCATCTTCTCCTGGCTCCTCTGCTTCAAACCAGTGATCAGTAAAAGAGGGAGCCTAGAAGATTGCAAAGGAGGTTTTATGGACCAGGCTTGGGGGTGGCAGTGGAAGCAAACATCACTTTTGCCCACGTTGCGTGGAACTCAGTCTCATGGTTGCACCTGACTGCAGGGGAGGCTGGGACACGCACCCCAGCCGCGTGCCTGGGAGGAAAATGGAAATGGTTTGGTGAGAGATCACATAGTCTCTGCCACAAGAGACTTCATGATTCAAGCAAGTGAGCGGAAGAAAGTCCTAAAGTGGTCCTTACTGTGCACTTCAGGGAGGAAACATACTTCTGTAAACAACAAGCCTCTTTTCTAGATACTTTGATGTTAAGGAAAATGATTTTATATGAATGAACTGTTTTTTAAAAAGAATTTATCCACATTTGGTCATTTAGATACCAAGGAGCCATTTTTGAAGAATCTGAGCCCTAGGATGAAGGTTCAGCCTTTTGACAGATACTTATTCAAGATTGTCCTTGGTCCCCCTCGTGCTGCCAAGGTCTCCCTCTGATGCTCCTGTCCTGCCCTGCATTTGGCAAGACCCGATGGTTTCAAAGAAATAACACATGAGGGTCACAACAGAGTGAACTGGCACTGAGCTGTTTTGAAGACTAAATCTGAAGGCCTCCCTTCTCATTCTCACAATGAAAGAACGTGTGTTTCGGTCATGGACTCTTTTATAGTCTGAATGTTTAGAAATTCTCTATAGGCTAATTCATGGACAGAGCGCGATTCTGATCACAGAAGTATCTGTGGATGGAGCAGGGTCAAGTTCTTAAGCAGGGGTGTCTGCCCCGGGCTTTAGGATTTCAGCCCTCATTTAGCCAGCACCAGAACCACGGGGACTTCTTTCCACAGCAAACACACTTGCTCCATTTCAAATAGACCCCATATCCTATCCCTTCTTGGCCCCCAGCAGTTATCCCTGTTCCTACGCATGACGGAAGGTAGTCTGTGGCACATCAATCCAAGTGTTTGTTTTTATTGTTTCCAAAGTTGTTGCCTCTCCCGTAACCTGACAAATCAGCAGAGAAGAGAATTACCGGGGAGTAAGGCGGTGATGGAGCCCTACACAACGTGAGCTGGGCTTCCTGGAAATCACGAGCCCAGCCTCACGCCGATATCCGGGACCACGCCCAGTGCCTGCTCCCGGCTTCACCTCCAGCCCAGGGCTGAGTTCTCACCTCCTGTGGGACGAAGGAGGTGACAGAATGACCTCCGGGAAAAACACCTCACTCCATTCCCAGACTAAGGAGAGAGGCCAAAGATTTGGAAATGTAGCAGTGGCTGCTGACCCCATTTATTTTCAGAAAGCATTAATTTCTCCGTGCCCACACGCTTCTGAAACGGTACTGGCATCTGCCCTGTACTAATGAGCCCGCTGACACCTGGTTTCTGCTGCAGAGTAAAAGAAATCACAGCCTTCATAGCACAAGCATTGACTGATAGGATTATTTATTCCATTGCGGTAGTGTCCAGAAGAATACAGGAATTGGAGGGATTTTATATTTTACTGATTCTTGTGGGAGTTTAAATACCCATTTTTATGCAGAAGTCAAGATAGCAAAACCAACTCCAGTAAAATCTAAATAGATTTCACTTAATTATATATTCATTTATTTTCTAAACCTATATTAATTTATAATTAGATGTGTTATATATATTTAATTTATAATTAGATTTATGATATATATGTAATACATATTATAGATTTCACTTAATAATTATACTATTGCCTGTTACTAAACTCATGGCCTAAAAATCATTCCATTGACACTTTTTCAGGAAATCAAGTGGAAATATTTTAATTCTGCTTCAGGTAAGTGATGTATGCAGACAGGTAGCCTGATTTTCCCTGCAGTCATTAGAAAGCACGGCAGACTTGTATTTTAAACATGCGTGATGTATACACAATGAACACACACAGAGCTTGCTGCACCAAAGGCAGGTCAGACTGTGCTGGACTTGGTGGAGTTTGCATCAAGGTCAAATCCTCATCCCTGTGTTTGGGGCCAGGCGAGGGGGCGTGGGTACACAATGCCTCACTGTGTGTCCAGCTCTCTTACTAGCATGAGGCAGTGCTGCAGAAGCCGGCAGCTCTCAGTTATTCAGGGGCTGATTGCTCAGCTTTTGAATTATCCCAAACCTCCATACTGTTTTCTTTTTCCCCTCATTAGGATTGCCCCAAGACGGTGATGTTGTAACCTGTGATCTTACCTCTTTACAAACATTTTGGTGGGGCAGATATTGGAAACTATTGCGGATGAAGGAGAGAGAGAACTGTTAGCTATTCATTATGATTCTTTTCATTGAAATTGATTCAGCATTTTAGACAGTAAACAAATATTTCCTATATGTGCAAAACAATTTACAGTCTTCAAAGCGCTTTCTTTCTCTCTCTTCCTCCTCCTCCTCCTTCTTCCTCTTCTCCTTCTCCTTCTTCTTCTTCTCTCTCTCCCCGCCTTCCTTTCTTTTCTTTGTTGCCCCACTTCCTTCAGTGTTCCTTTTCCATTTACAAATTCTGTATGCTCATGTACACTCTCTGATTTGATCCTAACAGGAAAGCAGGATTTCCTTACATTACTAATGAGGAAATTGAGCATCAGAGAGGCTAAGGAAATTCCCAAGGTAACACAGCTAATAAATAGCAGAGATGAGATGCAAATGCAGGCTTGGTGTGACACCTGCTGCCGACTTCTATCCACCAGAGAGCCACCCCATGCAAAATAGCATAAACCTCAGTGTCACCTGTTGGCTAATGGTGAGGGGGCCAGGAGTGGGTTTATGCTGAGTGATAACTTTCTGCAGTAAGGATAGGGTGACCTTAAGCTATTTTCATTCCACAACATTCACCATCCGTGGAGAGTCTGGGAAATATCTAGACCTGAGGCGGAAAGGCGAACGCAGATGCTAAGTGTCGTTTCCTCTGACTTGAGTGGAGAAGGGACAGTTGAGGCAGAAATCAACACAGAGAACATGTGTTCTTTGAATTTGACAAAATCCTACTGTTAAAGATCACTGTCCCTCCCTTTACCTTTGTAGGTCTCGAGAGCCACCTTATTCCTGACCTTTCCAAGTGTGCAAACGTTACAGCTACTTATTTTATGAAAGCATGGGCTTTTAAAATATCAACAAGATGAAACAAGAATAATTAAATGGGGTAATATCAATTACTTAACACTGTGCTGGGCACATAGTAGATGCCCAATATCATAGCTGCTACTACTGCCATTATCATTACTGTTGTTAGAATTATTCTGCTTTTCTCCTCATTATGCAAAAGCCAAGCTCTGTTTCTTTCCTTTGTATCTGATATGACACACAAATGCTTTAACTGAAATTTTATATTTTATTATTAAAGATTAGTGTGGTGACTGATGGTAGTCATCAAACCAACTTTCATAAAAAGTCCATTTTGCTCTAGATCACCTTATAATCCCAATGCTTGGATACTCCAACTAGAATTGCTGCTAAATATACAAATAGATTGTTAGAGAGGTATTATAACAGAGCCACAAACTATGCCAAACAATATACTTTCTTTCCTTCCTCTCTTCTCCCTCTTTCTTCCTTCCTCCTTCCCTTATTGTCTCCCCCCATCATGATGGTTCACAGTATGTCACAGTTAAATACCTTGAAAGATGAAACAGAAAACATCTGTGAGCAGTCATCAGATTTGTAAACAGTGGTTTGGTTGATGTTTTTTTCTTAGTCCTGTAATTGTTTATGATTGTTGTCCCCACTGGGATTCGAGGGAGAAAAGCCACTCCCCCCAAATCTTCCCCGTGGGAATTTGGGTTGGGAACTGTCTTCCCTTTTCCCAGAACTCTCTTTATAAAGTCAAACAGTCCTGGGAAGGGTGTCACTTAAGCCCTTACAGCTTGGTGTAGAGAAGTTTATCTGATGCTTTTTTTTTTTTTTTTGACCACGCCTTGGCATTCAGGATCTTAGTTCCCCTGACCGGGGATCAAACCCATGCCCCCTGCAGTGGAAGCTCGGAGTCTCAACCACTGGATCGCCAGGGAAGTCCTGATGCTTTCTTTTTGACCTGAGTTATCAACGTCCTTTGAGAGCGCTGAACAAAGGGGTGAGGAGGTGAAGGAGTTGGGGGAGGGAGGGTTTCTAAAGATAAGCCTTATCTACCTCACCATTTGCTCAGTGCCGCGTCTTAGCTTTGAGCTCATCTGCAATACAAACGCCTTGAGCAATGCCAGATGGAACTTCCGACTCTCCCAGAACAGCTGACTTTTATAAACAGGTTTCCCATAGGATTATCAAACAAACAAACCAAGTGGGTTTAGAGCAAGTGACTCAAGCCAAACTCTCTCATCTTCCCACATCAAATCTACCAGTCTGCAGCCTCTGCGCGTGCAGTGTGTCCGCACTCTGGTCAGTCACAAAGCTTTCCCTGTTCCTATGAGAGACCAACTCTCCTTTGTACTTGGATCTCTCCTCCCTCACCTTTTCAAGGACTTTGCTTCTGTGGTTATTTTCTTTTTCTTCTGCCTTTTTCCCCCCTCTATTCCCATCGGCATGCTCTAAGCACGTGTAAACATGCTGACCCCTCCAGGTTTTCCTGTCAATGGCATCTCCTTCTCAGCCTCCTTTGCTAGCTCCATCTTGTCTACCAATTCTCCAAACAGGGATTATCCAGGGCTTTGCCTTTACCCACTTGATTTTCCCAGCTACCCTTCCCTCCCTGCTGTCAGCCAGCCCCACGGCTTTAAATAGCATCAATGTGTGGATGGTGCCTCTATTTACATTTCTAGCCTTGACCTCTCTCCTCAACTCCACACTTGTATCCTTCTTTGGACTTGATATATCTGTGTGGATGACTCATAGGATCTCAAAAGACGACTACTGATTTCTCCATCTCCCTAACACAAAGGTATTCCCCCCTCCTTCTTAACCATCTCAGTAAATGACTCTATTTTCCAACTGGGTAATCAAGACGAAAAGCTAAGAGAACCCTGATTTTCTCACCACCCCCCAGGACAAATCGACTGGGACATCCTGTCATCTCTCCTTCCAAAGCACACCCCAAATCCATCTACTTATCTTTATCACTACTGTTGCCACCTTTGTCCACGCCGCCATAATTTTTTTCCTAAAATAACTTCCTACAGGCCTCCCAGATTCCATGTTTGTCTACACAACCCATTCTTCATGAACCTGCCAGAGTTGTCTTCTTAAAACATAAATAATGTCATGCCTTTTCTTGAAATCCACCAACAGTTTCCCATTGCACTTAGAATAAAATAAAAACTTCTTATTGTGATGACCAGGCCTACCATAGAAAACCCCTAAAGGCATATAATTGGAAAACTCCTAAACTCAGCAGCACAGATATAGATAATAAGAGATTGTCCCAATGCTGGCAGAGCAAAAATTCTCCTTCCCTTAATCCAGCCATTACACCTGGGTGGCGCCACTACCTTAATGACAGAGTGATTGCCTCATGTTATAGCTGAGCTTCCTCACAGTATGGAGGCTGGGACAGGTACAAGTACACTGGGAGGTGGGAGTGCCAGATAGAAGTATATTCTTTTTATGACCTAGATTTGGAGCTCACAAATATCATTTCCACTGTACTCTGTGGACCAGAGCTGCCACAAATTCCTGCCCAGATTCAAGGGGAGGTAACATAGAGCTCACTTCTCAGTGAAAGGAGTGTCAGACACATTATAAAAAGAACATATGGGAAGGGATATGTAGTTGGGTGTGGCCATCTTTGGGAAAGACAATCTGCTACTCCTGTGGTCATGGTTGTGATTTTATATTGCATGGCCAAGTTTTCTTTTAGTAAAATTGTTCCTGGAATTAACTGAATAGTTCTGTATTCTATAGCTTTCCACAAAGGCTCATAGGTACTCTGCCTCCCAAACAATTTGGAGAACCATCGATCTTGTCCAACCGATTCATTTTGTAGCTGAAGGACCAAAAGGCTAAAGAGATAATTGTGATTTGCCTAAAGAAAAGCTATTCCTAATCTCTCACTTTGCCTGCTTCTAGAGGATATTCTAGAGCAGGGGGAATTAGAGACTGATTCCAAAGGATGGAAGAATTGGAGTTGGAATAATTGGGAAATTGGGTGCTGATGACATGTGTGATGGACTTTGAGAAAGTTTGGGGCCCCTGGCTTTCCCCTTGATATGAATCCTGAAAGAATTCTGTCTGGCGGTGGGAAATGGAGGGAGGGCAGGACATGCAGAAGGGGACAGCAACTAGAAGGGGAGGAGGCAAGGCAGGGTTTCTCAAAGTGCCGTTGGTGGACCAACTGCATCAGAATCAGAATCACCCAGAGCATTTGTCACAATGCAGGTTCCTTGGTCCCACATCTGAATCAGAATCGCTGGTAGTAGGGCTCAAGAAGCCACAATCTAACAGGCTTTCAAAGGAACCCTCCTACACTGCTGGTGGGAATGTAAATTGGTGCAGCCACTATGGACAACAGTGTGGAAGTTCCTTAAAAAACTACAAATAGAGCTACCGTATGATCCTGCAATCCCGCTCCTGGACATATATCCAGAGAAAACCGTAATGCGAAAAGACACGTGCACCCCAATGTTCACTGCAGCACTATTTACAATAGCCAGGACATGGAAGCAACGTAAATGTCCATCGACAGGTGAATGGATAAAGAAGATGTGGCATATGTGTGTGTGTATATATATATATATATATATATATATATATATATATATATATAGTGGAATATTACTCAGCCATAAGAAAGAATGAAATAATGTCACCTGTAGCAACATGGATAGACCTAGAGACTATGATACCAAGTAAAGTAAGTCTCTGTCTGGCTAGACAGAGAAAGACAAATATCATACGACATTGTTTATATGTGGAATCTTAAAAGAAAAAAAGATACAAATCAACTTATTTATGAAACAGAAAGAGACTCACAGACATAGAAAGCAAACTTACGGTTACCAAAGGGGAAAGTGAGAGTGGGAAGGGATAAATTAAGAGTTTGGGATTAACATATACACATCACTCTATATAAATAGATAACCAACAAGGACCTACTGTTTAGCACAGGGAACTATACTCGATATTATGTAATAACCTAAAAGGAAAAAGAATCTGAAAAAGAATATATATATGTATGTATAACAGAATTGTTGTGCTGTACACCTGAAACTTACACAATATTGTAAATCAGCTCTACTACAATTTAAAAATTTAAAAAAACAAACAAACGAAAACAGGCTTTCAATGGGTACTGACACATTCCAATATTTGAGAATTACTGAGACGGCTGGTAAAACTAACTGGTCTATAAAATGGAGCCTGGCTCAGAAATATGAAACCAGCAAAAGTGTCACAAATATCTGTGAGTCACCTGGACAAAGCTCACCAAATAAACTGGAAAGATGTTCTAGCAATGAAGAAAAAAATAAAGATTTATGTTTCCATAAAATAGAACATAAGTGACTAACTAAACCTCTAAGAATTCAATTTTTACCCTTGAAACATTATTCAACAATATTTGAAGACCTCTGTTATTTTCAGCAAGTGAATCTTACCAAAAGAAAGGTTACAGTTTGATTTCAAAACACCCCTCCACCTAGTGCTTCACAGAACTCAGTAGGAAAGAGAACACATCTCTTTCTCTGACGTCTGGCTGATTTGCACATGTGAATCGGGAAGCATACATTTCCACAGAAACCTCAAGATGAAAGGCCAGAACACTATTCGTATTGGGGGCACTTGAAATAATCCCATTCTGCTTTGTCTCACAACCCACCCATGGGCTAATAACGTCTCTGCCTCAGCTCTGAAATTCTTCATCATCAATGGCTTATTGTAAAATACTCCTTAGCTTCAGGCCATTTTTTACCAGCCAGCTCCATATTCCCCTGCCCCCAACCAAAACTCCTTTCTTTATTCCCCCCACCACTAAAGAATTAACTTTCTGATGACGTGCAGCTAGTTTCAAGGATGTTAAGACTGTCTGGCCATGCCAATGGGATTGACTCCTTGGGATCTTATAGCGCTGGTAAGACACCCTCACCCATCTAATGGACACCCCAGAATGTCACAAAGACTCCCAGAGGGCTTCACCCTAGGCAGCTAACAATCTCCATGGAAACAGCCATCCACCTGCTTAACTTTTCTGCTTAAGATTTCTCCCTGGGAAGTCCTGATGCTGGAGCCTATATTATTAGATCACAATTTGCATTCTTACCCCAAGTACCTTTTGGGAAAAAAAGGGGCTCTTTAATTTGTTTCTGAAGTCAAAATTGTTGCTCTTTCTTTGGGTGTCTATGTTTGTCTCTCTACCCCTCCCCCACCCTCTGACCACCCCCCATCTCCCACCGTGCAATTGGTGGACTGTACATTGGCGGGCTATTAAACAACTTCAACACAGCTGCACTTTGTTTGCTCCATAACTATTTTTTTGGCTTTCTGAGAGGAGGTATTGTGCTAGGCAGGACAATTTGATTGGAGAATTGTTTAGACTGTGACAAGTAGAACAGTTATAGAGGATATTTTATGGAGTTAAACTTCAAGGAGGAAAGAAGCCATCATGAATGCACAAAAAAGAAAAAAATGAAAAAGTTGGCATGGATAGGAGACTTAGGTCATACTGAAACAAGAGTCAACTCAGATCTTCATCTTAACTTCACTGAATTGGAATTTTAACTTTGAAATGGAATCCAACTGGTGCACATTTCAGTCTGTGAAGAGGTAGAATTGAAAACATGAAAAATTTGCTTGGAAATGTTCATGAGCATAAATCAAAGCTTTGATATCCGTACTTCTTACAACCCGATGTCTTCATTTTTTTCATAATTCTTCCTCATTTTTCCCATCATGTGGGTTTAGCCAGCAGGGTGGCATTTCTTTTTCCAATGCCCTTTATGCAACATACAAAGACTGGAAGCCTATATCTGTTAAGGTTTATGTCAAGATGATCCCCAAATTCTGATTCTGCAGTGAAGCACAGTGAAGAGATCCTAGTGGAAGAGAGAGGTTGTATGACCTCAAACCCTGGCTGCAGGTAGAGCAAGGCAATATAGTCTAGCGAAACAAATACTTGTCTGGGAACTAAGAGACCAGGGTTCTGAGCTTGACTCTCCCACTGCCTGCACAAGCAAAGCTTTTGACTTATGTAGGTATTGATTTTCTCATCTATGAAAAGGTTGAATGAATTCAAGTTTCCTTTTAGCTCCAGATTTGGAAGTTACTACCATTCCAGGCTTCATATTTCTTTTTACATTTCTGATCCATCTTGCAGAGGAAACTAAGCATGGTTTTCTGACCTCACGGTGTTACAGGAAATCACTCGCCAGTGTTATTAGAATGAATCAAAAATATTTTGTTCATTTCATTTTCATTTGCTGTTGAAAAGTCTCCTCGTGCTCAAAACGCTTCACGTTGAGGTAGTAGAGCCACACGCATGGCACCTTCATTTTCTATGACATCTTCCCTATAAACCGTATCTCTAAGCACTTTACGGAACTATAGAAACAGGGGAGAAAGGAGGGTGGAGAAAATGCAAGGAAGAAATGACATGAAATGCAGATCTTTTTCACATTTTTCATGTGTATAATGATATAAAGAAATTCTGCCCCACAAGACAATAATGTGGGCTAAAAATCCCGCTTTCCCAGGGCTTCAGACATGATGGGGCTTCTTCTCTTTGCTATGGGATGCGTTATGAGTTCAAACAACTAAGGCAAAATCTTATTAATTTGAAAGCTCACATTTCCAAATGCATATACTAGATGTTGCAAAGATTGTCAACTTTCTATAGAAACCTGGGTAGCATTTAGGTCTCTGAATCTCAAACCAGAGCACACCAGAGTAATACTGGTGGGTCAGGGAAACAAATTTCCATAACAAAAAACTTGCCTCAAACCAGAGGCTTACTGGATAGCAAAACTGTGCTTTTTCAGTTCAGTTAATAATTACTAAGGGGTTGGATATACCAAGCACAGATGTTCACATGATAAGACAAACTTTTGGATGCAAGAAGCTCACATGTCCTGATGGCCCAGATGCCAGAAATACCTCCTACCCTTCAGTACACATCTGTAAAAAGATGACTACATCCCAGGCCATAGCTAATGCTCATTCATTCTTAGCATTCTCAATAATTCATATAAATTAACTATTTTAATTATTAATTTAATAATTATTTTAAAATTATAATTATGTATAACTATATGCACGTATAATTATTGTCATTATTATAAAACAATTGTAAATAATTAATAATTAATGGTGTATATTACGTTGCCACCTCTTTTTTCAGCACACGAGTTAATTTTGACAAAAAGGAGTAGCTATTGCCATCTCTGATTATAAAAGCAATACATACAAAAGGTAAAAAAAAAAAAAAAATTTAGAGAATATTCGAAGGAATGACATGATTTAGCCCACAAAGCCTTCTCATTCCTCTAAACTCCTGAAATATGTTAACCACATGTACTACTCATTTGGATACCTCAAAATATAGTGTCCTGACTCCTGAGACTTTTCCCAGGAGGGTCCCTGCCTCTGTCTTTGCTCAAGAAGGAGGGGGTTCCTGCATTTTCCAAAGCCTCTTTTCCCATTCTAGCCCTAGAGCCTCCTTTGTCTCCTATATACAACATGAGTGCAAGGTCACACTCCATCTTTTCCCACCCACTCAGCTTCTTGAGAGACCCCACTCTCTCCTGCCTTGACCCCAGAAGAGTTGGCCTAGGAAACTTGGCCCATGGCTTGTAAAAGCTTGTCAATATCTATGGCATCTGGGAGGTGAGATGCTCATAAGAGGTTAGGGACAATGGTCACTACTTTGTACAACTCCCAGGAGCACACTCAGGCTGCGTTCTGTCTGAAGAGCACCAAAGCAGCCCTTAACAGAAGTGGATGGTCCCTTGGGAGCTGTGCACCATGGGGCCTGGCAGCCAACATTCCCAGAGGAGGACTGTCGGCTGGCACAGCGTCGGTGCTCAGGGCACATTTGCTGCTATCGGGGAGGGCTCAGGGCAGCAGCTCGTACAGTCACGCGGCTCGTCCACTGCTCAGACACCTGGCCCTCTAATGTGGCTGCCATTTGCTTTGTCTTTGCTGGGCACACAAAGGCCACCTACACCTTAGATGGCCCGTGGCTCATCTTAAAACAGATATTAGTTGCCCACTCTAGAACCCCTCCAACTTGTATTGATAAAATAACTCCACCCAATGCCCAAATGTGGTGAACGTTTACCCACAGGATTCTTGTGCCCATCAGACGTCCTGTGCTATAAATTGCAGAAGGCAACCTGAAGGTATTCTCATGAAAAGTGGGAAGGGAAAAAACTAAATGGCTTGTGGGGACAACACATCATGCTTACAATTCAAATAATATCTGTTGCCCACCCCTCACCTTTATTGGTGCCAAGTTGAATCCTTTTCAGGCTGAATTGACAAAAATAACAAAATGCTCAACCTTTCTCTTTTACAACCTTAATCTTAAAACTCATACCAATCCTGGGTCTGACTGACACAATTTTGTGTTGTTCCCCCCCATCCTCCTTTTTTTCTTCTTTCAGTTCTCCCTCAACCCCAGGAACCTTGAACCCTGGCCACTTCGTGTTCTCTATTTGCAGGAAATGTCCATGTACGAACCTTTCCCCGCATTCCTTTTCAAAATATATCTCTCTTAGGCCACATTCATTTCCCTTCCAGGGAATAAAACTTGATGCATTGGTTTTTATTGTGATTGCTAATAACTTACCTCTCTACCCTTTCTAAAACAATACACTCATGCATTTGCATGCACACATATTCTAATAAGAACTTTTACTATCTGACCCAAGGAATGAGCAGTGATAGAATTTTTAAGTGGCCACAAGAGCAGGTATTTGGGGATAAGATCGCCTAAAACTAGTATAACTGAAATAACAACAGGGCAATCTGGATTGCTGTCCTCTCCATTCAGAGAGAACCTTGTTCCCCTCCTGTTCCTTGTCCATCTCCCCTGTACGCTCTATCACTCCTCTTCCACAGCACAGGGAGAAGTCATCTTCCCATGACAAAAACAATGAAGATCCCACCCCTGAGAAGGAAAGAGTTTTAATTTTTAATTTTTGTTTGTTTGTTTGTTTTGCGGTACGCGGGCCTCTCACTGTCGTGGCCTCTCCCATTGCGGAGCACAAGCTCCCGGACGCGCAGGCTCAGTGGCCATGGCTCACGGGCCCAGCCGCTCCGCGGCATGTGGGATCTTCCCGGACCGGGGCACGAACCCGTGTCCCCTGCATCGGCAGCGGACTCTCAACCACTGCGCCACCAGGGAAGCCCTATTTTTTAATTTCTTTAAACCTTTTTATTTTGTATTGGAGGATAGCCAGTTAACAATGTGGTGGTAGTTTCAGGTGCTCAGCCAAGCCACTCAGCCATACATATTCATGTATTCACTGTCCTCCAAACTCCCCTCCCAGCCAGGCTGCCACATAACACCGAGCAGAGTTCCCTGTGCTATACAGTAGGCCCTTGCTGGTTATCTGTTTTAAATATAACAGTGTGTACATGTCAATCCCAAACTCCCTAACTATCCCTTCCCTCCACCCTTCCCGCTGGTAACCATGAGTTCATTCTCTAAGTTTGTGAGTCTGTTTCTGTTTTGTAAATAAGTTCATTTGTATCATTTCTTTTTAGATTCCACATGTAAGTGATATCATATGATACTTCTCTTTCTCTGTCTGACTTACTTCACTCAGTACGACAATCTCTAGGTCCATCCATGTTGCTGCAAATGGCATTATTTCATTGTTTTAAATGGCTGAGTAATATTCCATTGTATATAGGTACCACATCTTCTTTATCCATTCCTCTGTCGACGGACATTTAGGTTGCTTCCATGTCCTGGCCATTGTAAACACTGCTGCAGTGAACATTGGGGCGCATGTATCCTTTCAGACCATGTTTTTCTCCGGATATATGCCCAGGAGTGTGATTGCAGGAATGGAGTTTTATTTTTAAGACTCTAGAATTTGACCTGAAGAGAAGCGTAATGGGCTGTGTCGTTAGTCAGGGTAGGCTAGCTGGTGCTTCAGTAACAAACAGCTCCAAATCTCAGTGGCTTAAAAAAACAAAACAAACCAGGTGTATGGAATGCTTATGCTCCATGAGGGACAACCAGGGGCTCTGCCCTGCCTTATCTGCACTCTGAGACCCAGCTGACATAATGTCCACTTCTTGAAACATTTTTGGTTGCCACGGTAGAGAGAGAAACAGGGAAAGAGAATGAAGAAATGTGTGCACAGGCTATTAAAGTTTGATCAGAAGTTGCAATGTGCCACCTCCTCTAACATTTCATTCACCAAAGCAAGTTCATGGCCACACTTACTTCCCAGTTGGTGTGGAAGCACACTTCTACCATGTGCCCGCAAGGACAGAGTCAGAATATTTACGAAAAGCCCAATGATTAACTCAGAATATCAAACAGCATTATTTTATAGTAAAATGCCAAGAACAGAGCCTGGCATTTAGCAAGAGCTATTATTACTATTATCATTATTATAGCTGTTACCTGTGGGAAAACAGATCCAGGAACATGAAATGATTGACCTTAGATCACACAGCTCATTAGGAACAGAACAGAGATGAGAACACATATTTATTAAAGCCAAGATTGGAATTCTTTTCCCTCAATTCATTTCAATGCCTAAAAAGACATGATCAAACACAGTTATTGAACCACCACATTCAACTAGATGACCAGGAGTTTGGCTTTGTCTTCCTGATAGGTTACCGTCAAGAACATGGGTCAGCAAACTTTTTCTGTGGAGTCAGATAGTAAATATGTTGCGGGCCACATGGCCTCTGTCACACCAGTCAACGCTACCATTTTAGTGCAAAAACAGCCACAGACAGTATGTCAAAAGCAGGCATTGCTGCCATCCTAAAACTTCTTTACACAAACAGACAGCGGGCGGAATTTGGCCAGGGAGCGGTACTTTGCCCACACTTGTCCTTCACCAGAGAAGGACTGGTCGAGGCAAAGTCAGAGAAGAACCTAAACAAAGAAACCTTGGGCAGGTTACCTCACCTTTCTGTGCCTCGGATTTCTCTTCAGTACAAAACCTACCCGACAGGGTTGTTGTGACGATGAAACAGGTTGCTGTAGCGCACTTAGAAGAGTGCCCAGCAAGCAGAGCAGGACCCTATGGAGTCTTCCCCCATATCCTACGCTTTAGCTCCTCTGAAGTACCTAGATAATAGCATTTGATGCACATTTCCTGAGTTGTTTTGCAGGTGCAAAACTCCCCCCTCCCGGACAAATGGAAGACGTTAAGTACTTGATGACCATGAGCACATGGCCCCAGGCCTCCTGGAGCCTAAGGACTGATAATGTTAAGCCTTGTGACACCACCCTGCTACCTCACCATCAGCCAATCAGAGAACTGTGCGCAAGCTGATTACATACCCTGCAAACCCCTCCCTCGCCTGGCTTTTGAAAGTGCTTTAAGGAAACCCTTTGGGGAGTTCGGGGCTTTTAGGGCATGAGCCACCCGTCTCCTTGCATGGCCTTGCAATAAACCTTTCTCTGCTCCCAACTCTGATGTTTCAGTTTGTTTGGCCTCACTGTGCGTCGGGCACAGGAACTTGCGTTAACAGGCTCACCGGCACAGAGATTTACTGCCCCTGACTGTGACCAGCCACTGTCCTCGGTGCTGGAGGTCCCATCGCCAGCAAAACCAAGTCCCCGCTGTCTTGCGTCTCAAATTCTGGTACAGCAAGTCAGAGAAAGAAACAGATACGAAAGATGTCAGGAGGTGATAAAGGCTGAAAAGGAAAATAAAACAGGATTAAGAGCGGGTGGGAGAGGTGTGTTTGTAAAGTTTTATGTAGGGTGCGCCTGAGGAGAGACGTGGAGCAGAAAACTTCCAGAAGGGAGGAAGTGAGCCAGGTAAATACCTGGAGGAAGCCTGTTTCAACGCAGATAAGATCAATGCAAAATCCCTGAAGCAAGAACCTGCGGGCTGTGCTCCCTGACGGAGGTGAGGTGGGCATGGCCATAGCAGTGTGGGAATTCTTGGGCGGAGTTTGAGGAAATGTGAAGAGGACAGGTTATGGGCCCTGGGGTTTTTTTTTTTTTGTTTTTCTTTGTTGCGGTACGCGGGCCTCTCACTGCTGCGGCCTCTCCCGTTGCGGAGCACAGGCTCCGGACCCGAAGGCTCAGCGGCCGTGGCTCATGGGCCCAGCCGCTCCACAGCATGTGGGATCTTCTCGGACCGGGGCACGAACCCGTGTTCCCTGCATCAGCAGGCGGACTCTCAACCACTGCACCACCAGGGAAGCCTGGGCCCTGGTTTTAATTCTGCAGGCGATGGGGAATGCTATACTTATCATTAATTGTAATTATTACCTTGTATCACTGGCACTTTTTCTTCACTCTTCCTTCCTCCTACCTCCCAACTCCTCCTCCCATCTTCTCTCTTCCCATCTATCTATGCCTCTTCACCTGTGCTCCTCTAGACCCTTTTTTACCCTTCGATAACTCTTCTTTTAGGTAACACTTCACTCTGTCGGTGGCATATGAAACTAAGGAGGTCACTGCCCCTGGAACGATCCAGCGAGAAGGTTGGTCCAGGCCAGAGCTTTCCAGGAGGATTTACCTTATTCCTCATATGCTGGGCATCAGACAGAAAAGGTTTGGGAAGGACCAGATGAGAATTAAAGCAAAGACCATCAAGAATATTTTGTTGTTATTTTTAAAGCAGGATCCCAAAGCATTTAAAGAAATATGCAAGTGGTATTGGATTGATGTGAACGTGGTAGGGAAGAAACAGATGCATAATGGGTTTTTTTCATCCTTTTCGCAGTGTGAGTTTGTGAGTGGGTGTATGTTTATCTCAGGATTCAGAATATAACCAGCTCTTGATTACCAGGGCTAATGGATGTGACGTCAATATTCCAAGGAGCTGAAAATTGAAAAATGCTTTTCAGGGACACCTTTGTAAGGTAACCTGTTGTGTTCTGGTTAAACAGATATTATATATGGATCCTTGATATAGATGCCATAGAGAGAGTGGAATGGAAGGTGGGAAGGAGAAAGGAGAGAGAGAAAGAGGACAGAATCTAACTGTCAATAAATCAATCATCAAGGCCACTGTGTAATGTGCTCATTAAACCCCAGCACGAGAGGCCCTGGTGCAGATGAAACCCCAGCACAAGAACCCCAGCACACATGCCAACGGGGGCTGAAAACCCGCTGTGCTCAGAACTTTATGGCCGCATCTGCCTGCAGCAAGACACTTTTTAAAGAAAATTTACAGGAAGACCACAGATGGGCTCTTGTGTGTTCCTCAGACTGAAACTGGATCCCACAAGTCACTGGGGAATCTTATTCCAATGCAGATCCTGACCCAGTGGGTCCGGAGCAGATGCTGAAATCTGGCATCTCGAGTAAGTCCCCAGGTTTTGCCCATGGTGCTGCTACGTGAGCCATGCTTGAGTAGTACAGTGGGACTTTTAATGTAATAATAAACTCCAAAGTTTGTTACAATCAATACCTATTTCATTGCATTAAATGGTAACACTTGTAATAATAGATCTTGGCCAGAGGTAGACAGGCGTGTCATTTCTGGAAATGACGGGAGTTTCCAAGGTAAATTTATTTGGTTTGGAAAAATGTTAACAAATTTATGGGAAAAAATTCCAAATATAGTCCCAGTGTTGGCCTAGGTGTCCAGATGTCCGGAACCCCATGGATGTTGATCAGTTCTTCCAGCTTGGACCCTCTGGTGTCAGCAAGGTGTGAGGCCTGTTGTGAAAGTGCCAGAATATCCGGCAAAGTTGTGCTGGGAAGTGACTTAAGGTCAAACAGGGGCAGCTTGTTAGAGCTTGTTGGCCTTGGGCGCCATCTTGTGGCCAAAAGCAAGAAAACCTTTTTAAAAAAAAGATCTAGAAACAATCAAATGTAATGTAGTTCTCACCTATGCACAATGCTGTTGTGTTAGGTAAGCTAATTAAGAACAATGAATCTTAAAAATACTAAACTTCTGAAGTGTGTGGGTTGGAGTTTGTAAATTCCCTCTTGGGGGCTTTCTTTTCTAATTGTAAAGTTGAAATCCTTGCTAAGTTCAATAGTTTCAGGGGGCTTTCTTTTCTAATTGTAAAGTTGAAATCCTTGCTAAGTTCAATAGTTTCAGCTTCAGCAAACATCCTGTATCTGCTCTTGTTTGCTATGTGACCATGGCTAGATTACTTAATATTGCAAGGCCTTGAGTTCTGTATCTGTAAAATGGGGATAATAAGCCTACTTCATGACACTGTGGGGAAGATTAAACCCATGGAAGGTGCTTGGCCCCAGTGGCTCAATAATAAGAGAGCAAAAAGTGGAAGTAATTATTATTATTGGTTAGAGTAGAAAATAATAATAATTTTAAAAACATGAAATTTTATAATTTCCAGTTTACAAACAAGGAAAATGAGGTTGAGAGGTCAAGTGATATACCCAAGGTAACGAGTCCAATGTCAGATCTAGATTTCAAATGGAGGTCTTTTAACTCTAGATCATGGGCTCTTCCATGACAGAGTCGCTTTCACTGTATGTATTAGTGTGATAAACTAAAAGGAAACATATATTAGTCAGCTTTCGCTAGGTTAGCCTGCAGTAACAAATAACTCCAAAATCTCAGTGGTGAACGGAACACAAGGGTTTATTTCTTACTCGTGTTACGTGACCTTCATGTGTCTGAGCTGTGGTTGCTTCTGTCAGCCATGCGTGAGTACAGCTGTAAGTCCATTGGTGAAATTGGAGGGGAAATGAGGTATTTTTTTAATTGCTTCAATACTGCCTACAAAGTTATAAAGTAAGGTCATCCCATGACCATGAGGCAAGGAAGAAATATTGGAAATGTGAGGAGAGATAAGGTTGGAAAGTGCATTTATTAGGAGATTATAGAACAACTGCCCAGTAGTGGTAAGAGCCCATTGGAGCTTTTGGTCCTAAGTTGGAGGTGGGCTGGGCAAGCCTGCTGTGTGATTCCCTTCAGGATAACGAGCTGGCTTGGGTTTAGGTGTGACGCAGGCAGAAAGTTGGGTTAAGGTCTTGCTAGGTGAATCTAGCTTTGAGAGAGAGGGACAAGGGAAGGAAGGATATTTTAAGTAAATTTTTTTCAAAAACAAACTCCTCAGTGTGAAGGGAACCCAGAGCTCATGCAGTTCATACTGTCCTTTCTACCCCCTTGCGCCCATTCTACAGGTTAAACACGGAGGCTCTTAGTAGACAAGTGACAACCTGAAGGTTACAAAAGGAGGCAGATAGTGTCCTGGAAAGTGATCCTTTGTGAGAAGAGTGCTGACTGGTGTCTCATTGCCAGGGACACTCCTGTACCCACTTTCCTTCACACCCCACCGCCTCTGCCTCAGGAGGGCTCCTTATGCCACCAGAGTTTAATCAAAGTGAAGGTTTCATCTAATTGCTGGCTATTCACGGCTTTAAATGCAGCAGCTACTGTCCCAGGAGTGGTAGGTTGAATTCAGTTGCCCCATTTCCTCAGCCTTCCCCGTACTCAGACCCTTTATCCTGTGACTTTGCAGTTCCTCCTACTAGAAGCAAAGTATCCTTCCCGACCCCTTAACACTGGGCTTGGCCAAGGGAGGTGCCTTGCCCAGTGGGATGTTATAAGATATGATGCAAACAGAAGCTTGAACTGGGCTTGGCCAGTTGGACTTCCGTCCTTTCTATGAGAAGAACGTTTCCAAGAATCTCATTGATCCAAGGATGAGGAAAGACTCATAGAACAGAAACAGAACCAGCCTACAGCTTGGAGCGGAGCCCAGCCCAGCCCAGCCCGGATCAGCCACCCTGCAGCTAACTGGCAGCTGAGTGAGCAGAACTCAACAAGTATTCACTGTACTGAGTTTTGCAGTTATTTGTTATACATCATTTTGTGTGGCGATAGGTTACTATATAGGAGTATCCTTTCAAAATTCAGGATGCTTGCTGTCTTGTCAGTTACCTTTCTCCTAAAAATACGGCACTGCAAAACATATAGATAATTGAGGAACTCAGTTAATAGCTTCGGCTTATCAAAGCTTTGCCATGGCATGAAACCATTTCCAACTAAAAATGCACAAGCCTTGTGGGAAAAGAAAAATGTTTACATGCATATTCCAACTCTCTGGAAAAAAGAGTTAGAAGAAGGGAGGAAGTCACTTTTAGTCAGATTTCTGGTTTGTCATTGTCATTTGCCATCAAGTAGCAGTCTTAAAAGAGAGATGAGGGCTTCCCTGGTGGCACAGTGGTTGAGAATCCGCCTGCCAATGCAGGGGACACGGGTTCGTGCCCCAGTCCGGGAAGATCCCACACGCCGCGGAGCGGCTGGGCCCGTGAGCCATGATCGCTGAGCCTGCGCGTCCGGAGCCTGTGCTCCGCAACGGGAGAGGCCACAACAGTGAGGGGCCCACGTACTGCAAAAAAAAAAAAAAAAAAAAGAGAACGAGAGAGAGAAGGTGGAAAGGGCCAGCAAGATGAGAATATGAGGCGAGGGAAGGAATACAGGACAGAAAAACGGGAGGCGGGGTGATAAGAGCAGGAGGGAACTGGGAAGACTGGAAAGGAAGTCCAGACAGAAGGGAAAGGGACAGAGATTTCTCACTGGAAACTCCAGGGAGTTGGGGATGGAGAAGAGTGGGGTAGGTCCCCCCATTCCCCGTACTCAGGGCTAACAGAGGGGCACACTTATTTTGACGAACACGATGTTCAATATAGCACCACAACTAAATTTCTGAACTCCATTTTGGTGATTTCATGTACTTTCATATTTCATGTTGTGCTACTTTTCAGTTACAATTTCCCCACCCTGGGACACGACATTGGAACCTGGCGGGTTATAACATGGCGACAGGGGCCTCCACTGCCGACACTGTTGTTACTGGGAAATGGCTGCTGAGATGGAAGGCGATGAGAACAGGAAAGGTAGGACAGGAGAGCAGGGAAAGGGGACCACAGGAGACCCAAGAGCCAGACTGGTCACCAGAGAGATGGTTACTGATTCCGCTCCACCAGTCGCTTTGCCCTCCTGGCTGTCAGTCCAGCCTCAGCCCCCCACCCAGAACCAACGGTTGGCTGGACTCCTTCTGCAGCCTGAGTCTGGGAGTAGAGCATGGGTTTGCCAAGCTGGAAATCTGGGGAGATGACATGACCAAGTTCTTCTCAACCACGCCTGATGTGTGCTTGCAAGAGCTGGGTTTGTGCAGTCATACCTCTGTCCTTTTCCTCGCTCCCATTTTCCTTTTCTTTTCTTTTTCTCAACCTTTTGGCTGCACTGTACAGCACGCGGGATCTTAGTTCCGCGACCAGGGAACGAACCCGTGGCCCCTGCAATGGAAGCTCAGAGTCTTAACCACTGGACCACCAGGGAAGTCCCGTCTCCTGTTTTCCTATCCCAGGGAAGCCCCATCTCCCGTTTTTCGATCAAGAAGTATGCCAACTCTCACGGTAGAGCCGTAGGTATGACTACACCCACAGATACCCTGCAGGGAGCATGGGAAGGTCAGGTTCCCCTTGGAGATAGCCCACTGGGGTCACCAGAACAATGCTCTCTAGAGTTATTTGGTCCAAAGACATTACTTAATTCACTTAATTTCCAGTGGGCTTCCCTGAGCGGAGGAGTAGAAGAGAGATCTATAGGTCAGGGCCAGAAGTTGTACACAAACCTAAACACACCTCGTGGAGGTCACCCACCACGTATGTCTGCTGTGAACAAAGGAAGGCTGAGAACCACATTCCCTATACATCTTCTGCCTTAAGGTGTGCCATTCCCAGGGCCAACTACAAACTGGCACTTGCCATCTACCTCTACGAGGATTAAATCTCGAGCTGCTGCAGCCGCTGCCCTTCAACACCCCCTGAAAGGAGTTCAGGCTGGAGATCGGGAATGAGGCACTCTGTGCTCTGGGAAAAACTGGCAGAAAAGGCCTTCAGTTAGTCACATATTCTCAGGAGAAAATTTGATGAGCCCCATTCTTGCATCTCCTCGTATCTAGAAAAGCACGAAAATCCTTCAAGGTGACATCTGCTCCTCGTGACCAGCAGTAACCTTCATGACGTTAGCAGTAGCCTTCTGCAAAAAGTACGCGCTGGTAGGGCTTCCCTGGTGGCGCTGTGGTTGAGAGTCTGCCTACCGATGCAGGGGACATGGGTTTGAGCCCTGGTCTGGGAGGATCCCACATGCCGCGGAGCAACTAGGCCCGTGAGTCACAGCTACTGAGCCTGCGCGTCTGGAGCCTGTGCTCCGCAACAAGAGAGGCCGCGAGAGTGAGAGGCCCGCGCACCGCGATGAAGAGTGGCCCCCGCTTGCCGCAACTAGAGAAAGCCCTCGCACAGAAACGAAGAGCCAACACAGCAAAAATAAATAAATTTTATTTTTTAAAAGTATGCACTTGAGCGCATGTACTCCCCCTTCACCAGAATCACATATATACTGACTTTCCCCTCTACCTCTTTGGAGCAGTTTCTCAGAACTATCTGAAATGCTGTCTCTTGGCCTAAAGTCCTCATTTTGCTCCAAATAAAACTTAACTCACAACTCTCACACTGTGCTTTTTTTTTTTCAGTCGACACCAGCCTTTTCTAGATATTATGTGCCCCATTCTAAAAGTTTGGGGAAGAAAGAGGACCCATACTACTCCTCAATGACACAAGCCTTTGAATTTTTCCTTTTGTCTAGACAAATTCCTTTCAGTATTTTTCAGGTAGGCTCTATCTCCCAGCCCTCATAGAAGTAGGTGACGTGTCTGCTAGGCTCATCTTACAGCCCCTCCCTTCAATTCTTCCACTCTTAAGCGTGCCGACAGCTGAATTTTGGGTTTGCCCCTTTCTAGCCCTATAACTTTGGGAAACATGCTTTAAGTCTCTGGCTCCATTTCCTCATCCTTAAAATGAGGTATTAATACCTATTTCACAGGGTGGTTGCAATGATGAAATAGCAAAATAAGTGCCTAGAACAATACCTAGAACAGTATGTGTTCGGCAAACATCAGCCATCGTGATTCGCTGATCTGGGCAACAAAACAAATCTAATAATAGTAATAATGATAACAATAGCAGTAATGACCACCATTGCTGGAGGAACTTACTATCTGCCAGGAGGTGTCCTAAGCACTTTGCCCACATTAGGTTGGCGGTTCCAAGTGAGTGGTTCAGGTTCTGGGGCCCAAACTGTCTGATCAGAGAGGGGGACTGAGCCTGACGAGAGAAGCAAAATCAATGCGATAGATTTCTCAGGAATAAGGACTCAAGAACCAGATGGAAAGGAAAAAAATGATTTATTGTTGGTGGAATTTAGGCATCAACCACAATGGAAGACAAGGGTTGTGGTGTAGAGAATGACATTTATGCCTGGCCATCCCCAGCATCCTTCGGATAGCACCCCATATTGCTTGGCCACAGAGCAAGTCTTTTCCAGTCAAACCCAAGATGAGCTTACTGGGGCTCTGTTTTCAGGTGGTTGGGGGCCAATACGCGGTTCATGATGGAAGGGGTCTCCCCTCTCTACCAGGGTACATAAGTTGCTCTGAGAAAGGAGATCTGTTCCCATAACATCAGCCCCTGAGACAAGAAGTGGCACCAGTGAAAAGTCAAATAACAAACAGGTGGGAAAAAGTAATAACTTGAGCCTTGCCTGGATTGCATTCAATTTCTGCCTGCAGCATTTCAGTTTTAACTCGCTAAACCTTGGTCGCAGTCTTGGGAGAACAAGCAGTACAATTCCGAAAAGCAATCAAAACGCGACTGCCAAGCTGTTGGGAGGCTCTGTGGTGCATTTTTAAACAAGTGCTAATCTAATAAATGTTCACGCGATGAACTGTGAAATTGAGAACACAATTGTCCACATTCTCTAAGCCAGAGGAATAAAATGGTCATTATCCCATTTATTTCCTATGAAAAAGGAATCACAGATAATCTGCTCTTTTGTACCTCTGTATAAAACATGGCCGTCTGGATGTCTAATGGCATTTGTTAGCAGGGAAAAAAGATTTAGAGAAATCCAATCCTTGACTTACCAGAACCCAACTTCAGACAAAAGGCAAGAAAGGATGCTGGACTTTGGAGTTAGTATTTTGGGTAGGAGCCTGAACTCTGCCTTTTGGTACTGTTTGAGTGAGGGTATCAATTCTTATTTCTCATCGTCAACGCGAGGTTTAAATGAGATAATATTTGCAGAAAGCACTGTTTTAGGTGTGTGAAAGAATGAGTGTAAGGCAGGAAATAGGGTGTACAAATACTTTCATTTCAGTTTGGGGAATTATGGATAGAATTTTTTTTTTTTTTGCAATTTAACCACAGTTCTTTTTTAACCCCCAAATTTACACATTGCTATGAGTACAACTATGACAGCAGAGCCAAGGCAATAGAATCTTGATGAGTGACGATACCATAATATCGTAGGTTCCCGTTTAGAACAGCAATTCAAATCAACTGATATTTTCTCAGAACATCAACTGAGTTCATGGTACCGAGCTAGTTGCTGTAGGAGATTAAAAAAATGACTGCAATTCGGTGATTGCTTTCAGTGTGTTTACATCTAATGGAAATCGAGTGGGACAGAATAAGTGAATTTTATACAAGATGGAAAATCACAAATGTCAAAAGATGTTTGAAAAGTATTAAATAATCGCAAATAGTTCGTATATTACTTCTGGATGGGAGATCAGATAAGACTTCAGGGAGGGGAGGGTGTTCGGGATGTGCTTTCTAAAATGGATAGTGGATCGTTCAGGGGTCTGATCCGGAAAGCTGATACCAAGCTAAACATTTCTAACTAAGGATTTCATTCAGGGAATTGTTTACAAAAACATGGAATCAGCCAAGAAAGCAAGATCAGGGAGGCCAGGCAATGCAGAGAAACGTAGCTGAAGGAAGTTTCTATCCCCACGGCTGCAGAAACAAAGAAGAGGAGGTGGTTTCTCCACAGCCAAGAGCTCATCACCCCCGCTGCCGGGGGCGTCTCGCAGCCAGCAGGACTACTGCAGAGGGGCTGCCACCTGGAGCAGTCCCGGAACACGGGGTTCCCACAGCTGGTGCTGGGACATCCCTAATGGGAAGCACAGATGGCAATGCTGGCTTGCCAAGGGGACACTGTGTGGCTAGTGTTGGCACCACTGAGAGGGCACCAAGTTCCATTGTAGGCTCCAGGAAATCTCCATGCTGCAATGCTGCACCTGTCAAAGGACACCAGAGCATAGAGGTGTCTATTACTATCTGCTGGAAAGATACCTCCAGCACCTAGAAACAGCACAAGTTTGTCCTCTCCCCTGCTCACTTTCCAATATCCAGTCAGTGCTCCCTAGTAGGACCCAACCAGACCGCAGCTGGCAAGAGTCCAGGAAATGGAGACTTTTTTGCCTGTTCACCCAGTAGGACGTGCAGCCAGAACTGACCAGGTGGCATACTCAGCTTCCAAGTCCATGTGGCTATTGTTGGTTTCCCTGGGGGAATACTCTTTCCCTGCTTAAAACAGCTTCTGCAGCAACAGAAGCTGGAGCTTCAGAGAGGGGAGGCGAAATTTTGCGGTTAGGTCTACATTTTCTCCCCAGATCTCTAACCATGTCGTGGGAAAAACTGCATAATATGCTCATTGGTTTTGACTGGTTTCTCCACCTTCAGGAGAGCGCACCAAACTGGCACTGTAATTGCCTACTGCCTAAGCCACCTTACCATTCCATAGAGCACACTGCTTCTGGGTGATGGGACACTTGGTAAAGAGGGAGTATCAGTCAGCATAGGCTAAGTGATGCAGTAACAAGCGACAAAAGTTTCTTGCTCACTCACTGGGAGCCAGGTGGGTGCAACGGCCTCTTTCTACACCATTGTTGGTCTCAAGACAGGAAGGTCAATACTGGTGGCTTAGTTATATTGTTGGAGTGAGCCAGAGGGAGAAGACTGGGAGGTGTCCACTGGATCTTTGGGGTTCCCTGGAGGAATGCGGTCAGCACCTAGACGAATGCTAACTAGGAGCGAGACCTTCAGGCAACATCCGTTTGTAAAATATGCTGTCAAACCGCTTCCAGGGAAGATGGGTGTTTCTGCCTGTTCCTACCGCACTGAACTCTGGAGGGATAGCTGTTAAGGAGGGCTCACCCACCGACAACTGCTTCTTTGTTTGCTATCACCCTGTGGAACCTGTGAACGCCATCCCACTGGCTTTCAGAGCTAGGTGATGTGCAGCTCTGTTTCTTGAGTGTATTTTCAGAGCATCCATGGGAGGAGGGAAACGCCATCTTGGTCTGGTAGCCTCAGCAGCCACCTGGAACAGGCGGCCCAGCCTCTCAGGTCAAAAGCCTCCTGGTAGGAGGTGTAAAAGCACTGACCTAACTTCCCCTTGGAGGAGATATCCTGATGTGCCTCAGACCACTGAAGCCCCGAGGGAGTGTTGAAGTGGAAAGTTCTTGTACTGGGGGGGATTTACTTTTCATTCTCTTACCTAAACTCTAGGATCCCTGTGTCCAACTAAAATGATAATTCAGTGACAGCATTTTAGGAGTGATCCCTGATTAAGCCTCAAATAACCTATAGTAATTCTTCAAGATCTGGGTGTCTTCTGCACACCCCCATGCAGACTTAAATAGGATTTGTAATTATTAATCATTGTGGAAATAGTAGCTAAGTTTTATTAAGGGATTATAGTTTGCCACGCACATGTATTAACTCATTTAATGATCACAATATCGCTCTGAGGTAAATATCCTTATTTTGGAGAATCACCACCCCTGGATCTTTCAAGTGGCACTAATTTATATGAATACCTCCGTCCCTTAACCCAGGAAATTTGTATTACTTTTTTTTTTTTTGCCAGTTTGGTAGGGCTCTTTGAATCTTCTTTGGGTCCTTCTTACCATGAGATATCTTACTACACAGATTGGGATTTTTCTAACTGTTAAAATATTAATTTTAACTATATACCCAGGGGCTGGTGAAATAACCATAATATGCTTGGGATCTCACTAAACTGTATTCAAGGTGGATTTGGACAAACTGTCACTTATCACATGGCTTCCACAAGCCCTCTCTCTAATCTCTAAGAATCTGTTAGCTTAGAGTCAGTGTCAAAATAATGTTTTTCCCAAGTACCCAGGTACCTTGGTAAATTGTCTTCAGAGATCTTTGGAGAACTAGGAGGAGGAACCATACTGTGTCCTCGAGATGTTCTTGCAGGGTCCTTCCTACGGTACCCAACTCCTTCATGTATTTTTCTGTCTACTATTACTTTCTGCCATTGTAGCTTAGCTCAAATCAGACACATGGTCACGGGATATGGAAATTATTTAATTATATTTGGTGACTTTTATTGATAACTTTTAGGCATCAGGACCTAAGAGAGACGTTTTCAATTTAGTTTATGAAAATAGTTCAGGTTTCTAGCTGAGTCAGGGATTTTTGCTTTGCCACCAGGTTTGTATTAGGAGTGTATTGAATACTTGCCCAAGCATACTACCTCATTCACTGTTCTGCCAGCAGGAGGGTCTTCCATTGTAAACTGTCTTTGGAAATTCCTTTTTCATCAATAGGAAAGAGCGCTCTAAGACTGTGGCCTGAGTTCTCTTAGACTATAATTCTTTGAGATCTGATGGGTTGAGTCTGAATAAAGCGAGATCTTCCCAGGTCCAAGTCCCTTCTGTGTATGAGGAATATTACCCCATGCTAAACAGGTCAACTGTGAATCAGCAGGACCTGCTATCACTTTGGTGTTTATAGATCGAAAGTCTCAATTCTGTCACTAAATCGATCATTTTAGCTGGACACAAAAATGTGAAATCAAGAAAAAAAAAACCCATATTTTCCCCGTGACTAGTTAAATTAAGCTCTTCAAGTTCATTTATCCCAGCTGTTCTTTCCCAATAACTTGAACATGTTGGCTTTGCTGAAGGGCAGGCGGTGGGCAGGTACAGGGGCCCCCGATGCCTCTCTGGTGTCCAATCGTCTGCCTGTGTCAAAGTGGCACTCCTTTCCTCCCTCCTTGGGGAGGTTCCCTGAAGTGAGTCAGGAGTTGAGAGGGCAGTGGTGTTTCACTGTTGCTTCTCCCTGGCCGCATGTTTATATTACCCCAAATTGGGCAAATCTACAGCCTCTCACCCTGAAAATTATTTTCAGTTATGCAAATAGGGCTGTGATAATCCACATACACATGGAACTTCAGAATCGGTAAACTTCTGCCAAAAATTCTTTTTAACTTTTTTTGGCCACGCAGCTTGCGGAATCTTGGTTCCCTCACCAGGGATTGAACCCAGTCCCTGGCAATGAAAGCACCAAATCCTAACCACTGGACCACCAGGGAATTCTCTACCAAAAATGCTTGTTTGATCACTCCTATTACAAGTCAACTCTTCTGCTTATCATGGTAAACACCCTCTCCTTTGTCTCTGTCTGGTAAGGGCTTCTCCTCTGCCCCCCCCCCCCACTAGCCCCCTCCTACTGCCTCTCCACCCCACTGAAGTCAGGGACCCTGTTTCAATTGTAGAACCTTCCACTCACACACGCAGCCCATATGTACTGTTCAAAGATGGTGGGTCTCCCCTCCTGCGTTATTTCTAAAGGTCTTGGTGAAGAGCATGGTAACTGGGGCCTCTTCAGAAACACAGAGGATGGGCGCTGATCAAACATGCTAAATCCACTCCTGCATTCCCATCCCTCCGGGTCTTTTGAGCTCTAAAGTCACAGACTAAAATTATGCCCTTCCCTCCTTGGGCAGACAAGCTGAGAATACATTCTTATGTGATTCTTCACATTTTTGCTGATAAAATTAGAAAACTGTCACATTTTTTAAAGTTGGGGGGGAACATAAACTTTCACCTAGATTTGCCTTTATAAGTACATCCCAAGGGTATTGGCACTCCTGGGGGTTGGTACTCATCACCTCTTGCTGGTTTTCCTAACCTCCTTGACCCTGCCCATACCTCTGTAAATAGTCTCTTCCTTAAGATCTTTTCAGTTAAAACCTTTAAGTGCTTCATCTGATACAATGTCACTCCCTCAAAATTCAGAATCCTGGGGAGGGTTTGGGATTGGCCAAGCCTTGACCATTTGCCTACATCCCAGTGTCCACAGATGGGGAAAAAGAACCCTGTGCTCCCACTTCTGTGTGAAGAGAGTCCTGTTTCTCACCAAGACCCACAGTCATGGGGATTTCTCCCAACAAGAAGGACGTTACAATAATCAGTCATTAAAAAAAATAAATAAAAAAACAATTATCTACTTTATTGTGGGACTGGCAAGTAGCTCTGCTTGCAGAAAGGAGGGTCTGTGGGGTGGAGGAAATTAGGCTGCGAGAGGAGGTGAGGGCCTTATTAACTAAGGAGGGCCTGAATGTAGGCAAAGGAACATATATCTCATGAGATGAGAAGTGGGGAGCCGCTGACGGTCTTGAGGAGGGAAATGTCACGAGTGATCTATGCTTTAGCAAGATTCATTGGGCAGAAGAGTACAAATAAATCACTGGAAGCAGAGAATTTAAGTTGCTCTGTCATACTATGAGTTTCACGGGGGCAGGGCCCTGTGGAATTGTTTAATGTTTCTCTTCGTAGTGGTCAGCTTATTTAATGGGTATTCAATCCATACTAGTGATGGAGAGCAAAGGAGCGAGGGCTACCTGGGAGGCTGTTAAGTTAGCCCTGGTGAGAAACAACAAGGCCTGAATGGAAGGAAAGAGAAATAACATATGCTGAGCACCTACCATATGTCAGACGTTTAACCTATATTATCCTACTGAACTCATCATCAATCTTCCATTGTACAAATGAGGCTTGAATACATTAAGTAAAAAGTCCACACCCGTACATATAATAAACAACAGAGCTGGGACTTGAACCCATGTCTGACTCTGAAACGGGCGCTCATCCACTGCATCGTGCCATCCGGGGCAGTGAGGGTGGGAAGCAGGAAGAATGTAAGTCATCTCTGCAAGTGACTAGATCCAGTGGGTGGTGCAGGAGCGTGAAGCAACGTTGAGGAATTTCAGGTTTTGAGCTGGAATCACAGGGAGATGGTGAAGCTGGTGAAAGAAATCAAGACGTCGAGGGGAGGCACTTCCAGGGACAGGACACTCTGGTCTACCTTGGACATGCTGAGTGGGGTCCTGGGGGACAACTGGATGGAGCTTGCCACTGGGCAGCTGGATGTAAGTTGGGACCCCAGGACAGAGGCAGCAGTAAGGAAATGGATTTGCACGTGGCCCACGTGGAGACAATGATTTGAAGGTGTAGGCATGGACCAGAAACGTTACCCAAGGACAGGATATGAATGTTCATCATCCAGGTATGACCTGCGGCTGGGGCTAAGTACAGATCCTAAATGTGTCCTGAAAGTAGGTCTGATCTACTAACTCTTCCTATCAGCAGTTTTTCACATTGATATGAGCACAGTGTGTTAGCAGGGGATTAAGAATACAGAGGAATTCTGACCAGTGAAGCATTTACTGTTGGTGTGACCAAAGTCCTGTGCATGCATAACTTGCTTGATCTTCTCAAGAAGGGAAACTTTAAATAGCCAAATTAAGAGCTGCCAATGCTGATCATTCTCCATCTGGGGGCTGAAAACCCAGCCTCCAGAAGCCATGACTCCTCAGATCTCCCACCTGTTACCAGGGGCTTCATCTGGGCAATTCCCGGACAAGCCTCCAGGCCCAGACCAGGGGTTTCTGTGGCTGCAGACAGGGATCCCTTTCCTCCGTCATCTTTCCCTCTCCCCCCACCCCCCCACCCATGAAGACTTACTGGATCGCCTTGTCTGAGGGGTCCTCTTGGCTGGGGTTTAATAAGAAGCCAGGTTACTCCTGAATTGTAGTAACTAATGAAACACTTTCTCAGGCCAAGCTGTCCGATTACAACCACGTCAGACGTGGTCACCTTCATCTTTCTACATCAAACCAAAAAAATGACTTCAGATTTCTTTTCGAACACAGATTATCCAAAATGGCTGAACTTTAAAAATAAGAATCTTCTTGCATGCAGCGTTCTGTAGTGGAAGAATACCCTGATTAATTAAGGTGAGCATTTTACTCTAACTTAGCTATAAACGACTGAAAATGTGCTTTTGCATCTGTTTAGGATGACATTTCATGGGCATCCATGCCACGTCACAATTTCCATGACAATAAACACATTATTTGATAGTTACATAATTGTGGTTTTCTTCTGCTTATTCTCGTAGAGGTGGAGAGCTGCCTGTGTGCTTTTTGTTCTCCCTTCTGTTTTTTTTTTTTCCTCCAAGAGGAAAGACACGCCAAGCCAGAGGGAAAGAAATAGTCAATATGACACTGCCTCATGACAGCTGCACATGTATTTGCCAGTTTGCTCTGAATTCCGTGAAACGCTTTGCCACAGCGGGTTAGGGCCAGTGCACTTTGAGTGGCAATGCTCACTAATGACCACCAGAGGGCAGTGACAGCCTCATAATACCTCATGAAGGCATCTGGGAGTGAATGGCTCTTACAACCCATAACTTCAACCACCTCTCTCAACCACTGTATAAATAACTACCATGACGGAAAATGATTTGCATGTGCTTTGCAGTCAAACTGCCTGGGTTAAAATCCCAGCTCTGCCAACTTACTAGCTGTGTGACCTTGGACAACTTACTTCACCTCTCTGGGCCTGTTTCCACCTCATTTCTAAAATGAGACTATAAAAAAATCCCGATTTTCTAGGCTTGTTGTGAACATTTAATGAGTTAGTACTTGTTATGTACTCAGAGCCTGGCACATGGTAAGCTATTTATTGTTATTACTAAGAATATTACATTAAACCCTTTCATTTTCTTTCAGGGTCCCAACCGAAATGTCAAGGAGAAGGGACATGACTCAGGAGGAAGGAGGAAAAACTTTGCTGAATCTCAGGCCATGCCAGGAATCTGTGGATGATGGAGAAGGGGATGTCGGAGATGTCTACAGTCTGGCAGAAGAGCAGGAAAACGGTTCTAAGGGAGGTTGGGAGGGGCAAAGCCTGACCTAGGTGCGCCTGCCTCTTCCCCAAAGGCAGAATGACAGACCTGAGCTTGGGCCAAGGGAAGGTCAGCAGGCGTCAGGCCCAGGAAGGGCTGGAGGCAGGTGAAGAGCTGTGCTTCCCAGCAGCAGTCAAGCCCAGTGCAATTAGCTGCAGCCAGGGGAGGCCGTCCTGAGGGGTCTGCTGCCTGGGCACCTCTCCGTGCAGTCTGGGCGAAGGACAAAGGCAGGACACCAGCTCTGAAAGAGAGGCCTTGGGGTTATTTTACAACCAGTGTGGCAGAGGCCAAGGAAGCAGGTGGGTATTCCACCTGCCTTTAGCACAGGCATTCCTGAGATGGGACTGAGTACAGCCCAGCCCAGGAGAAGGCGTGGGGCAGAGGTGGGGGAGGGAATCCGGGGCGGAAGGTGCGTGCGCTCTTCTGGAACCTCTGGGGCATGATCTGGAGGTAAGTTCTGGGTAAGCTCCTTGAAGGCAGGGACCACATCTTATCCAGCCTTGTAGAACAGCAGCTGTGCCTGCCATAGGGCTGTGAATAAAGAGCCCAGATCTCTCTTCTTCTGACACGTAGTAGGATCACACTTCCCCAGCCACCTGAAGTCGATAGGGCCGTGTGACTTTCTTGGGCTAAGGAACTAGAAGCAGAAGCTTTAAGAGCCAATGCAGTTCTTTATCTCCCTCTGACCCAGCGGTTGATGGCTGTTCCACCAGCATGTGTCCTACTGTGACTACAATGAGCAGAGTTCCCCCTAGGCTGACCTGTGGTAGACCTGTAGCAGGAGTAAGAAATCTACCTTTGTTGCTTTAAGCCACAGAATGCTGGGGTTATGGGCTATTTGTTACTGCAGCATAACCCAGCCTACCCTGACTGAGACAACAGCTCTCCTTTTTATTGCCCTCTGCCATATACATATGCCTTTTGCACATTGCACCACGTCATTTGATCCTCTGGAAAGAGCTGTGTAGTAGGTCTCTTACCCCAGTTTTCCAAATAGTGAAACTGGGTTTCAGAAAGCTCAAGCATTCAGGGTCCCAGAGCAAAGTGACAGAACTGGGAATCCAACTCAAGCACCTGGACTCCATCACCCTCCCTAGTACGATGCCTGACACCTACCAAACGCGGACAGGGAAATGATAATACTGGCCAACACAACTGCGGCCATCATCATCGTAATGCTTTCTGGAGAACGACACTTTTTCTTGGTGTCCTGAACATATATGTAAGGATAGCTACATATAAAGAGCAAAAATCGATAAGAAATGATATGT
This sequence comes from Phocoena phocoena, assembly GCF_963924675.1. Classification (NCBI taxonomy): domain Eukaryota; kingdom Metazoa; phylum Chordata; class Mammalia; order Artiodactyla; family Phocoenidae; genus Phocoena; species Phocoena phocoena. The sequence goes on along the minus strand of NC_089221.1, from coordinate 31,627,680 downwards.
ACAGTGTCTTACAGAGAGGACAGACATCAGCCAACATCACCTTGGGAGGGCTATCTTATTGTTATTGATAACCTAACACTGAATAAAAGTGTTTTTAAAAAACAGCTTCCGTAATATTACTTCCCTCCCCAAGTCCCTAACCACCATCGTTCTGACACCAATTTTGCTCATTCTTTGTACTAAACTCTGCTCCGATAACACGGACCTGTTCAAGCTCCTCACTCAGGACACTTTTTTCTCCTGGGAAACGGGCAAACCGTTCCAGCCAACTCATGAGAAGGCAGGTGATGTGCTGTTTGCTCCTATAGGTCACATTTATCTTTGAACTTGGCTCTCTGCATGCCATTCCAGAAATGGGATTTCAGAGCAACTCTTCAGGCTGGTAGGCGAGGTAACTCTGCACTGGCCGCCTTTTCATTACACCTCAAATCACATCCTGTAATTGGCAGCTGATTCCACTCAGCCTAAGACGGCTTTCTGCATCCATCCATCCTTTGCTGCTGACTTTGAAGGGATCAAAAGAGCCCTGTGTATTTTCCTAATCTCCCTAATCCTCACAGCCATCCCTGTGAGGATACAGGTATCATCACCACCATTTTTCAGAGGAAACGAAGGCCCAGAACGTTTTAGTGACAGGCCCAAGGTCACCCCCATGAGCTGGTGGCAGAGATGGGGATAGAACTCAGACCGGCAGATCTGCCGGGCCATCAGTCTCCATTAGAGCCTGCTGTCTCGCTGAATTCCCCCTGCAGTTTTAATTGAATATCACGTTCTTCTTTGCTTCCTGCCCTAAACAGAGGAACAGCTGCCACTTTACCCTCCCGAGCCGGCTGGCGGTACTTCAGTGGTGGGTGAAGTTATCCTGGGATATAAAGTGGGTGAAGCATTTCAGGATAAAAGGGCCCTTCAAAACGGAAGATATTCACCAAGGTATAAAAGGGATGCCCCGACTTTACTGCTTTCCCTGACTTTCAAATGACATCGTGTCGGGCACCAGGCTAAGAGGGAAAACTGCGTGGGAGGGTGAGTATGGGGATTAGAAGGAGGGGATCTTATGGAGGGAAAAAAAGAAAGAAAGAAAAAAGGCGCTGTGTTGTTGGTGAGAAGCCGATGCATGGCATTGTTGCACTGTCTCGGGTTCATCGTTTTTTCTTGCGAATGATGCTGTACGGCTTCAGGAGGGTTAGTCCCCCTAAAAGTAGGGGGACTAAGATTTGCTTTGCCTCATTCTGTCTCCTGTACAGTGACTACAGCAGTCGGTCTAGAACTTTGGGGTGTATCAGAACCACCTGGGCCACTGGGGGAAGGCGTCGGTTTCCGGCCCTGTCCTAGGAGATTGTGGCTTAGGAGAACTGGTGACTGACTTGGAGGGGACACTTAGGGAAGGCTGGTTGATGGCTGTCATTATGCCCCTGCCCTTCATGTACATTTTGGAAAGGAGGAGGCCTGCCAGGGAGGGGCTTTCTGTCTGCTCCACCCTCAAAGCATTTGCAGTGGCCTGTCTGCAGTGAAGTGAGCCTCCTAGCCAGGAGGAGAGGGAAATCTCACCCTTGGAAATCTGAGCAGTTTGGTCCAAGCCAGGAGGAAATTGAAAAACTTCCCAACCAAAACGTTTACTTCCCGAAGAGATAAAAAAGCAGCTCAGGGTCATAAATCCGTGCCAACATCAGGACCCAGGTCAGGCTGGAGGCCTGGGCGGGACAAGCATGCCCACCCCGGGGTGAGGAATGCAAGGCGGGAGATTCGGTGGGGCGCAGGGACACCCACAAACGCTGGGGTCCCAGGAGCCTCTGGGCAGCAGCAAACGCCCCCTGGGAGGCGGGGCTTCGGGGTCCACGCGGCACCCACGCGGGGGCAGCAGGGTCCTGGGGAAGCCGTCTCCCCGGCACCCCGCGCGGCCACTGCTTGTCTGTTTTGAAGAATGCCGAGCGCCTGTCATTCTTCCTGGAAGCCAGTTTAGGCAAGTTCACCGAAAGGAAGCAAACCCTCCGGGAAGACGGGTCAGTGGCTGGCAGCCTCTTACTTTCTAAACCCAGAACCTGAGCTGATCCAAGAGGCCGGCTGACCGGGTGCCCAGCCTCAATCCCCAGGGGCCCATTTGGGTCAAATGGGCCCCTGAGAAGGCAGCCCTAATTACCCTCAGGAGCCTCTGGAGTGTTCAGGAAACCATGAATTATGACTGGACTCAGGACGCCTTTGGCTGTGAACTCCCATTTGCAGGGGCTACTTATTTTAACATGCCCACATTTCCGCTCTGGGGAGCGGTTCCCGTGCCCCCTCTCACCATGGACTCTCAGTCACCCCAAATTATGAAAATTTTCAGAAAGGTGTCCTTAGAACCAAGGAAACGCTTTACACTTTTCTCACAGAGGCTGGTGGTGGGAAGGGCATTTCCAAGGGCAAAAGGTACTGCTGGGACTAAAACTTCTATATTTTAATCACTTTCCACTGCTAGGGAATGAGACAGACCATCGTCGTCTGCTGAAGTGAGGGAGGGGGTGGAGAAGTTTTAAATAATTTGACCTTAAAATAAAGCGTCTTCCCCTCAAGGATGACATTGTAATGTTAGATAGGCCCTTTAACCTTTCTAGACCTCAGCATTTTTCTCTTTATAATATAGCTGTCACGTCATCCAGTAAGCAAATCGTGAATCTTAACTGCCTTGGAAGGGCCCCTGAGCTCCACAATTGAAAGGCAGCAAAAGCTGAACACAGTATTAATGTGTGATTGCTTGCAATAAGATCAGGAACTCATTTATAGAAGTTTGATGGGCAAGCCTCACAAAGATATAAGGCAATATTTGAAGCAGAGGCATCATGGTTCAACAAAGAGTTGATTCTCCCCTAGAGCAATCATCACTAAAGGCCATCTCACATCTCTGAAATGGTGTTACAAATAAAACAAACCAGCACAAGGAGGTGGCAAGGTGTAGAGAAAAGGCCTATGATCTGGACTTGGCCAGCCCCCGTTCTAGCCCCCAGCACTAACTAGTTCATGAGCTTGGGTAAGTCATTCCATCATCCTGGACGTTGCTTTCATCATGTTTTTTTTTGTTTTTTAGTTGTAAAAAAACACACAGCATAAATTTACCCTCTTAATAATGTTTAAGTGCATAGTACAGCACTGTTAACTATATGCCATTCATGGTGTTATACAACAGATTTCTAGAATATTTTCATCTTGTATTACTAAAATTCTATACCCATTGAAACGCAAAGTCTTATTTTCCCCTCCCCTCAGGCCCTGGCAGCCACCATCCTACTTTCCGTTTCTATAAGTTTGATTACTTTAGCTACCTCGTATAAGTGGAATCATGCAGTATTTGTCTTTTTGTGACCAGCTTATTTAACTTAGCATAATGTCCTCACGTTTATCCACGTTGTAGCACATGCCAGGATTTCCTTCTTTATTAAAGCTGAATAGTATTCCATTACATGTGTATACACATTTTCTTTATCTGTTCATCTGTTGATGAACATTTAGGATGCTTCCAGATCTTGGCTATTGTGAATAATGTTGCAGTGAATGTGGGTGTGCAAATATCTCTTCGAGATCCTATTTTCAGTTCTTTTGGATATATACCCAGAAGTGGTATTGCTGGATCATATGGTAGTTCTATTTTTAATTTCTTGTGAAACCCCCATATTGTTTTTCATAATGGCTATACCATTTTATAACCCCGTCAACAGTGCAGAAAAACTCCAAGTTCTTCATATCCAACACTCATTATTTTCTGGGGTTTGGTTTGGTTTGGTTTGGTTTGTATAGTGGCCATCCTAACAGTTTTGAGGTGATAACTCATGTTTTTATTTGCATTTTCTTGAAGATTAGTGGTATTGAGCATCTTTTCATATATTTGTTGGCCATTTGTATATCTTCTTTGGAGAAATACCTGTTCAAGTCCTTTGCCCATTTTTAATCAGGTTATTTGCTTTGTTGTTGTTGAATTGTAGGAGTTATTTGTATATTCTGAAGATTAATCCCTTACTCAGTATGTGGTTTGCAAATATTTTCTCCCGTTCTGTAGGATGCCTATGACTCTGATAATTGTACCCTTTGCTGTGCATAAGTTTTAAAGTTTGATGTAGTACCACTTGTCTGTTTTTGCTTTTGTTGCCTGTGCATTTGGTGTTATATCTAAGAAATCATTGCCTACTCCAATGTCATGAAGTCTTTCCCTGTGTTTTCTTCTAGGAGTTTTATAGTTTCAGGTCTTACACTTAGGACTTTAATTTTTGTATATAGTGTAAGATAAGGGTCCATCTTCATTCCTTTGCATGTGGATATTCAGTTTTCTCAACACCATTTATTGAAGAGATTATCCTTTTTCCATTTTGTAGCCTTAGTATCCTTGTCAAACATCATTTGACCATATACATGAGAGTTTATCTGGGGGCTCTCTATTTAGTTCCACTGGTCTATATGTCTGTATTTATGCCAGCACTATACAATTTTGATTCCTATAGCTTTGTAATATGTTTTGAAATCAGAAAGTGTGCAGCCTCCAGCTTTGTTCTTCTTTCTCAAGAGTTTTTGGCTATCTGGGATTTTTTGAGATGCTATGTGTATTTTATGATTTTTTTCCTTTCTACAAAAAATGCCATTGAGATTTTGATGGGGATTTTATCAAATCTGTATATGGGTCTGGGCAGTATGGACGTCTTAACAATATTAAGTCTTCCAATCCATGAACATGGGATTTCTTTCCACTTATTTGTGTCTTCTTTAATTTCTTTTATCACTGTTCTGTAGTTTTCAGTGTACAAGTCTTTTACCTCCTTGGTTAAGTTTATTCTAGGGTATTTTATTCTTTTTGATGTTATTGTTTTCTTAATTTTCTTTTTGGATCATTCACTGTTGGTGCATAAAAGTGCAACTGATTTTTGAGTGCTGGTTTTATATCCTGCAACTTTGCTGGATTAGTTTATTAATTCTAACAATTTCGTTTTTTGTGGAATCTTTAGGGTTTTCTACATATAAGATCATGTAATCTGCAAACAGATATTTTACTTCTTTTTCAATTTGAATGCCTTCTATTTATTTTTCTTGCCTAATTGCTCTGGCTTGGACTTCCAGTACTATGTTGAATAGAAATGGCAAGAGTGGATATTAGTCCTTTTTCTATCTTAGAGGAGAAGCTTTCAGCTTTTCACTGTTGAGTATGATGTTAGCTATATAGGATTTTAGTGTATGACCTTTATTATGTTGATGTAGTTTCCCTCTATTCATAGTCTGTTCAGTGTTTTCATCAAAAAAGGATTTTTAATTATGTCAAATGCTTTCTCTGCATCAGTTGAGGTGATCATGTAAATTTTGTCTATTATTCTATCAACTTAGTGTGTTACATTCATTGATTTTTGTATGTTGAACCATCCTTACATCCGAGGGATAAATGTCACTTGGTTATGGTGTACAATCATTTTAATGTGCTATTGAACTTGGTTAGCTAATATTTTGTTGAGGATTTTTACATCAATATTCATCAGGGATATTGGTCTGTAGTTTTTTTTTTCTTTTAGTCTCTTTGTCTGGCTTTGGTATCAGGGTAATATTGGCCTTGTAAAAGGAGTTTGAAAGTATTCCCTCCTCTTCAACTTTTTGGAAGAGTTTGAGAAGGATTGACACTGATTCTTCTTTAAATGTTTGGTAGAATTATTCAGTGAAGCCATCCGGTCCTGGACTTTTATTTGTTGAGAGATTTTTGATTACTAATTCAATCTCCTTACTAGCTAGCTATAGGTATGTTCAGATTTTCTGTTTCTTCCTGATTCAGTCTTCATAGTTTGTGTGTTTCTAAGAACGTATACTTTCTTCTAGGTTATCCAATTTGTTGGCGTATAATTGTTTATAGTAGTCTCTTATATTCCTTTTTACTTCTGTGCCATTAGTTACAATGCCTCCTCTTCCATTTCTGATTTTAGTTATTTGTCATCATGTTTAAAGGGAGATTGTTGAACTAGATGATTTCTAAGGCCTTTCTAGCTCTGCAATTCTTTGGCATCTCAAAGGAATATTTTTAAGTGTATTATAAAACATTTAAGGCATACAACATGATATAAAGAAGAACACAATGAATACCCACCCAGCTTAAGAAACACAAGTTATCAAAATAATAGATAACTTTCTGTGTATCCTTCCCGTCCCAGAACATGTGTGTTCTCCATCCCAGAACAACTCACCACCCTGATTTTGTGCTTTTCATTTTCATGCATGTCTTTACACTTTTATTATATGCATATATGTGGATCCCTGAGAAACATGTGGTATTTTGTCTGTTTTTAACTATGTATCAGTAATATCATTTATTATGTATTTATTAGTCTACAAATGGCTTCTGTTCTCTTACTTTTTGTTTGTGACCTTCATCCATGTTGGTGCGCATTGCTCTTGTTCATTTTCACCCCTGTATAGTACTTCATTATATGAAGGCACCACCATTTATTTATGCACTGTTGATGGACGTTAAGCTGTTTCCATTGTTTTGTTTTAACCAGTAATCTTATCCAGATGTCCATGTACATATCTCCTTTGCACTCATGTGAGACTTGTTCTAATAGTGGACTACCTAAGGCAAAGGGAATGCATATCTGCACCATGACTAAATAATGCCAAATTTTTCTCTAAAGTAACTGAACCAGTGTATACTCCCAACAGCAGGGTATAAGATTTCCCATTGTTCAACATCCATACCATCATTTAGTGTCATTTTATACCCCATCTAATGGCATAAAATGGTAACCTGTTGTAGTTTTCACTTGCATTTCCCTGAGAACCACCATGATAATTCATTTCGTCATATGTTTAGTAGCCATTTATGTTTCCTCCTCTGTGAAATGCTTCTTCATATTTTTTTTGCCTACCCTTGATTTTAACACAGATGAACTATGTTTACCACCTATCCAGGGAAAGTCACAGATTGCATGACCAGATCTCACTATTGTGGATTGTGTTGTGGGAAGTTATAACATAGCTCCCACTTGTACCACAGGAATGTGTGGATGAGCATCACCTTTCCTTAGGTACATTCAGTGTACCGATATTTTCTTCACACCAGTCAGTTCAGGTGGAGAATGTGAGTCTCCTGTTAGAAAACTGAAACCTGGGGTCTTCACAGGACTTGTTGCTGGGCTGATACTGATTCTACCCAGATGGCCACCTGCACCACCTGATCTGGAGAGGCCTAAGCATGCACTGGAGGGAGGCCGTGCACACTCATTCTCCAGCAAAGAGTCAGAGTTATCGCTCATGCTCTAATACTGAGAATTTCCTGGGTTTTATGGAGAAATGTGTACTTCTGGTATTTTTCAAAGCTGCAAAACGCTAACATTTATTTAGAGACGTGTCACAAGTGAAGCCAAAAGAAACATGCCCAAGGTTGAATTTGAGATTTTTCTGACTGCAATTTTGGAGCAGAGTGTTCACCAAAGAAGGGTTGGAAGTGAAGAGGCAAAGAGCCTCTTGTGTTCATTCTTGTTTAACTCTTCTCGTGGAAAATTGATTTTGTCCACAAGGGGTTTAAACAAATGAGGATACGAGAGGTGGTGGGCACATAGGATCAGTCAACCTCAGCTTCCACACCTGACCAGCGTCTGATTTATGTGAATTCCTGCTGCTGCCACTGCAGATTGTCCCAGCTACAGTCAGGTTGGGTTGGTTTGCAAAGTGTAATGCTAGTGTAGACAGTGTGTCCAAAGTGGGTGCATCGCCATTGGAGAAGACCAATGTAAAATAAAATAAAAATCCGACTATTTATTGTCAGAGCCCAGTATAAAAATAGAAATTGTGGCTTTGGAGTTGACACAGTTTACAGGACATCAAGAGATAAAGAGGAGAGGTTCCCCCCTGCCCCAGGCCCCAGCCACCTCCCAAAATATGTATATACATGTAAACACACACACACACACACACACACACACACACACATCAGTTCAGAAAAGCATATATACTCCATGCAGCCCTCATTCTGCTGATTTTAGTTTCTCCTATTTCTACTTTTAAGCCAAAATTCAGATGAATGAAAAACAAAAAAGGCAAGAAAAATTCTAACTCTCGGACCTGAAATTCATGAAAGAATGAACAAACATGTTCACCAGCAGATCATGAAGCAAACCAACATACCATCAATAAGTTAGTCAATTGATGCATAATTATTGAGTTTAAGGCGTTGTGTGTATTCTGGATTGGGAGGCTCCTGTGGCTTCCCCAGGGTCCTCTAGAACAGGTATTTAAGAATTTCCCACACCTGGAAGGCTGTTTCTGTTTTCAATCAGCATCTTAGACACAGCCAATAAAAGAACAGATAGAGCTTACAGAAAAGATAGAGCTAAGTAGAGAATAAATAGAAGACTATGGAAAGACCTGGGCAAAGGGAATCTTTGAAATAAATGAACCTTGACTAGTCAATCCATTCGCAAATATTTACTGAAGAGCTGGTATACGCTGTCAGTGTCTATGTTCTATTGGCGATATAATAGCATTCTTCCCTCGGTGCCTCAGTCTTCTCAGCTGTAAATTGGGGATAATAATAGTACCTTCCTTGAAGGATTGTTGTGAGTGTTACATGGAATAACATATTTGAGGCATGTAGAACAGTGCCTGACAGGTGGTAATTATGCAATCAGTATTAAGGAAGGAGACAAATCATAAGCACGTAGAAACTGAACAACAATAAAGACATCAATAAAGAGATGTGACAAGGCAGTGTATTATTAATTGCCAAACAAGTGCTTCTCACCCCTGAATGTCAAAAGCGAGGGCATAGAGCTAAGAGAGAGCCAAAAGAGTTTGGTTTCTCTCACTAGCCAAGCACCTGCTTTTTGCACATGTCTGAGATGCTGCAAACTGGGTCCCTCCAGAGACACCATGGATCATGATGGGCTTTTGGGAAAGGACCCAGACCTGCCTCTTAGCACGGAGGTGGTGCAGGGGAGTGCTGGAGGGTGCAGCCGTGGTGCCAGACCGCCCAAGTTCAAAGCCCAGCACTGGCGCTTACTAGTTGTAGGCTCCTGGGAAAGTTATTTAACTCTTTCAAGTCTCCGTTTCCTTGAATGTCAATGAGGAATGATAGTAGTCTCTATTTCAGGGCTTCCCTGGTGGCGCAGTGGTTGAGAATCCGCCTGCCGATGCAGGGGACACGGGTTCGTGCCCCGGTCCGGGAAGATCCCACATGCCGCGGAGCGGCTGGGCCCGTGAGCCATGGCCGCTGGGCCTGCGCGTCCGGAGCCTGTGCTCCGCAACGGGAGAGGCCACAGCAGTGAGAGGCCCGCGTCCCGCAAAAACACAAAAACAAAAAAAAACAAAAAAAATAGTCTCTATTTCACACGTTGGCATGAGAATTAAATAAGAGAGTTCACACAACTCTTGTGATAGAGTACCTGGCATATACAAGTTAAATTGCTCACCTAAATGGGATGCTAAACCAGCCGCTTCTTCAAGACCTCCAAAGAAAGCAGTTCCACAGCCTGCCACATGGTTTGACCTGCTCCAGTGTTCAAAACTTCCTCCTGTTAGGAAATCCTCCCTGATCTAAGTTTATATAAGTTGAGAGGGCCATTAGAGATTTTTATGAACCAACTCATTCTACAGATGAGGAAATTGACCTGGAAGATTTAAGCGACCTTCCCAAAGTCATCCAGAGCCCAGGTGGCTCCCAATTCTAACTCAGATCCATGCTTTTCCTACAAAGTCTACATTTATTGTTTCCCTCTACAGGTCCTCTCATCCCACGCTCATTGTAGCAGGGACCCTTTGGTTCACAACATTCTAAATTGGTAGGCAGACCATTCCAAGCCCTCCATGGTCCGGCCCCTATCTACCTGGTGGGGCACCCAACACAAAGCATATCCCTCTTCCCCATGTGGGCTCTGGACAAATTGCAAAATCAAACAAAAGGTGCAAACATGGCTGGAACATCACCTACACTACTGATCAAGACTAAAGTGGAGAATATAGCTTAGTAAGAGAGCCAAGGGGTCTGCCAGCTGACCCCCAATTAGGCAGATTCCTGCACGCAGGCCCCAGGCATGTGGACTGGCGCACAGAGAAGCAGATTTCCATGTGGCAGACATTCCGGATCCCAAAAGGAAGAAGAAGGACAGGGCTGAGCTGAATACATGCTCTCTATTCTCCAACTTACCCGTCAGAGAAGTCACTGCGCCTCCCCAAGAATGGAGAGAAGTCAGGAGAGTGTGTGGGAAAAATCCCCTTTCTTAGAAACAGAGTGGGAAAGATTTCCTTTTCTAGTTTCACCTCTATCTAACCACTCCTCCCTTGCTCCTTACTCTCTGGCCCTACAAACCACTTGTAAGCCTTTAGCCCTGCTCTCTTGCTGGTTCTGTTCACATTTTCCCTCTGGAACAGAGTACCCGGGCATTTTGAGTCCCCAAATGTCACGTACCCACTTACCTTTCAAAACATAGTTCATGCCTCAGCTTCTGTATGAAGCTCTTCCTTCCTCTTCTCATTTCCACCCTCAACCCCCAGTGGGGTAGAATTGGCCAAGCCCTTCCTTGTGTTCCCATCGTGTTCAGTACAGACGCTCCTCTTGGCCCTTTTAGCACTTTATTCCACTTAATTTCCTGAAGGTAGTGGCCACTCATCTACGTTCAAAGCCTTACACAAGACTTTGAACATGGCAGGTCTTCAATAACTTTTTGTTGAATAAATGATGTTGAATACTCTTCCTAGGTGTATGATATAGCCAAGTCCTTGTCTTTTTCCCATACTACTGGAATCTCATTCTTCCATTTACCCATTAAGTGTCAGTAGGCGCGTGACCCTGTGTTAAGTACTGCACAGATACATAGTTTGTAGCCTCCCCTTTCTAGAATCATAGAGTCTACTTGTAAAGATCAGGTATGTTCACATGAAACAATCATGTATGTTTGTTCACATACAAACATGTATGTGCATGATGGATACAAGTACTTCTTTGCACCCATTGAACACTTTATAATTTCCAAAGCTAAATCTGCACAGTCTGCCATTTGGTCTAACGACCACCCTGTGAGTCAGAGTGCACTCACTAGCCCTATTTGACAGTTTAGGAAATTGGGCTTGAGCAGCATCAGATGATTTACCCAAACATACACAGCCGACAGATGACAGAGCTGGAGCTTGAATCCAGACATCTGGCTCTTAATCCAGTGTGGTCTTCACATTAAGAAGCCAAACAAGTGATACAGTGGAGGCTGTTTGGTTACACCGTGAGGGGAGAGTGGCAAGTACACCCTGCTTGTGTCCCTATAACTTCTGGCTAGGCTCCAAGGCCAGTGTGTGTGTGTGCTGGCCTCCTGAATCCCAGCACCCCACCCTTCGATCAAAATCTACCAGCAGATGAAGCCCAGAGTCTTTCTGCCAAACTTTCTGGGAAAAGTTAAAGAAGTTTAGGGGCTGAGAAAAGTATTATCTAAGGTGGAATGTCAGCTATCCAGCTGCACTGAACAAACCTGAGTTTGAAAGAAATGCAAATATATATGTATATAATATTAAAGTTTTAATAGAGTCCTGCTGTCCTAGCACTGAAGCTTCAGGTTTCTATGAAAATCTTTATATCAAAAATGCCTCTTGGAGACTGGGTGGGATGGTGGTGGAATGAGCAAATTTGAGTGGGAACTGAGTGACTTCCTGGCCAAAAGAGGGATTATGATAAACAAGCCAGGAAATGGAAATCCGTCAGATCTGAGAAAGAGAGTGTTGTTTGTCCCTCTGTCTGAACAAGTGACTGCAATTTCCTATATTTAGATTTTACAGTCTTCCGCCTAACTGTCCTTGTTATAGTGCATGTAATCTCCCTTAAAACACTTCAGCGTAGACAACATGATGTGTATTGTGAGTGCAAGTTAACTATAATCGACATTCATGAACACTGGAGACACATACTCAGAGATGAACACCACAGAAGAAGGACATAAAACACTTCAGCTCTCCTGATCTAAACCTGTATCTGAGAATTGGTTAATTAGCATAAAGGATGGCGAAATATTTTTTCACTGGTGAAGTAAATGGTGTCCAAAATAAATGATTGCCTAGAAAATTTGTAAAGGCATGTCTTCCCTTGCATGATTCTGGTGATCTACCACCTTCAGAGGGCTGCTCTTGACCTGGAATTTCATTTATCCTCTGTACCCCACACTTGGTAGAAGGTGTGTGTGCTGATTCTGCTGTCAGAACGTTTGATGCATTTGCCTTGGCTCGCTTGGGGTAAATCTTTCATGCAGTGTGCTTGTCAGATTGCCTAAAAGGACTGCGAGTGGGGTTATCCCGAGCTTATGGATCGGCTTACATGATTGTCTGGGGACCTGAGTGCTGATCCATATCAAAATGTGGTAGAATGGGGTGCGAGACTTGTTTTTCTTGTTGCCTACCACCAGGGAGCCAGGCTGTGGAGGAAGAAGACATGGAGTTCCACCCACCCCTAACTGTTGGAGGCGATCAAAATTTACCACTAGATTCTGTCAACTACTAATGGCCAAAGTGGCTTTAGGTCCTTTTGCAAAAGCCCTTAACAATCCTCTCCATTCTAAACAACCCCTCCATCCTTAAAAATCCCCTTCATGCTTTTCATCTTCCTTCCTCATACAGTCTGTCAAATGACACCCAATCAAAGGAAGGGGTGCCAACAATTTTTACTGAACACTTATTCTGTGCCCTTTATATGCATTATTTCCTTTAATCCACATTTCTAAAAATGTAGTATCACTATCCCATTTAACAAAAGTTGAATCCCAGAGGGATTAAGAAACCACCCCAACACTGCACAGCTAGTACATGATAAAGCTGAGATTTCAAAAGCTTGGAATCTAGAACTCACGGTCTTTTCAGCAGACAACTTCACAGACTACTTCGAAGCGGGCTAATACTTGTTGGTACTTTATGCTCTTACATCCGATGGCTTCGCCTGGGGTTTCTGAAAAAGAGAAAACCAATCATAATGACCTGTGGTCACCTTTTCCTTTCAAGACCATCCTTCTGCTGAAAACAAGGAGAACTCACTCCCTCTGAGTAGAAGAGCTTTGCTTATGCTCTCCAACTGCTCTCCAGAAAACCTTACCAATGGTTAGACCATGATGGAGTGACAATTAGACAAGATGGAAGGGAATCCATATGGTGTCAAGAAGTACCTGAGGCCCATAAAGATATGCTTCATTCAGTTAGTTTGAACCATTATTACCTCCGAAGCCAAAGCAAGGCTGGCCCTCCTGTTTCCACAGACTCCCTCCCACTGGCCTTTGACAACTTCTTTTCCCCTTTGAGGCTTCTTACCTGGAATTTGGCCTGATTTCCCCTGGATCAAGGAGCATTATTTACTAAGGCCTGCAGACCCTACAGATGGCCCTGAGCCCTGCACAGTTTAGGCCTACTCATTAACTGCCTCAAAGAAATTTATCTAGTGTCTTCCTTTTATCCTTTTATAGATGCGTCTGTAAAAGAACATGAGTTGTTAGAATCCTGTTTGCTAAGTGTTCTCTGTCTCTAAGACTGACTTTCCGAGCATGCTCTGGACTATTCTGCATTCAGTTCTGGGGATCACTGAGTGAGTGCAGAGGATAGGATCCTGATAAGGAAAGCTCAGGAGATCAGGCATATGAGGTCAGTTCAAGGACTACAGGGGCAAGGTCAAGACAGAGAGTTAAGTTCCCATTTTGAGGCCATTATTATTCTGAAAAGATAACCAGAGCAACTAGAATATAAAAGGAGAACATTAAAAGGAAAAGCTGTACTATAAATTAAGGTAGACATTTTTGTGCAATTCATATTTAATAGAAAGATAAAGTTTTCCATGGCTGGAAGCCAAATTCTCGAGCAGAAAGAGGTGGACTGGAGTTCAGCTGCTGTGGAATAATAGGGAATTTAAATATCTAGATACGAGCAAATAAAACAATATTGGGTAAACACTACATTGGTCATAGTTACAGAGAGAATTTGTGAATTGGAAGACAGTTCTGAGGAATTCACTCAGAACACAGCTCAGAAAGACAAAGAGATAAATATGAAAGAGTTGTAAGAGACAGACGGGGAAGGTAGATTGAGAAGGTTCTGACACATATCTAATCATTGCAATGAAAGAAAAATAGTGACTGGGGGAGAAGCAATACTTAAAGAAGTCATGGCTAATAATTTTTAAGAACAGAAGAAAGTCATGAAATTTCAGATTAAAAGCACATACTGTATACAGGGCAGCGTTTAAAAAACAAAACAAAATATTTCATGGCAAAATTGAAGTACACCAAAGATAAGGAGAAAATCTTAAACTGAACGTGTTGGGGTTAGGGTAGTGAGAAAGGGACCTGTCTTCAAATATCTGAAAAGCTGTGTCTTGGAAGAAGAGTTAGTCAGTATGCCTCTGAGTCCCTCAGAGGGTGACCCAGGACCTAGGAGTAGAAATCACAGGGAAGCAGATTTTAAGTGAGTTTAAGGAAGAACATTCCAATAATAGGGGTGCTCCAGAATGTACAGCTTGCCTTATAATAAGGAAATGAGTTCTCTGTCACTAGAAAGTTTCCTTCCTACATAGAGTGCCCAATTCAAAAGGGCGCTGGAGGGAAGGCAGGCAGATTTGGGAGGGACTGGATGGCTGAGGCTGGGGTAGTGAAACTTGGGCTATTTGAGCAGCTTAAACATTGCAGGAAATGGGGACTGGAGGATGCAGGGAAATGGAGAGAAAACAGCAGTGCCCAGAGGGGAAATGTGATTTTTACCTCTGTAATGATTTGTTTGGGTCTGTCCACTTGCTTGTCATTTTTGAGATGAACTATATACCTTTCTTCAAATTCTACTCCACAACCTCCTCTAGAGTTAGGCAATTTTCTCTTTCATCAACCTGCTTCTTCTCCTACCTGGACCTTTTAGCAGAGTTATTCACCATCTTGAAACTGCCCACCCTCATCACCTTTTCCAGAGGAGATTAGACAGCCAACATAAAACTTAACAGATATTTCCATATATAAAGGTGTCATTGGAAGGTATCTGTTCCTGAGCCCTTTTCCCCTTAATTCCCTGACGTAGAAGACAGAGTGACTGCTCTAAAATCATGACGACTCCGATCAGTAGGCTATTCTGTTTTACAAGGCTCTGTTATGGACACTAACCTCATTTAATTTTTCACAAAAGAGGTGAAGCAGTCATTATCACTACCAGGAAATCAAAGATCAGGAAGGTCATATTATATAACACGTCTACGGACAAAAACCAACACTCAGCAATGGATCAAGTGCCTAGGTTTCCAAATCAAGAGATGGTTGGTCACCCCAGGTGATTGAAGCCGTCTGGTCGGCCAGCAAATTGAGAGATGGTTCTAACGCCCACATTGCCTCCAGGAGGGAGGTTTTGTCTACTGGGCATTGCCTCTCATCTGCCTGCACGCTGTGCTACCCTGAGTGGGCTCTGTAGTCTCTTGCACTCCTAGCTGATACTCCAAAGAGATATTCCCAGAGAGCCATGGTTATGGAAGTCAAGAGAATGAGTCTCAGCCCTAACCCCTGGCAGAGAGTCAGCACCCGGTAAATGTGTCTTGCATTGAATTAGAATTACAGCTAAATTGACCACCAGTGGGCTGGCCGGGAAACCAACCAGTATATTTCACTCCCAGTGCTCACTGGGCTGTAGCTACTCTGGCCTTTTTTTGGTCCTTGAACAGACCAACTTCACTCTTGCCTTCAGTCTGGATTTTCCTCGTCCACTCTCTCTCCTTCAGTTTTCCCTCAAATAGCTTTCCCAGGCCACCCTATTTATAATCCCAGCCCCATTCCAGTACTCCTTATTCCCTTTCCCTGTTGTATTCCTTTCAATGGCACTTAGGATCATCTGCCATATATAGTTTACTTGTTTATTTGTGGGTTATCTGTCTCCCCTGACCAGGGAATACGTCCCTTGAGGACAAGGGCTTTTTGTTCCCCACAGGTTGGTCAGCACAGTGACTGCCTTTTGTTCAGATGTATTTGTTGAATGAATGAATGGACGAATTCATTTATAATATTGTTTCTATGGACTTCCAGATTCAAACCACTAATTTATAAGCTGACTTTTGGAACATAAGTCAGTTCACAAATAGGGACATTCTGGACATTTGTGTGTATTAATGATGAAATACAGAAATGACGTTTACTGAGCCATTTAAACCTAGTCTCACCTCAGGTTGAACTGTGGACCACCCAAACCTTGAGATAGGAACAGGGAAGAAGATTCACAGGGCCCCGAGGTCAGCTTGAAGCTATGTGGGGACAGAGCGGGGCCTTTGCCGATTAGAAGTTGAAGCAGAAAGCCTGGAACTAAAGAGAAGAAGAGGGAGAAGAGCCATCCAGCTGTGGAAACAGAAAATCCACTGTGAGTCTAGGGCAGCAAGGGCCAAAGAAAGTCTCCATTATGATGCCAAGGAGGGAACCTCGGGGTGAGGGCGCCATTTAGGGAAGGAGCACAAGATGCACAGGGAGAGTGGGGGAGTGCTGAACTGTGTGTGAGGGTGAGAGCACGCGGGAGGAAGAGAGGGCTGGACCTGGGGGTTTCCAGAGGAGGCTCGTGGGGGCCGGTGGTCCTGCAGCTGACTTTGAAACGTGGGTGGGTCTACAGCCTCAGCGGGGAAGGAGTGCTTGTCCTAACCTGGGCCAGGAGAACTGGTGCTGCAGAAACAAGGACCAGAGTGCCACAGCACAAAGCCCTGTGCTAGCAAATCTAAAAATACCCGCCCTCTCTATTTTTTTCTTTCCCTCTTGGTCTCTTTTCTTCTCACCCTCCTTCCTATTTTCTTCTTTCTCTGATGATCCTTTCTGGCAATGCTGGGACTCACTTGCTTATTCCCCCCCTCGGGAAGCTCCCCACCCCCATTGGTGGGCCAAACCTTTACAGGACTCCCTGCTGTTCAGGTACAGGCCAGCAGCTGCTCCGAAGGCCCCCAACCCCCTCGACTCAGTTCTCTCAAATGCCAATTAACAGGTGTCAGAAATGCTGGCCCCGACTAAGAGACCCACGTCTGCATAACAACCCAACTATTTTGGCTGTCCACCCCGCGAGCATAAATATCGTGGTGTTTGAGCCCCTGGGGCCTGTGGAGTTTACAAGTATGCTGTCAAGATCTCTTCATTGGGCAAGCGCTTGAAGTGCTGCCAGAAAGCCAGGGGACTCCTGTGCTTTTATGTGTTCCCAAGTGCAGGCCGTCCTGGCTCCTGGAGGGGCCCTCTGGGGACCCAGCGTCGGTGTGAATCTCAAACAGCAAAGCTGACATTCCGGTTGGGAGTGTGACAGTGCATGCCTGGGTGATGATGCCAGGGCGGCAGGTGACACGGGTCCACCGCAGAGGGGGAGAGTAACTGGAGTGGCTTCTAGTTACATGTCCTCAGAGCTCCGAAAGATGGAATCAGGGTTGGGGGAACGGTTGTAAAATGACGTTACAAAATCCGGATGTCCTGATCAAATAGAGACCACTGAGATGGGGCATTCAGAGATGAGCGTTCCCAAAAAGAGGCATCCGACTTGGGCTAATCTAGGATTAAGGCCGTTACAAGCCAGAGAGACAGACCACTGTCAGCCAGTGAAAACACACATGCACGCACAGTCTGCCAGACACCAAGAGAAAGAGTAGGCATCCATCTGATGCCCCCTAGACGCCTCCCAGAGGAATTCCTCTTTCTGGGCCCTCTCCCTCCTCCCTCCCCGAGGCCTCATGCCGGCCACTGAGGTTCTAACTCAGGGTAAACATCTGAAAACAGAGTGGCTGCCAGGGAGGAGAAAAAAGAGGCCAGGGTGGAATGGGATGGGGTGGGGCATGGCGACAGGAAGAGCTCAAAAGATTCTCAAGTTGGGTGGCTACCAAGGTTGGCTTGTCCCTGAGGGCACTTGGGTCCTGGCCTGGCAGGTGTAGGGGAGCGGGTATAATGCACGCTTCTGCCGGTGAGGGCAGCCTTTCCTCTCTCTTGCTCCGCTTGGGGTTCAGATCTGGTAGAGCTTGTTGGACCGTTTATAAACTTGGTTCCACCCGGACAAGAACTGTATCACATGGTTTGAGTAGACTTTGCCTCACCCACTTTGGGGTCTGCACAGCAAGTTGGAAGAATCCACAAAAGAGGCATGATTCGGGGGCTACTGAGATATCCCCACAGGATCAGCGTGGTTATGCCTTTGTGCTCATTGTTCTAAAAACTCCAATGAGGAAGGCTTTCCAGATTTCCCTAGCTCTGTCACCACTTGTCACAGAAGCTCCGGATATAACAGAGTTTTTACATTTGTGGGAACCAACTCCCAGAGAGAGGCACTGAAGTATACACGATCACATCCTTCTCTGGTGGAAAATCCAGCTCCTTGGTCCCTAATAAAAACTCTTTCTGCTACACTGGTCCTTGTTCTCTCAGCCTTGTAAACAACTCCCTAACTTAGCAAGATGCAACGATAAAGTAATATAAGTAAATGCATCCTTTGGAATATTTCCTCTTCCCTGAAGTAGGCTATGAACCCTTTGTGAGCAAAGAGAGGTGGCCTTTATTCCTTTGCTGCCTGGTCCTGAGTTAATTTTATACTCTCGGTGCAGTGTTTACCTCATGTGCTCCTGGCCGCTGACCATTTAAGGGGAAAACGGCCCTGAACTGCCCTGAGAAATGCCTGGATGAGCCTAACAAGAATCCTAAAATGATGTCGAGTCCTGTCTCTCAATTGTTAGGATTTGCAAGAAGTCGTCTGCCTCTAAGAGAAAGCCAGGTGCCAGTAGAAGTGAAATAGGAAGTTTTCAAAAGGATCAGGTCTGCTCTCCCGGAATCTTGTCAGATGAAGATAGAAAACAAATAAATTTCACCCAACACAAGAAAACAATTTATTTCTCTGCTCCTTGGTGGCCAGAGGCCCCTGAGCTGTAAGATCCGAAGGGAGCGTAGGTTTCAGAAGGTGGTTGGTGGGGTCATTTTTATCGTACAGTTCATGGCCCCAGGATGGCCAAAGGGGAGTGTCAGACTCACGAATCGCCCTTTTCGGGGGAGGGCCGCTCTGGGCAGACGTTTCGCTGATCATAATCACTTTTATATGTAACTGGACCTTAATTCGTTTGGTAGTCCGAGCTACGGAAGAGCGGCACAGATTAGAGAGCTATGTCTGTAACTGTTGAAATCTGTGCCTGGCGTGCATTTGTGGGGAAATTAAAAATAAAATGAAGCTCATCTGAAAAATGTGTGGACTAGAATTAGCCATCTCCTGACCGGTCACGCATGGAGCTTGTCGGAGATGACAAGGACAGAAAAGTGAGACCTGGGCAGCAGATCGGGCCGCGCTGCCCGCCAGGCCCTTCGGAGCCTGTCATAATTTATAATGGATTATCTTAGGAAATAGATGAGGACGGCTTGTGTTCAGGAGCCAGGAAAGACTACTTTGGTTTAAAAAAAAAAGAGCCCAGAAAACACGTCTCAGAAACGCGTGACCCATTGTTATTTATTCCGCAAGGTATTTAATGACTTGACTTGGTTTGAATTAACTCATCAAATCCTCTGCTATGAACATGACGTTTGACGGGAGTAAACACCGCCAGGCCAGGTAAATGGTATCCCTTTTTAGTGCTGGAGTTGGGCCTCCTGCTTGCACACTTTGCCATAAGGTCGCTTTTCAAATGTACTGGAGTTTTTATAGTTTATACCTTGAGTTTCAAAAACTGGGTCTTACACATACACACACACACACACACACACACACACACACACACACACCCCTGAGGGTATTTTCCCTCTGTGACTTCTCTCTTCTTCCAAAGCTGCCCTTAATGGCCACTTCATTTGGTTTCAGCAAATGTAATTGCTCTGGACCAACGACATTTGGGTGCATACAGAGAGAAAAGGGCAGTAGCATCTCTTGACTCCCCTCTGCGCAATGTGATGGTACCTTACATAAATTCTGTTTACCTTCACAAAGACCCCTGGATCACTATCATTCTGCTGATTTCACTGGTGAGGCAATTGATGTGTGGAGCGATGACATGACTTGCCAAGGTCTACCATCCTATAAGTGGCCTGTGTTCAAGCCTGGAAGGGTACACCCAGTCGAGGTGAAGTCAGAAGCCTACTGTAACTGGGCAGGATCTGTGGCATCGGAGGAATTTTGATGCAGCAGCCAGCTCCATCTCAGTCCTTCTCTCATCCAATCTAGTCCTCAAATCCAGGTTTCTTTTCCTCGAAACAATTATGGGGAAAAAAATGCACTTCAAACTTGCAAAGGTAATAGCAATTAAACAACTCCCTTTCCGTTGTCAGCTGGTTTCTCTGCCTTAGTAGAAAGTCTAATGGGCTGTTTTACAGGGATGACAGAGACAAATAATGAAAGTCAAGCTTGTGCACAAAGCTTCTGTGAAAGCTTGGTAATTAGCGGCTTTGCATTGTTCTTTAATAACAGTCACCTTTTAGCACGATGCCATCAAGGCACAGACTCCGAAGTGTATTTGCATTTCAGCCACGTTCTTTGTGAACACAGCCGATAGTTTTTCATTCAGAGGGGCTGCATTTCAACCTCTGTAGAAAGAAGGACCAAGAGGTAGCTGTTTTGTCCAAAATGTATCCAAACACTTAGTGCATCAGAGGTGAGATATGAACGTTCACAACTAGGTTTCCGGGCAAGCTTCAGGATTGAAAGGAAGGGCTGATGAGAAGCCTGGATGTGAAATACAGTCCCAGCCTGCCTACATGAAATCATCTGTGTCACACAACAATGGAGTGTGAGTGTGTGTGTGTGTGAGTGTGACTCACAGTGGGGAAAGTTCAGTGTGTTCCTCAACAACGACTTGTGTAGCCTGTGGCATAGAGGATGTCCGAGGCCATCTGCTATTGAGGGATCTCCAAAACAACAGGGCCCCAAGCACTTTCATTCCTGCCCAACAGACGCATCACTTCTGCCACTGACGTGGAAGGAAAAGGGACCAGACCTTTAATAGGCACCTACTACGTGCCAGGCACCAGGCTAGGTGCATTCTCAAATCTTCTTAATCCTCACCACAGCCCTCTGAGGTCTTCTTCCCTTTTTAGAGATGAGGAAATTGAAACTAAGACAGGTTAGGTTACTTGCCAAACATTACATAACCAGTCGGCAGCCTGAGAGTCAAGTCCACATGGATCGGACTCCCAAACTGAACTCTTTGTCCCCTGTTAAAATGTGACTGTCCCTGGGAAAGGCAGCACGTGGGACTCTATCAGTCATTCACACTGTAGTGTAATGGATTGACCCTACCCTTTCCTGAGAGGAAGTTTTGCTTAAAAAGCCTAAAGGTTGGGCTTCCCTGGTGGCGCAGGGTTGAGAGTCCACCGGCCGATGAAGGGGACACGGGTTCGTGCCCTGGTCCGGGAAGATCCCACGTGCCGCGGAGCGGCTGGGCCCGTGAGCCATGGCCACTGAGCCTGCACGTCCAGAGCCTGTGCTCCGCAACGGGAGAGGCCACAACAGCGAGAGGCCCGTGTACCGCAAAAAAACCAAAAAAAAAAAAAAAAAAAAAAAGCCTAAAGGTTCTAGATTCCACAAAGGGAAAGAAAGAGCACAGAAAAAGGGGATGGTAACCACAAAGACACACGTCAGTCGCTTACTGATTTTGTCAGCCGCGAATATCTCTGGTGGCCTCGACAGAGCAGGTGATGGGAAAGGAAGTGTGTAATACAGTGTCTTTCTTCAACTCTCATTTCTGAGAAGAGAGTGAAGGATGGAAAAGCTGCTAATGTTCCAGGAGAAGGAAGAGAGGGCTTATTTATTTATTTATTTTTGCGGTACGCGGGCCTCTCACTGTTGTGGCCTCTCCCGTTGCGGAGCACAGGCTCCGGACGCGCAGGCTCAGCAGCCATGGCTCACGGGCCCAGCCGCTCCGCGGCACGTGGGATCTTCCCGGACGGAGGCACGAACCCGTGTCCCCCGCATCGGCAGGCGGACTCTCAACCACTGCGCCACCAGGGAAGCCCGAGAGGGCTTATTTTTAATTTAGGGTAGCACAACTCAGGATACAAAAGCAGCGCCCCTACCTAGGCTGCAGCATGGACCGGGGTCTGCAGAGCCTCCGGGCTGAGTTGGTCTGGGAGTTATACCCCGGTTGTTTTCCTCAGACCCCTCTGCTCAGCACCACTTGTTTGGCCCCTGGGATGTAAGAACTGGCTGTCTCCCTTCCGAGCTATGTGGGCTCCAGCATGTGGCTTGCCCTCTCTGTTTCTTCATTAGTGAAGTGGAAATCAGAATGCCTACCTCACAATATCCCTGTGAGAATCCAATAAGATAACGTGCCGGTAGCACTTAGTAAATGGTAACTAATGTGACCATATAATCTGTAGTCAGGATATAAGCGGAATTTTGATCAGAAAGCTTTGGGGTCAAGTTGACCTTAGCCATCAGCAAAACTTCCACTTGCTACACTGTGTAAACTGAGGGGTGACAGAAGGACTTTCATCTCTAAACTCCAAACTATCTCCTTTATGCAAAAGCCACAATGTCTGAAATTTCACATTCAGGATATATTCCTTTGATAATTCCTTTGCCCCAAACATCCTTTTCTTAATTCTTTTGATGGGTAACACGTTAAATTGGTGGCTACCAACACTGGCTGCCCATTGGAATTGTCTGGGGAGCTTTTAATAAATGCTGTTGTCTGGGCCGCACCCCAGATCCCCCAAATTAGAATCTCTGGGAGGAACCCAGGCATTAAAAAAAATATTTGCCAAGTGTTTCCAAGTCACCAAAGCTGAGAACCCCTGCATTAAATTATTTTACTCCATTAGAATGTAAGCACCAGGAGACCAAACTATACAGCATGGTGTCCTCAAAGCTTACCTACAAGTTTACTGTTGTTGTTATTGATTTAAAAAGATGCTGGTGACTCTAAATTCTACTTTAGCAAGAGCCAGAGATGAGGTGAAGAACAAGGAGCTAAAAGGCACAGAATGGAGAAATAAGCTCTAGGTAATTACAGAACAAGTCATACTTCTAAGGAAATTCAGCTGTTTATCATTCTGATGATATTTCTAACAGGAAAGGACAGATGTCTTGGAAAGAGGGACAGACACTACACTAGGATGGAAAAAATATTTTTAATTTTAAATCCTTTTTTGTGGTTTCTATTTCCTGCTGAAATGTCCCAGCTTTTCATTAATTTTGAACCTATTTTTCTTCGTATCACTGAACGTATTTAAAATAGCCGATTTAAATATTCATCTGCTAACTCCAAAACGTAAGCTACCTTAGGATTTCTTTCTCAAAACATGGGTCACATTTTCCTGTTTCCTTCTTTGTCAGGTAACTTTGTTTGTCTCTTGATTATTGCAATGTTAAGTTGTAGACACTCTGCATTTAAATTTGTTTTAGCAGCAATCAAGATGGTTGCATTCAAACTTGACACTCTATCTCTTGGGTAGCACCGCAAATCTCAGTTCCATTCTTTTAGCCTTAGATGGGCCTCTCAGTCTGCTCTTATAATAGCTGAGGGGTCAGCCAGAGATTTGAGCAGTTCACACTCAGACCTTGGAGCTCTCCCTTTCTGGTTCTTTCCAGGAATCTCTTTACTTTCTTGTGGCTGTGGCTGCCCTGAATCCTCTAGTTCTACAAGTCAATAAGACTGAGAGTTTGTTTCAGAGTGTTTGCCACCCTGTATGTTATAGACTGAGACCAGCCTTCAGAAAAAAGAGGAGGGAACTCATCCCATAATGTTCCCTTCTTCTAAGTGACTATCCAAAATCTGTCCCCTGAATCTACCTTTCCAGTGCCTTCGAGTGGTTGATTTTATTTGGTCTGTAGTTTATGGTTGGTCTGGTAGGGGATTACTTGTTTATACTGTAAGCAGAACCAGTCTATACATTTATTTTAGGTTTTCAACTTTGCTGCCATTGGGAAATGATCTCATAATTAATTTAATTTCATTAGAATCTATATTACATTTCCATCTTCATTCCTAACCTTTTTGCTCTTTTTAACCTTAATCAGGCTTACAAGGGTTGTTTTTTTGTTTGTTTGTTTTCCTTCTTCTATTTTGTAGATATTTTCAAAGAACTGATTTGGGAATTTATCCTCTTTTCTAATTTTTTTCTTTGTCTATGTCAGCTTAAATATTTGTAATTCTGGGAGAAAATTATAAGAAATAATTGTGTGTAAGAATTTGGGTTGGAATAAGGAGATGTGAAAAGTAAGTTTTTCATTTTAATTCATCTATGACCCAGAAGTTAGAGGGGTGCTTAGGAATACAAAGAAGCAGTAGGGAAGACGATCCTATTCCCACTGTCTTACTGGTCTTGGACCATTTTATCTGCATCTTAGAACAATTTCCTTGCTTTCTATGAGGTCTGTAGTCATCTTGTTCTAAAAGGCCTACTTAAAGGCCTTTGTTGAAACATTGATGACAAGAAACTGGAATAATCCAGCCAAGCTCTGACATCAAAGAGGAATAAGGACATAATCAATGAGACTGGAAGAATGGAACTGTTTCTCCAAGATAACATAAATGGGCTGGAACTAAAGCATTTCCAAATGCAACCATGTCTAAGAAACTGACAGTGAAATTATACATGTGACAAAGACTTCTCCCCATGATGGAGCTTTTCTCAAAGCTGATAAAATACTATTTTTTGTGACCATTTACAAAGCCTGGATATTGTTAAGTGGTAGCAATGAAATGTCAAAGGGAAGCTTAGCTACAAGCTTTAGTACTGGCCAGCTCCTGAGTACTCCAACTCCCCAAACCTGGAGAGGACAATACAGCAGGAGAAACAAGGGATCCCTGAATAGGTCATTAGTCTGCCAACTGTTCCAGAGTAAAACAAACATTTGGGACCCCTACCCATCCTGTCTGAAGGAAGATATACTCCCTCAGCTCTAGCAAAAGTGACTTATTCATTGTTTTGGGGACATGCCTGTGGGTTCAGGGCACTCTGTACGCAAAGCACAGAAGGGGTGCCAAGACATGCTCTAGACTGTGATCAAAGCATTTTATCTAAAAGGCACAAGAACGTCTATTCCTCCAAGCGAAGGATGGGTGAGTGTACAAACTTTAGTTATTTGTGTATGTGCTTTGCCTCCAAAGTTTGAAGCTCTTTAAAAGTAAGGCTCATTGCGGGGGTGGGAGGGAGGGATAAATTAGGAGTTTAGGATGAACATATACACACTGTTATACATAAAATAGATAACCAACAAGGACCTACTGTTTAGCACAGGGAACTCTACTCAATACTTTGTAATAATCTATAAGGGAAAAGAATCTGAAAAACAATAGGTATATATGTATATACAGCCGAATCATTTTGCTGTACACCTGAAACTAACACAACATTGTAAATCAACTCTACTTCAATTTAAAAAAGTAAGGCTTGTGCTTGCTTCTATTTTTTGTTGTCCACAGCGTTTAGCATAAAGCCTAGCACACAGTAAGTATTCGATAAATATTTCTTGTTTCCAGCTAGGTCCTTTCAAATAATTAATGAATAAATAACTGGCTTTACTACTGCCATAGTCTATTATCATCCCCTCCCCATCAATTTACTCACCAATCAAAACTATAACAATTTCACTAATAAAAGCTCCAGAGGCACGTCCTGAAAAGACGTGGATTACTAAGTAATAGAAGCCAATCTAAAAAGGTTACATATTGTATGATTCCAACTGTATGACATTCTGGGAAAAGCAAAACCACGGAGACAGTAAAAAGATCAGTGGTTTCCAAGGTTTAAAGGGGAGGGATGAACAAGCAGAGAGCAGAGGATTTTTAGAGCGGTGAAACTATTCCATATGAAACTATAATGGTCGATGCATGTCATTATAAGTTTGTCAAAACCCATAAAATGTACAATATACAAGAGTGAACACTAATGTAAACTATGGACTGGGATAATGATGATAATGATGTGTGATAATGATGTGTCAATGTAGTTTGTAACAAATTGTACCACTCTGGAGTGAGATGCTCATGGCGGGGAAGCTGTGCATGCATGAGAGCAAGGATATGTGGGAACTCACTGTACTTTTGCTGTGAACCTAAAACTGCTCTAAAAAAATAAATTCTATTTTTTTAAAAAGTCATCTCTTTTCAATGCCTTTAATGGATCTTCTCCGTATTTGTCTTAAATGCCAAACCCCTTAGCCTTGCACCAAAGGCCAACCATGAGTTGCCAACTTCTTTCAGGGAAAGGAGATCTCTTTTCCGTGCTTCTCATCTCCCCACGAAACCCTTATGTCTCACTTGTCCTTTCCCCTGTTGCCATCTCAGAGTCCTTCAAGACACATTCAAATACCACCTTCTCCACCATTCTCTTTCCATTCTCTACATTTTTCAGAAGTTATAGTTCCTACCTCTAAACTCCAGTAGCCAGCCACATCTCTATGGCATCACGTTCTACCTTGTTTTTTGTGCACATAGCTCACTCAAACCAAATGATTGTCAGTAGGGACTATTTATGATGGATTCTTGTATCTCCCACGGCACCTAGCATAGTGCCTTGCTATTAGATGCTTTAAAAAAGTTGCTAAATATTAAACAAATATCCTATTTACTGTGCTATATCACTCCAAAATTTCACATGCATTTTATTAGGTACTTTTATTCTGGATAAAATAATTTAACCCAAAGGAATAAGGTAAGCCTTTTCAGAAGACTCATTAGTGAGACATTTGGGGAGGGTGAACATGTTCATCCATTAATCATAACTTAATAGCCCCATGCCTTTACTTACAAGCCACCCTTACAAAAAGTCACCTCACACACCCTGAACACATCTTTCCCCACTGCAGTGGCAGAAGAAGCTAGGTTCCTAGGAAGGCGGTTGGAGCAGATGTTTTCATTTCTCGGCCATCGTCCATGCCTCCCTTCCTTTGCTTTGGTTCAGGCCTGCACCCTTTCTTTACATGACTCAGGGAGCAAATTTTGATTAATCTTTGCTATTATAATTTCATCTCCCTTGACAGTTATTGGTTTAGAAAGGAGCATGGATCCAATCTTGGCCAGTAATACATAAGAATTTTCGTGGGGGGTTCTGAGAAAGTTTCTTTACAGATAAGAAAAGATACACAGCAAAAGCAGCCTCTCTTCTGCTGGACATCCTGTAGATGTCATATAGATCCTATGAAAGTCTAGATAATCTATTCTATAGATGTCGACTACTATAAAGTTGTCAAATATCATACATTTAGGCTTTATTAATTTGGTATTTTCAATAAGACAGTAACTGAACTGAATTTCACCTTTGCTTTAAAAGAATTTTATAAAACCAATTCACAGTGTAAATAATATTTTAGGAAGCATAATTAAAGAGAGAGGTACTAAAGATGATAACTGAATGGACAGATTGATGATATTATATTCTGTTCACTCATTCAATTAATCAAGAATTGATAAGCTCTCTTCAGCTGTGATTACAAACCCCCATCCTTGAGGAACCATAGAGAATCACTAAAACCAAATTGTGCCAAAATAAACTTTTCTTTTTTAAAAGAAATATGCTTTCTCTTGGAATGGTAGGTGAAGGCAGTGCTAATTATAGTATATCTAATTTTTTTTGCCAAATAAATTTATTTTTTTAAAAATCTATAAATGTATGAACAATGAATGGAAGGGCATATTTTAAATACGTAGGAGTAGAAGTTGGAGGGACAAGGGAGATGGTAGACGAACACAATAGCAAAACGATTAAACGAGTAAAGTTCTCCCACAGGGATGATCACTTGTCCTGATACCAGGAATGTGATCAACTTTAGGATAGACACCTGAGGTCTGATTTCTTTTTTTTTTAGGTGTTACTGTATTTTTTTAAATTTTTTAATTTTATTTTTTTATACAGCAGGTGCTT
Organism: Phocoena phocoena; assembly: GCF_963924675.1. Taxonomy (NCBI): domain Eukaryota; kingdom Metazoa; phylum Chordata; class Mammalia; order Artiodactyla; family Phocoenidae; genus Phocoena; species Phocoena phocoena. Next base: position 31,599,928 of record NC_089221.1, on the reverse strand, counting down.
ATTAGTCATCAATTTTATACACATCAGTGTATACATGTCAATCCCAATCGCCCAATTCAGCACACCACCATCCCCACCCCACCGCGGTTTTCCCCCCTTGGTGTCCATACATTTGTTCTCTACATCTGTGTCTCAACTTCTGCCCTGCAAAATGGTTCACCTGTACCAATATTCTAGGTTCCACATACATGTGTTAATATACGATATTTGTTTTTCTCTTTCTGACTTACTTCACTCTGTATGACAGTCTCTAGATCCATCCACGTCTCAACAAATGACTCAATTTTGTTCTTTTTTATGGCTGAGTAATATTCCATTGTGTATATGTACTACATCTTCTTTATCCATTTGTCTGTCGATGGGCATTTAGGCTGCTTCCATTTAGGCTATTGTAAATAGTGCTGCAATGAACATTGGGGTGCATGTGTCTTTTTGAATTATGGTTTTCTCTGGGTATATGCCCAGTAGTGGGATTGCTGGGTCATAGGGAAATTCTATTTTTTGTTATTTAAGGAACCTCCATACTGTTCTCCATAGTGGCTGTATCAATTTACATTCCCACCAGCAGTGCAAGAGGGTTCCCTTTTCTCCACACCCTCTCCAGCATTTGTTGTTTGGAGATTTTCTGACGATGCCCATTCTAACTGGTGTGAGGTGATACCTCACTGTAGTTTTGATTTGCATTTCTCTAATAATTAGTGATGCTGAGCAGCTTTTCATGTGCTTCTTGGCCATCTATATGTCTTCTTTGGAGAAATGTCTATTTACGTCTTCTGCCCATTTTTGGATTGGGTTGTTTGTTTCTTTAATATTGAGCTGCATGAGCTGTTTATATATTTTGGAGATTAATCCTTTGTCCGTGGATTCGTTTGCAAATATTTTCTCCCATTCTCAGGGTTGTCTTTTCATCTTTTTTATGGTTTCCGTTGCTGTGCAAAAGCTTTGAAGTTTCATTAGGTCCCATTTGTTTATTTTTGTTTTTATTTGCATTTCTCTAGGAGGTGGGTCAAAAAGGATCTTGCTGTGATTTATGTCATACAGTGTTCTGCCTATGTTTTCCTCTAAGAGTCTGATGGTGTCTGGCCTTACATTTAGGTCTTTAATCCATTTGGAGTTTATTTTTGTGTATGGTGTTAGGGAGTGTTCTAATTTCATTCTTTTACATGTAGCTCTCCAGTTTTCCCAGCACCACTTATTGAAGAGACTGTCTTTTCTCCATTGCATATCCTTGCCTCCTTGGTCATAGATTAGTTGACCATAGGTGCATGGGTTTATCTCTGGGCTTTCTATCTTGTTCCATTGTTCTATGTTTCTGTTTTTGTGCCAGTACAATACTGTCTTGATTACTGTAGCTTTGTAGTATAGTCTGAAGTCAGGGAGTCTGATTCCTTCAGCTCTGTTTTTCTCCCTGAAGACTGCTTTGGCTATTCGGGGTCTTTTGTGTCTCCATACAAATTTTAAGATTTTTTGTTCTAGTTCCATAAAAAATGCCATTGGTAATTTGATAGGGATTGCACTGAATCTGTAGATTGCTTTGGGTAGTATAGTCATTTTCACAATGTTGATTCTTCCAATCCAAGAACATGGTATATCTCTCCATCTCTTTGTATCATCTTTAATTTTTTTCATCAGTGTCTTACAGTTTTCTGCATACAAGTCTTTTGTCTCCCTAGGTAGGTTTATTCCTAGGTATTTTATTCTTTTTGTTGCAATGCTAAATGGGAGTGTTTCCTTAATTTCTCTTTCAGATTTTTCATCATTAGTGTATAGGAATGCAAGAGCTTTCTGTGCATTAATTTTGTATCCTGCAACTTTACCAAACTCATTAATTAGCTCTAGTAGTTTTCTGTTAACATCTTTAGGATTCTCTATGTATAGTATCATGTCATCTGCAAACAGTGACAGCTTTACATTTTCTTTTCCAATTTGCATTCCTTTTATTTCTTTTTCTTCTTTGATTTCCAAGGCTAGGATTTCCAAAACTCTGTTACATAATAGTAGCAAGAGTGGACATCCTTGTCTTGTTCCTGATCTTAGAGGAAATGGTTTCAGTTTTTCACCATTGAGAATGATGTTGGCTGTGAGTTTGTCGTAATTGGCCTTTATTATGTTGAGGTAGGCTCCCTCTATGCCCACTTCCTGGAGAGTTTTTATCATAAATGGGTGTTGAATTTTGTCCAGAGCTTTTTCTGCATCTATCGAGATGATCATATGGTTGTTATTCTTCAATTTGTTAATATGGTGTATCACATTGATTGATTTGTGTATATTGAAGAATCCTTGCATCCCTGGGAGAAATCCCACTTGATCATGGTGTATGATCCTTTTAATGTGTTGTTAGATTCTGTTTGCTAGTATTTTGTTGAGGATTTTTGCATCTATATTCATCAGTGATATTGGTCTGCAATTTTCTTTTTTTTGTAGTATCTTTCTCTGGTTTTGCTACAGGGTGATGGTGGCCTCATAGAATGAGTTTGGGAGTGTTCCTTCCTCTGCAAATTTTTGGAAGAGTTTGAGAAGGCTGGGTGTTAGCTATTCTCTAAATGTTTGATAGAATTCACCTGTGAAGCCACCTGGTCCTGGATTTTTGTTTGTTGGAAGATTTTTAATCACAGTTTCAATTTCATTACTTGTGATTGGTCTGTTCATATTTTCTATTTCTTCCTGCTTCAGTCTTGGAAGGTTATACTTTTCTAAGAATTTGTCCATTTCTTCCAGGTTGTCTATTTTATTGGCATAGAGTTGTTTTTAGTAGTCTTTTAGGATGCTTTGTATTTCTGCAGTGTCTGTTGTAACTTCTCCTATTTCATTTCTAATTTTATTGATTTGAGTCCTCTCCCTCTTTTTCTTGATGAGTCTGGCTAATGGTTTATCAATTTTGTTTATCTTCTCAAAGAACCAGCTTTTAGTTTTATTGATCTTTGCTATTGTTTTCTTTGTTTCTATTTCACTTATTTCTGCTCTGATCTTTGATTTCTTTCCTTCTGCTAACTTTGGGTTTTGTTTGTTCTTCTTTCTCTAGTTCCTTTAAGTGTAAAGTTAAATTTTTTATTTGAGATTTTTCTTGTTTCTTGAGGTAGGCTTGTATAGCTATAAACTTCCATCTTAGAACTGATTTTGCTGCATCCCGTAGGTTTTGGATCATCGTGTTTTCATTGTCATTTGTCTCTAGGTATTTTTTGATTTCCTCTTTGATGTCTTCAGTGAGCACTTGGTTATTTAGTAACGTGTGGTTTAGCCTCCATGTATTTGTGTTTTTTACGTTTTTTTCCCTGTAATTGATTTCTAATCTCATCACATTGTGGTCAGAAAAGATGCTTGATATGATTTCAATTTTCTTAAATGTACTGAGGCTTGATTTGTGACCCAAGATATGATCTGTCCTGGAGAATGTTCCATGTGCACTTGAGAAGAAAGTATAATCTGCTGTTTTTGGGTGGAATGTCCTATAAATATCAATTAAATCTATCTGGTCTATTGTGTCATTTAAAGATTCTGGTTCCTTATTTATTTTCATTTTGGAGGATCTGTCCATTGGTGTAAGTGAGGTGTTAAAGTCCCCCACTATTATTGTGTTACTGTCGATTTCCTCTCTTATAGCTGTTAGCATTTTCCTTATGTATTAAGGTGCTCCTATGTTGGGTGCATATATATATATATATAATTGCTATATCTTCTTCTTGGATTGATCCCTTGATCATTTCGTAGTGTCCTTCCTTGTCTCTTGTAACATTTTTTATTTTAAAGTCTATTTTATCTGATATGAGTATAGCTACTCCAGCTTTCTTTTGATTTACATTTGCATGGAATATATTATTCCATCGCCTCACTTTCAGTCTGTATGTGTCCCTAGGTCTGAAGTGGGTCTCTTGTAGACAGCATATATATGGGTCTTGTTTTTGTATCCATTCAACAGTCCTGTGTCTTTTGGTTGGAGCATTAATCCATTCTCGCTTAAGGTAATTACTGATATGTATGTTCCTATGACCATTTTCTTAATTGTTTTGGGTTTGTTTTTGTAGGTTCTTTTCTCCTCTTGTTTTTCCTACTTAGAGAAATTCCTTTAGCATTTGTTGTAGAGCTGGTTCGGTGGTGCTGTATTCTCTTAGCTTTTGCTTGTCTGTAAAGCTTCTTTTTTTTTTTTTTTAAACATCTTTATTGGGGTATAATTGCTTTACAATGGTGTGTTAGTTTCTGCTTTATAACAAAGTGAATCAGCTATACATATACAAATGTTCCCATATGTCTTCCCTCTTGCATCTCCCTCCCTCCCACTCTCCCCATCCCACCCCTCCAGGCTGTCACAAAGCACCGAGCTAATATCCCTGTGCCTTGCGGCTGCTTCCCCCTAGCTATCTACCTTACTACGTTTGTTAGTGTGTATATGTCCATGACTCTCTCTCGCCCTGTCAAAACTCACCCTTCCCCCTCCCCATATCCTCAAGTCCGTTCTCCAGTAGGTCTGCGTCTTTATTCCTGTCTTACCCCTAGGTTCTTCATGACATTTTTTTTTCCTTAAATTCCATATATATGTGTTAGCATACGGTATTTGTCTTTTTCTTTCTGACTTACTTCACTCTGTATGACAGACTCTAGGTCTATCCATCTCATTACAAATAGCTCAATTTCATTTCTTTTTAAGGCTGAGTAATAGTCCATTGTGTATATGTAAAGCTTTTGATTTCTCCTTCGAATCTGAATGAGATCCTTGCCGGGTAGAATTATCTTGGTTGTAGGTTCTTCCCTTTCATCACTTTAAGTATATAATGCCACTCTCCCTTCTGACTTGTAGAGTTTCTGCTGAGAAATCAGCTGTTAACCTTATGGGAGTTCCCTTGTATGTTATTTGTCATTTTTCCCTTGCTACTTTCAATAATTTGTTTTTAATTTTTGCCAATTTGATTACTATGTATCTCGGCGTGTTTCTCCTTGGGTTTATCCTGTATGGGATTCGCTGCATTTCCTGGACTTGGGTGGCTATTTCCTTTCCCATGTTAGGGAAGTTTTCGACTCTAATCTCTTCAAATATTTTCTTGGGTCCTTTCTCTCTCTCTTCTCCTACTGGGACCCCTATAATGTGAATGTTGTTGCGTTTGATGTTGTCCCAGAGGTCTCTTAGGCTGTCTTCATTTCTTTTCATTCTTCTCTCTTTATTCTGTTCCACAGAAGTGAATTCCACCATTCTGTCTTCCAGGTCACTTATCCGTTCTTCTGCCTCAGTTATTCTACTATTGATTCCTTCTAGTGTAGTTTTCATTTCATTTATTGTATTGTTCACCTCTGTTTGTTTGTGCTTTAATTCTTCTACGTCTTTGTTAAACATTTCTTGCATCTTCTCCATCTTTGCCTCCATTCTTTTTCCGAGGTCCTGGATCATCTTCACTATCATTATTCTGAATTCTTTTTCTGGAAGGTTGCCTATCTCCCCTTCATTTCATTGTTTTTCTGGGGTTTTATCTTGTTCCTTCATCTAGTACATAGTCCTCTGCCTTTTCATCTTGTCTGTCTTTCTATGAATGTGGTTTTCGTTGTACAGGCTGCAGGATTGTAGTTCTCCTTGCTTCTGCTGTCTGCCCTCTCCTGATTTCTTTTATGAGTTAAGCATTTGGTTCAAGTAAAGTTCAGCAGCTTGAAAAGTACAGTAGAACAGTACAGCAGCTGGCATACAGTGGCTGGCATGCACATTCCCATCTTTGAAAGTTCTCAACTTGAAGGTTCATATGTAGGGGACTTATTGTAGTGCTGAGGCTTGTCTTGGGCAGAGGCAAGATGAGTAGATCGCCACACCCAGACACCAGAATCTTAAAAAGTTCATATAGGGGTTCAGTCCTATATTCAGTTCAGATGGTCTCAACACCACCTTACTCTCTCAAGGCTGCATCCTTGAAGCAGCATCTACTTTTTAAAATTAATTAATTTTTATTTTTGGTTGAATTGTGTCTTTGTTGCTGCATGTGGGCTTTCTCTAGTTGTGGCGAGCAGGGGCTACTCTTCGTTGTGGTGTGCGGGCTTCTCTTTGCAGTGGCTTCTCTTGTTGCAGAGCATGGGCTCCTGGCACATAGGCTCAGTAGTTGTGGCACGTGGGCTCAGTAGCTGTGGTGCTCAGGCTTAGTTGCTCCGCGGCATGTGGGATCTTCCCAGACCAGGGCTCCAACCCGTGTCCACTGCATTGGCAGGCAATTTCTTAACCACTGTACCACCAGGCAAGTCCATATATCTAAATTTTAATCAAGGCATTTGAAACATCTTTTAGGGTAGCATTTCTTTCAATATGAATTTTTGTACAAAGTACTCTGAAATTCAGTCAATTCACGATTAGAATTATTAAGACTGAACTTCCAGTAACTCAAAATTCATGAGATACAAACTGAGTTTCTAGTGATTCTAGTCATCAAAGAAGGCCTTTCTTAAGTGTAAGGTGCTATCAATTATTTCTCTCTGTGGAATAATTAGACATGACATTGATCGATTCTCATTTCTCAAGGAATTAGGGGACAAAGGAGGTAAAAATTCAGCTGATCTGTTTCAGACAAATCATCAGATTTGGCCCATATGTCACAGTAGTTCCCTTCCTCTTCCCAGAAATGCTTTTAGTATTAATTGGGGGATATTATAAAACAGTTGAACTTTGGAAAGTCTGTACATCATTAGCGTCAGTGAGTTCACAATAGAGTAATCATCACATGAGTACAGCCTGTCACAGGATTGGCACTCCTTCTGAAAAAAATCAAACAGAAGAAAAGAGAAAGTCATGGTGGTGGATTCATCCCTTGGGTATCTTTCCTTATGGGCAGCTAGATGGTCTTCAAAGCCTGGGCTCCACCAACTGGCACTGGTTGGTCAGGAGTGACTTCTCCCAATGCTGCTCCCATGACGCAAGTAGACAAACACTACTTTTGTTCCCTTTCACCCCCACGCCCAAAAGTCACAAATGTCTTCTTGATGGATTGCCTCCTGGGGTTGTGCAGCCGCCACAGCTGGCTTCCTTCCTGGCAAGCTGCCTCCTGGTAACCATCAATGGGCTGAGCAAGAGGATGTGTGGGTACAGAGCAGTGAAATAGGGCTATGACTATGATTATGTGACTATCATCATCATCATTTCCAAACTGCATGTCGTGAACACAGATCGTATTGGAGATGGTGGGGATGGAGGGGATGACTCGTTCATTTCTATTCAGGAACGAGTTATCAGAGTTTACCATTTTCAAAGGTGGTATTTGACTGTGCCTTGAAGGACTCTAAAACAGAGACAGGGGAAGGGACAGTGGAGAAGAAAGGAGGCAGAGTAGAGTCTTCCTGTGCTCGGAAAATAATGAGAGATTAATTTCTGGTTTAGCTGTATCATCATCCCCTCCCTCTTGGTTTTCTTTTAGAGACCTTAAACCCAAACTAGAAGATAAACTGTTTCCTTATTTTAAGGACATTTTTCCAGATGCAGATTCTGAAATGAAGATTTGTTTCATAAGGGGGTAGAGGAAGATGGATGGTGGATAGGGAAGGGGGAAGTCCAAGTAGGGCTATGATTTTAGGGAAAATTTCACAAAGGTTATTTGAGCCTGATCTTTCAGCAGAACTCTGGAGTGTGAATTACACCACCAAGTTTATTCCAAACTGAGGCGATGGATCTGGGCTTTCACTCTCCTTTACCCGTCAGTCACTGGGTAGGGGTGGCATGAGGATATATAAGCCCTCAGGTGCTTCTGGCTTTCAAGCTCAAAGGCAAAGAGGCAGTCTTTGGAGAGAGTCACAGGTGTGAACACAGAAACAAAATCACACGGAAGCCAGGGGAAAGAAGGGCACACCAAAATGGAAAAATGAACCAGAGAGGTTCTGAGTAATGCAGGGCAGTGTCTCCTACACTCCTGGTCAGAGATGCTGGATCCTTTAGCTCAGGGTTGTTCTATAGCTTTCAGTGCTATCTCAGGAACCTATCAGAATCTGGTTTTGTGAGAGTCACACCGGGACTCAAACTCAGTACAATCAGTACATACAGAGCATAAGTTACAATGTGCACTTGGAAACTGACCTGACCAAAACATTTCAAGGAATCTGGAAAACCATTAGATTTATTGGTATTGGTTTTGCCCCTTTCTCTGCACCCCTGATCCACCAAAGTTAGTTTTCTCCACTTGCTTTAGCTTCACTAATCCTTTAAATTCATAAACACATCCTCCTCTGGAAAGGCTTCCCTGATACAGTGAGGTGGTATCACCATTGCCTGAACTCCTACCATTTAATGGGTACTCAGAATCTACCCCATGTTATTCACTTTTATATACACCTTTAATTTCCCAAATAGACTACAAGATCCTTAATGGGAAGAAGACCTAAACAGACATTTCTCCAAAGAAAGACATACAGATGGCCAACAGGCACATGAAAACATGCTCATCATTGCTAATTATTAGAGAAATGCAAATCAAAACTGCAATAAGGTATCACCTCACACTGGTCAGAATGGCCATCATCAAAAAGTCTACAAATCATAACTGGAGAGGGTGTGGAGAAAAGGGAACCCTCCTTCACTGTTGGTGGGGATGTAAATTGGTGCAGCCACTATGGATAAGAGTAAGGGGGTTCTTTTAAAAACTAAAACTAGAGTTACTGTATGATCCAGCAATCCCACTCCTGGACATATATCTGGAAAAGATGAAAACTCTAATTCAAAAAAAATATATGCACGTCAGTGTTCATAGCAGTGCTATTTACAGTAGCCAAGACATAGAAGCAACCTAAATGTCCACTGACAGATGAATGCATAACAAAGATGTGGTGTATATATACAATGGAATATTACTCAGCCATAAAAAAGAATGAAATAATGCCATTTACAGCAACATGGATGGACCTAGTGTTTATAATACTAAATGAAGCAAGCCAGACAGGGAGAGACAAATATCATATGCTATCACTTATATGTGCAACCTAAAAAATGATACAAATGAACTTATTTACAAAACAGAAACAGACTCATAGAGATAGAAAACAAACGTATGGTTAGCAAAGGGGAAAGGGGCTGGGGAGGGATAAATTAGGAGTTTGGAATTAACAGATACACACTACTATATATAAAATAGATAATGAACAAGGACCTGCTGTATCACACAGGGAACTATATTCTATATCTTATAATAACATATAATGGAAAAGAATCTGAAAAAGAATATATATATGTGTGTGTATATATTTACATAAAACCAAATCACTTTGCTGTACACCTGAAGCTAACACAACATTGTAAATCAACTGTATTTCAATTAAAAAAATAATAAATAAAAAATTAAAAAAATAAGATCTTTGGAAGAAAGCTCAGTTACCACCTCTGCTCAAGTAGCACAATGCACTTGTCCCATTTGCCTCAGGCAATATTTATGAGGACATAAAGGTATCTGGGGTCAGTAAATGTAAAAGAGCTATGTAGTATGAGGTGATGTGTTTATTAACTAGTAAATATAACGTCATTCATCCATATGAAATTGCTTCTTTCTCTAAAGGAAAAAATATGAACTGGTAACTTTTTTGTAATTTGTTTTGCCAGTTGCTTTCTTGCTTTGCAAGTTTTCTGCGTTTTGAAAAAATCAACTTAGTTGCTCATCAAATTGCTATATAGTTTTATGTGTTATACTTTCTCATTCCCTTGTTCCACCTCCGAAAAGATGGAAATACATTTTGGGGAATGAGAAGGGAGATAAGCTAAGTTTATTTAATAAGGACTAGTGAAAAGTTAGCCAAAATATTTCCCATCTAGGTCACAAAAGTATGATCTCCTGCAAACAACTGAATGTAAAAGACCCATCAGATGGCCAGCAAGTAACTGAAAATGCTTACTGTATAAAAATATTGAGTCATGATGTTGTACACCTAAAACTAATATAATATTGTATGTCAATCATAATTCAATTTGTAAGAAACCCTTGCTCTAAAAATCAGAAAAAGAAAGAAGACTTGAGGAAGTTCAGATTTGACAATTCTGACCCTTGGGAAATCAAGTCCCCAAGGAAAGGTGCTGTCAGAGATGTGAATGAGGCCATTGACAATGTAATCACTCCTAATTCTTCAGTCCTTTATCCATTCGCTCACTCTCACAACATTCACTGAGCATCTAGTACGTGACAAAGGCTGTGTGAGGGGCTGAGCAGAACCTCATCCAGCTTCTAACTGAAAGTTTGAATCATTTGTGGACCTGGGCAGTTACTGAGATCACAGAGCAGGGAAGCACATCCCATCGAGGTAACACCAAATTGAACAAAGCCACCTTTTCAAGGCTACCTTTTAATATCAGGTTGACCAGCTCTTTCTATTTGCCCATCGGCTAAACTTTAGAAACATTCCTCTCATCGCTGATCAGGCCAGTCACCCCAATGATCGCCCAGTATATAGTGCACAAAGGGCGTCTTTGTTTTGCTCAGTGTGAATTCAGAGGCAAGCCCAGAAAACAGTGAAACAGCCAGGATGGAAATGAGGTATCTTTGTGACAGTAAGCTCCTTCTTTGGCCCCCATTATCGAGATCAACATGACTGAGTCACCAGTGGATGAAATCAGTGAGTGTTTTACTCTCCCTACCCAGAGTCACTTACTGAGTCAGTGAGTAAACTGGGATCAGAACGCGGCCTTGTCCTATGGAGGCTGAGCGACCTGACTATATTTGTCCAGGGTCTCATGATCCTTAGCGCTTTTTGCTCTGCCCTTTAATTTACACTGTGCCTGCTGTAATATCTAAACGGGAAGTTGCCAGCTAAAATGGTCCTTATCCAAGAAATCTATTTAAACATGTTTATAAGGTCAAACGAAGTGGGTGGTGGATAAGCTAGACAGAAAACAACGAAAGCTTTGCCTCGGTGTAGCCAGCGAGGCTAAAGCTAAAGAAAGCAGAGGTTTAATGTCAAACCAGCACATGACGGGAAAAGGCAACCTCACCAAAATTATATCTAAATGCAGGAATGAGCTGTTAAAATATTCAATGGAACAACTGATTTCTAGTGAAGAAGTTGAATAAGGGATTTGGCCTATTTTAACTCAATGGGTTGACAGTTGGAGGCAGTATGTCAATAGGGTGCCAAATCCAAACTTTGGAAATGATCTTTCCATTCATAATGCATTCGAACAAGAAGAAGAGTTAGAATAATTAGGAAGGCTGCCCAGGATCAACCAAATTATCTCTGATGGACTTAATAGGTAGTAGTGTAGGACCAGAGGGAAATAAGGAAACTGGGGGAAAACCTAATGTCCCTCAGAGCCAAGGCTGGGCTTCCTGTACATTCAAGACTTTGAAGAATAGCTTTCAGCCCCAACAAAACCCACAGCCCACAGTTTTGAGACAACCACCTCATTATGTGACCGCTCAGGCTCTGCTCAGCTGTCTTAGAACATCAGAGAAGAAGAAGGAAGATGGAGCGGGGGAAAGAAACTCTTCCCTCATTTCTCTTTTCTAAGAAACATGGTTATGAGCTGGGAGTCTTCTATTGACAAAGAGGAGCGTAGCAACTGAGAACACTTCGTACACCTTCTGCATGAGCTTGGATGCTAGTTCATAAAGAGAAGAGAGTTAGCAACTACATAGATTCTATGCAACTAAAAGAAATTCAGTTTTGGTAAAGAAAACCAGCATGGTTGCCACTGGAAAATTTGACACACGTGGGCATGGAGTAATTAAATCACAGAGGAGAGTTAGTATTTCTTTTCATTATAAATGAAATTCATTTAATGAACTCCTTTCTGTACAAAATTCACTGAGAAATATTATTTCTTCCTGGAGCTTGAGGTGGTGTGGTTTGGGCTAAAACTGCACACCATCTGTCACATATTCCTTCTATTATACCGCAAAATTAAGCTCTTTTTGTCCCTTTTTTCCTGGTCCGAGTCCTGGCCCTCTTCTCATTTCTAATGAGTCCAGAAGTGATTTATACAGGTCGTTGATATAAGAAAGAAAAGGAGGGAGAGAAAAAGTGGAGAATATTGGAAAAGAAGTTAGGGAAAGGGGGGCAAGTAAAAAGAAGGGAAAGATTTCAAATTGACCAGAGAGAGATGGAGGATATGGGGAAGAGAGTTGAAAGTACCTTTGATATACTGAAGCAATGGATCTTCATACAGCTGTGCTGATCAATATGGCAGCCACTAGCAAGTGTGACCATTGAGCCCTTGAAATGCAGCTGGTCTGAAGTGCAATGTGCTGTCAGTAGACAATACACACCAAATTTTATAGATTTTATGCAAAAAAAAGGAAAAGACTGTAAAGTATCTCATTAATATTTCACATTGATTACATTTTGAAATGATACTATTCTGGATATATAGGGTTAAATAAATACATTATTATTAATGTTAATTTCACCTGTGTCTTTTTACTTTTTGAATCGTGCCTACTGGAAAAGTCGAAATCACACGCGCGGCTCACGCCGTGTTCCCGTTACACTGTGCTGTTCTCCATCTTCGTGGGAACTGGTAGAATAGCATTCCAGATCCTCCATCGTCTCCGCCACAACCACCCCCAAACTCTTAGCCCCAAATTCAAGTCCTGACACAATTATAAACCCTTCAACAGCGATGTTGATGCCTGAAGTTTCTTTCTGGAAGCAGGTAACGTGTCTAGCAGCTTCTAGTTCGGAGGATGCAGGTCCATGGCTGATGCGCAGAGGCTGTAGGGAAAGGCAGTGCTCAGACCCCCACCCTGTGGAGTTTCTGACTGAGGTGATGCCCAGCTCTCGGTCCTGCTGTGCTCTTGAGGACTCTCCCCACTCCAGCCCCAGAGGCCCCTTGCACAGCGGAGTTTTTTGTCTTCCCCATAGCACTCCTGTCACGATATTCTCTCCCCCAGTTACCTTTCCAAGAATTTATCTTTTTTTTTTCAATTATAGGTACCTTCAGCATAGTTTTGGGCAAACCATAAAAATCTTCTCCAACTCAGAGAGCACAATATATCAAAGGAAACACAGGCCTGGTCTAGAGTATGTTTAGCGGACAATGACCCGATGGTGATTTAGGCACCAAAGATCAGAATAACAAAAGGCTCTATATGGAAGGAAAAAGGAAAGAGAAAGAGGAAGGAGGAGGTAGAATTGGTAAAGCAAGTACAATCCAAAGACTTTAGGAAGGAGGTAGCAGCTGTCACTCGTTTTGATTTATTGGGTGGGTCCTATCTCTGTAAAGTCACAACAAGTCACAGACAGCAGGGGACTGTCCCTGGCAGTGTCGCCACCACAAGTTCAGCCTACCTGTTTCCAGGATGCTTGCAGCTATGGCAGATCCTAAACCAGTTTTCGAACATGAGTACGAGTATCAGAGTGGAAATTCTACACCACCACTGGAGACGTAGCACAAATCATTTGCCTCAGCCGGGATGGGGCAGTAGCATCAGGGTTTGGAAAAGCTACTCATCAGGCAGGAAGTTCATCCTTTGCACTGAGCACTTTCCACTCCCATCGTGCTTCTCGTGCTGAAGTTTAGGCTTTATGTGAAAAGACCCATCTCCTCACCCCAAACCTGCCAAGTCAGCTGAGAGCTCAAATGATCCAACAGTTTATGCTGTAACTTGATACAACTATTTACACTGCATCACAAATAATTCCATATCTGAGCTAAATCTCAGCAACGGTATATGAGAAAAAGATACGTATTTTCATGGTCATCCCTGGAAGTCTGGGGAATGGTAATCATCTGCTTTCTTCAGCTCTCTTTTCTGTCACGCTCTATCGTTATGACTTGGGATTGGGGTATGTCTGGTGACTCTCAGGCAAATATTAGCGTGAAGGCCAAAGAAATCTCTTCCGCCAGCTTCTCACTATTCACCCAAAGTAGAAAGGCTTCTACGACTTTAGACTGATAGCGGTCCTCTGGGTTGTCAATGTCTCTTTTTTAGGCCCGTGACATGAGAGCTCATCTTTTTCGTAAGTGCCCAAAGGAGGGCGTTGAGTTTCCTTCTTCACTTAAAATTTTGGCCCCGATGTACCCAAATTCAGGATTTCGGTACAGTGATGTGGCCGAGGCTGTCTACTCATTATCTCTTTCCTTCTTACCAAACTAACCCTAATTTTATTCCAGAAAGCAATGTGTCCAACTGAAAGAATATATTTCTCAGCCTCCCTTGCAGTTAGGATGGCTTCTGAGATGTAAGTGGCATTTGTCAGGTGGGACTTCAAGGGAAACTCCTTAACAGAGGGACAGGCAGCTGGTACATGCCCTTTTGTCCTTTCCTCCCATCTCCCTTTTACCTTCCTCCTGTCTAAAACCTAGATGTGATGGCTGGAGCTTTAGTAGCCATCTTGGACCATGCAGTGACCCCGAGGATGTAAGGCAACCCCTAAGGATAGTCAAGAAGAAAGATAGTAGGAGCCTGGAACACTGATGATCTTACAGTCATCCATCACAGCCCTGTTAAGAAGACCTCCTTCTCCTTTTACAGAAGAGAAAAAGAAGCCCCTATCTTAAGCCACATTGTGTATTCTTTATAAGCTATCCAACCTAATTCTAACTGCTACATGAAGAAAGAATTCTAGGTCAATTTTCCAGAAAGCAATTTCTGTACACTCATTCATCAATTTAGTAATTTGCTAAATTATCTGTTTGCTTAAAACTTGTTTCTAATAATTACTTATGAAGTTTATGCCAATTTTTATTTTGCTGAAGGCTTTTCAAAATCACTGTATTTTGGGGTATGGTAATTTCTTGCCAAGTGTTGAACATATAAGGAATTTCAAGGATTTTATAAACAATAAAGTAGGTCTCTTTCTTTTAAAAATGTTTAACTTTATGTCTACCACCTTTCCTAAAGTCACAGAGAAATAAAAGCTTAGAGTCATAGGTGAGAATTGGGAAACTGTGACTAGGAATACCTTTGTATGTATCCTCTGAGCACAAACACCCACTATCCCTGTAAGTGTTGAAGAAAACATACACTTATGCACACACAGACACCTCAGACCCACATGTAAACTCCATATTTAGATTCATACAGTCTTCGTTTGTCCACTGGACAAAAGAAAGTTTCTGCTTCATCTATGACAAACAAATTGCATTGAAGGGAAAGTCATCCCATTCATAAAAGAAATACTCACCTTTGGAGAAGTGCTCAGAAGTAGGGGAAACCTGAAACACACATGAAATTGACATTCAGTAGAATGGCACTGACAAATGTGTGCATTAAGGAGGAAAGATAGTGAATCCTGCTGAAAGGATAACTTCATCAGATTTGGCTACCATTTATGTTTCTTTATAATAACTTTTTCTGGACATTTTCTTTCTGCTATTTTGAAGGTTCCATACTATTTTATGAACTAGCTAGTTTCTTCCTATGAATGGCTAAGTCAGTTGTTCTGCTATTTTTTTGTAAAACAGGAATACAGACAACCTGATAGGACTAGAGCAAGGATGAGGTGAGACAACGCACACATGAGTAGAGCGCTGTCCCTTGCATACGAGATGGATGCTCAGTAACTATTGGCCTTGTTAGTGCTCATAGGATGACTGGATATTGGATGAATGCAGGCTCCTGAGCCGGTCCATTTTCTAATTCTGCACCCTGTGCTCTGGGCAGCCCGTCTCTGCTCTGGATTACTCTCTGCTGCTCCCTGAGTGTCCTCATCAAGGCAAACAACTCCCTTCATCAACTTCCAGTCTTAACTCTCCACACGGCCCCACTCAGCTGCCTCTCCCACCCCTTCCCTTGGCTTCGGGAGAGCTCCCAGCACATGCTGAGCCAGCCTCTCTCATGGCACACACCACACGGTTTTATAATTTCCCTGTTAACTTGTCTGTCTCTTCCCATTTTATTCTTCTTTGTATCTCCAGTGTCTACTGTAATCATCTCCTGGTAGTCTTGACAGATGCATTCTGAGACTGTCACAAATCTCTAGATATTTTTGGTAATTTTTTCTTTCTTTTTGTTAACTATCCAACCTAATATGTTTAGGTTCCATGTCAATCATTAATTCTACTCCCACAGCTTTGAGTTCAAACCTCAGCTCCATCACCTACAGACTGAGACCTTGGGCAAGTCATTTCATCTCTCTGTGCTTCAGTTTTCTCAGCTGTTCCATGGGGATAAGAACAGTGCTTATCACAAAGGGTTTTTATATGGATTAAATATGTCTTTTATAAGGACATAAAAAGTCCTTGGAACGGTGCCCAGTACATAGGAAGCATTATAAGTGTTTACTTATCTCCAACAGATACTTGAGTGCCAACCTCATGACAGGCACTGTGCCAGGTAGTGGGGATACAGCAGTGGAGGGAAAACAGAGAATCCCTGTCCTTCTGGGGCTCACATTACCCTAGCAGATTGCCTCAGCTCTCCCCCCAGAGATTTGGATTTTAAAGGTATCACTGGAGTCTAGGAATTTACATTTTTAACAAACACCCCAAGGGCTTTGATGTAGGTGGTCACTGAACCTAACTTTGAGAAACACTGAAAACCAATCCACTCCTGCATACGTAGGATTTAAATTCCTGCTTCAGTTCAATCACAAAGCATCGTATATCCTGAACCTTTGAGAAGGGCCAAAATTTGGAACGCCAAGGGGCTCGAGGACAGAGGTTGGCACATAGTGGGGGGATGGAAGTTCATTTGTAGGAAAGGTTTGAGCACATGTACGTATGTCTGTGGAGGGATAAAGAGCATGGACGGCAGGGGGAAGTCTCTCCAAGTACTAATGATTCCCAGATTTCTCCCTGGGAAATGAGCGAGGACCACAGACAACAGTGAAGTTCCAGAGCTGGTTGCCAACTGTGCTCTTCCTTATTGTCCCAAAAGAGACTAACGGAAAAAACCACTTTCGAGTTTGTTTCTACCATTACTGACTTTTCCCTCAAAAAGTAGATTGGCTGGGCTTCCCAGGTGGCACAGTGGTTGAGAGTCCGCCTGCTGACGCAGGGGACGCGGGTTCGAGCCCCGGTCCGGGAGGATCCCACATGCCGCAGAGCAGCTGGGCCCGTAAGCCATGGCCGCTGAGCCTGCGCGTCCGGAGCCTGTACTCCGCAACGGGAGAGGCCACAACAGTGAGAGGCTTGCGTATCGCAAAAAAAAAAAAAAAAAAAAAAGTAGATTGGCTGAAAGTAGAAAGAGATTCGAGCAAGTTCTAGATACATTCAGGACTATTCAACCATAGTGAGGTGTTAATTTCCAGGGATGTTTAGTATGCTTTCTGTACCTTTACTTTGAAGTGATATTGGAGCAGACCTGCTAGTCACTGCCCTTCTTCCTCACAAACCTTAATTTTGTTGGGAGGTGCAATGCTCCCAGCTATAAATCCACACTTCCCAGTGCCTCTTGCAGACCGAGTTCTAGCGCAGGAGGTGTGAGCAGAAGTCTGACAGGTGGAGCTTAAGGAGGACAGACCTGAGGGCCTGCACCATTTACCTCTTTATTCCTCCCTGATCTTCCCAGATACCTTAGCCTTGGTACCTTTAAGCCATTGAGCCAAAGCCATTAACCACTTACTTCTGGAGTTTTTGAAAGGTGAGGAAAATGAAACTTGTAGTTTGTATAAGCCACTGTTTGAGGGGCGAGGTGGGGGGTGGGTGTTTCTGAACACATTTCCTGTTACAGATATCAGGAAATAAACATCTTTGCTTTCCCATAAACAGCTTTGCTGCCATGACTGGCAATAAATACAGACCTATGTATTTCTCTAGAAATACGTTGAACCAAATGAAAATTTAACTCTGCATGTTAGAGAAAGAAAAAAAAAACTTTCTTTATCTGTGATTTTCCTTCTCATCTTTAATATAACTTATTACTCTCAGTATTTAGGTTATTACTTAAATTGTATATAACAGAAATAATATTGCTAATAAAAATCACAATTTTTTACATAAATTCAGGCAAAGGAAAACCTTCAAATGGCCTACAGCTTTAGAAAATATATAGCACCTTTCCTTATAAAATCATAGACTAGGAATTATTTCATTGTTAATTGGGGGCTCAAAAATGGGCAGCTGTAGTTGAAGATTTCAGGAAATGTCTCTTGCCAAACAAACTTTCAGAAAGTTTCTAGGCCAAAAGGCTGTGTAGCTAATGTGGGAATAACCAGAGACCACCATTTATCCCATTAAATGACTGGATTCTATCAGTCTGAAGGTCAGCTGTGGTTAATGAAGCCCACCTGTGTCCTTAAGGGCCCCTGTAAATCAACCTCAGGTGGAATCACTTGTTAAAGTAAAGGTAACCAGTAGAGATCAACATTTTTTCTCCTTCTGGGCAGCAGAGATGATGTTCACAAACAATTTCAAGGTAATTCTGGAAACAATGTCATACAATTTAGGGAAGCATTAAATTCATCTCCCCAAACACGCAATGGGATTTGATTCCAGGTCCAACTCTAAACTGAAGGGAAAGAATTTCAACCTTACATTTAGGTGTCTACGGAGCATCTCAGTAATGGAAATGAATACAATTCTAAACTAAGTTTTTCCCATATAGAAACTTCAACTGCTGGTTCTTTCTATAAACTATGTCTTCAAAGGCCCAACACTATTTTTCCTCTCCTGACTGCTATTATGAGACAATAAATCTCTTATATGGAAATAATGCAAATATAACTACATGGCATATGTAGGCCATGTGTTCTAGCAAATCCATAAAATGTTTCATTTATGTTTTGTTGAAAGGCACAACAATTTTCCAAGAACATTAATCACTAATTTTGGAAATACAGGATTAATATGTGACTTCGCTCAGTACTAGAATATCTTAGTAAATATCTGTCAAAGATTCATTCTTTCAACAAATATTTAGGGAGCCCCTACTATGCTGGAATTTAAGTATCATGCCTTTCCTGGCTAAGTGGCATTTGTATGTAATAATGTGAATGATATTTATAAGACATTTTAAAAATGTGTTAATAGTTTGAGGTTTTCTAAAACAAAATATGCAAGAAAAACTATTTTAGGGCTCAAGAGGGCTATTTTACAATAAAAGAGAGCCATCCGATCTCTTCTCATCTACAGACTTCCAAGATTTTGGTTAAGCCTTGTTAGACTGAAAGTAACATAAACCTGCTGAAACTAGCTTAAGCAAATTTATTCATCTTAGGACAGGAAGTGTAGCTGGGCCTTACAAGGAATTAGACCAGAAACTGTAAAGCTGTCAGAACCAGTCAGTTTCTCCATCTCTCTGGGGCCACGTGATCTCGTTTCTGCTTTTGTCTGCATGTCTGCATCATTCTGTTTTTTCCCTTTCTGCAGACCAGCTTTCTCTGCTTCTGCCTGAGACGCAATTATACATCATAGTCTGGCTCAAAAGTTCAGATGAATCTGGCCAGCACCTTAGAATCCTAATTCCAGATTCTGGGAAAAGAAGATTTGATTGGTTCAGCCTGTGTTGGGTGTCCCCCACTGGTCCAATCAGCTTTGACTATCAAGGAGAGGTCACACAATAAAGATATGCCATTGGATCCCATCCCAATGGATGGTGGCAGGAGGGGTTCTCAGAGATGGGGAAGGAACATGGATTGAGCAGATGCCTCCAAACTTTTTCTTCACTTGGACTCAACAGAAAACATTTTCAGTTGTGGGCTTTAGTACAAAGATAACAGTCTCCTTCTAAACTTCACTCAGTTTTGCACAAAATCTACCAGAACAAATGCATTTCTCTCTCTTAGCTAGAGGAAAGGTGGAATTCATTCCTCCTTGGTCCTCTAAGGCAAACTAGCTTTACTGAGCATGACAGAAGCATTGGACTTTCTCTCTTCAAGGACATATAAAGAGTTGTGCATTCCTGTGCAATCTTAGCTTCATTCAAGTTTTTACTCACTTCATTCAAGTACTTTGCAGCTGGGAGTTTCTTTGTGTATTTCTGTAGTTCTTCAGCCTGATTGCTCTCCTAAGACATATCACTCCACTTGGCTATGGGTACATTTGATACAATTTCCATGATTGCACTGGCTTGGAAATCTGTCACTGCTACCATAACATAATATAATCCTCAGAGACGTCCCATCAGTTCAAATTAAAACCAAGAAGTCAAATTGTCCCATCTTCCTATATTCAGATCAACAGTTCACGTTTATTTCAAGTTTTCTAATATCATTTTCTGGCACCAACTCTTTGCCACAAGGCAGACCCTTTCCAATGGTCGCATGAAGGGAACTCTTACCCTGGCATCATGGCAGCTCAGTTTCACTTTATGCCTTCTTCTTCCTATTTAGGAAATCATGTCAAAGCTTTTCCCTTACTGCTCCAGCTCTTACAAACTAATCTCAGTGAAAAATTACAGAGCTGATGAATTTTTAAAATATACATGGAAACAGTTTATTAAATACAGCTTCCCTCCTGGACATGGAAAACTGATTTAACTCCCCTATCCTCATCAGCCGATGTTTATCAGACAAGAGCAATGGGTATCCACTCTAATGATGTGACCCCCACCCAGGGTCTCAGACTTTCTCAGTAGAGAAAAAAACCTTTGCAGAATAAAATGAATTTGAGTGTGCATGTGTTTATGAAAAATACCATTTATTTAGCTCTTCTAAAGTTTATTCAAAACACATCTATATAGATAATCTTACTTTATCCTCACAACAATTCTATGACTGAAGCAATAGCAATGAAGGGAAAATATTATCCATCCCATTTTAAGGATGAACCAACCAAGGCTTGAAATAACTAGCTTTGTGAATTGGTCACAGCCTTCCAAAGGAGATCTGCCTTATCTGCAGAATGAAAGGGTTGAACCAAGCAAGGTTTCCCTGAAGTTCCGTCCAGCCTTATTTAATTTTTATTTAGTATTTTCTAAACGGATTGCACAGTTTCGTAATAGGGTCAAGGCTTAGAATTCAGACTCGTATCCAGGTTCTTTGTAGAGGAGTAGGGAGACTTCGTGAGATTGAACAAATATAGCATGTTACAACTCAAAAAGTTTGAAGTTGCTGAATAAGAGGTTCCATTTCTAAGGTTATGACAATACCCAGAGTGAATTACAGAAGACAGTGTAAATAATTCTCAGGGTGAAGCTCAATTTTTACTGGCAGAATCTTAGGAACAAGTGGAATATTTGAGGCAGAACCAAAAAAAAAAAAAGTTTATCTTTCAAGCTTTAAAATGGTCATGTTGAAAAATTCCATCCATTTTCCAGCCAAATAGCCCAAATAAAGTTACAAGTGCAGGTGGACCTGGAGCAATTTTTCAAAATGGAAAGGTTTTTATACAAGTAATGTAGTTCTTACAAAGATCCTCTTTGGATCATGGCTTACTGCCTGAGCCAGATTTAGCTAACGAGTCAGAGGCAAAACACTCTAAGCCCAGCACGGGACTGCTGAAATTCTGCCCTCAAGTGTGTGCTTGAGCTGCAGTGGTGCTTACCCTCTGGGGTGCAGGGGCCCGATCACTCAGGGACATTGAGACTCTTGGTTCAGGAAGCCTGTCACCAGATAACTTACTCTCCTAGACCAGCTGTGAACTTGGCATTGCTTGGCAGAATCTTTAACCATCGTTAAATAAAAACCCTGGACCAAGCTACTAGGCTCTATCTCAATGAGGATGTCCAGTTTGGAGGGTCTGCCCTTGTGATTTTTTATTATGGGCTTACAGTTGAAATAACTATTTATTTTTTTCTGTCCAGAGTGGCTTTAAAAAAAGCTTTACCGAGATATAATTTGCATATTATAAAATCCACCCATGTGACAGGTACAATGGTTTTTAGTATGTTCAGAATTGTGCAACGATCACCATAATCTAATGTTAGAACATTTTCATCATCCCTAAAAGAAATCTCAAACCCACTTATAATCACTCTCCAGCCCCTCCCACCCCAGCCCTAAGCAACCGCTAATCTACTCTCTGGATCTCTGTCTCTGTAGAGCTGCCTATTCAATATATGGTCTTCTGTGACTGGCTTCTTTAAGTAGCATAATGTTTTTAAGGCTCATCCATACTGTAGCATGTATCAGTACTTCATTCCTTTTTGCTGCTGAATAATATTCCATGCTATATCATATTTTGTTTATCCATTCATCACTTAATGGGTATTTGGGTTGTTTCCATTTTGGGGCTATTATAAGTAAGGCTGCTCTGAACATTCACATATAAGGCCTTGTGTAAACATATCTTTTCATTTATCTTGAGTAGATAACTAGGAGTGAAATTGCTTTGTTATATAGTAATTCTATGGTTAACAATGAGGACTTGCCACCCTGCTTCCTTTCACCATTTTATATCCCCACCAGCAGTGTATGAGGGTTCTGATTTCTCCACATCTTTGCCAACACTTGTCATTTTCTGTGTTACCCATGTTTTCTTAATACAAATGGCACGTCTCTCCCAGTTGGCTCTTCATTGTAGTTTTGGTGACCCTGGAAGACGACTGTCCATCTCTTTGATGGCATTTCTTTGAGGACTCCCAAAGTGCCTGCAGTCAGTCCACCCCAAACATACCTGGAGAAAAGTTTCTCGCTTTTGTATGTTGTGATAACATCATTTCATTTCATTGATATACTTAGATTTTAACCATTTAATACCTTTTGGTCTCCTTATCTCTGGGGTCCCATAACTCAGAGATCCAAGTGCAGAGAAGAGAACAGATTATTCAGCCAACAAAGAGTTTCAGACAACTCCAAAACTGCAGGTAACTCAGAAACTCACAATACAATCACTACTTATTATTTTGATATTTAATACTGGTACTACCTGGTCTTTACATTTTTTAAATAAGGATGTAATCTAAAGACTGTTAAGCATCATTTCTCAAAATGATGTCTGTGAGCCACCTGCATCAGAATCACCTGGAAGGAGAGGTGGCTTGCTACTTATCAGATGCCTTACTCTACTCCCAAGCTGTCATATTAGGATCTCTAGAAATGGAATAAAGGAATAGGCATTTCTAACAAGAGAAGAGGCAAGTCTGGTGTGTCCTAACATGTGAGAATGTCTGCTGTCAAGCCTGGAGTATGTGTCTGAGCCTAGCCATGCTCTGGGGAAAAGAGTGGAAGAGCTCCGGGCCATAAGCCCCAGTGGTTGTTTGCATACCTGTATACCACAGCTAGGGCAGTAGCGGGGCTGAATGGGGAAATTTAGCCTAGTGAAGAAGAACACGGGCAGCAGCTCTCTTACTAAGGAGAATCTTAGAGGCAAGGCCCTTTCGCTGATTTAAGGTGGGTGAGGGCGTACATACCAGCCCTAATATAAGGTTTGGGACTATTGCGTCCGTCACCTTGAGCTGAACCCCTTCAAGAAGACTTGAGTTGTGGTTCTCTCGATGAGGAGAAGTGGAAGATCCACTGTGTGACACCCAGGTCCTGGGTGGAGAGGCCAAGAGAAGACCTGAGCAAGAAGAGAATGGCCATTCCTCACGTTGGAGAAGGGATACACTTCCTTTCTCTGAACCCCACACAAATGACCAAAATCCCATCCCAGCAGCTACAGCCAAGGGTGGGTTCTGAGTCCAAATGGCTGGTCCAAGGCAGGAGGAGCCAGTGAGGTGAATCTGAGCTAAAAATCTCACCTGGGGACCCTGATGAAGCTCAGAGGTCAAGTCCGCAAAGGGCTGATGTGGCCTCCTAAATGGGCAGAGTCAGAAGGCAGATGAAGCCTGGATTGAAACAGATGAGGCTGAACCCGGGTGACAACTGTGGGCACTACCAAGGTGTGGGTACCTTTATCCCGTGGCAGGTGAGGGCACAGAGCCAGGGGAAAAGCACAGACCGGTTGGGCACTTATGTTCCCTGGGCTTCCTGGGGCTGGTCCCTGATAAGGGCTTACTTGGGAGCAGAGACATCAGGACTGGGTTTTTCCTGGGCCCAGCATATTCCACCCGAGAATGAGCCTGAGCCTTTCTGGATCTCTCTGGAAGGAGACACTTGAGGGGCAGGAAAGGAATTCTCAGAGCCCTAAATGCTGGCATTGTCAGTCAATAGAAGCCCAAGGTGGTGCTACTGACTGTTCACTGTTTTGAATTCCCCACTAGGGTCATAAGTATAAACCTAGTGAATTTATGATTTGGAAGATTCTCACTCCAGTCTATGCTGTGTGTGTGAACGCACATACGTACACACACACACACACACGCACACACTCACCCACCCACGAACACACAGACTCATAATCAGATACCACAGACCACACAGATTACGAATGCTGCTCTAGAGAATCTAGAAAAGAGGTGATGCCAATTTGTCTGAATCTGACCTGAGAGAAAATTCTTTTTCATCCAAGAGACAAAGGGAGGGAGGCAGCTTTGTCCTCAGCAAGACTAGTGAGGGCCGGGATACCAAAGCTATCTGGGCTGGAAACCTCGAGAGATCAGGTTCCCTTACCAAACTTGAAGTACTTCCTGGTCTGAGCCGACCCTAAAATGCCAGAAGTACCCTGGAGCTCCTGGCATTTTGGTACTTCCAGCAATTAGTGGTGTTGAAAAATCTTTGAGGGGGAAAAAGAACCCAGGCAGTGATTTCATGACGGGAAAACAAACAAATCCCCCCAAGCGGGGGTGAGAAGGTGAGCCAGATTTCTACTTTAACTTTAGAAAACAGTTCTATTCCGCATTATATCTGCTCCAGCTGGCTCTCTAGGACTTGGGAGTATGACGGCAAGGCCGTTGCCCCTCAGGTCAGGCTGTGGATCCAATTTTGAGCCTCTGTCAATTACGGCACTTCAAGTTTTCAGGCAGACTTAAAATCATGACTTGGGAATCTTAATGTGAACAGAGGCTTAAAACTGGCCTCCTTCTGATGCTGCCGAGAAGGCTGCACCGGGACAAGCCTGAGTGGGGAGTGAGTGTCGATTACTGGAGAGTGGTGAATTTATGAAGTGAGCAGCTCATCAAAAACACAAGTCACTCTGAATTCATCGAAGCAGGTGCGAAATGACCAGGTTTCAACAGCTGAGGTAGGATGATACTTTGTAATAAGAGAAGCCATTCCTGGGACAGGGTCGAGTGAGAGCAAGACTAATCAGGGCAGGCTGTGGCTGAGGCCAGCGCTCCGGAGCTGGTGAGCCCACGCGGATGTGACCCGCCCGGGGCTCAGCAGGGAATGCAGTGCAGCCCGCAGGGGGCTACCACAGACCCCAAGGCCCCAGCAGCAGAGGGCGACGAGTGCCACGGGGTGCACGCTGCAGACCGGTACTTTATTCAATAAAAAATATTGTAAATGCAGTTCTAAAGACCTTGCAGGCCCAAAAATATCAGACGTTTTCTCTTTCTTGCAAAAGATTAAGTCAAGAATGAGCCTGTTGTGCGGCTTCCATTTTAAATGTTCAGTTTCCTTAAAAGTAATTCAGAATGCAAAGCAAACTTTTTTTTTTCTTTTAAAGAGCGCACCCACACAGCAAACAGGTGAATTTTTTTGATGCCACTTTTTGGAGTTGAGTAAAGCCACTAAAAAAAGAGAGAGAGAGAGCAATCTGATGGGGCACAAATCTTAAAGGCATAGGACCTAGAAAGTGGAGAGTGGGACAGTCTCTCCCAGGGTCTGATAATACCAGGTTGCTGTGAACTCTTTGAGAGAAGGGGCACACATGTGTCCCCACAGTCCCCATTAGGGACAGGAACATCGCCCGCCAGCCACACTCCAGAAGAACCACATAACTGGAGGAGGAGAAGAAATTGATCCGTAAGCTGAGTGCCAGCCACCATCAGCCTCCAATGTTGTTGAGGTAACCATGTGTTTTTAATGTACAGAGATAGTGTGAGATGCTACAGAGGAAATACAGAGTTCCAAGGACACTCAACCTGGGATGCTGCAAACCGGGCATTTGAAGTAGTGGAAAAACTAAGCTATCGTTTTACTCTTTTTGTTTTTCTTTCATAAACATAGATTCTGCTCTTGAGAGGTCAGGGTTTCAGGCAAGACCAGCTAGTCACTTGCAGGGCCCAGGGAAAAATGAAAGTGCAGGGTTCTGTTCAAAAATTAGTAAGAATTTCAACATGGTGACAACAGAACACCAGCCAAGCATGGGGACCTTTCAGAGGCTTCTGTGGCTTCAGGGGTCACTTTAGCCTCTTTGATCTTTAGGTACGAAGCCTAAGGGCGGTCAGACCTCTGTCTCTTTGTTGGACAAGGCGGCTGGAAGGAACTCTTCAGGCTCTGCCATCTTGATGGAGACCTCTCCCCTCAGCCCCTGCCAGGCCAGCCGAGGAAACCAGGGGGTCTCAGCCACAAAACCAAGGAGGCAAAGTGGCTCACTGACCTGCAGCCATAGAAAACACTGGGGTTTCCACTTCAGTTCCTAAGAGTACCATTGTTGTGGGATTTTTCTTTCTGATTATAAAAATGTTTATTGAAGAAAATGCAAAAAAATACAAAAAAAACCCAAAGTAAACAAAATCACCAGTAATCCAACCACCCCGATAACAACCGGTCACATATTATTACGTATCCTAATTTTTGCTTATGTATTTTTTCCGTGTGTTTGTGTGTAATTTTACAAACCTAGGATCATACTCTAATACCATTTTACAACTTTTTCACCTCCTTATTTTGCTATCTCCCCTTGTCACTGAAGAATCCTTAATCACTTTTAAAAAAAATTTATTGGAGTATAGTTGATCTACAATGTTGAGTTAGTTTCAGGTGTACAGCAAAGTGAATCACTTATACATATACATATATCCACTCTTTTTTAGATTCTCTTCCCATGTTGGCCATTACAGAGTATTGAGTAGAGTTCCCTGTGCTATACAGTAGGTCCTTATTAGTTATCTATTTTATATACAGTAGTGTGTAAATGTCAATCCCAATCTCCCAATTTATCCCCTCCCCCTTTTACCCCTGGTAGCCATAAGTTTGTTTTCTACATCTGTGACTCTATCTCCATTTTGTACATAAGTTCATTTGTATCATTTTTTTAGAATCCACATATAAGTGATATCACATGATATTTGTCTTTCTCTGTCCTACTTCGCTTAGTAGGATAATCTCTAGGTCCATCCATGGTGCTGCAAATGGCATTATTTCATTCTTTTTTATGGCTGAGTAATATTCCGTTGTATATATATGCCACATCTTCTTTATCCATTCATCTGTCGATGGACATTTAGGTTGCTTCCATGACCTGGCTATTATAAACAGTGCTGCTATGAACATTGGGGTGCATGTATCTTTATGAATTAGCCTTTTCTCTGGATATATGCCCAGGAGTTGGATTGCTGGATCATGTGGCAGCTCTATTTTTAGTTTTTTCAGGAACCTCCATACTGTTCTCCACAGTGGCTGTATCAATTTACATTCCCACCAACAGTGCAAGAGGGTTCCCTTTTCTCCACACCCTCTCCAGCATTTATTGTTTGTAGACTTTTTGATGATGGCCATTCTGACCGGTGTGAGGTAATACCTTATTGTAGTTTTGATTTGCATTTCTCTAATAATTAGTGATGTTGAGCATCTTTTCATTAATCACTTAATTTTTAGGGGTTGTCCAGTAATCAAATATATACAGAGAGATAATTTTAAATATTTATAGCACAAAGTATTGAACAATTTTTTGTGTATATGTAATTGATATTTATATTCTAACATATACACATATATGGGTAGACACACACCAAAATACACTTACACTGGACTGTGTGAATTTGGTTGTTATTCACAAAAACAACACAATCTATGTCTGGCCACAGTGATCAGGCTGAAAATAAAATTCTCTCCTCTGCTTATGAGCATTTAAAAACAAGAAGACAAATTCATTATTTCAATCATAAATTAAAAAGAAAATTAGGGCAACCCCAGCTTCTGAAACAAATCTCTCCCTGCTTCCTTGGCACATTTTGTCAAACAATTAGTTCACTGAGTAAAAGTCTGTTGGGTCTAATCGGTAAATGGCATTTCTTGATATTCCAAAGCGATGATTCATTTGGAATCAACAAATGTTCGTGGAGGAGATAACCAGAGATACCCTGCTCAACACACTGGGGTATTTCCTCATTCAGTCACGCAGGCAGGGGCGGCAAAGAGCCTCCAGATTAAAATGAGTACTGTTAATAATACACCAAAATGTTTCTAGACATGGAGAGATGTTTCAGAAGTGGCTTTTCATTTCAACATTCTTTCAACAGTCCAGTCAACTTCTCGTAAAATTAACAGTAAATAGTTTTTTAAGGGATGTGTGTGTGCTGGTATTTTTGTGTGATTTGTTTTGTGTTATTGAAGTACGCTCCCCTGGCAAATGCTCAGCTATAAATGCCATTCTTCATAAACATGAGCTGGGCGCCGATACATGGCTCTGCAGTCCTCTCTGAGCGGCAGTGTTTGCTGCTTTCTGCAGCCTTCTTCCCTCAGAGCACGTGTGTGGGAATAAGGACTGGAGACGGGGAGACCTTGAAGTTGTCATGTAAACAGCCTCTCCCCACCCCCCATACGCAGAACTGGCTGATCAGCAGTTTTCTCAGGCCAGGCACCGTGCCAGGCCCTGACCCGCAACTTCTCATTAACCCTCCAGCAGTCCTCTTAAGTATTACTAGCTCAGTGTTGAGAGTGGAAAACTAAGTCAGGCCAGCCGCTGGTCTTGCCAGGAGTCCTCCCACTGTTAGGTGGCAAAACCGAGATGCGAATCAAATCTTACTCTCCAAGCGACATTGCTTTTCGGACTACTCTGCCCCCGTCTCCTTGGAGGGACAAAAACAGGGGCCCACCTTGTCCCGTTTCTCTGAAGTATCCTGAGGGCAGTTCTGCTGAATGGTGGTATGTGGTAGCTTTCAGAATGGTATTTCCAGTTTCCTCATTTGACAGCATTCGCTAGTGACCGGTCCTTGTCGTGTGTATTCCTTTAGAGATGATAAACTGGGCTAGACAACCCCAGAGGAACGAGCCGACCTTCTCCTGGTGATCTTAACAGGGACCCAGACTTTTAGACTTTGTGTAAGAGTTGAAGAAAGAAAGCGTAAGTGTGTGAAGGTGTGCGTGCACGCTCGTGCACAGTGACCATGAAGCAATGGAGCTGGGGGAAGGATCTGGCTGATAGAAGGAGCCAAAGCCTCAAGAACTCCACTCAGTAACGTGACACACCTTCCCCCTTCCCCTTCCCCTTCCCCCCAGCTCCACACCAGCGCCACAGACCCCATCTGATCTATTTCTACAGGCTTCCTGTCACACATGTACGCACATCCATCCACGCCATCTGTTTCACATGTATGCACCTCTGCAAAAATCCCATGATTCTCTCTGCAGGGCTAAAGTGGCTGCTCTAAGGGGTCTAAAATCCTTTCTGCGTTAGATTACTTCTGATGATCAAAGTCCAGCTTCTGTTGGGCAAAGAGAGGCTGCCAAGTCAGATGGGGTCATAAATAGACATTTCTCCAAAGAAGACATACAGATGGCCAACAAACACGTGAAAAGATGCTCATCATCGCAAATTTTGAGAGAAATGCAAATCAAAACTACAATGAGGTACCGCCTCACACCGGTGAGAATGGCCATCATTAAGAAGTCTACAAATGATAAATGCCAGGGAGGGTGGGGGAAAAAGGGAACCCTCTTGCACTGTTGGTGAGAATGTAAATTGGTGCAGCCACTCTGGAAAACAGTACGGAGGTTCCTCAAAAAACTGAAAATAGAGTTTCCTTATGATCGAGCAATCCCAATCCTGGGCATACATCCAGGTAAAACTATAATTCGAAAAGATACAGGCACCCCTATGTTCATAGCAGCACTACTTACTACAGTCAAGACATGGAAACAACCTAAATGTCCATCAATAGATGAATGAATAAAGATGTGAGACATATATATGTATATGTATGTATGCAACAAAATACTACTCAGCCACAAAAGGCAATGAAATAATGCCATTTGCTGCAATATGGGTGGACCAGAGATGGTCATTTACTAAGTGAAGTAAGTCAGACAGAGAAAGACAAATGCCATATGCTATCACTTATATGTAGAATCTAAAATATGACACAAATGAACATTTCTACGAAACAGAAACAGACTCCCAGATACAGAGAACAGACTTGTGGTTGCCAAGGGGGAAGAGGGTAGGGCAGGGATGCATTGGGAGTTTGGGGTTAGCAGAGGCAAACTCTTATGTACAGGATGGATAAACAACAACGTCCTACTGTAAAGCACAGGGAACGGTATTCAATATCCTGTGATAAACCATAATGGAAAGGAATATGAAAGAATACATTTATGTGTGTGTGTATAACTGAATCACTTTGCTGTACAGCAGAAATGCACACAGCACTGTGAATCAGCTGTACTTCAATAAAATAAGTTAAAAAAAGATCAAGTCAGGTGGGGTCAG
The DNA here is from genome assembly GCF_963924675.1 of Phocoena phocoena. NCBI lineage: Eukaryota > Metazoa > Chordata > Mammalia > Artiodactyla > Phocoenidae > Phocoena > Phocoena phocoena. The sequence continues at coordinate 31,569,762 of NC_089221.1, read as the reverse complement.
AGTGTAGCCCCTTGGGAGGCGAGGGGCTGCGTCCGCCACTGCTTCCCACATCCCACAGCTCATCTCCAGATACACACACCGGGTTTTGCTCCCTGCACCCAGGTACACCCTATACTCAGCAAGGAAACCAGTAGGGGCTTGTTAAGACAAGGTGGACAAAGGAGCCGTTCCTCTTACCAGGTACCGGAGCAGTGTCAGTGAGAAGAAGGCCAGGAAAATGCACCAAACTCCTATGGACAGTTGTGGATGGTGAGGAGGCACTGATACTCTCTCAATAGCTGTAGGGTTTCACCCCAACCCCATCTAGCATTGTCTAACCGACAGGCGCTCCTAAACAGCTCTTCAGCAGAAAAGGTCCGTGACCTGTGGGCCCACATCATCCGGAGCTTGTTAGAAACACAGAATCGCAAGCCCCGCCCCAAAGGATAGAATCAGCACGTGGACAAAGCCCAGATGATCTACATAAAATTTAAGCTTGAGACGCTTCACTCTAGACTGGGGCTGTGGGCAGGCAGGGATCCTCAACACTGGCGGCACACTAGAATCACCTGGATTCTTAACCCGACCAAGAGAGAGGTCCCACCAGGCAAGGGTATGTCTCCAAAGCTCCCCAGGTAAGGTTGCCAGATTTAACAAACAGAATTACAGAACATGCAGTTAAATTTGAATTTTGGATAAACAACGATTTTTTGTTTTACTGTAAGTGTATCCTATGCAGTATTTGGAACATACTTACAGTAAGAAATTTTTCCCATCTTTCTGAAATTTAAATCTTACTGGCATCCTGGTTTTTTTTTGGTAATACAATCCCCAGGTGACACTAATATACATCCAGGGTTGAAGACTTCTGCCATAAAGAAAGCCTGCTGTTATGCAATACCCTTCCTGGAATTTCCCGAATGGTCCTGATTTCCAGTATTCTCTCCCAAGGTGGTCATGGATCAAACTTGTGGAAGGAAAGTGTTTCTCATCATGACCGTGAACGCCATTAGGCTGGTAGAAGTCTAGTAACGCCAATGGATGGAGAAATAGAGTTGCCAGGCCTGTATACACAGGAGAGGACCTGTATTTAATGATTTTCTTCTGTGTCGTATGTTGACCTTGTCAGGACTCCTCAAATGTCCTGTGTTCAGATATTTTTGAAATAAATTACAAAAATTTGGCAGTCAAAGCTATTTTTCAAATTGAATTGGGTGTCCTATGTTTTTATTTGCAAAATCTGTCAACTCTATGGAGAAACCACTCTGCTAAAATCCTGGGGAATTTACCCTGAGAAACTTGTCCTCCCAGATTCGGTACCTGTCTGAACTTCTGTTAAGGTTTTTTACTCCAGACCTCTGAACTTCAGCAGGTCAAGTCTGCTGGAAAAACGTGGCTACTCTACTAGCCAAGAATTCAGTTCATTCTTTGCTGTTCCTGTTATTTAAGTTGAATTTAATAGTTTGGCACTTAACTCACTCATATATCTCACATGGGATAAATTAATATTGACAGACATTTGTTGCTAATAAAATGATCCCAAACTTCTCAGTATTTTCTTCTTGCACTATTTTGAAAAGAATAAAATTAAGACAAGCAGTGGCTATAAAAACAGGGAACTGGGACCCACAGATAAGCCAGGATGGACATGAAATGACTATTCATGACTGCTGGCTTCCCTATGGATCCCAGGGTTGGAGATGCTACAGAAGAAATGAGAAGTTTGATGGATCTCAAGTGTGCTCAGCCAAATAACACAAACATCGTGAGAAATGCTCGGGGAGAGTCTTGATTGGGACCCAGTAGCTGGGAGTGGGGGTTGGGGGATGGGGATGATGATGGTCTTATGCTAGAGAGAGCCTGGGACACAGCTGAAGCACCAGCCAGCCTCCAGGAGACAGCTTTTATTTGTGTCATTTTCTCTCCTTCATGTTTCCTGGCATGATTCCTACCCCCATTCTCACTGGGGGCCTGGAAACAGCAGATACAAATTCTAAATTTGCAAACTGGATGTTCAGGTTGAAGAATTATCCCAGTACATGTCAAGAAAGTCTGAAGAGATGAAAAGAATGAGAGAAGAGTTAGATATGAAAGATAAACAGAAATGTCAACATCATTCTAATAGGAATCTCAGAAGGAAAAGTGAGGGAAATAAACAGAGGGAAGGAAATAGTGGGTCTAGCAGACAGCAAACAAACACATGTTCAGAAGATTTTAATAACATGGTTAAGAGGTGCTAAGATATATTAATATAACTGCTATTATATACATATTCAATACCATAAGCACTAACATATATACATGTATACCTTCACTTCCAACAAACAAAAGTCATGTTCTTTCAAGCGCATATGAAACTTCACAAAAATTGGACATGTTCTTGGCTGAAAAAAAGAAAAAAGATTCAAGGCACCAGTGTCACACAGACTAACTTCTCTGACCCAGTGCAATAAAATTAAAAATTCATAAAATGACAGTTTTTAAAAATTCCGTATGTCTGGAAACCAAAAAAGATACCACTAAAGAACATTTGGATGTAAGAGCAAATCATATAGAAAAGTTACTAAAAATATAGAGCTTTATGGCAAGGAAAGCATTACATTTCAGCATTAGTCGGATGCAGCTAAAGCAGTGCTTAGAGGGCTAGGGAGAGCTTTAAATATATGGAATGAAAAACAAGAAAGGTGGAAAATGAGCTAAGAATTCAACTCAGGAAGGTAAAGAGCAATAGGGTATATATAAAGAAATAAGAAGGAAGAAAAGAAGAAAGATCATGGGTATAAACAAAGAGACAGAAAGAGAATAATAGTATGAAAAGGGAAAGCTGGTTTTTTGAAAAACTTTATGATTGATTAAATGGGGGAGGTAATTGCAAATAATATAAAGAGAGAAAAGAGCTTATAGTTATAGAAATATCAGTTTTTAAAATTATTAAAATATAATACGTGACTTAAAGACAGCATACTTGAAGTATATACATTAGTATGTAGCTAGATAGAAAGACGGATGGATAGTTATACGGCAGTCGTTCACAAACTGTGGTCCTGGGATCATTAGCAGCACTGCCGCCTGGGAAATTCTGAAAAATGCAAATTCTCAGGGCCCTCCCCAGACCTTCTGAATCAGAAACTGGGAGCGGAGCCAGGAATCTGGGTTTTATTGTTTGTTTGTTTGTTTGTTTTACGGTACGGGGGCCTCTCACTGTTGTGACCTCTCCCATTGCGGAGCCCCAGACGCGCAGGCCCAGCAGCCATGGCTCACGGGCCCAGCTGCTCCACGGCATGTGGGATCTTCCCAGACCGGGGCACGAACCCATGTCCCCCACATCGGCAGGTGGACTCTCAACCACTGCGCCACCAGGGAAGCCCAGGAATCTGGGTTTTAATATGCCTCCCTGCCTAACCCCAGGTGTTTCTGATACCTGCTATAGTTTGAGAACCTTTGGAATAGGTGATAAGGGCTATGGAGGAAAAAGCAGGGAAGTGGAATACAATGGAGAAGGACTTGTTCTTTTAAATAGAATACTTAGGGAAGGCTTCATTGATATGGGTGACTTTTGAGTAGAGCACCTAAAAGAGATAAGGAAGAGATTAAGCAGATGTATGAGTAAAAGGTGTTCTAGGCAGATGGAACGGCAAGTGCAAAGGCCCTGAGGCAAGATCATGCTTAACGTGTCCAAGAAACAGCAAAGAGGTCAGTGTAGCTGGAGCAAACGAGCCAGAGAGAGAGTACTAGAAAATGAATTTAGAAACTTAGAATGGTCAAGAGGGATTGGTATGGGGGGCAGATCCTGTTGGACCTATACCTGAGTAACTCACCTATACCTGAGTAATATTTCCCCTCACCCTGGAGGTGCTTTGGTGCCTCAGCTCATCTTATTCCTTAAAGACTCCTGAAGTCAACTGCCACAGGGAGAATTTATGTAGGGAACTGATTACAAAAGGATGGAAGCATGGAGAAGCTACACATATGGGTCAAACATCATAAGGGGCACCTCGGAACTCCCCCAAACATTTTTTTTTGCAGCCTGGTGCCAGGCCAGGCTGTCCGTGGGCCTCCTCAGGACTGTTCTCAGTCACTGTACTGTCTAGCTGAGCGTCTTGCCCCTTGCTTCTAAGGAATGGCAGGAAATTTCAACGTGGTTACTCATTCATTCTTCATTCTGGAGAGAAGACAAAATTAATTCTAGAACTATTAGCAAGTTGACCCAGAGGGCAGAATATTTTTCATGTTTCCCTTCTCCAGTCATCACCCCGTTCCTCCCGTCTTCTCTGTGACATGTTGGTTGGGGGTAACTCACATTTCCATGGCTTTCTGGGGGTCACAGTCAGCCAGGTGGGAAGCAGTAGCAGCAGGGAGAGAATTCCTTTTGGTCTCACAAAACTGTTAGCCTCAATTTTCCTTTCTGAGAAGCAGCAAACCTCATGGTCAGGAGCACAGACTCCGGTGGGGGGCGGCAGGGGTAGGTGTGCCCAGATGCCAATTCTGGCTCTGCCATGTACAAGCTTGGACAAGCCACTTAACTGAGCTTCGTTCTCCCTGTCTTTAAAACTACTCAGTTACAGTAACACCACTGGCTCTTTCCATGAATTTAAACTACATAACACGCAAAGAGCCTAGTAGTCTCCTTCACATATATCTAATCCTCAGTAATTGTAAAACCGTTACCATTATGGAATTTGTTATTGTAACAGCACAGCCCAAATCAGATCCCTTCACTCCAATGATGGGAGGGTCCTGCTTTCCTTGTGTGCAACTCCCGGGCCTCTATATAGCCTGAGATCCATTCTGCAGCACCCTTCTCTGCTCTGCTTTCCATCATCGGTGGGGATTAGGGGAGGGGAAAGACAGAGGGAACAGGGAGGGCCCCTGCAGACAGCATTCCCATGAGCATTCTCAGAACAGGTGACTTCTGACTAGGTTCAGCTAGTGGTGGGGTAGCACTTGGTGGGAGAAGCTGGGGTATCTCTCCCCTTCCTGTTTGGACTTGGGTGGCATTTTTGCAGAGGCTGCATCTCCCCTGTAGCTCCACCTCCTACCTGATAATCCCCAGCTTTCACACGACAATACTGATCCCTAGGCTTTGGGAACATTGCTTCTTCCCTTTGCCCATAATGGAGAGTGGCAGTGGGTTTTCAGCTCTTTTTCATCTTTGGGATATCTCTACTTTTTGTTCAGTTTCCCCATTTGTCCATTCCTTTGTAACTGTTCCCTGAATTCAGTTCTCTCTGTGGCAATATCTGAAGTGGTTTCCATATTCTTGGTTAGAACCTGACAGATACTCAAATCCTCTCATTAACATTTGCTCCCTTATTTGGGCTAGTTCTGAATCCTCCATTCCTTAACTGTAGTTGGGGGCAGGGGAAGGCAAAAAACCCAATACCCTAGTTCTTGTAGAGAGACCTCAAAGCATTTGTTCCAGGCTTTCACTTAGTCCTGCCCCAGCTAAAACTGATGGGCTTCCCTCTGCCCCACTGTGACCTAAACTAGAGCCAATCTTGGAACAAGAACGGAGACCCACAGGCTGGCAGGGAAATTTGTATTCAATATAGGAATAATTTCTATGAAGAGGAAAAGGTATGACTTCAAAATGAAAGTCTTCTTTGCATTTTAAACTCTGTAGCTTCCTCATTTCAACTTACTACAGAGCTACAATAATCAAAACAGTGTGGTACTGGCATAACGATAGACATACAGATCAATGGGATAGGATTGGCAGCTCAGAAATAAATCCTCACATTTATGGTCAGTTGATTTTCAACAAAGGTGCCAAGAACATTCAATGAGGAAAAGACAGTCTTTTCAAACATGGTGCTAGGAAAACTGGATATCCACATGCAAACCAATGAAGTTTGACTCTTGCCTCATATCATGTGCAAAAATTAAATTAAGTCCAAGATCTGAATTTAAGAGCTAAAACTATAAAACCCCTAGAGGAAACACAGGAAAATCTTCATAACTTTGGATTTAACAGTAGTTTCTTAAATATGATACCAAAGCACAGGCTATAAAAGAAATAGATAAATTGAAGTTTGTTAAAATTAAAAGCTTTCATACGTCAAAGGACACTGTTGAAAGAGTGAAAATACACCTTACAGAATGGAAGAAAATATTTGAAAAATCATATATCTAATAAGGGATTAATATCTATAACATATGAAGAACTCCTACAATTCAACAAAAAGACAACCCAATTTAAAAATAGACAAAGGACTTGAACAGACATTTTCCTAAAAAAAAAAAAAAAAAAATACACACACACACAAAAATGGCCAGCAGCACATGAAACAATATTCAAAATCATTAGTAATTAAGGAAATCAAAACCATGATGAGATACCACTTCACATGTACTAGGATGACTATAATAAAATTTTAAAAAAACAACAGAAAATAAATGTTTGTGAGGATGTGGAGAAATTGGAACCCTTGTACATTGCTGGTGGGAATGTAAAATGGTGCAATCACTGTGGAAAACATTCTGGTGTTTCCTCAAAAATTTAAACATAGAACTACCATATGATGCAGCAATTCCTCTCCTAAGTTTATATCCCAAGAAAATGAAAAGAGACACTCCAACAGATACTCGTACGCTGATGTTCATAGCAGCGTTATATTCACAATAGTCAAAAGGTGGAAACAACCATCCCCATCAACAGATGAATGGATAAACAAAATGTGGTATATACGTGCAATGGAATATTATGCAGCCATAGAAAGAAACAAACTTCTGATACACACTACAAGATGGATGAACCCTGAAAACATTATGCTAAGTGAAAGAAGCAAGATATAAAAGGACAAATAATGTATAATTCTACTTATAAGACATATCTAGAATAAGAAAATTCAGAGAGACAAAATGTAGATTAGAGGTTACCAGAGGCTGGAGGGAGGGAGGGAGGAATGGGGAGTTATTGCTTAATGGGTATAGAGTTTCTGTTTAGGGTGATCAAAAAGTTTTAGAGGGCTTCTCTGGTGGCACAGTGGTAAGAATCCGCCTGCCAATCCAGGGGACACGGGTTCAAGCCCTGGTCTGGGAAGATCCCACATGCCATGAAGCAACTAAGCCCGTGAGCCACAACTACTGAGCCTGCGCTCTAGAGCCTGCAAGCCACACTACTGATCCCACGTGCCACAACTACTGAAGCCCACGTGCCTAGAGCCCGTGCTCTGCAACAAGAGAAGCCACTGCAGTGAGAAACCTGTGCACCTCAATGAAGACCCAATGCAGCCAAAAATAAAATAAATAAAACAAATAAGTAAATTTTTAAAAACACACCATAATATTAAAAAAAAAGTTTTAGAAATATATAGTGGTGACAGTTGCAAAGCACTGTGAATATAATTAATGCCACTGACTTGTACACTTAAAAACAAAGTGGCAAATTTTATCATATATATATCACAATAAAACAAATTTTAAGTCTGTAGGTTGATGGACTAGATGTGAACAGAGATAAAAGTGATTTATATATGAGTTTCTCAGTCACCCATCTCCCCCACCCCTGCAGCCAGTCTCATCAAATCAGCTCCCAGCTCTTCTTTCCTGGGTAGATTTCTTGAGTCAAGTCAATAATTGAGGATCTGTGCACACACAGAGAGAGAGGGTACAGGCTTGGAGAAAGCTGTGATGTGTATGAACACAGAATCTGGGGAGTCAGCAGGATGGAAGCATGTTGTTTGGGGGATAGAGAGGAAGATGTTTCAGCGGCTGCCGAGAGGGGAAATCTTTGGGATAAGGGTAAGATATCTAAAGAGGTTATAAGCAGCCTTCAAGAAAATCTATGGTAAAGATGGGTGTTAATTCTCAAGGAGGGCCTGAGCAGGATACCTATTTCTTTGAATGCAACGCTGCGTAAGTAGGGACGGAGCTACAAGGAATGTCTGATTTTGTGCAATCTTCCTGCGCAACAAACGGTCATTTGTCCCCAGAAGGAGACACCCCAGCCCCACCCTACCCCACCAGTAACATTTTCAACCAATGAACTGAGAGCTTCTTATCTGTAAGCATTAGAGGCAAGCCATGCTGCCAACAACAACAAAAATGTTCCACCAGGAAAATTCATGAAGTAAAACCTCGCTTGTTAGACACCATTTTGCTCTCAGAGGTGCACTTTTGAATGCTACCATTCCAAGAGTTCAAGCAGCAGCTTTCCAAATGTACTCCAAACTCAGGTTTCTACACTGGTGGGCCCTCCCACCCCCAAACACACATGCATTTTTGTTTCAGCCTTTGACATTCCCTTGCCCCAGATCTGCAGTGTTGTCCCACCCGGAATGTCCTCTCTGCTCAGTTAAATCCCACCCAGCCCGAAAACACACCTCTTTCTTGAGGCCCTCCCCAGACTCCAAACTGCAATGATCTGTTCTCCCCCTGCTCTCCCCTGGATGTTATTTTCTCTACCACACAGTTTAGTCCTTAGTAATGTTCTGAGTCCTACTGTTCTCTCATTGGTACCACAACAGCTTGCAATTCCCTTGCAGATGAGGCTCACAGCACACATTTGTGGGGCTTTGGAATCTGACACTAGCCCAGTACTATGTCAGGCACATAAGAGGTACTTAGGAAAGTTGTTTCTTGGCTTTCAGCTGGTCCACATGATCTTCCCTTTTCTTAACACTACCCCACCATCACCACCACCATCACCACCACATACATTGTTTTTGTCTCCTGGTTCCTCCTTTTTAATCTTATAATATGAAGCCATGCCACATACTGAAGGTTACTTTGTAAAGTGATTTGCCAGTGGAAGGTGTTATTAACTACACCGGGACAGTCCCTGGAGGTTGCCTCTTGGCAGTCAGTCCTTCACCTTCCTCGGCAGCAGAGCCCCAGTTTTGGCCATGTATCATATGCTCGGCCGCAGGAGATGAACGCATCTGGTCTAAACCAATCACAATAGGCCTATTCAACTTTCACTGTGAAGTCAGTGGCAGTCAGGTGACCCAGTTCTGAGTCAGGTGACCCAATGAGACACAAAAGGAAGTCGGCTCAGGGTTTCTGGGAAAGATTTTTTTCCTGATAGAAAGTAGTCAGTCAAAGAAGGAAAGCCTTTTTAAAAAAATTGAGGTACAGTTGATATACAATATTATGTAAGTTTCAGGTGTACAACTTAGTGATTAATAATTTTTAATGGTTATATTCCATTTATAGTTATTATAAAATATTGGCTATATTTCCTGTGTTGTACTATATATCTTTGTAGCTTATAGTAGTCTATACCTCTTAATCCCCTACCCCTACTTTGCCCCACCTGCTCCCCTCTCCCCACTAGTAACTACTCCCCACTAGTAACTTCTCTGTATCTGTGAATCTGTTTCTGTTTTGTTACATTCACTAGTTTCTTTTATTTTTTAGATTCCACATATAAGTGAGATCATGTAGTATTTGTCTTTCTCTGTCTATTTCACTTAGCATAATACTCTCCAAGTCCATCCATGTTGTTGCAAATGGTGTACTGTGTGTGTGTGTGTGTGTGTATGTGTGTGTGTGTGTATCACATCTTTATCTATTTAACTGTTGATGGACATTTAGGTTGCTTACATATCTTGGCCATTGTAAACAATGCTGCTAGGAACACTGGGGTGCATGTACTTTTCAAATTAGTGTTTTCATATAAATACTCAGGAGTGGAATTCCTGGGTCATATGGTAGTTCTATTTTTAGTTAGAAGGAAAGCCTTTTGCCCTCTTCCCTCCCTTTCTGCTTGAAAGGCTGTCATGTGAGAACATGATTTTGGAGGCCCTGCAGCCATCTTGCAGTCATGAGGGAAATGTAGGTCACAGAGGATGCTAGAGAGCCATCTGGAGTGTGGAAACTTACCTTGGAGCCTTCTCTTTTTGAAATTTTTGATGAAAAATACATATCTAAATTAATTGCAAGTGTCCATAATGGTGCCCTCACCCCACTCTGGACCTTTAGGGGCAGCTCAGGTGGGCCAGGCTACTGAAGGCAAGTTCTACATGCAGCCGTCTTCTCCCTTTCTGCTCTCCTGCCCTCCCCCACCCTGTAAAGCTAGCAGATAGAACCTTAGGACAGGACAGACATGAATTCAAACAGAGCCTGTCTCGGGTGTTCCCAGCTATTTTACAAGCTCATCATGATTCTAAGAACTAATGAAATCACCAGGAATGTTTTGAGACCTCAGACTCAACACACTTGAGTCTTTTTCTTGGACTTATCAAACCCACTGCAAAAGGGACATTTCTGATAAGCCTTATGAATTGGAACCATCTGGCTGTACAAATGTACAGAATGGTAAGGGTGGAGGAGAAAGCGGAAGGAGTACCTAAAAAGAGATTTTGGTCTTGTCTGCATTTGATCCTTAATGCCTTCTTTGGCTTACATAATGAAACAATCATTAATGATAAGGTTCCTTTTTTTTTTTTTTTTTTCACAGATTTCTTCTCCTGATTAAGGTGACGGTCTCAAGTTCAAGGAGCCAAAAACTGCTTTAGCCTCAACTGATTTTTCTTTAGAAACATAAAACCTAGGACTTTCTGACCTGACACATCAAGAGTTATTTAAAGATAATTAAAAACCCCATAATTTTGATATCTTCCTTGACTTACCCATAAACAGTCCAGGCTGTGCACTCTGATAGGTAATCTTTGATAGGTTTATTCCTCTGTCTACATGAGATAAGTTTTTTTCTTCTAGTACTAATCAACCGGCAGCTAGTGAAAGACAGTGTCCCCAACTCCCACACAAGACAAAGAGATTTTTTTAGTACTTCACAAATCAAAGCTTTTAAATCATGTTTAATAAAGGGAAATTTTAAGACTTTTATATGGAGATTTTATGGGTTTTTTAAAACATTCTTTTGGAATAAGATTCAAATCTTTGGCACACTAAAGAGGCACATGAAGTATAAACTGAAACCATTTGCATTATTCAAGGGAACAAATGCTTTTACTTAACTATATGGTTATTTCAGAACCTTGCAAAGTGTTCTGGTATGAGGGAGTATAGACGGGTGCTTTCAAAAAATTCACATAAAAAAAACCCCAATCAATAAATGACTGATAGAAACAAAGGTTCAGTTCACGGAAGGGCAAATACAAATATCTGATCACTAATATGTTCAGAACATTTGCAAGTTAAAAAAGAAAAGTAAATTAAAATGACAAAAAGATACAGTTTTTTACCTATCAAATTTTGGAGGAGATAGAGAGAGAGAGAGAGAGATAGATGGATAAACAGATGCCAGATACAGGATTGAGGTACAAACACAGTCCTCATGAGGGTATAAATTGGTAACATTTCAGGTAAGAAGTTTGACCATTTCTGTTAAGAACTTTTAACATGCATACTTTTGGACCCAGGAATTTCATTTCTAGGAATCTTCATATAATGGGCTCAGGTTTAGGCGGATGCTGTGCTCACAATGCCTCCCCTGGAGAGAGAGAGAGAGAGAGAGAGAGTGTGTGTGTGTGTCTGTGTGTGTCTGTGTGCCTTATCTGCTGATTGATTCAGGGTCTGACTTCAGCTAATCAGACTCTTGCAGCAGGGCTCAGGGAGACCGAGCCTGAAGAGCACTCTAGGTCCTGCCTTCCTGATTCTAGGTTATCTGCCATGTTCTTCAACTTCCAGAGCTCCTCCTAGCTCCTTCCAATAATCCCATTTTTGCATAACTAGCCAGAATTGCTATACCTGTAAAATGTTCATACTCCTTGACTCGGTCTTTCTATTTTTAGGAATCTGGCCTATGAAATTAATTTGAAATTTGGACACAAAGAATACTAGGATCATTTAATATAAAAAAGCAAAAAAATATAAGTGCTCAAAGATTAGTACATTATATTTCAGCCATAGAAATGAAAAATTATGAAGCCATTTAGAACTGTGTTTCCAAAGACATTTTAATGACACAGAGAAATTCTCATGATATAATGTCAGATGAAAAGTAAAATTATAAATATAGCATGATATCAACCACATGTCATATATGCATGTACTTTAAAATAAAGAGAAAAATATAATCAAATGATTATCCACAGTAGTAATATTTTGAGTGAGTTTGATGTTCTTTTGTCCTTTTTCAATTTCAAAATTTTCAATAATGAACATCTATTACTTTTATAGCCAGAAAAATATACCTTATTTTAAATAATTAGAATTAGGTGAACTGAGAGACCATCAAGATGGCGGAAGAGTAAGATGCAGAGATCACCTTCCTCCCCATAAATACATTGGAAATACATCTACATGTGGAACAACTCCTACAGAACACCTACTGAACTCTGGCAGAAGACCTCAGACTTCACAAAAGGCAAGAAACTCTCCACATACCTGGGTAGAGCAAAAGAAAAAAGAATAAACAGAGACAAAAGAATAGGGACGGGACCTGCACCAGTGGGAGGGAGCTGTGAAGGAGGAAAGGTTTCCACACACTAGGAAGCCCCTTCGTGGGCGGAGACTGTGGGTGGCGGAGGGGGAAAGCTCCGGAGCCACGGAGGAGAGCACAGCCACAGGGGTGCGGGGGGCAAAGCGGAGAGATTCCCACACAGAGGATCAGAGCCGACCGGCACTCACCAGGCTGAGAGGCTTGTCTGCTCACCCACCGGGGCGGGTGGGGCTGGGAGCTGAGGCTCGGGCTTTGGTCGGAGCGCAGGGAGAGGACTGGGGTTGGCGGCGTGAACACAGCCTGAAAGGGTTAGTGCACCACGGCTAGCCGGGAGGGAGTCTGGGAAAAGGTTTGGAGCTGCCAAAGAGGCAAGAGACCATTGTTTCGGGGTGCGCGAGGAGTGAGAATTCAGAGCACCGCCTAAATGAGCTCCAGAGACGGGTGCGAGCCACGGCTATCAGCGCGCACCCCAGAGACGGGCGTGAGACGCTAAGGCCGCTGCTGCCGCCAACAAGAAGCCTGTGTGCAAGCACAGGTCACTACCGACACCTCCCCTCCCGGGAGCGGGAGTCTGTGCAGCCTGCCACTGCCAGGACGTGTGATCCAGGGACAGCTTCCCCAGGAGAACACACAGTGCACCGAAGGCTGGTGCAACGTCATGCTGGCCTCTGCTGCCGCAGGCTCGCCCCGGACTCCATGCCCTTCTTTTCCCCTGGCCTGAGTGAGCCACAGCCCCCTAAGCAGCTGCTCCTTTAACCCCGTCCTGTCTGAGCGGGAACAGACGCCCTCAGGCTACCGACACGCAGAGGCGGGTCCAAATCCAAAGCTGAACCCCAGGAGCTGTGCGAACAAAGAAGAGAAAGGAAAATCTCTCCCAGCAGCCTCAGGAGCAGCAGATTAAATCTCCACAATCAACTTGATGTGCCCTGCAATTATGGAATACCTAAATAGACAACGAACCATTCCAAAATTGAGGTGGTGGACTTTGGGAGCAACGATATATTTTTTTTTTTTCCTTTTTCTCGTTTTGTGAGTGTGTATGTGTATGCTTCTTTGTGTGATTTTGTCTGTATAGCTTTGTTTTATCATTTGTCCTGGGTTCTGTCTGTTTTTGTATGTTTGTTTGTTTTGTATAGTTTTTAGCACTTGTTATCATCGGTGGATTTGTTTTTTGGTTTGGTTGCTCTCTTCTTTCTCTCTCTTTTCTTTCTTTTTTGATTACATTTTAATTTTTAATAATTATTTTTTATTTTAATAACTTTCTTTTCTTTTTTTCTTTCTTTCTTTCTTTTTTTCTCACTTTTCTTCTGAGCCCTGTGGCTGATAGGGTCTTGGTGCTCTGGCCGGGTGTTACGCCTGTGCCTCTGAGGTGGGAGAGCCGAGTTCAGGACACTGGTCCACCAGAGACCTCCCAGCTCCATGTGATAAGAAATGGCAAAAATCTCCCAGAGATCTCCATCTCAACGCTAAGACCCAGCTCCACTCAAAGACCAGCAAGCTACAGTGAAGGACACCCTATGCCAAACAACTAGCAAGACAGGAACACAGCCCCACCCATTAGCAGAGAGGCTGCCTAAAATCATAATAAGGCCACAGACACCCCAAAACACACCACCGGACGTGGTCATGCCCACCAGAAAGACAAGATCCAGCCTCATCCACCAGAACACAGGCACTAGTCCCCTCCACCAGAAAGCCTACACAACCCAATGAACCAACCTTAGCCACTGGGGACAGACACCAAAAACAACGGGAACTACAAACCTGCAGCCTGGGAAAAGGAGACCCCAAACACAGTAAGTTAAGCAAAATGAGAAGACAGAGAAACACAGCAGATGAAGGAGCAAGGCAAAAACCCACCAGACCTAACAAATGAAGAGGAAATAGGCAGTCTACCTGAAAAAGAATTCAGAATAATGATAGTAAAGATGAAGCAAAATCTTGGAAATAGAATGGAGAAAATACAAGAAACATTTAACAAGGACTAGAAGAACTAAAGAGCAAACAAACAGAGATGAACAACACAATAAATGAAATTAAAAATTCTCTAGAAGGGATCAATAGCAGAATAACTGAAGCAGAAGAACGGATAAGTGACCTGGAAAATAAAATAGTGGAAATAACTACTGCAGAGAGAATAAAGAATGAAAAGAATTGAGGACAGTCTCAGAGACCCCTGGGACCACATTAAACACACCAACATTCAAATTATAGGGGTCCCAGAAGAAGAAGAGAAAAAGAAAGGGACTAAGAAAATATTTGAAGAGATTATAGTTGAAAACGTCCCTAATATGGGAAAGGAAATAGTTAATCAAGTCCAGCAAGCACAGAGAATCCCATACAGGATAAATCCAAGGAAAAACATGCCAAGACACATATTAATCAAACCATCAAAAATTAAATACAAAGAACAAATTTTAAAAGCAGCAAGGGAAAAACAACAAGTAACACATAAGGAAATCCTCATAAGGTTAAAAGCTGATCTTTCAGCAGAAACTCTGCAAGCCAGAAGGGAGTGGCAGGACATATTTAAAGTGATGAAAGAGAAAAACCTACAACCAAGATTACTGTACCCAGCAAGGATCTCATTCAGATTTGACGGAGAAATTAAAAGCTTTACAGACAAGCAAAAGCTAAAAGAATTCAGCACCACCAAACCAGCTTTACAACAAATGCTAAAGGAACTTCTCTAGGCAGGAAACACAAGAGAAGGAAAAGACCTACAATAATAAACCCAAAACAATTAAGAAAATGGGAATAGGAATGTACATATCGATAATTACCTTAAATGTAAATGGATTAAATGCTCCAACCAAAAGACATAGACTGGCTGAATGGATACAAAAACAAGACCTGTATATATGCTGTCCTCAAGAGACCCACTTCAGACCTAGGGACACATACAGACTGAAAGTTAGGGGATGGAAAAATATATTCCATGCAAATGGAAATCAAAAGAAAGCTGGAGTAGCAATTCTCATATCAGACAAAATAGACTTTAAAACAAAGACTATTACAAGAGACAAAGAAGGACACTATATAATGATCAAGGGATCAATCCAAGAAGAAGATATAACAATTGTAAATATTTATGCACCCAACATAGGAGCACCTCAATACATACTGCAAACCCTAACAGCCATAAACGGGGAAATCGACAGTAACACAATCATAGTAGGGGACTTTAACACCCCACTTTCACCAATGGACAGATCATCCAAAATGAAAATAAATAAGGAAACACAAGCTTTAAATGATACATTAAACAAGGTGGACTTTATTGATATTTATAGGACATTCCATCCAAAAACAACAGAATACACATTCTTCTCAAGTGCTCATAGAATATTCTCCAGGATAGATCATATCTTGGGTCATAAATCAAGCCTTGGTAAATTTAAGAAAATTGAAATCATATCAAGTATCTTTTCCGACCACAACGCTATGAGACTAGATGTCAATTACAGGAAAAAATCTGTAAGAAATACAAACACATGGAGGCTAAAAAACACACTACTTAATAAGTGTCCATTGACAGATGAATGGATAAAGAAGATGTGGCACATATAAACAATGGAATATTACTCAGCCATAAAAAGAAACGAAATTGAGTTATCTGTAGTGAGGTGGATGGACCTCGAGTCTGTCATACAGAGTAAAGTCAGTCAGAAAGAGAAAAACAAATACTGTATGCTAACACATATATATGGAATCTAGAAAAACAAAAAAAGGTTCTGAAGAACTTAGAGGCAGGACAGGAATAAAGACACAGACGTAGAGAATGGACTTGAGGACGTGGGGAGGGGGAGGGATAAGCTGGGACAAAGTGAGAGAGTGGCATGGACATATATACACTACCAAATGTAAAATAGATAGCTAGTGGGAAGCAGCTGCATAGCACAGGGAGATCAGCTCAGTGCTTTGTGACCACCTAGATGGGTGGGATAGGGAGGGTGGGCGGGAGACGCAAGAGGGAGGAGATATGGGGATATATGTATATGTATAGCTGATTCACTTTGTTATACAGCAGAAACTAACTCACCATTGTAATGCAATTATACTCCAATAAAGGTGTTAAAAAAAAAGAATTAGGTGAACTCTGTTTTACTTGCATTCATAGTGAATACAGTGTTCAATTGGACAGTTTGGGACACTGGTGTCCACCCAGCTTCGTATTAAAGTCTCTTGGAGCACTTTTATCTATTCATCTATTTATTGCTTTTATTTTGAGGATGAGTTTGCTTTTCTATAGTCAAAGATGAGCTACGTTCACCACATACTATTAAAAAGCATTAATATTCCATCAGGTTCCTGGCATCCTGAGCTCCTCTCCTTCACTTCTGGGCCACTTGCCGGCCACCAGCAGGTTCAGTTCTACTGTCATGGGGACCAATACTGGTTTTAGAAAAAAGCGTTAAATAAGGCTCCATACAATATTTAGGGTCTAAGCGTTAAGCCTTGCTATTGTCCATTGCAGATACTGTGTGGGTCCAGGAATTTGCCCTGATTAACCAAAGAGCGGACTTTCTCTTTTGCTCCAGGCAAGGTGATGGGCACAATACCACAGCCTTTCTAGGACTAGGGTTTGGCATTCCCCTTCCATTTCCTTTTCCCTTTTTCTATTGCAAAGTTTATGATCTGTTGATAAGCTTCCCAGGTATTGCTTACCTGTCAGATTGGCTGGCATGGGGGGAACTTAAAAATTATATACCCATGCCCAGATGGTTCTAATTTAATCATGGATAGGGAGAGAAGAAGACTGCAATCAGCATTTTTAAAACTCCCCAGGTGACTTTAAGGTACAGCCAGTGTCCAGAACCACTGGTTTATTTGGATTAAATCTGTATGGTTAAAGCCTGCCGAGTATGATAGGATCTAACTGAATGATTCAAACTGATGAAAATGAGGCACCTGTCCATTTCAGGTATATGGACCCAGCCCTCATGTCACTCTACACTTCCTCCATGACTTTAACTAGTTTCTCTAGTTAAAGAGAAACCATTTCTAGGTCCTGGGCTTCAGGCTATATTTGCATACCTACTGGCCATCTACAAGTCTGCCCCATAGATCTCTTACTTCCACATAGAGGCTGAGCAATTAGTCCTCTCTTCCTGGCCTCTCCCTATGCTAGGTCGCATCAGTGATGGCACTACCACCCATGCTGCTCTCAAGCTAGACATCTCCGATGCATCTCTGACTCATTCATTTATCCCTAACATCAAATTCTATGCAACAGGGATCATAAACGCATTAGCCTCCAAAAGTCAGGCTGGAGAGAGAAACACAGGAAGGGTCTGGGTGTGACTATGGGAAAACAGAGAGTGCATCCTCCATCAAAATGCATTCAAAGCTCAATATGTAAACCACCGCAGGACAGACTGCGAGGTCGGTGCCCTGGTTTACAATTCTTGTCTCCCTCCTTTGTATCGCTCTCTCCACTCCATCTCCTCTGCCTTCTCTCTGCCACTGACCTAGTGAGACCCTTGTTGTTTCTTACCTGAGCTACTGGGACAGCGTGACTGTCTGTCCTCCACATTAATGCCTGGGTCATCAGAGCCACATCACTACTCTTCTGAGTACCCTGGAGTCCTCAGACCTTGGAGCCGGTCTGCCTTGGTTTCACTCCCTTCTTCACCACTTTCTAGCAGTGTGATTTCAGACAACGTACAGAACCTCTCTGTGCTTCAGTTTCCTCACTTGTGAAATGAGAATAATAACATATATGGACTAATTTAATCTATATATGAAATTTAATTTATATATGTATTGTATTTAATTTAATATATATTAAATTAGTCCATTAATATATATAAACTTCTTAGACAAATTCCTAGCACAAAAAAGCATTATATATATGTCTGTGTGTGTATACCTATATCTATATGTTATTATTATTTGTATGGATACTATTCTATCATTAAATAAAGCCCAGCTCCTTCAAAAGCCTTCCAGGGCCCCCTGCACTCTGGGCCCTCCCTACCGTCTAGCGTGATCTGTCACTACCTTACTCCCACACACCAAAATTTACCACACTGGATTATTCATCTGTAATTTCCTGCCTCCTGGCCTTTTCGTACCCTTTGTTGCCTGGGATTGCCCTTATCCTTACAGCTGGCTATGGAAATTCTGTGAATTCTTCAAGTCCAGCTCATAGCAAACTTATTCTTGACCTCTTTATGGAGGCTCCAACTTGGAGTTAGTTTTGCCCTCCTAGGAAATGTATTTGCCCTTCGCTTTTTTTCATTTCACAATCATGCCTTATATGACAGGAGGCCTCCTTCTTTTGCCTACCTCGCCTACAACCCCCTACCGTCCAGGAGACTGTAAGTTCCTAAAGGCCGGGTTCTTGTCTTGTTCATGTTTTGAACACATTTACTATTTTACATTTATATTTTATGACCTTGCACTTAGCCAAGTGCCTGGTGTAAAGAAAGTTTTGCTAAAGTTTGTTGAAGAGAATTGTTAAATGTGTAGAGATGCTCTCATGTCCATTCCGAGCTGAAACAGACACTGGGTAATTATCTGGTGACTATAAACAGGGTGTGAAATTGGACACTCAGGACAAAATCACCTCTCTCAGATGCAAGTGGTCTGACCTGAGTGTCTACACTGATGAGACTAATGCTACATATCTAAGATATCCATTGCTCTGTGTGGGTCCTTTTGGACCTTTTCAGTTGCAAGTGATACTAAAACCTGATTCAAACAGATTTAAACAGGGGGGGAAATTCGGTGCAACCTGCTAACGAAATAGAAAGGTTCATCGAGGCTTGACACTAGCTCAACAGTGTCACCAAAGGCCCAGTCCCATCCTAGCTCTCCAATCTGTCATCTTCATGTGGTGTTGAACCCTAAGGCTGGCTGCCCCCCCCAAGATGGCTGCCAGAAGTTTCTGGGGAATATATGCTTCCTCGCGTATGTCCTCTGGCAGGTCTGCCATGTTGCACAACTCCAGGGTACACCACTGATGGAAAACTGAAGTCAACACGATGCCAACAGTGTCCTCTGGATTTGTGCAATGCAATGGCCCTGGAAGGGGGA
Organism: Phocoena phocoena; assembly: GCF_963924675.1. Lineage (NCBI taxonomy): Eukaryota > Metazoa > Chordata > Mammalia > Artiodactyla > Phocoenidae > Phocoena > Phocoena phocoena. Next base: position 31,550,393 of record NC_089221.1, on the reverse strand, counting down.
ATCTCTCTAGGTGGCCTCCATAGAAGAGACAGGAAATTTCTCTACCAGCAGCCTTTAGAAAACATCTTGTTACATTTATGCATCCCATCTTCTCTGCCAGTCAGAGCCATTAGTGGGACCATCTGGATTGATCGTGTCAGGCTCCAAGTTTGGGAGACCCTGAGTTACTATCAAAACAAGAAAGATGGTCAGTGATTCAGCTAGAAGAGACCAGGGAAGACAGAGTCTTCTCCATCCAACCAATGATATACATGTAATACATCAATATATGCATACATATATAAGACAGTAATGTTCTTTTACTCAGCAAATCTTTGCCTGCTCTGTGCCTGGTACAATGAACACTATTCATTCCCTGCCCTCAAGGAGGTAGTAGTCCTTTCTCATTTCTTCCTCTCTTTCATTACTTAGTTGAAATGGCTGAACCCTTCTCTTATCCTTGATGTAATCTCTTCAGAATCTGTTTCCAGTATGTACCATTCTTTCATCTTTAAGTGGCTCATGGGATCACATTTAAGCCATTGACATGTGTTTAGAGACTGAGGTGCTGTAAGGAAGTTATGCCTGTGGCCCAGTGGGCATCGTTCTAAGGGTGACCAAGGTCTCCCCAGCCACAGAGATGGGATTGCTTAGGCTGACAGACACCACCTTGGACCCTCTGTTGAGCCCTGGGAGACAGGCAGATTTCCATAACTAAATGCTCTCAGGGCTATTCCAGCCATTCTACTCACGTTGCTACTCAACCTGGAAGATACATTTGGCCTCTTTTTAAATGAATGATGTATTTATATTGGATCCCAGGCATTTTGAGATAGAATTAAAACAATGATTTTCCCATGTGTAGTGCTATTTCTGACCACCTACAAAGTCCATATTTCCAGTTTTACTGGAGTTAAATCTATCAGATGAGACTGAGGAGACCAGAAGTCTGGGCTCTGTCATTTATTAGTTCTTTTACTCTGACCAAGGCACTTCACCTCTTTAGGCTTCAACTTCATTCATCAACAGCAGGATGCAGAAAATATTTATTGGGTGCCTGTTATGGGCCAGATTCTGTGCTAGATGCTCAGGATATGACCATAAAGGGAATTTCCTCACCTACAAAGTGAATGGGAGGCCTAGACAATGTCAGCCTCCCTGTGGCTATAAAGACCACATGCTTTGGAGATGGAGACAGCAGGTATACGTCCCCAGGTTCTGCAGCAGTTACTCGTCAGCAACAAGTTGTGATGAGTACAGAGACCATCCCCACCTGTCATAACCATCTCTCTCGTCTTCCTCTCGTGCCGGGACCACATGATCAGGGTGTAAACTCTATTCTGCCAGGGCCTGCAGGACTCTGACTTTAGGTAATTCATCATTTAGTTTATAGATCAGTAGGTTATAAATATCCTATCCAAAATAAGTCATATATTCTCCTTTCCTTAAAGTATATTCCCAGAAGAACAGGTGTACTTTATCTCCTTTCATATAAACATCAGAGCCTGACCCTGTAAAGTTCATTTAAAAAAAGAATCCATTGGTGGGTGGTAACATTCCTTTTGGACTCTGGCTGCTCGTGGAGTTGTTCTCAGAGTGATCCGGGATCATCCAGACAGCAAGGAGAAATTAATCACATTGGAAGTTTGTCTGCTGCTATAAACCAACCGAAGATAATGGTGCCTGTGGCTGTGAGGCACAGGGGAAGGAGGAATGGAACTGAAGCCGGAGAGGCTGGGTTTGTTTAAGTCTCAGCTCAGCCAACTTAGCAGAGAGATCCTGGGTATGTCTCTGAGCCTCAATTTTTTCTCAGAGTTATTACAAAGATTACAAGAGAAAACGTGTGTGAAATGTATTCTACAGGTGTTAATTATCATTCTCTGTATTTCAGGATTTCAAGTACTTTCTTTTAGAATAAAGATGAGAAAGATGCTCCAGAGGCAACAGCTGGAATCATAGAGTTTTGGACCTGGATAGGACCATGACGGCCCGTCAGCTCACCCATGCTATTTCACAGAAACTAAACCCCAGAAAGTCTGAGTGACTCACCCAAGAGAACAGTATGGAACGCTATATTAAAAAAAAAAGCTAAAAATAATTTTTTAACTGAGGGCTCATCATCGCACATAACAAGAAGTCTAGAGAATGGGCTATTTTAGAAAGTCAACACTATTAAGACTCAGACCATCCCCTTTCATGTTGGCAAGGTGATTGCCACAGTCCCAAGCATCACAGCCTCACACTATAATATCCAAAGGGAGGAAGGTGTGTGTGTGTGTGTGTGTGTGTTGGGGAATATAGTGGGAGGAAACTCCCCTTGTACATCTTTCTTTTGCTGTGAGAATGTGAATATTTCCCAGAGGCGCCCAGTAGACTTTCCCTCAGAGCCCATTAACCAGGACTGAGTTGTTACATGCCCACCTTTAAACCAATTACTGACAAAAAAAGGATGAGGATTGCTATTATATGGTTAGATGATTTATGATTTTTACCCTGAGACCAGCTTCCCGGAACATATTGCTCGCCCATGCCTAAACAATATCTGAGTTGCTAGTACCAAAGAAAAAAGGGTCTGCCATCCTGTCAAAAAGATCCCATTCTTTCTAGCATTTGTTACAGGATAACTAGTGACTCTTATCGCATAGAGGAATGACTCCATGATATCCATGGTCTAGTTCCTCCTATACACAGGCTAATTCCATCAAGGTCTGTGATCTTTTGCAATATACATGAATATTTCTATCTATTCTTCATTATCCAAATATAAGGAAGTACTAGACTAAACCCACATTAACTCCTAAATAAGAACATAGCTAAAATATCTATTCATTGATTCCAAACATTTTTTTTTTGTTGCTACTATGTACTAGGAACTATTCTTGGTGTGATTTATACATGGTACTGGGATAAATGTTCATCTATTTGGAAAGGCAAAGTAACTAGTGCTTAAAGTCTTAAAGAATTAGATATTTTTAAAACAATATTTATGGAAACTTGAGATTAGTAAGATCTATCATAAAGGAAAGGAATAAAATCATAAAGGAAAATTTTAAGTTGCAAAAAAGTTTTAAAATTCCAGTGCATCCGAAAAACAATATGTTAAAAGGTAAAGAAAAAAACTAAGAAAAGTTATTGTAGTATCTTTGAGAGGATGTTATTCTTTAATATATATACAGCTTTATAAATCAGTAAGAAAAGGAGGACAACCTAAAAAAATGGTCAAAGGACATAATCATATGTCATAAAATAAGAAATGCAAATGGTCAATAAATAGACTTAAAATGCTCAACCTCCCTAGTAAAGTGCATAAAGTTGTATGCTTAAAGCAATATGATACCATTTTAACTTATTAGACTTATTAGACAAATGATATTAACAAGTGTTGGTATGAGTATTTGGGAAATGAGCCTTCTTATCTACTGCTGGTGAGAATAGGAACTGGTTCAGATTTTTAGGAATTCAAGTTTATGATATTCAACAAAACCTTAATAAGGGGCACACCTTTTAATCCCGTCATTCTCCTTCTGATCGTTTATCCTAAAGAAAAAATCAAGGTACATGCAAAGCTGTTTTGAATCAATACACTCACCATGATTACTTTTATTTTTTTGTGGTACGCGGGCCTCTCACTGCTGTGGCCTCTCCCGTTGCGGAGCACAGGCTCCGGACGCACAGGCTCAGCGGCCATGGCTCACGGGCCCAGCCGCTCCGCGGCATGTGGGATCTTCCCGGACCGGGGCACGAACCCCCGTCCCCTGCATCGGCAGGCGGACTCTCAACCACTGCGCCACCAGGGAAGCCCGCCATGGTTACTTTTAATGGCACTTGAAACTCAGGCTGTGGGTCCCAAGTACGCAAACCAAACTTGACTGTAAATTGGTTGAACTTAGGTCTGGAATCCACTAAAATTTTATAGACTGTAGAGCAGAAAATCTTCTAACATCCTTTTTAAAAAGCACGGTATTTAAATTGTTTATGCTTTCTCTTTGATAAACCCAATGACCCTTTTGTGGGAAAGAATAGCCAAAAAAAAATAAGAAGAAGAAGAAAAAATTACCTTCACCTTCAAATTTTAAAAAATGTTTTAGAAATGATGTTTTAAATTGGATCATCTTGTGAAAATTAACCTTAAAAGGTGATATTAAAAAATGTTTAAAGATGAACCTACAGGTGCTACAGAATTAAAGAGAAAAATAAAGGCATGAAACAGTTTAAATGAGCGGAAAAGCAAGCTTCAGAACAGATAGCTACATAGCAGGATTTTCTGTTTTGTTTTAGATTTTTTGTTTTATAATTATTACTATCTAACATTTACTTATTAAAATTCAAAAAAATATTTTAATTTGAAAATTTGGGATTGCTCATATTTAAAGTTGTGGTTTATATGTGACTTAAGAATTAATGAAGATAATTTTGAAAAGAATTCAAATCTTTGTTAATAGTTTGTAAGACTTCCTCAAGGTAGGACATAAGCTACAAAATGAGTAGACCTAATAGTAGCTACCATTTATCGAGTGTTCACTGTGTGTTCGGCACTGCATATATCAGCTTTGCATGGATTAACTCACTGAATCCTCACAGCAATTCCATGAGGAGGCACCATTATTATCCTCATTTTACAGATGAGGGAACAGAGCACAGGGAGGTGATAAACCTCCCCGGGTATGCACTAGTCGTGCCTGGAAAAGCAGTTTGAACCCAGAGGCCAAGCTCTAACCATGAAGCACAGCTGCCTCTGCTACCTAAACAAGATTGGGTACCTGGCTGCCAAAGACAACCCCATAGAACAGAAGGAGGAGGTATATACAGGGCTTCCAAATCTGTTCACCAGACAAATCATCAGGGGCAAGCTGTGAAAATACAGATTCCAGAATCAAAATCTCCTGAGGTGGGAGCTGGGAACTGCCCTTGTTTTTAAACCAAGCCATGGAATAATAGCTAATGATTTTTCAGTGTTTACTACGTGCTAAGCGCTGAGCTAACTGCCTTGCACGCCTGGCCTCATTTAATCTCACACCAACCCCACGCGGCTCATGTGCTCTTTATCCTCTTCCCCTTTTAGGGATGAGGCGACAGAAGCCTTAGAGAGGTTAGGTAATGTGCTGACGGTCACACAGCCCACGGGCAGTCGGTTTTGGAACTGCCTGAGCCTCCAAGCCTTGACCTCCTGCACCAGGCATTCTGCACAAGGGCAGGGTTCATGGAGAAAATGCCACTTTGGCTGCACCGAAGGGCATTCCCAGGCCTCTGGTAAGGGGGGCAGGCCCTAGGGAGTGTAGGGCCCACCTCCCAACACACAGAAGCTTCTCCAGGCCGAGGGACCAGTCGGTGGGCTCTGGACTAGAGGACAGAGAAAACGCTAACCAAAGCAGGGCCCCACGAGCCACGCAGAGGACTTCGAGCCGCAGAGGCAGGCTGCAAACTCCACGTTTGGGCTGACACGCAAAGGGTGTGCCCGGCCTGGACCAAGCCTCTGCTAGGATACAACCTGAAATCTGGAACATTCTCAGACCCTCAGGGCCTGCTAAGAATATCAGATGCGTTAAGCTGCCCTGTTCCTCCAACACTCATGAAATTTAAAACAAAAACAAAACTAGACAATAAATTAAACTCAACAAAGCTCTGTTTTTTCCTCATCCTGATGACTTCATTGCTATGTTGAAATACCATCAAATACCGATTTCTTATCAACTGCCCTAATCGTGAGCTTCGTCTGCACTGGGGCACCAGCTTTTCAACACTGCTAAGGTCCCATTCTGCTACAGCTCTGCCAACAATCAAAGTTTCCTTGTGGTAAATTATGGCCAGTGTGTTTATGTGGAAAGGGGGAAATTTCCTGCCTCAATTTAGACTGAGGTGTCAGTATGATAAATATCAGGATAACAAGGATATGAGACAGATTCTTCCACCATCTCTCTCTCTCTGTCTCTCTCTCACACACACACAACACAAACACACACACACACACACTTTCAAGGAATGGCTATGAGAACCTGGAGCATAAAACAGGAATCAGAGGGCTTCCCTGGTGGCGCAGTGGTTGAAAGTCCACCTGTCGATGCAGGGGACATGGGTTCGTGCCCCGGTCTGGGAAGATCCCACGTGCCGCGGAGCAGCTGGGCCCGTGAGCCATGGCCGCTGAGCCTGTGCGTCCGGAGCCTGTGCTCCACAACGGGAGAGGCCACAACAGTGAGAGGTCCGCGTATGGCAATAATAAAAAAAAAAAAAGCACAGGAATTAGAGAATGGAATGAAGAGAATGTTATAAGGAAATCTTTGGAAAAACCTGCGCTTTGAACACTCTTGTCCCACCTTCCCAGTGGGATTGGGGAGGGCCTCATGAGGGTCTTTCCCGATGCCCTTCACAGAGCCGGGTGTGTCCCTGCAGTGGGAGGGTCTGCATTGTCATGGGCTGGGGCCACGCGGAGAAAGACTTCATTAGGGAACGCAGGAGGCTGGAGGTGGCCCGCCAGCTGCCCTGGACTGATGAAGGCAGCACAAGGCAGAGTCAGAACAGATGTGGGGCCACCTGGGTCCAGGGAGCTGAAGGAAAGAGAGAGGAGCCCTGTAGAGTCTCCCAGGAGGGAAAGTCTCAGTCATCCTCCAGGTCCCAAGAATCTCATTAGGAACTTCTCTGCCCTTATCTCATTCCCCCACCCCACCTTATCCCATCCCACCTCTCTGGCAAGGGGATCTGGGGGAATAGTCTTTGATGGAGTGGGGGGAAGGAGGAAAATAGCTGAGGCGAGAAAGACTGCAGGACCACTGGGGGGCATCAAGGGTGTGAGCCAGGTTGGGACCTGGGACCTGGGACCTTGGACCCTTTGCTGCAGTGCTGCAGGGCTTGCACCTGGACAAACGTCTCCTCAAGCAACAAAATACAAAGAAACTATAAGGGACTAAAAATAACTATATGCACTAAAAATAACTATAACAAATTATGGAGGACAGATACAAAAAGACTAAAAAGACCAACTGCCACTTCTCAGGTGCCAGAAGCAAAAACAGGGTGCGACGCATGGTCCCTGCACTCAATACTACCAACGGGGTGGGCAGGCCACCTAAGCCAACCCTCTGGCCTGACCTCTGGACACACCCCTCCCCTCCCCCCATATAAGGAACCAACTTCTCCCCCACCCCCGCTCAGAGAGTTAGCAAGGGAACCTGTTACTTTTTCTTGCCCCACCCCCCCCCCCCCCCCCTCCGCCTCGTCCTTGCTGCAACAGGGGCCCCAAAGCCTTGCCTGAATTTCCTGTCTGGCCTCTTATCAATTTCTATTGGTTAAGGAAGGCCAAGAACTCTGGCTGGTAACAGGTGGAGGGGAGATTTGCTTCCAGGTCAAGTGTAGAATATTCACTATTACCAGGGTAGGCTTTTTTTGTCTTCTGATTCAAGACTGCGTGACTTAAGGGAACTCACGGCTGTCATTACGGAATGAGCATAAAAGTCACAGGCCTGCCTGATTTTCTCTGGCTTAAGGGAACATTACCATCCCAAATAAAGTTTAAACGCACCAAGGTAAGCAAAAATAAAGTTGTGCCTCGAATATATCACAAGTTGTGCCTGTTCAGCTTACTGCTCTCACTAACGTTTATCCGGCACCTACACTATGATAGAAGAACCACTTGTTAGCTTCCTTAAAGCTCAGAACAGTTCTTTTAGGAGGAGGCATAAACCTCCTCATCTTTACAGACAAACAATACAACAGAGGCTCAGAGAGGGTAGGTGATTGGCTGAGCTGAATTTTGAGCCCAGTTGCGTTGTCTGCACTACAAATGCCACAGTGCCCGGGGATGGGAGTGCCTGTAGCCTCCAGCAGAAAGATTTCCCTGTTGGAGGCTTGGGACAGTGGACATGCTGATAATTATTAGAATTGCAGAGACAAGAGTTGCCATCAGCGTACAGAGACAGCAACACAGACACTCCTGGGAGGTCATCTGATTTGAATTGTATTTCAGGCAGCAGCGGGGGATGGATGCTGGAACCACTCACTCTTCTGCATAACTCATCCTGGCACAGTGGTACAGAGACACTTCCCCCACCTCCCATGGTGGTTAAAAGATACCAGTCTTGTCCCCACTGACACCATGCTGGTGTCTGTACAGACTGTGCAAGCCACACAAATACAGCCAGAAGATAGATAGATAGATAGATACAGATAAAGCAGGGTGTCCAAATCAGCAGACAGACAAGAAAAGGTAGAGAAAGTTCAGAATTTTACAAAAAGATGCTGTTTAAAACTCCCATGAAACATAAGCTGTGATAGGAGTAGGGTCTTTCAGTAATCAGGGTCAGGGTTTGAAACAGAAAAACCTCATTTTCATCAATCTTTAACCTAATGTGTCAGGAAACTGGATAGGTGACATTTTTTTTAAACTTTTCATAAAGTCTCAATAAATCAGGTTCACACGGACTGGTAAATTTCCAGGCAATCCACATGTCACCCCCCACCCCACTCCTCACAACTCCTACCCACTCCCCACCTCCGGAAGTCACGTAAACATATCAACAGAAGCAGGTTCCTCTCAAGGACAGGCTGCTGCATTCTTCAGATTACTAAATCGGCATGAAAAGCCACCATTGTCCTGGCAAGACATTCATGTCACCCAGATTGACCGAATCTCCTACTGAACCACCCAGTTCAGGCCAGAGGGGGCTCCCAGCCAGCCATGGGGAGGTAATTGCACCAGAGTATGGGGGCAGGGGTGGGGTTGGAGGAAGGTCACTAATTTATCTTAGTGGGGTGCTAACTTTGAAGCACATTGAAGGCTACTTAAATGTTAACATTTCCAAGGGGAAAGCACAAACACCTAGCTTTCAAGCCATCAAATTTTTCTTTTAAGAGATAACCACCTCTGACTCAGAAGACAAATATTAAAAATAAAAATACCCAATCCAAACAAAACCCAGACTAGCTCTCCACCAACCGTACGATCTTGGTGGTCTCCAGGTGAAAGAAGTAGTGCATGCCTCTGTGCGTGTGTGTGTGTGTGTGTGTGTGTGTGTGTGTGTGAGTTCAGTCCAGCACAGGTTTTCTTTTTTAAACTGTTTCCTTTTCCCCACCTTTCAAAGGTTAGCTAAGTTATACAAATTCATCTGGCCAAAGAAAATCCCATTTATAAGTGATGAAACATGGTCTTATGAAAGATAAATAGAAAGAGAGATTTCATTAGCATGAAGCAAAAAGAAAACAAAAATACAACAGTCCCTCACTTAATCCTCCATTCAATAAGGGGGAAATTGTCTTAAAGAATTTAAACAATGAGGTTTAAATCAGAGCACCGTTGCATGTTTTAGAAGTTATTCGTTCCTCCTTCCATGTACCTTTCCCCACACACACAAAAAAAGGTTGCAGAAGAATGTTTCTAAGAAAGAACAAAATAGATATTATTTATTTGCATTCAAAGGTGAGATTTTAGTTGTGAAAGCCAGAGTATAAACTTATAACTGGAAGTTACAGGGCCCAGATTTTGCCTTTTCTCCTCCTGCCAAGGTCTCTTCATTAGAAAGCACTTGTATCTCTCATCAGGTTGCTGGCCTCTCTGCTTTCAGTGGAGTGGTTCACCCACAGGGAGAGCTGAACCCAGCCAGCTCCTCCAAGCAATAACGCTGTCACTGCCCCTGCAGGGACTCCTTTCGTGGTAGCCGCAAAAATCTGCACCTTTCTGGCTTGACCAGGACAAAGCTTGGAGGAAAGAGAGCAGGACCAAACTGTCATTCCAATTCCTCTACCACAGTAAAGTCCCAAAAGATTTTGAATGGTATAGGGCTTAGATGTTGAACAAAACAAGGCAAGCTTTCTATGATAAGCGGGTTTAATAGCCTAATTAAGCGTCTGGGGTTTCCTTGCTTCTCTCCCACCACCACTAACCGGAAAACTGAAAAGGGGAGGGACGATCCCTACAGAGGGTGTGATACCATCTCAGAAAGTCTGAGCCTGAAAGGGTTCCTTATTTTGTACATAGGGACACAGCACATATGGATGTTAGAAAAGGTTCTAGTGCAACTTTGGTGAGTATAGAACTTCAGCACTGTAGAATCAAAGCAAAACATGAAGTCTGGGTTATTATTTTTTTCCTTTCAATTCACATCCCTGTCCAGACAAAGTTCTGTCTTGACACCATATCTTTGTCTCCTGAGACCATCCAAGGAAGAAAAACCTAACCCACCCAAACAAACAAAAACCAACCAACTCTGGCTTTGATATAACTTTCAAATGCTCAAGTCATAAATAATGGCAACCACTATGGTCTAACATCTGTTTGCCTGCCTTCTCCCACCCCCCTCTCCCTACCGCCCCCCAACCTGAAGCCTGTCTTGTTTCCCTTGCCCTTCTTTGCTATTTCAGCCAGAGGAATGAACTTTGTATTGGAAATTCCAGGCCAGGTGTGAGGTATTTAGATTAACCTTGACAGAGATAGCAATGATTAATTTAAGAAAAATATAAACTGGCAGAAGACATTGCAGTAGATGTTTCCCCAGGAACAGGATTAACAAAGAAAAATAAAAGAAAAAGACGTTACATCCGGCATATTTCAAAGATATGAGAAAACACACCGATTGTATAAACAAGGAGAAAGCTCCAAGTTGTCTCAATTCACATAGAATTAAGGCGGCAGCAATAAAACTGCGAGACTATAAATACAGCCACAGCCTTCCCTCGTCCTGCAACCCCACTGGCACAAACAAACTTTATTAGAACATTTTTCTTTTCACCCGCCGCTGACAACCTCCCAGTTCTTTGACACCCACAGTTCCAGTCTTTGCATCAGCCAACATGGCCCAGTTCCACACTAGCTCTTTTCATCACTCAAAACGTCTCCACCACCAAGATCGCCAGCTCTGGAGTTCTCCTCACACACCGCTACCTCTTTGTCTGCCATCTTTCTTTCTAATTCTATTGAGCCAAACCTCCCCCAACCTAAGCCTCTCTCTACTATTCTCATCCTTTAGCACCACTGGTTTCATTTCTATCCCCATTCAGCCCAAACTTCAAATCCCTCAGTTCAATCGTGCCCTGTTTAGACCATCTCAACCGGAGAATCCCCAGGTTCTTCATTCTCCACTTCCCTCCAAGATCAGCCGAATATCACCGGAAAAGGCAATTTAATACAAATGCCTACTATTTCACTCCCATGTTCTCTCCCTTGTGCCCAGGAACACTCTTCTTGCAGTATTTCCCAGGGGTATTCAAAACCCATCATTATGTTCTTTCTCCGTATCCCAGTTCTCTTGCAATTATCTTTGATGCCTAAACCCACATCTTCTTTCCTCACCTATTCATCTAACGAGGTGCCATGTCCTGCTGACTTTATCTCCACAATAATTTTTAAATTGTTCTCTTCCTCTCAGTTTCAGTTCCTATCCCGCTTCATGGCCCCATGATCTCTGCTTAGCAGTCTCCGTAGACTCCATCCTGTTCACCCAACTCCCAGCCTCCACTTTCCAATCATTCACACCTGCAATCATTTCAATCCCACAAAAAAGCCTCCAGTGGCCCCCCGCTGGCTACCAACTGAAATACAAACCCCAAAGCCCAGCACAAATCCATCTACAACACAGCCCCAGCATACTTTTCCAGCCTCAGCCCTCGCTATTCCACCATTCTTTCTTTGGCCAAACTGGAAAAAACACATTGTTTTCACACCTCTGCACTTTTTGATCAATTCCCACCCACCCCTATTTGTCTTTCAAGCTTCTGCCATCTTTCTAGGCTCCTCTCAAATGCCTTCTCTTCCACGAAGCCAGTGATCTTTCTTCCCGTCAGGATCCACAATAGGTTGGTGGCCACCTACAGTCACTTCATCTCACTCTGCCTTGGAGTTTACGTCTATACTTGTCTCTATTGGATGCTTGCTTTCCGAGGAGCCCTATCTTTTTTTAGCTTTGAATTCCTACAGGGTTTGTAAAGTGCCTTCCACGGTATAGGGGCCGAATAAGTATTTGTGCAAAGTAAAAAGGAACGAGTAAAGCAAGCAGCTGGATCTGGCATTTCAAGTCTCCACTCTGCTCCTAATTGGGGAGGGGAGGGGGGGCTCCAGGAGGTCCCTTTACTTTTCTGGGTCTTACTTGAAAAAGAAGAGCTTTTAAGTTGGAGCTCTCTAAACTAACAGTCTGACTCAATTGCAATAAAATTCTTCTGCGAGCTGAATAAATTTGGAAAAATACTGCCACTTCCATAAGAAAAATCGCCCCAAATAGGTAGTTCTAGGAACTTCCAATCATAGCATTGTCACCATCAGGGCTGACTGCATATAAACGTATTTAATGGGGAAAGGTCTGGGGAGCAAGGTTGTGATCCCAACACCGTCTGACATCTCCTGACCTACCCACCTACCCCAACATTTTTATGTGCAGATATTAGATTGCATGTTGCTTCTCCAAGACTTAAAATAAATTCCACAGAGTCCTCCTTTCAAAGTCTTATTGGGTCTAGTGAGAAATGATGACGGGATCAGGGTCTGCCATTATTTATAGTTTAATTGAATTTCCTGAGTCAGTCTCACCTCTCCCTACTCTCACCTCTTCCCACTCCCAGTCCGAGGGTAAATGGCGACCCCTGTTCTGAAAGTGGCACAGTATTTTATTTATTTATTTTTTATTTATTGAATTTAGGTAGCTCCTACTACAAAAGACCATACTGAAGCTCTGCCATTCTGCTAACTCAAAGAAACATGTTTTGCTTTATCCTTTGCATAAACCACACAGCAACTGAGAGTGTAAAGGATATTTTTGGACTGTTGGAGACAATACTGAGCATTATGACACACCGTTGAGTTTGTAGGATGAATGATACTACATTAAATATTATTGTTATGTATGCTACAAACAGATCAATATGTCATAGTAACACTACAACACTCATCTAACCTCTTCATCTAAAAGAACAGGAAGGAGCTAGGGAAAGTAAGACTCTCTGGGAAAGTCATTCAAGCCCCGTGGCCCTTGGTAATGAACTTTAGAGCTGGGCAACACTATTACTAGCTTTACTTTCCAACTCAGTCTCATTTAATCCAGGTGACATTCTGATGAAACCAGCAGAGCAGGTGTTATTATCCCCAATGAACAGATGAGAGGACTGAGTCCCAACCTACTTGTCAAAGGGCACACTGGGGAGAGCTGGAGCCACCAGCCAGGAGCCCTGGGTCCTGGTCCCATCATTCTGTCACCATATGGCACTGCCCCGGAAAAGCACCTGGAAAACATTAATTCCAAAGCCTGCATTTCCAAAATGAGAAAAAGAAGGCATAGACTCTGACAAGGCCCTCCCAGCTACTTGGTCAGAGAATGGGTGAGAGCCAGGCCTTGCGACTCCCCAGCCGCAGATGGTCTCTGCTCGCCAAAAGGGAGCAAATGACATAAAAACTAAACTGTTCTGAGAAGGTATTAATCATGCATAGACCAAAGGCATTATACACTTGCAATAGTCCACATAAGTATTATTTAAACTGTGAGAAAATCATCATATGCTCGAGCAGGCAACAGGGCTACTTGAACCATTAAGAAAATAATACTGACCTATGAGCACGGTGCCTACAGCGGCATTCCAATCAAATTTACAATAAAGTTAATTTGGCAAATCTAGTGATCGTATATATTATATATGTAATATACATGATGACATGGATTACATATTATCAAATTTAGTGATCTTATATATAATTATATACCCTATAATTACACATAATCAATTTCTTGATTATATAAAATTGGTGATATATGATTTATATCATTATATATATTATATATACACACACATCCTGTTGGGCAGATGAATATTAAGTCAAAATAAAAAGTAGGTCACTCGAATGACTTTAATTAGCATCATACAATCCGACGTATACTTCTTCTCCTCTTTATTAAGTCTTCCAGCATGTTTTCAGCATCAGCGACATCAGTTTGCCCTGCTACCCCGCACTATTCATCTTGATCTCTTATGCTCCGTTTTCCCTTAATTTAGCACTATGGCCACCCTCGTGTACTACTTTCTTCCCCACCCCCAAGACACTCACACACACACACACACACACACACACACACACACACACACACACACACGCATGCGTGTGCTTCACTGCTTTTGCTCTTGCTATCTCTTCCAGTTAGGATACTCTTCCCACCCGTTTTTGCCTGGCTAAATATCACTTATCCTATGAGACTCAAGCTTCATCTCTGACAACTTTACCTCAGCTCTCAATTAGAATAACACCTTCCCTTATTGATACACCGAACGTACATGAATCTCAAAATAATGACGCTGAGTGAAAACAAAAAACAAAAAAAAGTATATGCTGTATGATTCCATTTATATGCAAGTCTAGAAAATGGAAACTAATTTATAGGGAAAGAAAGCAGATCATTGATTGCCTGGGGACAGTGTAACAGCAGTAGAGGTGGGATAAGGAGAAGAAAGAGGGAGGGATTATCAAGAAGCACAAGAAAACTTGGGGGGTGATAATGTGTATTATACTGATTTTGTTGATGTTTTCACAAGTGTCTAAATGCCTAAAATTATCAACTTGTACACTTCAAATATGTACAGTTCATTCTATGTCAATTATATCTCAATTAAACTGCTAAAAAGTAAAAAAAATTTAAAAAAAAGATTTTCCTGTGTACTCTTTCCATATATATTCTGTGTATACCTCTATCTTATCCCTCACTGTGTTTCAATCATGTTACCTGTTTACATTCTCTGTCCAGTTAACCAGAATGCAGTTGATTAAGGATTTCACTAGTCCTTGGTGACAAAGAGTTGGTGATTAATATTCGGGCACCAGACTATAGGCTGTCATTAGTGGTGGTAACTCACATCAACAGCACCTCTTGTAGAAGACTACTTATCTTAGCTGGTTGATGTATTTAAGAGCCCTATTCCGTATCCTTCATCTTTGGCATCTCTCCATTTTTGTAAAACACTCCCCCTTTTAAAATTTTCCCTTACGTTTTCATCGTAAGTTATGCCACCCCTCATAACCCTTGGTAGTATATTTTCAGTCCCGTAATCTGATGATCTACGACAACAGTGAGGCTTTTTTAATTTAAAATTTGCAATCATTTAAGGTGTCTTTAACAGCGATTTGGTGAATAAAATCTGTTTTCACTTATGAAATTGAAAGTCAAGTATTTGACTTGCCAGGCTCAATATTTTCCTTGAAAACACTTAATAAACTGTAATGCACTTAATAAAAACTACATAAGCAGGTTCAGATTGTGCCTTATTTCAGATTCAGAGTTGGTACTTTCAACAAGTATTTTTTAAAAAGAATAAATGAAATGAAAATGGTTAAATATTTCCTAAACTTCTTCAAAGATTAGTACTTGTCTTCTCTCCTCCCTCTGTTCTGAATAAACTTTCCCAAACATTTTATCCGTTGTGGGCATCTTTCAAAGAAATATTATTCTGACACATGTTTTCCTCTTCTACTGCTTGGCCCCCACTGATGCCATCCCTGCCAAGCCTGCTAAGCTGTGTGCAGGTCGCTGCCACCATCTCCAGTGCCTAAAGATGTGTCACCACCATTGCACACACTTGTGTCTGCTGGGCTTAGCTGCCTCTGCCCCACCCTGTGCGCTGCCCTCTGGGCCTTCTAGATCTGGCTCCCACCACAGGGCACTGCTCCCTCTCCCACTGTGTACTTCCATTCCACCCATGCTGAAACATCGAGGTTCTGGAAGTGGCAGAGTTTCTGCTGTGGTTAAGTGGGGAACACTGCCCTCTCCACATCATATGGCTTTGCCCCAAGTCTCTCCCAGAGTTTTGATTCCCAATCTCCTCCGTCCCCAGGACTTAACATATCATTTCATGGAGGGACTGGCTTCTTACTGGGACACACATGTCCTGCTTCACTCTCCTTTTAGGAAAAATTCTGCCCAAGAAAGTGTCTCCATCCCCTGTGCACATAGGCTTCTGCAAATGTGACCTCAGAGGCACGGTTTAAGCATGTGAATCAGGAACCTAGCTTAGGCTCCGTCTAGGACAAAGGATGCTACGTACATTTTTGTCCAAAATTTCGTCCAGGTGCAAAATGAATGTGAACATTCAGTTTATCACTGCAAACACGGTCTTAGATTCATCACATCGCAAGCAGATTCTCAGAATACATATTTGGCTTTTATCAAGATTTCCCTCCAAAAAGACAGTTTTCTACGAAACATGACTTTTAAAAGACCTGCAAAATTAGAATATTTTTAAAACATGTGAGCATGTGATTCTGGAGGAAAAGCAGGAGAAGCTGGCATGGGAAATCTGAACCTTCATGGGATTCGGTCCAGATGATCTCAGCTATTACAGGAATTACTTAATGGTCATCCTCATGTACTTGCCACTCTCTATGTAGCTTTGATGTGAGTACACTAGCTTTGCTGTCTTCGATTATAAACAGAGCACTACTGGAAAACTGGGAGTTTGGAAAAGAGTAACAATGGTGATTGAACGAATGGCAACAGACTATAGAAGGAAACATTTGAGATAAATGTCTATATTTACATGAAATATATTTAGCATAAACTCACATCTGAAATGTATATATTTGCATATATAGAATAGTACTGATAAACAAATATCTCATTTTTACATATGACATCTATTATGTTGTTCTGTGAAAGACTAGACTTCAGGAGCTAGAAGCGACTGGAACACACCATTTCAGCCATTTGCCTCCATTTAGGTAGGTCCTCTGCACCATTCATGAAATCTTAGATGAGGCATTTAAGCAGTTTTCCAGCTGGGCAAATTGCTGGCATAACCACATAAGCTATCAACTTCCTCTATACTTATCCTTACCCATTAACATCTCCTTGGTGTTCTGGGGCCAGGCATAATTGCAGCTAGGTATATTTCATTCTTTTCAATCAGTAAACATTTATTGACATCCTATGCATAAACTATCAGGCTTGATGCTTGGGGGGAATTTGAAGAAGTTAGCAATACCTTAGTCTATATTTAACTTACCTATCTATTTATATACATATACATAGGTATGTGTGTATATATATATAAAATTTACAAAGCACTTTCGTACATGTTATTTCATTTAATATTCACAACAATCTCTTTAAAGATGAAAAAGGTAGAGCTCAGGGAAGGTAAGCCACTTACCCAAACACCCAAGGTGGCGAAGTTGACCTTGAACTGAGGCTTTACAATACTTAAGTCCAAGTTTACTATATCACAACTTCCCCTAAATGCTACAACTTCCCATAACCTTGGTCCCCACCCCACAAGGAACTGACAGTCTTGGGTCAGGTTAAGACATGTTCACAATGATCAAATGTGAAGAGTAATAAAGAATGATAAGATTTTAGAGAAGGCAGGAAAGAATCACTTCCAAATCAGTGGATTATGAAAAGTTCGTGGAGGAGATAAAATTTGTTTTGGATTTTGAAAAACTGGTAAAATTTTGATAGATGAAATGGGAGAAAGGGCCTTGCATGAAAAGTTTTCAACATTGGAAAGAACAGGGCATGCTTAGTAATAGACTTTGGTTGGAATTTAAGGTGAGAGACAGTGGAAAAATAAGCTTCACATTAAAAACTGGGTTAAGATTATGGAGGTCTTTGAATATCAGGAAAAGGTGTTAGGTACTCATGGAAGGTTTAGAGCAAGATATCTCTGAAGCCATGTGGAGCATTTATTAGAGGAAGAAATCAGAGGAGGGAGACCAGTTAAATGTCTATTACAAAGTTCAAGTGAAAAAAATACAAACTTATTCTAGAATAATGGCAGTGGAAATAAAGAGGAGGAAAAATCCAGTTGAAAGGATTCATTAATTAATTGGATAAAGAAAGAAGAGAATCAGAGAAGACCCCAGGCTTTTGCACCTGAAAAACTGAGAGCAAACTAAATAGAAGGAAGGATTGGTTTGGAACAAAATACAGTAAGCTTGCTTGTGGATATTTTAAGTTTAAGGTTGTAGTGGGATGGTCATACAGTAAGACATCCAGCAAAGAGTTGAAAATGAGACCAGCCCATAGAAGACAGGTGAGGGCATGAAATATAAATTTGAGTGATATCTGCCTAGACATTACTAATGAGGCATGGGAGTGAATTAGGAGGTTATAAAAGAACATATTAAGAGATTAGATCAGAGAATAAGGGAGATGAGGGGATGGGAAAGAGAAGGGGGATGCAAAATGACCTTTGAAAATGTCTTAATTGATATAGGCAAAGAAGCCAGAAAGGAGACTGAGAGGCAGGAAGAAAGGGGGTTGGGGAGCAGAAAAACAACTTTTAAAAGATATCAAGAGAGGAAAGAGCAGGCAGGACATCCAGGTTGCACAAGTAGAATGAAGCCACTTCATAAGAATATCCCTCCCCCTATCTCTTGAAATCAACAAAATGATACATTAAAAAAACAGGCCCCCAAACTTCCACTGCAGCAACCAAACCAGAGAGGGATATAGCCTTGTATCATAAGCTTAAAAAAACTGGCCAATGAAAGAGACAGAAAATGCTATAGCAGAGTGGCACAGTCCACCATGGCAAGGCTCCTAACTCTTTGTCCATCCCCAGGAGCCACACAGGTGTACCAACTAAATCCAGGGACATCTCGTTCTCATCCCAAAATTGGGAGAAAGCTTACTGAGAAGCTAACTCTGAATAAGAAGTCATAGAAAAGGTTGGAACATATTGGAAATGAACAGTGAGTTATACGCTCTGTAATGGCATTGAAGGCTCCAAGACTAAACATGAAATTGGGGAATAGATTCCAAGTTTGAGGGTATCCTCCCCTAGGACTAGAACACATTCCTCAACCCAGTGAAGAAAGCCTTCATACATTTAATAAACATTTAACAACTTTAGAAATGACTGCTGAACCCTGGTATTCTATCCCAGGGTATGCTAACCCTGGTATTCTATGCAGGTACCCTGCATAGTACCTCAGCTGGGCTCTGTCATGTCCTGCTATGCCTAAAGAAAAAGTGGAAACAACATGAAAGTCCCAGCCCTAAAATTGTGGCTTGTCAGGAAGAAAATGAGTGTCAAAAGGGAAGAGAGGCAAGAAGCCGTCTACACTACATTAGGGCAAATAACTGGTGTGGACCAAGAGGACAGTTGAGCAAAATGAAAATTAGCCTCTGGGAACCATCCACATAAACACACACACACACACACACACACACACACACATGCAGACCTACATATCTAGAATGCAAAAGATATAGAAACCAACTTGGATGCAAAAACAAATAAAAATCTGAGGGAAATTCTTCACAAGTGCTCTGAGCTACACAAAACTCAGTGAGAAGATAAATTCAAGAAAACAAGAGCCCATAGTCAAGATGATTAAACAACAGACTGAAGGTTCCCTCATTGCCTAGTGGTTAGGATTTGGTGCTCTCTCACAACAGAATGAAATAAACAGAAAAGTTACAGAACCATGAGAACAAACTGAAGGAGAAAATAGCATCATCTATGATTAAATTTGAGACTACAAGAAATAGACTAGACCCACCTAAAAATAAACTTAACGGTATATAAGACAGTGGCTGCGAATTCAAAAAATAAAAGGCAAAAAGCCAAATGCAATAAAAGAAGCTAACTGATATAGAAAACAAAATTAATACAACAAAAGAATAATTAGTGTTCCTGGAAGAATTTTAAATATGGGATAGAAAATGTATTAAATGATCTAATACAAGCAAATTTTACTGGAATGAAAAAAAAATCAACCTGCAGATCATATCAATATGTTAAAATTTTTTTAATGGAGACCACTTATACTACTAAGATAATGAATTTCTAGATAATTCTTATCTATCTATACAGAAAAATAACCAATCACCTCAAGGGGTGGGGAAGTGGCTATTACAATTGACCTTTATCTTCTCTGCAGCAACATTTGATGCCAGAAGATAATGTAAAAATGGCTACAAAGTTAGAAGAAAAAACAACAGTGTGTTTCAAAAATATCAGAACTCGGCAAGACACTGGGTAATAATAATAACCAGATGTTTTCAAATATGAAAAAAATTATTACAATAGGGCTTTTATGAGGTTTTTTTCTTATTTTTATTTTTAATGCTAAGAGTATACTGAGATTTAATTTATATAGAGTGGAATTAATAAATTTTAGTGTACAGCTCAATGAACTTTGACCTGTGTAACCATCACTCCTACAAAGATTTAGAATATTTCAATCACCTCAGAAAACTTCCTGATATCTCTTTCTAGTAAATAACCTTGTATCCTTTTCAGATTTCTAGCACCATAAATTAATTGTGTCTGTTCTTAAAATTCATATAAATGAAATAATACAGTATTACTATTTTATCTAGCTTCTTTAGCTCAAAATAGTGTCCTTGTGTTTCATTCATGTTGTAGTGTATGTCAGAACTTCTTTCGTGTTTATTGCTGAATAGTATATAACAGCTTTTCCATTTTGATGTTGATGGACATTTGGGTTGTTTCCAATCTGGGGCTCTTATAAATAAAATTGATATGAACATTCTTGAATAAGTCTTTTTGTAGGATAGATACATTCCTTTCTTTTGGCAATAGAGTTAGGAATGGAAATACTGGGTCATAGGATAGATACATGTTTAGCTTCATTCAAAAGTGAGAAGCTGCTTTCCAAAGGGGCCAAATTATTTTATATTCCCACAAGGACTGTATGCTCCACATCCACAGCAGCAGTCTTGTTATTTTTAATCATTTTGGTATCTCATCCTGGTCTTTATTGGCATTGCCCTGTTGACTAATGATGCTCAGTACCTTTTCACAGGCTATTGGCCATTCTCCTTTTGTGAAGTGCCTATTCAAGTCATCTCCCTATTTTTTATTTAGATTATTTGTCCTTTTAAAGTTTAATTTTTAGGAGTTCTTGTACATTCAGCATACCAGTTCTTTATCAGATATATGTTTATGAATATTTTCTCCCAGATTGTGGCTTGGTTTTTCACTTTCTTAACAATGTCTCTTGATGAACAGAAGCTTTTAATGTTAATGAAGTCTAATTTATCATTTTTCCTTTATAATTAGTGTTTTATATATCTTGAGAAATCTTTATCTCAAGATCATCAAAATATTCCTCCCTCTTTCCTTTAGAAAGCTTTAGTTTAAGCTTTCACATTTGAACTTATTTTCATGCATTGTGTGATGTAAGAGTCAAAGTTGCTTTTTTTCCCCCTGTACAGGTACCCAGTTGTTTCAGCTTCATCATTTATTGAAGACTTTCCTTTCCCTATTGAATTGACTCTGTTTAAAAATCTAATGGACTGTATATGTATACGTCTATTCCAGATTCTCTTTCCTGTTCCATTAATTTATGACTTTGTCTACCCTTACATCAACTACACTGTCTTAATTATTGAAGCTTTTAGTAAGTCTTGAAATCTAATAGTGTGAGTCCTTCAATTTTGTTCTTCTTTTTCAAGGTATGATAGCTATTTTAAGTCTTTGCATTTCTATATAAATTTTAGAATCAGCTTGTCAATTTCTCCAAAACACCTGCTGGGATTTTGATTGGAATTGCATTCAGTCAATAGATCAATTTGGGGAGAATTAACTAGTCTTAAAAATATTGAGTTTTCCAATCCATAAGCATCATATATCTTTCCACATACTTCAGTTTTTTTTAAATTTCTATCAGCAATGTTTTATAGTTTTCAATATATAGGTCTTTGCACATATTTCACAAACTATATTCCTAGATATGCATAAATGGCATTTTCTTTAATTTTTCAATTGTTTGTTGCAAGTAAACAGAGATGTAAATGATTTTTGACTTTTTATTCCTTGGTCCTGACAAATTGGATTTTTAATTGCAGTGGCCTTCCTTCCTTTCTTCCTTCCTTTTTATCTTTTCTGTAGATTCCACTGGATTTTCTATGTACACCAGTGTGTTATTTGTAAATAAACAGAGTTGATAGTTTTACTTGTTCTTTCCTATGTTTATGCCTTTTACTTCTTATTCTTGCCTTATTGTACTGGCTATCTCCAGTGCAATGTCGAATTGAAATGATAAGAGGGAACATTTTTGCCTTAAAGAGAAAACAACAGTTTTCCATTAGATTTTATGGTTGCTCTAGGTTTTCTGAAAATGCTTTTATCAGATCAGAAAAGTTCTCTTCAATTCCGACTTTTCAGAGATTTCTTTTCATGAACATGTGGTGAGTTTTATCAAGTGTTTTTCTGCATCTACTAATATGATCAGGATTGGTTCAGGTTGGTGGAGTAGAAGGACGTACACTGACTCCCCCGTGCGAGAGCACCAGAATCACAACTAACTGCTGAACAATCATTAACAAGAAGACACTGGAACTCACCAGAAAGATACCCCACATACAAAGACAGAGGAGAAGCCACAGTGAGATGGTAGGAGAGGCACAACCACAGTAAAATTAAATCCCATAACCACTGGGTGGGTGACTCACAAGCTGGAGAACAACTACACCACAGAAGTCCACCCACTGGATGAAGGTTCTGAGTCCCACATCAGACTTCCCAACCAGGGGTCTGGCAATGGGAGGAGGAATTCCCAGAGAATCAGACTTTGAAGGCTAGTGGGATTTGCTTGCACGACTTCGACAGGACTCAGGGAAACAGAGACTCCACTCCTGGAGGGCACACACAAAGTAGTGTGCGCATGAGGACCCAGGGGGAAGGAGCAGTGATCTCACAGGAGACTGAACCAGACCTACCTGCTGGTGTTGGAGGGTCTCCTGCAGGGGTGGAGGTGGTTGTGGCTCACCACAGGGACAAGGACACTGGCAGCAGAAGTTCTGGGAAGTACTCCTTGGCATAAGCCCTCCTGGAGTCCACAATTAGCCCCACCAAAGAGCCTGTAGCCTCCAGTGCTGGGTTGCCTCAGGCCAAACAACCAACAGGGAGGGAACTCAGCCCCAACCAGCAGCAGAAAAATGGATTAAAGTTTTACTGAGCTCTGCCCACCAGATCAACACCCAGCTCTACCCACCACCAGTCCCTCCAATCAGGAAGCTTGCACAAGCCTCTTAGATAGCCTCATCCACCAGAGGGCACACAGCAGAAGCAAGAAGAACTACAATCCTGCAGCCTGTGGAATGAAAGCCACATTCACAGAAAGACAGACAAAATGAAAAGGCAGAGAACTATGAACTACATGAAAAACAAGATAAAACCCCAGAAAAAAAACTAAATGAAGTGGAGATAGGTAACCTTCCAGAAAAAAAAATTCAGAATAATGATGGTGAAGATCCAGGACCTCAGAAAAAGAATGGAGGCAAAGATTGAGAAGATGCAGGAAATGTTAAACAAAGACCTATAAGAACTAAAGAACAAACAAACAGAGATGAACAATGCAATAACTGAAATGAAAAATACACTAGAAGAAATCAAGAGCAAAATAAATGAGGCAGAAGAATGGATAAGTGACCTGGAAGACAGAATAGTGGAATTCACTGCAGCATAACAGAATAAAGAAAGAAGAATGAAAAGAAATGAAGATACACTAGGAGACCTCTGGGACAACATTAAATGCACCAACGTTTGCATTATAAGGGTCCCAGAAGGAGAAGAGAGAGAGAAAGGACCCGAGAAAATATTTGAAGAGATTAGAGTTGAAAACTTCCCTAACATGGGATAGAAAATAGCCACCAAACTTCAGGAAGTGCAGAGAGTCCCAGGCAGGATAAACCCAAGGAGAAACATGCCAAAACACATAGTAATAAAACTGATAAAAATTAAAGAAAAATTATTAAAAGCAGCAAGGGAAACACAACAAATACAAGGGAACTACCATAAGGTTAACAGATGATTTCTCAGCAGAAACTCTACAAGCCAGAAGGGAGTGGTATGATATATTTAAAGTGATGAAAGGGAAGAAACTACAACCAAGATTATTCTACCCAGCAAGGATCTCATTCAGATTTGATGGAGAAATCAAAATCTTTACAGAAAAGCAAAAGTTAAGAGAATTCAACATCACCAATCCAGCTCTACAACAAATGTTAAAGGAACTTCTCTAAGTGGGAAACACAAGAGAAGAAAAGGACCTACAAAACACCCAAAACAATTAAGAAAATGGTAATAGGAACATACATATCAATAATTACGTTAAATGTGAATGGATTAGATGCGCCAACCAAAAGACACAGACTGGCTGAATGGATACAAAAACAAGACCTCTATATATGTTGTCCTCAAGAGACCCACTTCAGACCTAGGGACACATACAGACTGGAAGTGAGGGGAGGGAAAAAGATATTCCATGCAAATAGAAATCAAAAGAAAGCTGTAGTAGCAATAGTCATACTAGATAAAATAGACTTTAAAATAAAGAATGTTACAAGAGACAAGGAAGGACACTACATAATGATCAAGGGATCGATCCAAGAAGAGGATATAACAATTATAAATATACATGCACCCAACATAGGAGCACCTCAATACATAAGGAAAATGCTAACAGCTATAAAAGGGGAAATCGACAGTAACACAATAATAGTGAGGGACTTTAACACCTCACACCAATGGACAGATCATCCAGACAGAAAATAAATAAGGAAACAGAAGCTTTAAATGACACAATAGACCAGAAAGATTTAATTGATATTTATAGGACATTCCATCCAAAAACAACAGATTACACTTTCTTCTCAAGTGCACACGGAACATTCCCCAGGATAGGTCAGGGTCACAAATCAAGCCTCGGTAAATTTAAGAAAATGGAAATCACATCAAGCATCATTTCCAACCACAACGCTATGAGATTAGAAACCAATTACAGCAAAAAAAACACAAACACGTGGAGATTAAACAATACATTACTAAATAAGCAAGAGATCATTGAGGAAATCAAAGAAGAAATCAAAAAATACCTAGAGACAAATAACAATGAAAACACGACGATCCAAAACCTATGGGATGCAGCAAAAGTAGTTCCAACAGGGAAGTTTATAGCAATACAATTCTACGTCAAGAAACAAGAAAAATCTCAAATAAACAATCTAAACTTACACCTAAAGGAACCAAAGAAAGAAGAACAAACAAAACCCAAAGTTAGTAGAAGGAAACAAATCATAAAGATCAGAGCAGAAATAAATGAAATAGAAACAAAGACGACAATAGCAAAGATCAATAAAACTAAAAGCTGGTTCTTTGAGAAGATAAACAAAACTGATAAACATTTAGCCAGACTCATCAGGAAAGAAAGGGAGAAGACTCAAATCAACAGAATTAGAAACAAAAAAGAAGTAACAATGACACTGCAGAAATACAAAGGATCATGAGATTACTACAAGCAACTATATGTCAATAAAATGGACAGCCTGGCAGAAATGGACAAATTTTTAGAAAAGCACAACCTTCCAAGACTGAACCAGGAAGAAGTAGAAAACATGAACAGACTAATCATGAGTAATGAAATTGAAACTGTGATTAAAAATTTTCCAACAAATGAAAGTCCAGGACCAGAAGGCTTCATAGGTGAATTCTATCAAACATTAGGGAAGAGCTAACACCCATCCTTCTCAAACTCTTCCAGAAAATTGCAGAGGAAGGAACACTCCCAAACTCATTCTACAAGGCCACCATCACTCTGATACCAAAACCAGACAAAGATACTACCAAAAAAGAAAATTACAGACCAATATTACTGATGAATATAGGTGCAAAAATCATCAACAAAATACTAGCAAACAGAATCCAACAACACATTAAAGGATCATACACCATGATCAAGTGGGATTTATCCCAGGGATGGAAGGATTCTTTAATATATGTAAATCTATCAATGTGATACACCATATTAAAAAACTGAAGAATAAAAACCATATGATCATCTCAACAGATGCAGAAAAATCTTTTGACAAAATTCAACACTCATTTATGATAAAAAAAAACTCTCCAGGAAGTGGGCATAGAGGGAACCTACCTCAACATAATAAAGGCCATATACGACAAACCAACAGCAAACGTCATTCTCAAAGGTGAAAAACTGAAAGCATTTCCTCTAAGATCTGGAACAAGGCAAGGATATCCACTCTCACCACTATTATTCAACATCGTTTTGGAAGTCCTAGCCATGGCAATCAGAGAAGAAAAAGAAATAAAAGGAATACAACTTGGAAAAGAAGAAGTAAAACTGTAACTGTTTGCAGATGCCATGATATTATACATAGAGAATCCTAAAGATGCCACCAGAAAACTACTAGCGCTAATCAATGAATCTGGTAAAGTTTCAGGATACAAAATTAATGCACAGGAATCTCTGGCATTCCTATACACCAACAATGAAATATCAGAAAGAGAAATGAAGGAAACAATCCAATTCACCACTGCAACAAAAAGAATAAAAAACCTGGGAATAAACCTACCTAAGGAGGTAAAAGACCTGTACTCAGAAAACTATAAGACACTGATTAAAGAAATCAGAGATGACACAAACAGATGGAGAGATATGCCATGTTCTTGGATTGGAAGAATCAATATTGTGAAAATGACTATACTACCCAACGCAATCTACAGATTCAATGCAAGCTCTATCAAACTACCAGTGGCATTTTTTACAGAACTAAAACAAAAAGTCTTAAAATTTGTATGGAGACACAAAAGACTCCGAATAGCCAAAGCAGTCTTGAGGGAAAAAAACATAGTTGAAGGAATCAGACTCTCTGACTTCAGACTATACTACAAAGCTACAGTAATGAAGACAATATGGTACTGGCAAAAAAACAGAAATATAGATCAATGGAACAGGATAGAAAACCCAGAAATAAACCCATGCACCTATGTGGTCAACTAATCTATGACCAAGGAGGCAAGGATATACAATGGAGAAAAGATAGTCTCTTCAATAAGTGGTGCTGGGAAAACTGGACAGCTACATGTAAATGAATGAAAGTAGAACACTCCCTAACACCATATACAAAAATAAGCTCAAAATGGATTAAAGACCTAAATGTAAGTCCAGACACCATAAAACTCTTAGAGGAAATCATAGGAAGAACACTCTTTGGCATAAATCACAGCAAGATCTTTTTTGACCCACCTCCTAGAGTAATGCAAATAAAAACAAAAATAAACAAATGGGACCTAATGAAACTTCAAAGCTTTTGCACAGCAAAGGAAACCATAAACAAGATGAAAAGACAACCCTCAGAATGGGAGAAAATATTTGCCAATGAATCAATGGACAAAGGATTAATGTTGAAAATAAATAAACAGCTCATGCAGATCAATATTAAAAAAACAAGCAACCCAATCCAAAAATGGGCAGAAGACTTAAATAGACATTTCTCCAAAGAAGACATACAGATGGACAAGAGGCACATGGAAAACTGCTCAACATCACTAATTATTAGAGAAATGCAAATCAAAACTACAATGAGGTTATCACCTCACAGCGGTTAGAATGGGCATCATTAGAAAATCTACAGAAAACAAATGCTGGAGAGGGTGTGGAGAAAAGGGTACCCTCTTGCACAGTTGGTGGGAGTATAAATTGATACAGCCACTATGGAGCCCAGTATGGAGGTTCCTTTAAAAACTAAAAGTAGAATTGCCATATGACCCAGCAATCCCACTACTTGGCATATACCCAGAGAAAACCATAATTCAAAAAGACACATGCACCCCAATGTTCATTGCAGTGCTATTTACCATAGCCAGGTCATGGAAGCAAACTAAATGCCCATCGACAGACAAATGGACAAAGGTTTGGTACATATGTACAATGGAATATTAGTCAGGCATAAAAAGGAACGAAATTGGGTCATTTGTAGAGACATGGATGGACCTAGAGATTGTCATACAGAGTGAAGTAAGTCAGAAAGAGAAAAACAAATATCACATATTAATGCATATATGTGGAATCTAGAAAAGTGGTACAGATGAACCGGTTTACAGGGTGGAAGAGACACAGATGTAGAGAACAAACGTATGGACACCAAGGGGGAAAGCGGGGGAGGGGGGCGGTGGTGGGATGAATTGGGAGATTGGGATTGACATATATACACTAATGTGTATAAATAGATATATAATAAGAACCTGCTGTATAAAATAAATTTCAAAAAATACATATGATCACAGTTTTTCCTCTTTATTTTTTGATGTGGTGAATTACATTGATTAAATTTTTTTGATACTGTACCAAACTTGCATGACCCTTCTTGGTCATTATGTTTTACCTTTTTTTATATATTGCTATTTGCTTGTATTTGTTTAGAATTTTTTCATTGATGCTCATGAGCTTTACAGGGTCCATTGTTTTCTTATTTTTATTTTCCTTGTCCAGTTTTGGTAGTAAGGTTTTTTCTGGCCTCATAAAATAAATGGGAAAGTGTTCCCTCTTCTTATTCTCTGAAAGGGTTTTAATCCTTGTATTATTTCTTCCTTAAATGTTTGGTATTATTCACAAATGAATTATATGCTTGGGTCTGGGATTTCCTTTTTGGGTAGTCTTCTAATTACTTGAATTCTTTAACAAATATAGGAATAGTCACATTTTCTGTTTTTACTTTTAATAATTTCAGGGAGTCGATTTTTGCAAGCAAATTGTCCATTGTTCGAAGTTGTCAAATGTATCATCATAAAATCATTTATAATATCCCCCTTATCGCTCTCTTAATGTCTGTAGGGTATATACAGATGTCATCTCATTTATGTTTCTCTCTTTTCTTCTTTATCAGTCTCCCTGTGGGATTATTAATTTTATTAATACTTTAAAGAACCAACTTTTGTTTTTATTGGTTTTCTCTATTTTGCCTGTTTTTTATTCCATTGAATTTTGTTCTTTTCTTTATTGTTTTCTTCTTCTACTTTTTTTGTTTTGCAAAAACAATAACTCAATTTCTTTTTAGGAAGGAAGGAAGGGAGGGAGGAAGGGCGGGAGGGAGAGAGGAAGGAAGAAAGGAAAGAGATATATTCAATAGTGTCAAATCTTTATAGCAGTTAAAAAAGGACGAGAGATAAAGTCATTAAAATTGGCAAATAGGAGATCATTAGTGACTTTCAAGGTGTTTCACTGTATAAAGGAGAGACTCGGAGTCAGACACATTTGAGCTCTGGTAGTGGAATTTGTTTCTCTTTTTGACTGTCCAATATATGAAAACAACTTCCTTTATTTGAGACCCCTATCCCCCAATACATATACAAACGCAAACTATGATTCTTAAAGGGATGCAAAACCTATTTCCCATTACAGACATGGAAAATTCCAGAAACTTACTTTCCCAAGAAACCTTGTAGGCCCTAGGATGCAGGCCCATGACCTAGGTTCTGCCAGTCAGACAAACATACCTCATATCAGAGAACCACAAGAAATTCTCTGTAGCAGTAGTTACAGAAATATTAAGTTCCTAGGGTAGTGACAAGATTGGTGCTGATGAGGGCATCCAGTGTCCATTTGGCAGTGTTGGCAGTGTCAACAGTAAAAGCTACAATATCCAAATCTGCCAGAATTGTCTTCATCCATGCACCTCTGGCTGGATGAGGATCACCCCTAGCTATACAGCCCTAAATCCATGTCTCTAGACTTGCATGGGGTTCTGTGAACTACCTAACAATATGATCAATTCATTCTCTGCTGAAATCAGTCAGCCGTAGTTTCTGTTGCTTGCAACTAGGAGTCCTGACTTGTTACAGGCTGAATCCAAGCTCTACGCTTACTAGATGGGTGACTTTGTCACCAGATGGGTGACATTTGTGCAATGTTCTGAACATCTTTTTCCTCTACTATTAAATGAAAGAAATGGTACCCACCTCCGTATAGTTATGATTATTATACAAGAGAACACATATGGAGCACCTGAAATACAGTTGGTGCTAAGTAAAGTTAACGATGAAAATAAGAACTTATAAGCCCCTAAAACATTGATTCAATCTCATTTAAAATCATTATTGAATAATGTCATGGACCACAATGGTGAATAAGAAATTTGCGGTAGAGATAAACAGTGTATGTAGCCTTTACCTTCAAGATTTTAAGAATAAGAAAAGGCAAGCATGCAGGGTTGAGCTAAGATTTTTTTATCTTTATAGGAATTGGAAGACCTGAGCTTGTTTTTAAGATAACAAGCAGGAACTAATAAAGAAAGAGTAATTTGGACAGAAAAGACTGTTGACAAAAGTTCTTTAAAGACATCAAGGTTTTGGATTAGAATCATCTTTGTTTGTAAAAATATAGAGAATTTTACACACCAGTTACTATAAGACACAAAGAATAAGAAGTAATATCCAGGTGGGGGAAGTTCCTGTTTAAGTTAAATCTATACATACTCCTTATCTTATCATAAAATTGAATTGCTTATTGAAAAAGGCAAGAAGCTCTCTTGTGATTTTTCTGCTTTTAACCACACAAGTATTATAGTTATCTCCCATGAAATGTAAACCTTGACTACAAAGCTATGATAACTGCAAATCTTCCTTTACCTAGTCATTGTAAAAACTATATTTGGACACTATGTTTATTATAAGAGTACTTTTTGCTAGAATATGTTTGTTGTAGTAAATGGAATTTCCTCTCCTAAATTATACTGTACACCCCAGCTCTGTGTTGATGGTCACACCAACTTTTATTTTTATTGAAGTACAGTTGATTTACAATGTTGTGTTAGTTTCAGGTGAACAGCAAAGTGAGTCAGATATATATATTCTATATATCTATTCTTTTTCAGATTCTTTTCCATTAGAGGTTATTACAAGATATTGAATATAGTTCCCTGTGGTGACAGATTTACTTCTAGACACAGCATGAAGCTCTTTGCCTGTTTTCTTCCCCTTCCTCCCCTCAAGAGAGCAGTTTTGGTAGAGCAGTGGGGATCACAGCAGTGGGATTATTTGTTAATCCCAGACTGAAAGGGATTCGGGGAATAGCAGTGAGAAAATGGAGGCAGGCAATTAGCCCTCACTGTAAGTTGCTGGGGGGTAAATGATAGGGCACAGAGATAAGGTGCAAACTCAAGGGAGTGGAGAGTTAAGGTAAAAAATTATGTGTAGATGGGATGGCCTGCCCTTGTTTGTAAGACAAGGAGCGAGAGGAAATAAGAATAGTGAAACAAAATCCTGGAAAAACTAGGAAAAGATGGGATCAAGGACCTATGTATAATATGAGACTGATGTTTGGGAAGAGAAGGGATACTTTTTCCTCTGAGAAAAAAAAAAGGAGAAGATGATGGAAATTTTAGGATGAACATGAAAGCTCGGGTTCAGATATTTGTAATATTCCATTAGGAGCCACGGGTAGAGAAGTGAGTTCGAGGGCTAGAGGAAAATGGAGAGTGTTTGGAAATTGTTCAGAGGAGAATGCTACAGAGAAGACTTGAGTTGAATCAAATCATTATTGGGCAGCATTGCAGCTACAAATGAAATGACAGTGGATCCAATTAGCAAAGTTCCTTGAATTTTTCTAGCGACATGTGGGTGTAGAGAATCTCTAACACCAGCTGAAATATTAGGGACAATGGTCTTCCCATGAAGCTACAGAGCTTTTAGAAAGACCCAAGAAGGAAACAGAACCACACAGAATTAAAATAGTGGAGCTGAGAGGGACACCTGGTAGACATGGGGTCTACTTGGTAGACATGGGGTCCACTTGGTAGACATGGGGTCCTCCAAGCAGAGGGATGGCTGGACGACCCGCTGGCAGTACTTAGGTCCCCTAAGACCTTGAAAATGAGAGAAACGGAATCATCCATAACATTTTAAAATTTGAAATCAATATACAATAGATCAGAATAGAAATATGCATTGTCACCTTAAGAGTCAGAGGGGCTCCCAGGCCTGCTAGACTAGATGGTGTGATCTGACTAAATATATTATCATATCTACAGAGAGCTGTCAACCAGCCTAAGAAACAGAGAAAGGAAGAGTACTGTCCAAAGGGAAAGGGCACCTTGGCCAGTGGACTTTGAGTTTTCTGGTCCCATCAGGAAGATCATCCCTAAAACACAGCAAGAAGAGTAACAGGCAGTCTTTGCCTCATGCCATCCGATGGCTCAATCATCTGATTTGGGGCTGACCTAGAGGTATTCTCATCACAATTTGGCTTCCTTCAATTGTAAGTCTTTCTATAGGGAGACTATGCTTAAGTCCTGTGTATTCAAGGCACTGTGATAATAATTTTTTATTGTAACTATATTAACTCATGACCAGTTTTACATATCAGTCATGTGAACCTGGCTAACACAAGCCCACCTCTGAAAACCTGGGTGAGCTGATCATGAGTTTCTGAATCTGCAAAGCTGACGTTAGATGGAATTCACTTTGGTGAATTCCATCCAAGTTTTCAGGGGAGACAATAGGCTGGCCTTGCTGTCGTGAGAACCCATGTCTACATAGCTTTTTCCATCTTGAAACAAAAATTGGTATATGGCAGATTGGACAAGGTCTTGGTGTGTTTCACCCTTACTTGCCATACGGATGCCCTTCGCAGGCCTTCTAGATGGCATGGATGGTACAGTCCCTTACTGCAAAGGGAAATTGCCCTGAGGCTGACAGGCAATTATAATGCCCGAACTGGGTCAATATCATTGTACACAGCCTCTGAAGAGCAAGTAGTGAGCAGCTTTTTTTTTTTTTTCTTTTTCGGTAATACTCCAGGCTGATGGCTGTAGATTGGCTATTTCTTTCTCTGCAAGAGCCCAGTTAACAGTTTGCAGGAAACATGAAAAAGAGGAGCCATTCCTTCAAAATGCCCACACAAGCTGTGCTCCTGAAAGGTCTTCCAAACACAAGGTACAAATTTCTCTCCAGGATCTGGGAGGTCTTACCTACTTAAGAAAACAACTGTTTGCCAGGCAGGCGGAATGCCTCGAGGAAGGGATTCAGTTTTTCATCTTGAATGCTGATATCTTTGTGCACGACAGCTCCCCCATCCCGCCCCATGTCCTTTGCCCTGCTAAAAGATAAACTCAGGGTGCACGACAGCTCCCCCATCCCGCCCCATGTCCTTTGCCCTGCTAAAAGATAAACTCAGGGTGCTTAGCATTTTCCAAAAGTGCACATCCATCTGGATGTCCTCTCATTTTCCCCACCTCCAACTTTCATGCTGGACTTTTTATGTGTGTTGAGGGTCAGGTGTGGGAAGGAAGGGGATGGAGGGGCTGTATTTTGTTAAGATAAAAACTGTGATTGATCTACCTGAGATTTCCTCTAGCTATGTAACAAGAAAAGGGATAAATGAGTCCACTAATGGATATACTTGGGCTGTGGGTGGTCAAAGACAAGGCTGGCTGGGGTGACCCAGGCAAGGAGTGGGGATTAGACAGGAGTGTGTGAGGCAGATCAGGAGCTATATGATACATGAAAAAGTGGAGGCGGAGAGACCTATTGCTCCTAGGAGGGAATCAATAGAAATTAGACTCTGGGGAAATAAGAAAGGAGCCTGGACCAAAGGACATGACCACTCAGGCAGGATGTAGAAGAGACAGAAATGCCAGGGTAAAAATGTCCCTGGGCTTAGCTTTGAAGAGATAGTATAATCAATGAACGCAGGATCCAGGTGAAGTCTGACAGAGGTTCTTCTGTATAGAGAAAGCCTGTTTTTCTTGATTAGATCTGTAAGGTCAAAGATATTTATAGCAAAGTAATTTTGTGATAAAGCAAACATAAACTATGGCAATTTAATGAATCAAGACAATATGAAGAAGTTTTAAATGTTAAAACAAATTTAGAAAGTTTTTTGTTGTCATTGGAAATTGGGCCCAGGGACCAGAGCGGCACAGGGATATTGGGTGGGGTTTGTGGTAGAGGGTGGGGTTTACGGCTTCTCCCTCTACCCTGCTGTTTCAGGGTCTCTAGAAAAGATATGGTGTCCTTCTAACTCCCCCCATGAAAGCTTGTGCTCTGGCCCCAGTGGTACTGTTATCCAAAAGACTGAGAATCCTCACAGGGGACCACTCCAGTGTTTACCAACAATAAGCCTTGTCGATGACAACAATCAATATTCACTTGGGCCTCTCAAGTCCAGAGCTCTAATAGTCTTAACAGCACTCAATTTTCAATGAATTCAGCATAATGGTTACAAACTAGACTGCCTACAATTGGACTCTGGTTCCCACACTGACTTACTTAGCCAAAACACAATAGCTTAAATAGTTAAAAAAAAAAAAAAAAGTCAGAAGGTGAGCCACTTCCAGGGTTGTTTCAGCAACTGAATGATGTGGTCAGAAACCTAGGGCCTTTTCAGCTTTCCATTCTTTCCAGTGTGATAGATTGCTGTTCCTAGGCTTCTTGCCTTATGGTCACAAAATGGCTGCTGTTGCTCCAGTGTCTATTTTTAATGATAGTGTTCAAAGCAGATAGGGAAGAAAGGAGAAGATCTCTATCTCATTGCTAGGTTCTTTCTTTTCATCTCAGAATTATTTCCCTCCCCACATACCCTCCCACCAAGTTGACTTCCCAGTACATCTACCAGAACTGAATCACCCTATCTGCAAAAATGTTTGAAAAGTGAGCATCCGCCATTTAAACCTCTGTTGTGGGAAGCAGATTTTGCCTTCAAAGCAGAGAGAAGAAATGACTGGGGAGGCAACTGTACCTGTTATCTATCACCACAATAATGCTGCATAACAAATCGCCCTAAAACTCAGTGGATTGTCTGGATAGTTCTGCTGATCTGAGCCAGGGTTGGCCAGTCTTGGCTGGGTTTGCTTGTGGATCTGCAGTCAGTAGGTTGGTGGGTTGGTGAGGGGCTGGCTGGTCTAGATTGGCCTCAGCTAGGATGATTCAGCTCAGCTCCATGTGGCCCCTCAACCTCCATCAGACTAGCCCAGGCTTGTTCCCAAGGTAGAAGCAGGAGCTCAAAAGAGAAAGCAGAAGCATGCATGTCCTCTTGAGGCCTAGGCACCACATGCAGTCACCTCCACCATATCTGTTGGCCAAAGAAAGTCACAAGGCCAGCCTCAATTCAACAGGCAGAGAAATAGGCTTCACTTCCCTGTAGTAGGAGTGGCAGTCACATTGCAAGGGATGCAAATACAGGTTTTTGGAAGAACTGGGGCTATTTCTGCAGTCAATCTATCACAGCAATCAATAGAGCTCTTATTAGATGAACGACCATGGACAAGTTATTTAACCTCTCAGCCTAAATTTCCCCAACTGCAAAATGGAGATAATAATAAAACCTAAGGGTTTGTTATGAGGATTATATGTATCAATCTACATCAAAGAGCTTACAAGAATATGTTCATTTGGTAAGTTACCATGTACTAACCAATGTTAGCTCTCATGATTATTGGCCAATGACTGATCATAGCAGCCCTGGTCTCAACTACCTTATTGACAGAGTCATAACTAACTAGGAATTCTGATGCTTAGGATAAAGAGCAAGAATTTCACCCTCATATTTTGTCAAATTCACTTTCTAATTCATGATATTGCTCACAGATTGGTCTTAGAGACAATGTTGTACTGGTCTATAATTTAACCAATTCTTCTTGCTAACTAGGATCTATCTTTATTGTTCCTGTCCACTGGAAAAGGGCTCATGTTCTGTCAACATGTGAATGTCACTAATATTTAAATTACACACTCCTTTTGTAAGCAATTATTCCACTTTTTCTGTACCCTGTAAACGTGGAGATTCGCCAGGGATGAGGCCTGGTTAGTCTGGCCCAAGTTGCTACCCTGTCTTCAGGGTGTGCTAAATGGAGGGGGCAGGGGGAAAGTGGAGGAGAACAT
Source organism: Phocoena phocoena (assembly GCF_963924675.1). Taxonomy (NCBI): domain Eukaryota; kingdom Metazoa; phylum Chordata; class Mammalia; order Artiodactyla; family Phocoenidae; genus Phocoena; species Phocoena phocoena. Next base: position 31,514,813 of record NC_089221.1, on the reverse strand, counting down.
CTGCTGGGAGCACAGCTTTGCCTGTAGGGCCTCTGCTTCTCTAGTAGTCAGGCCAGGAGTCCTAAGCAGAGGGTTAGGTTGAGCTCAGGCCACTGTAGCTATCTACCAGCTCTCTGCTCCTCTAGGGCCAGATAAAGGAGGAAGCAGATTAATCCAGCACCCAAGTGTGAAACAAAGTCATCTGACCCTGACCCACAATTAAGAGTACATTGTCTGGGGGCAAGGAGGGGAGGAGGGATAAATTAGGAGTTTGTGATTAACAGATACACACTACTATATATAAAATAAACAATAAAGACCTATTGTATAGCACAGAGAACTATATTCAATATCCTATAATAACCTATAACAGAAAAGAATCTGAAGAAGGAGATATATATATAGATATATATATATATCTGAATCAGTTTGCCATACACCTGAAACTAACACAACATTGTAAATCAACTATATACTTCAATAAAAAAAAAGGAGTACACTGCAATTTTACAGACGTCAGTACTCACGTACAAATATGTATGCATATACAGATACATTAACCATACAACACACAAATATATGCACATATATAAAACTGAAATAGAAGTTTACTAGAACAACATTTACTTTTGTATATGTCATGCCCTCTGGTCTTTTCTCTTCTATTGCATTCTTTTTTATTTGCATTTTAATTTTTTGAAATACTGCTCACAACCAATTACATTCAACCAAACTATTTTGAAAAGCAGTGACCTACGTGGCATCATGTAAGGAGCATTGAGCAAAACTTTTCTCTTTTCCAGAAGTTTTCTCTATTTCAAGACTTACCAAGAGGGCAGTATCTGAAGGTTCTATGGCCGAAGCAGTCTTGCATGGTGGTTAAGAGCAAACAGTCTGTAGGGAAAATGCTTGGGTTTAAAATCTGGCTTGGCCACTTGTTAAAGATGTGAACCTAGCAGAGTTACTTAATCCCTTTAGATTTGATTTCCTCCTGAAAAAATGGGGATGATATTACTCCTGCATCACGGTTGTGAAGATGAAGTGAAATCACCTGGCACAGCACATAGGCATTAAGAGGTGTTGTCAACATTTAACCCCCCTGTGAAGCTATGTGGTCCAACTTTTTTTTAGTGGAGAACTAGTGGCAGGGTGGTACATGATGGACACAACATAAATCTTGGTACAGAAAGGTTAGCATATCAGGGCAGCCCTAGAAGTGACCAGCAGGGGAGGGACAATGAGATAGGGGTGGAGCTGGTGAGAGGGAGAAGTCCCACTAGCCAGGAGAGGTTCTGAAGAAAGAACCATGCAGAGGCCAGCAGTTCTTGCACAGATGTGCCTAGGTCTTTGATCTTGTGGGGGACTGAAAAAGTTCTTATAGGTCTCCACGTAGTAGGTGTAGAGCCCCTCTTTCTACGAGAGTGGCTCTATTAGTATATGTGACTGAACTTCGAACAAACGCATTGGAATCCAGGTCTTAGTGCTAACATTTGTGCAAATGAGAAGGAGCGGTTTCTCTGGGAAAGGCAGCCCTGCCCAGGGAATGCAGCCTAATGAGCAAACTGGGGGCTGGATCTCAGCCCCCATTACCAGATGGCCTCGTGCAATGCACAACCTGCTCAGTTATCTTTGGTGACCCTGCTGGAATTCTACAAATTCAGGATGTTTTTAGGATGTTTCTTCCAGGATTGCCATCAAACCCCAGGGGGCATTCATTTACTGTTCCCAATGGTAGCAAATCCTAGACTGTTCAAGCTAAATTTGATTTGGGACACAGTCAAAATTATTTTGGGGCTTTCCTGGTGGCGCAGTGGTTGAGAGTCCGCCTGCCGATGCAGGGGACACGGGTTCGTGCCCCGGTCCGGGAAGATCCTACATGCCGCGGAGCGACTGGGCCCGTGAGCCATGGCCGCTGAGCCTGTACGTCCAGAGCCTGTTGCTCTGCAACGGGAGAGGCCCACAACAGTGAGAGGCCCACGTGCTGCAAAAAAAAACCAAAAACAAAATTATTTTGATCCCAGAGGTGGCAACAGTGAAAATGTGCCACTCAGATCTCCTGCTGCTGGGAGTATAACTGAATGATGGCCCCAGTTACTGCCCCTTGGGATGCACCACACTTCTGCCATAACTGAGCATGGAGGGAAATGAAGGCAGGCCTATCCCAGCGAGACATGGGACTCAAGGGTTCCCCATCAGGCTGGCTAAACATTTCTCAGAACTGTACTGCAGTCTGAGATTCTTCTCACCCAGGCTTTCTTCCTTCCTTCTCTCTTTCCACAAGTGTCAGACCTGCAATACAACCTCAAGGCTTTTCCTGCCTTCCTTGCTTCCTCTTTTTCCTTGTACATCTGCTTCTCAGCAGATCCAGACTACACTACCAGGTTTAGTGAAAGGGTGTGTGTGGGTGGCCGGTCAACCTGTTTAATACATATTTAGGGGAAATGCTAGAAGCAGCTGTTAGATGAATAAGATGAATTTTCTGGCATAACTGATAAAAGGGGCTCAATGAATATTGGCTAACTATTGAATGAGTGAAAATGTTCTGAAATAAAACAATATCTTCTATAGTTTTGCCTAAATGTCTACTGGCTTGGGGGCATAGGGTGGACCTCCAAGTTATTCTTGGAAGTGTCCAAAAGGATTCCTCACATGTGCCTGTCTTGTTCTCATTCTGCTCTGGCTCTCACTTTTTTACATCTGCCTAGAAAGCCACTGGAAAAAGTCCTATGACTACTATTGCCTGTCCTGGGAACACCAAGGCCCAACTGTGCCCCAGGGGCACTTCAAGTTGCTCCAAATCTTCTAATTCCTCTTAAATCTGAAAGGGGCCAAATCATATAGAGAGGCCAAGAGAGAAGATGAGGAAGGATGGCTTTCTCTCCAACTCCATGCCACAATTTTTGTTTGGACCTACCTGTAAGCATCTCTTGTGACTAGATAAGGAAAGTTTCATCATTGTCTGCTACACATCCCTTTTATTCACCAGGATCTCAAAATCAGTCCAGGGGACTAGGTAAGGACAGATGCCTTCCACTCCAGCTAAAATTCTAGATTTCCATCCTCATCCAAACTTTCTTAGCCTCCCTCTAGGTAACAAACAATGAAACTAAAGATGCTGTAAATATGAAACGGTATATTAACTATATTTTCTTATTTTCTGTATTCTTAATGCTCTGGCATCCGGGGCCTTGCTTATTCTGGAGAAATTGCCCTTCCTAGTACTAGCTAATTCCAAGAGGTAGTAAATAACTCCCCTGAGAGAATACCTTTCATCTAGTATCTCAAAATATCTCCAGATTTTGTCTCTAAAATGAAGACAATTGCTGACAGAATTAAATCAGTTGAGAAGGTGTACATGAGATCTTCTGCAAACAAAAAAGGACTATTCAAATATAATAAACCAACCAATCCAGAGCCCATACCTACCAACTAACACCTTTATCTAGACCTCACAGGATGAGCCATATCCCCCTGCCTTCATCACTCCAGGTACCAGGCAATTAGGGACAGTCAGTCCCTACATCCTGGAGCCTGCTGAAATTATTCAAACTAGCCAATCCTAATCTGTCCAGCCCGCTTACCCAGCCTTGTCCATTCCTTCCCGCAAAAACCACCACAAAGCTCTTGCCCATGTGTCCCCCTCATTACTTCTGTCTCCTGAATAACCCTGGTTCTTCCCCAAGTGGCCCTATAGGACATGACATGTCCCCTTCTCCTGAGAGCTGTGAGTGACAAACTGTCTTTTCAATGGCCATTAACTCCTGAGCTGTCGGCCTCACCATACCTGACTAATAGTAAAACCTACATTTTAAAACAGATGGATATTGGGGCGATTTCATTGTGAGGGTGTCTACACTAGCAACAAGCAACCCTCAATTTTTTGTGATATTTGAATAGTCCTCTTTTGTTTACAAAGTACCTCTGGTACATATCTCAATTACTTTAATTCTATCAGCAATTGTCTTCATTTTAGAGACAATATTTCGAGATATTTGAGCAATAGCAACATTATGGAAAGAAATTTATATGTCTTATGAGGCTGTGTGTGAGGTACAGGGGCAGAAGGCCCAGCACGGGCTCTGTGGTATGGTTTCAAAGAGGTCTCTAAACACATACCAATAAAAAGAACAATCACAGCCTTCAATACTTCCTGAGAACATCCTATGTGCCGGGCACCAGTGTAGGCAATTTTCATATATTAACTCATTTAATCCTCATGTCAATGCTGAGGTTGATACCCAAGGTACCTACTGTTATTTTCCGTTTTACACACAATGTGAAATTAACAGGTTAAAAATAGATCTCTGTCATACAATGGTGGAGCTGCAAATAACTTCAGAGATCAATCCTCCCCATTTTACAGGTGAAGTAAATGTTTATGTGTCCTACTCCACGGAAAGATTTTGTCATTTTTGAACATATTCCCCAAATAAGGCACATGTACCCTGATTTTGCTAACCGTGAGTTCTGACACCTGTAACCTCTAGCCCAGCTATGTCATACCAGGGAAGTGACACTTCCTATAATAATCTCAAACTCCATAATCCATCACATGTACTTTGAAGGTACTAAAGGGAAACGTGTTACAATAACCAAACACACCTAGTGTATATCCCAAGGCTTGCCTAAATATTTCCCATTTATGCTATTTTGAGAACTGGCTTCCAGCCCAGTTCTGACAACAGTGTTCAAGATTAAGTGGAAGGCCATGTGAGCATGGTAACTGAAAATACAATTTTCCCCCCAAAGGGCTATTAGAGTTTATTTTCTTGTGTGTGTGAGATCTCCTTTTGAGCATTTATGAAATATGGATTCTGCAATTGTCTCACTTACTGGAAAAAAATGTGTGTCCTATTAGGTTTCTAGAGGACCATGGTATGTCAACTCTAATTAGCCTGCCCTCAGAAGATTCTGGGGAAGCTGGGTCCAGGAGCCCCTCTTAGCCTACCTCTCCATAGCAACCGCCTCACTCTAGGCAAAGGCACTAACAGTTTTCTCTACTCAACCCTGGTGACATTAGTTGCATTAATAAGCTCAGGGTCCTAGACAACAGCAGTCACCACAGAGCTGTCTGAGGCCAGCTCGAGGGGCAGCAGGAACTCAGTTCCTGGACAGAATCCCACTGTGTTTTTGGATTAGAGCCCTTGGTGGTATAGCTCCATCTCTGGGCATAGCCCATCTTGGGCCCACTGGCCGAAGACAACCTGATGCATTCATTTGGCTGGAATGTTCTGAGCAAGATGGTAATCAAATTTCAATGACTTGGATGAGCCTTGTCTTTCCTCCCATCCCTGCCTGTTTCTGCACCAAGTCTAAAACTTACAGGAAAGTGGAACACTTGGGATATGATATTTTCTAAGATTGAATAGCTGGCTTATATCTATTAAATTACAGTTTTAAATTAATCTACTCTATACTTCCCCCATAAACCAAGGAAAACAGCAAAGAACCAAAGAACTGGAAAGGTTTTTGAGTTCTTTTAAATTGTGCCTAAAGGTTTCTAATTCCAGTTTTGAAAAAGGAAAGGATCTTGGTCTCGAGTCATTGAGTGTGTATGCCAAGCAAATTCATTAGGTTCTCTGATATGATAGTTGTGCTTTAGATTCTTCCAATTAGAATTATCTACTCTACTGCATAAAATAAAGTTATAACTTGGAGTTCAATCTGCAGCCATTCAATAACCCCATCAGAGAAAGCATAACATCTATCGTCAGAGTTCAATATTCATATTCATAATTCATAGTCAACATTTTCACAGTTATGGGGTGAGTAACTGATCCAAGTAGTCGTTCCTCTAGTTGCGCACTTCATTACTTTATCCGTTATTGGTTAAGCCAGGAATACAGCAGCGTGTCTGTAGTCAGCCCCTTACCTCCTACTGAAACCTTGATCTGAATCCATAAGTTTAGGGGCTCAAAAAAGAGGAAAATTCCAAGTAAACTCAGAAAATATCATTTATTAAATTCTCAAAGGCTATGTATATCTATGTATATCATCACGAAGACTCCTTTGCAGGCAACTGCCTGGTGGAATGGATCAAGCAACATGTCCACAATTCTTTACTGAGGCCCAGCTGTAAACTAGTTCTAAGGTCCACAGGAAAATGGGACCAATATTGAAAAACAGGGAGCTGGTGACTCTTCATTGTGAACTTTTTTCCATTTTGCTTTGCTTTGTTTTTTCAATTCTACAGACATGGCCAGAATTTGAACCTGCGTTGCCTGGATCAGACCATGAATAACTAAATGCCTTGACTGGGAAAATGTGCCAGATCCTTGTTCTCTTCCTCCACCCCAAGAAGAGGCTGTGCTTCCTTCCAGTGAGCGGCCTAACACAATGTGGCAGTGACTTTTCCCGCATCTTCTGGCAGGAAATATGAAAAAGAATATATATGGAAAACGTGTGTGTGTACACACATGTGCGTGCGTGCATGTGTGCATGTGTGTAATGGGGTCTTTTTCTCAAATGATTTTTCTGTCTTTGAGCCTCCAGGGTAGAACAGTACTAACCAATCCAGCTCTGTTTATTTGCTAGGTCTAGGATTCATTTTCAAATTGGTGTTTCAAAGCCTATTTTCAACAAGCCTTTTTAGTTATTCTGCCAATCAGGTTCAAAGCAATAAAACAGAGTAAGAATGTGTCCTTGAAGGCGGAATTTGCTCCTATACTCTTAATGCTTTAATTGCTCAGAATAAGGGTGTGGTGAAAGGACATTAAAAAGAAAGTTCAGCTTAAAAATGAGAATACAGAAGGAAGGAAATATAATCTGGAGGTAGATTTAGATGAGGATTAGCAGCTGCCCTGTCTCCTCTGATGAAGGGCTTAACTAACAGTAAGAAGAACTGAGGATACATCTTAAGAAAAAACTTCCTATTTTAAGTCCTGGCAATGTCTTACCAAAAGGGGTTGCCCAGTGTACCTCTGGGGTTTTTGTTTGTTTTGTTTTGTTTTTTTAGCGTGATGTTGTTTTTGTAAATTGGGTTTTTGTTTTATTATTCATTCTAAACTGTAGAAGTTTTAGACTTCTATGTTTTTTCATCATTACCCAAGTAATGCATGTTTATTGTAGAAAAAAGGTGGAAAATACTGATAATAATGAGAAAAAAATTATCTGTAATTCCACCACCCAGAGACAAACACTGTTATTCTGGGGCATGTGTTTTCAGACATTTTTCTCTGGGAGACTGGTTAAGTAAATGCTGGTACAGTCATAAAATGTAGCTACTAAGAATGATACATACATGATACACTGACTTTGGACCTTGGCCTCACTCAGTATTTATCCAAAACCTGCTCTTTGGTTTTATCTCTGGCCTTGGCCTTGAAGACAACCTTGAAGTCCTGCATGTTCAGTGATTGTGTGATAGAACAGATTACCATTACATCTAGCTGACAATAATGTCAGTAACTTGAATAAGACATAATCAAATTTCCAGCTGATATCTGAATATTCACCTAAAATTATACAGAAGCCTTGTTCAAGGCTTCTGGTACAGCTTTCTCCCTATGATCACCACATGTTTACATACATACAGAAAAGAGAAATAGTAAAAAGAGGAAACATGCTTAGGGATTAGTAGTCAGGGCCATAATTCCATTTTCTTGAGATCTGTGTTCTTTAGAAACATGTCCTATCACAGAGTAATTATCCTCTTTTATAATCTATGTAACATGCATCCGTGTGCGTGCACACACACATACACATGAAATACACAAATAGGCATTTCTTGACATTTGAAACCATTTCCAGGTTGGCTCAATTTCAGTTAATCATATTAAAATGTCAAGAAAACTAGTATTAAAGATACAATCTGGTCCTTCTTTACTTGTTCTTCAAAAAAAAAAAAAAGATATGGCAGGGAGCAGCTGACTGCTTCCTTCCTTTCAGCAGACAGTCTAATTATGTCTTTATGCCTTTACTCAAGCAATATATTTTATCATGTATAAAAAGATGGAGAGGTGGAGGATCTCAAACTTATATGAGAAAGTGTGGCCATGTGTGCTATTTTTCCCTGAGGTTTAAAATGCTAGGGCAAGGCCACCGAGAGAGACACTTGTGGGTTTCTCATCTCTGAGTCATCTTGGGGGTGCCAGTAGCATTTGAGATGTTACGCCAAAAAATTATTAGGAAGCAAAACATTAAAATCACTCCCATGTGAGTGTGAAACTCAATCTTCTTAACTTTTGAAGGAGAGATGTTTCCTTTACAATTCCACCATTTTCAGTGCCAATAATTGCACACTGGATTAAAAGACTGATGAGGAATGGAATTGGGAACCTGGAGATAATTTAAGAATAGCTTATGTAACTAGACCCAGTCTTTGAAGAAGAACTCGAAGGGGGAGGTCTTCAATGATATTAAGTCTTGACCACAATTCCTTGGACACCACCACAGAAAAAGAAAACACCACTTATGTTTACATGGCATTTGAAAATTCAGCTATGTCAGCTTGAGTTAATTTTTCCAGCCATTTTCACAGGTGATTTCAGTCACTAATTAATTGGCAAATGTTCAATTCCCATCCACTCTAGTGATCTAGGTCAAGAGAAAAAAAACATGTCAATGTAGCCTGTAAAGAAAGAATTAGAGAACACCTTCATCACTCTGTAAGACATATTCCTTTGCTATAGTGAATCAAATAACACTTAGCATGATCAACTCACAGTTTAGAAGTAGGTGTACTTCCTACTTTATATGTAGCCTTATGTTTTAAATCTGATTTAAGACAAATTCCTGGAGTTCAAGGGCTTTGTTCTAAAGAGTTTAGAAAGCAAAATAAATAGAGGATGATGATGAAGATGATAGGTAGGTAGGTAGGTAGGTAGGTAGATAAGAAGATAGATAGATAGGACATAGGAACCATCTACAGAATAGACCCCAGGTTAAAAAAAATTACAATTTTCTCCAAATTCATTAATGTGTTATCCATTCATTCTACACACTTTATTTAATGCCAGTCCCTGTTCTAGGCATTGAAGATGAAATGGTGATCCAGAAAACAAATATTTTTCTCTGCCCTCATTGGGCCTTCTAGTCTAATGGAGGATATTGCCAATAAATAGATAATCTTACAAACAAATACAAAATTCAACACTGGGTCAAGTAACCACAAATGAGAGGAAAACAGATAGGGGGATCTGAAAAAGTCAGAGGGGTCAGAGAAGTCTTCTCTGAGAAGTGATCATTGAGGAGATATCTGAAAGGAAAAAACGACAGGCAATGACTACGTAAAAACAGGAATGAAGGCTATCCCAAGGAGAGACCAGCATGTGCAAAGAGGCTGTGAGGTGGGAGAAAGCAAAGAGAGTAGGGATTAAGAGAAAGCCAGTGGAACACTGGAAAACAGGGGGTAGGATACAAGATAGAGCCAGTGAGCCCATGCTGAGGAGTTTTGTCTGTACCTTAAGAGCAATGGGAAGTCACTGAAAGAATTTAAGCAGGAGGGTGATGTGGTCAGAATTACTTTTTTGTAACAATTAGTCTGAATTCAGTGTGAAGACTGGATTAGAGGGGACCCAGGGGGGCTATGGGGAAACCAGCTAGAATATCAGGAAGAAGCTGTGGCTATTATCTGGCGATGATGGTAGCGTACATCAAATTGTACCAGTGGAGCTGGATTGAAGGAAAAATCACTAGGATTTCAATTAGATTTGAAGAAGGAAAGGGGCGTAAAGAATAAGCATATGCAGTAAAACTAATGGCTTTTGGTGCAGGGAGGGAGGGTTAAAACAACAGTAATACTTTACAAGGCCAAATACTGCTCATGACTCAGGCAACTGGCATTCAAAATCTAAATAAGTCTAAATCCAGGATTGTGATTACTTTATGTTGCTCTGAGGCCTTACACTTGCTTCCCAGAGCTAATGTAAGACAAAATTCTAAGAAACCATGGGCATGCTACTTCTGGTTATGATATAGAAAGCCATAAAGATGATCACTTTTATCATAACAAAATAAAATCATATGTAAACTAAAAATTCTATTTTTCTTTTCTTCTTAAAAGCCTTCAAAGTCTACTAGACACACACATAAGTCTAAGTAAACTATTTCCAAAGAGGGACATGCCCTTGGAAGAAGAGCAAAAAAATGGTGATTCTTTTCATACTTGGGGCAAATTGCGTAGCCTGAGTACAGGGGGATGGAAAAGTAAACTGGACATAGACATGGCAAGTTTTGCTGGAATGAGGAGAAAGCACCTGAACTTTTAACAACAGTGTTGGCTAGCATGAAATACTGAAATCTGGATGAGTCCCAAACACAAAAATACATCTCTCAAAACAGCAATTCTCCCCCCTGGGAATTCTGCTGAGACAGCAGCAGTTGGGGCTGAGCTGGAGGTATAGAGTGATCTCCCAGTCCCTTGTGCTACTTAGGGTCCAGAGGCCTCCTAGAGTTGAATCTGTAGGTGAAATAAAACTAACTAAAACTGCAAACAAATCCCCTTCTAGTTCAAATATTGAAAATCCCGAATTCATCAGCCCCTGAGATAGGAAGCAAGAAGCTAGGAGTTAGACTAAAAGGCCAAGAGAGATCATAATCATAATCTCATTGGCAAGAGGTAAACTAAAACTAATTAAAGTTATATCCCAACCCCAGCTCAGTTAAACTCATGATAAGATCTGGATAAAATTCCCTGTCTGAGCTTCTAGACAAAGGAAAGGAGAAGCCCTCTCTGGGAAAAACAAAACAAAAAGATACAATCCAGTTTAGTCCCTATTATTCTTTTAGGCAAAATGTCTGACATATAATTAAAAATTATGAGACATACAAAGAAGAATGAAAGACCCACAATCAATAAAAGAGTCAATAGAGGCAGACCCGCTGATGACCAGATATTGCAATCAGTAGATGAGGTCTCTAAAATAACTATTTTAAATATGCTAAAGAATTATGTTAAATATATAAAGATGGACAAGATGGGTGAACAGAAAGGAATTTCACCAGAGAGACTCAAGCTCTAAAGAAGACCCAAAGAGAAATTCTAGAATAGAAAACTATGATAGCTAAAAAAAAAAAAATGTAATGAATAAGTTTAAAAGCAGAGTGGAACAAAAGAAAGATCAGTGAACTCGAAGATAAGTCAATAGAAAAGAGCCAAAGTTAAGTACACAAAGAAAAAGAATTAAAATGTCAGAGATAAGTGGGTAAATATCAAATAATCTGATGTACATGAAATTTAAATTCTGAGAGTATATTTTTTTTCTAAAATGGAACTCAATTAGAAGTCGATAATAAATTGATAACTAGAAAAACCTCAAATATTTAGAAATTAAGCCACACACTTCTAAATAATCTTTGGGTCAAAGAAGAAATGAAATAGAGTATATAAAATATTTGGTACTGAATGATAATGAAAACACAAATATCAAAATTTGTGAGATGTAGGTAAAGCAATGCTTAGAAGAAAAGTGATAGCTTTAAATGCATGTGCCAGAAAAAAAAGAAAGATTTAAAACAAAGAATAAAAGGCATAAAGATTGGCGAGGAAGAAATAATCTTTGTTTCAGGCAATATAATTATGGATGTAGAAAATGCAAAGGAATGAAAAAAACTACTATAACTACTGAGTGCATTTGCAAGGTCATAGGATAAAAATAGCAATATATAAAAATCAACTGTATTTCTTTTCTATATCCTAGCAACAAAAAAACCTGGAAAATAAAATTTAAAAAATATCATTTATAATGGCAGCAAATACCTAAACATATATATATATATATATATATATATATATATATATATATATATATATTTTTTTTTTTTTTTTTTTTTTTTTTTTTGTGGTACACGGACCTCTCACTGCTGTGGCCTCTCCCATTGCGGAGCACAGGCTCTGGATGCGCAGGCTCAGCGGCCATGGCTCATGGGCCCAGCCGCTCCACGCATGTGGGATCCTCCCAGACCAGGGCACGAACCCATGTCCCCTGCATCGGCAGGCGGACCGTCAACCACTGCACCACCAGGGAAGCCCCAACATATTTTTTTAATATATGTTTAAGCCCTCTATTATTGAAAACTACAAAAACATTGCTGAGAAAAATTCAAAATAAATGGAGAGATATACCATGTTCAATGTTCAAGGACTGAAAAATTCATTACTGCTAAGATATCTATTCTCCCTAAATTAATTTATAGATTAAAATAATCCCAAGCAAAATCTTAGCAGGTTTTTTTTTGCAGATAGTAAGACATTATAAATTTGCATTAATTAAGATATTGTGTTGGCAGGAGGAAAAGCAAATAGAAAATGGAAAAGAATAGAGTCCATACTCCACAGAGATATGATCAATAGATTTTCAACAAAATTCAGTGAACTTGATGGAGAAATAGCAATGGTGCTATAATGTCAAATGGTGCTAGACCAAATGAATATGTGTGTAGAAAAAAACTAATGTTTATTCTTTACATTATAGCATGCAAAAAACAATTATATGGGAATGATCATGGAGTGACCATGTCAAGTGTTAGTGAGAATATGGAGCAGCTGGAACTCCCATACGTTGCTTGTGGGATTGTAAAGATACCATGACTTTGGTGAACAGTTTGGCAGGTTTTTATATAGTTCAACATACCCTACCTATGATATGACAATTTCACTCCTAGGAATATACTTAAGAGAAATGAAAGCTGATGCTTACAGAAAGACTTATATACAAATGTTCATAGCAGCTTTATTCATAATCGCCGAAAACTGTCAATGAACCAGATATCCATCAAAAAGAAAGAATAAGTCAATGGTGTTATATTCATACAATGGGTTTCTCATCAGGAATGAAAAAGAACTAAAGACACACGCAACAATATAGGTGACTATACTGAGTAAGAGAAGTTAGACACAAAAGACTATGGACTGTCCGATTTCATTTATATTACGTACAAGAACAGGCAAAACAAATATATGATGATAGAAATCAGAACTGGGTTGCCTCTGGGAGAATGAAGAAATGGACTAGAAAGTGGCACTAAAGACCTTTCATGATAATGAATATTAATGGCAACACAGGAGTAGCTGCATTCATCAAAACCCATTATACTTAGATCTGTGCATTTCACTGTAGTATGTAAGTTATTAATATAGGAAGGAGAAAAAAAGTGATCATGAAAGCAAGCACACTTAACCACATGAAAAACACACAGCTACACTAAACTGTAGAATCTATTCTCTACCCAGAATATTGAATCTATTATAAAACATGACTTCACAATGCAAGGGAAAAGCACAAAAAAAGTAATATAAAATTAAGCAAATGCTCAAAGTTTTACTTTAAAAAACAGACACACATAGAACAAGATTCTCCAAGAGATAAGTTTTTACACAGCCTGAGATATTCACCCTCCAGCAATCTGACTATGTTTGCTATCAGAGTCTGCCCAAGGGGAATTTCTTAACATTTTTATCATAAAAAATGACCAAAAAAATTTAGTGTCAGTGATCACCCTCAAAGATAATGAGTGGCAGCCTGATGGAAAGAGCTGGGCTCTGAAGCCAAGCAAACCTAAATTCACAAAGCTTGTCTGTGCCTGTGAGTTGCTCTGTGACTTAGGCTGGAATCCCTGCCTCTCTGGGCCTCAATTTCATCATCAGTAAAATGGAGAAAGGATTGTTATGAATGTTAAAGAAGACAATCTATGGGAAGCACACAGTGTCTGGCATATTGGCAATTTTCATATAAGTAGTTACTGATTATTATTAATGGAGAGAAGATAGCCTGAGAGAAAGATGGTGGAAGTAGGCAGGAGCTGAAGTTGTCAGGAGGGAGGTGTTCGTTTTCTGAGCAACCAACCCCAGTGTCACCTTTACTGATGGTTGAACCCCAGGGGGTATTCTTTGTATTAATGGAACTAGCACATCCTCCCTCAGTTGATGGCTCCAGGGGTCTGATTCTAGGTTGGCCCCTTAACACCCATGAAACCAAGCAGGATCCTATGGGGCTCTGGACATGGAAGCCTTTCTGTCCAGCCTTCCTGACCTTCCCTGAGTTACAAAGGGCAGGTTCAAACAGTTGCTAATCAGGGAAGGGCGGGGAGAGACAAGGGAGGAGCAGTCAAGAAACAATAATGCAGCCTTGGGGCAGGTCCTGGTTCTGCCTCAAGGGATACACATAACAATATCTTTGAGTTCTTTACAAAACTAAAAAAAAAAAAAAAACAACAACAAATGAAAGGTGTTAATATTCTTCATTCCAGTTTAAAGGAACCAGAGAAGCTCATCAAGATTAGGATATCACCTGAAGCCAGATTAAAGGAGTACAGGTCGGGCACACACCCTAATCTTATCAGCAACCCCATCCTTGAACTACTGCTATAAAACTTCTCATCGGATCCTCCTGGGTTGGGACACACAATTTTTGAGGGCAGGAGTCCGCTGTGTCCCACTTTGCCTGGCAAAGCAATAAAGCTATTCTTTTCTACTTCACCCAAAACTCTGAGATTCAATTCGGCACAGGTGCACAGAGGCCATGTTTTCGGCATCACCCACAAAGCAAACATGCTTGTAACAAAAACAACAGGACTCAGAATGGCTACTTGGGTTTTCCATAATCTGGACATGGTTCAATATATAGTTTTTAAGGATCACAGAGACTGCACCACCAGATCAGTTCAAATCCATTCCTTCAGAAGAACATAATAAGAGTAACAATGGATTGACTATTTCAAATCACTTTTCTAAACATGAGTTTAGTGCCTCAGGATTTTTCCATGTCAGGGTCCAATTTGTACAGTCTATGTACTCGGTTCTCTGTGGGACCAGACATATCTTCATTATGTTTGCCTGTGAAATGTGAAGATAATCCCACTAGAGATTATGTGTAATCTGAGCCCAAAACAGGATTTCTCTGGTTTTATACTATTGTCATCACTTTGTCACTTCAAAGAATCTCAGAACTGCAAGGAATCCCTTTGGAGATAACGAAATCCTCTCATTTCACCACCTTTACAACTCCACCTATTGAGAACCTGTGTCCAGCTCTACCATTTCCATTGTCTTAAACCTCATTACCTCAAAAGGCCTCTTAATGCATCTAGGGAGAGCTCAAATTGGAAAATTTGTCCTTAGGATGAAATAAAATCTCCCTTTCAACTATTCCCCCCAGGATTACTTATTCATTCTTAGAAGAAAACCAGGATTAACACATTTCCCCTTCCCATGGCAGTCTTCCCCTGGCCAGGAACTTCCCTGACCACACCATCCAAACTAAGATGCTCCTTATTGTTCTCTACTTATGCCCTTGCTGTTTCCTTCAAGGCACTCATCACAATTTGCCATTGTTTTCTGTATGTCTTTTTTACAAGAGAATCTTAGCTCTTAGAGGGGCCACATTGAGCTGTCTTACTTATGGCTGGACCCCCAGCATCTGGCACATTGTGGGTGCTCAACAGATACTGGGTACATGAGTCCATGTCTTTAGACATTTTTAAACAGCTCTAGTCTCTCAGCCTTCTGTGACCTGACCATCTATCTTTATTCCTTCTGAGATTTTGCAAATTGCCGAGCCCAGAGAGCAGCAGGTAACAAATTTGAGTGGGGCTGGCATAAAGTAATAAGAAGTGGAAAGGTTGTGGATCTGGCCAGAGTAAGTGCTTGGCCCAAAGGCACTCCAATTCAAAACACTTTTAACCACTAGTGAAAACCAAGCAGGACCCTATGGGCCTCCTGGGCATGGAAGCCTTTCTGTGCTCCCCATTTCTTGTTTGTAGGGAATAGGTTTCAGCCTCCATGACCTTCCCTGAGTTCCAAAGGGCAGGTACAAACAGTTGCTAATCAGGGAAGGGAGGGGATGCAGAGACAAGGGAGGAGCAGTCAAGAAACAATAGTGCAGCCTTGGGACAAGATCCTGGTTCTGCCTTGGGGAATACACATAACAGTATCTTTGAGCTCTTCTGCAGAAATAAAACCCCCAACAAATGGAAGATGTTAATTACTCGATGAAGCATTCTTTATTCCAGAGAGAAAGTCAGTTTGATAACCTCTAGAACCACAGACACTCATCAGGAGACCACCTAAGTCCAGATTAAAGGAATGCAGGTCCTGCACACACCCTGCCCCTTAGCAACCCCACCCTTGAATCATTGTTATAAAACTCCTCACGAAATCCCCCCGGGTTGGGACACACAGTTTTGAGGGAATTAGCCTTCTGTGTTCCCCTTTGCCTGACAAAGTAATAAAGCTATTCTTTTCTACTTAGCCCCAAACTCTGTCTCTGAGATTTGATTCAGCACCAGTGTACAGGGGCTGGGTTTTCAGCATCGCTAGAAATGTCGAGCATAACATGTCTGTGACTGGATCGGGCTCGCAGGCAACCATTTTACAAGGCCTCTTTCAATCCTCCCTTCCTGAACATAGTTTCCAGATCCCTTATCTCCCTCCCCTGGACATATTCCAGTGTGTCAGTGTTGCTCTTGAAGTTTGCTTCATAGACCAGGAGTCACAGCATGTGGAGCCCAGGAGACATGGGACTGTTATCTTCTGTGGTCTGGATAGTAAACGGTTCTCTGAGCAGCCCAGAAGGCATGGGGTCTCTCAGCAGATGTCCTACGTTGCTGTTGGCTCCAATTGAGTTTGCAATCAATATGCCTTTTTTTTTTTTTACCATGAGCTGATGACAAGCCACTTAATAATATTTATGAAACAGCCTAAACAAAGATCTCTGGCCTTGGAAGAATTCAGACATTTCTTGATGATGTTTTCCTTCAGCACAAGTCTTGACAAGAAGAACAGGATTCCCCAATGCCCTGATTTCCCACAGACAGATGAGGCCCAAGCAACCAATCCAACCACAAAGGAATAATCTAATCGGTTGTTCTTCCTGACCAAGGTAATTATACTAGACCAATAGTTTCCACATCCTGATGCATACTAGAATCATCTCTGGCCCCATCCCTGGAGATTCTGACAGACAAAGTCTGGGGCACACAGAATCTGTACTATCAACAAGCTCCCCAGATGATGTGGCACATCCAAGGACCAGAACTGGGGAACTGCCCTCTAGACTAGCAGCATCAGCATCAAAATTCTGAAAACTCTGGAACTAAGGTCTTCTAAGTGGCAGATGTACCCTAAAATTTGAGAGCCAATGATTTAGATCAAGGTTGACAAACGTTTTACTGAAGAGTCAGATAGCAAATATTTTAGGCTTTGTGGGCCAAGAGGCAAAACTGAGGATATTTTGTTGGTACTTATATATAACTGTTGAAAATTTACAGTTGTTGGGGGCTAAACCATGCCCCATCCTCCTCCTCCCCAGAAAAGATAGATGTCCTAATTTCCAGTACCTCAGAGTGTGGCCCTGTTTGGAAATAGGGGCTTCGCAGAGGTCATCAAGTTAAGATGAGGTCATTAGAATGGACCCTAATTCAATGTGACCAGTGTCTTTATAAAAAGGGGAAATTTGTACACAGAGACAAACACATAGAGGGAAGATGTGAGACACAGGAGACCACTGCTTACAAGCCAAGGAATGCCTGAGGCTACAATAAACTAGGAACAGATCCTCCCTCACAGCCCTCAGGAGGAACCAACCCTGCTGACACCTTGATTTTGGACTAAGCCTCCATAACTGTGAGATAATAAATCTGTTGTTTAAGCCACTCAGTTTGTGATACTTTATTACGGCAGTCCTAGAAAACTAATACCCCGTTTAAAATGTAAAACAATTCTTAGCTCAAGGGCCATACAAAAACAGGCAAGCAGCAGGCTAAATAAGACCCATGGGCTGTATCTAGGCTGTGCCCCACCATATTGGCTCAACATCCTGGTAATCAATCCATTATTCATAATCTCATAGTAGACCCAGTCTTAGGTCCGCAAGTACCACTCAGATATTATCTCTTTGGAGTGGTTTTCCATAACCTCTATGCAATGTTGACCCTGTACTTCAGAAGCCTTGCCAGGCTTGCTCACTGCTCTAAGAATCTGACACGTATCAACTTTCAATAATTATTCAATGAATGAATTTAAGACAGATAATCAGAAGCACTTCCAGCTAGAAGAGACTGTAGATTTCATTCATCACAGTCCTTCAGTTTTCAGAGAGGCAGCTTAAATCTACAGTGTGTCAGTGACTGCCCAAAGTAACATGGCAGAAAACCTGGGATTAAAACCCACTTGTCTAGACTCCCAAACTTACAGCCCCTTCCTCGCACCACCTATCCTGAAACATTAGCACTTAAGATACAACAGTTTATCCCCATTTTTACACGACAGACTTGCAAATAAGAAGGGATGTGTTAGCAACATAGGTGTGGTTAGCAAAGTGGCCATAAAGCAGACAAAGACAGGGCTAGCAGGAGGTACACCAGAACATTCACTGAGGAAAACTCTGTGGTAGACATTTACCTAGGCTACCTACTTGCCATCCCTTTTCTGGTAACCACATCCCAATTTCATTTTGGGAAATCAGCACTTTCCCACAGTGTGTAACCATGGAAGAAGGTAATTCTTAGAGCCTACCTTCCAACTACAAAGAGAATGACCCTTCTGCACAATATCCACACAAGGGTACAGTCAGGGACCTGTATGTGCCCTAAGCTCCCTTAATGGGACACTACCTCCTAGACTCTGTAAGTCCCAAGTGACACGGGACAAGTGCATTGGTTACCGATTGCTGTATAGCAAATGACCACAAACTTAGTGTCTCAAAACAACACAAGTTTATTTATTCATAGTTCTGTAGGTCATATTCTGGGATGTTTTGGCTCAGGGCCTGTGATGATTAATTTTCTATGCCAGCTTGACTGGAGTAAGGGATGCCCATATACATGCAAAACACGATTTCTGGGTGTGTCTCTGAGGGTGTTCCTGGAAGAGATTAGCATTTGAATCAGTAAAGAAAATGACCCTCCCCAGAGTGGGTGGGCATCATCCAACTGAGGGCCCAAATAGAACAAAAAGATGGAGGAAGGGACCGGGAAGCCTATACAAGCCACTGAACCAACCTCACACACTGGGGGCAGACAACAAAAACAATGGGAACCATGAACTTGCAGCCTGCAAAAAGGAGACCCCAAACACAGTAAGTTAAACAAAATGAGAAGACAGAGAAATATGCAGCAGATGAAGGAGCAAGGTAAGAACCCACAAGACCAAACAAATGAAGAGGAAATAGGCAGTCTACCTGAAAAAGAATTCAGAGTAATGATAGAAAAGATGATCCAAAATCTTGGAAATACAATGGAAGAAATACAAGAAACGTTTAACAAGGACCTAGAAGAACTAAAGAGCAAACAAACAATGATGAACAACACAATAAATGAAATTAAAAATTCTCTAGAAGGAATCAATAGCAGAATAACTGAGGCAGAAGAATGTATAAGGGACCTGGAAGATAAAATAGTGGAAGTAACTACTGCAGAGCAGAACAAAGAAAAAAGAATGAGAAGAATTGAGGACAGTCTCAGAGACCTCTGGGACAACATGAAACACACCAACATTTGAATTATAGGGGTCCCAGAAGAACAAGACAAAGAGAAAGGGTCTGAGAAAATATTTGAAGACATTATAGTGGAAAACATCCCTAACATGGGAAAGCAAATAGTTAATCAAGTCCAGGAAGCGCAGAGTCCTAGGCAAGATAAATCCAAGGAGAAACACGCCAAGACACATATTAATCAAACTATCAAAAATTAAATACAAAGAAAAAATATTAAAAGCAACAAAGGAAAAGCAACAAATAACATACAAGGGATTCTCTATCAGGTTAACAGCTGATCCTTCAGCAGAAACTCTGCAGGCCAGAAGGGAGCAGCAGGACATATTTAAAGTAATGAAAGGGAAAAACCTACAACCAAGATCACTCTAGCTAGCAAGGATCTCATTCAGATTCGACGGAGAAATTAAAACCTTTACAGACAAGCAAAAGTTAAGAGAATTCAGCACCACCAAACCAGCTTTACAACAAATGCTAAAGGAACTTCTCTAGGCAGGAAACAAAACAGAAGGAAAAGACCTACAAAAACACACCTAAAACAATTAAGAAAATGGGAATAGGAATATACATATCAATACTTACCTTAAATGTAAATGGATTAAATGCTCCAACCAAAAGACATAGACTGGCTGAATGGATACAAAAACAAGACCCATATATATGCTGTCTACAAGAGACCCACTTCAGACCTAGGGACACATACAGACTGAAAGTGAGGGGATGGAAAAAGATATTCCATGCAAATGGAAATCAAAAGAAAGCTGGAGTAGCAATACTCATATCAGATAAAACAGACTTTAAAGACTATTACAAGAGATAAGGAAGGACACTACATAGTGATCAAGGGATCAATCCAAGAAGAAGATATAACAATTATAAATATACATGCACCCAACATAGGAGCACCTCAATACATAAGGCAAATGCTAACAGCTATAAAAGAGGAAATCGACAGTAACACAATAATAGTGGGGGACTTTTAACACCTCACTTACACCAATGGACAGATCATCCATACATAAAATTAATAAGGAAACAGAAGCTTTAAATGACACAATAGACCAGATACATTTAATTGATATTTATAGGACATTCCATTCAAATAGAGCAGATTACACATTCTTCTGAAGTGCACATGGAATATTCTGCAGGATAGATCACATCTTGGGTCACAAATCAAGCCTTGGTAAATTTAAGAAAACTGAAATCATAGCAAGCATCTTTTCCAATCATGATGCTATGAGATCAGAAATCAATTACAGGGAAAAAAACGTAAAAAACACTAACACATGAAGGCTAAACAATACTTTACTAAGTAACCAAGAGATCATTGAGGAGATCAAAAAATACCTAGAGACAAATGACAATGAAAATACGATGATCCAAAACCTATGGGATGCAACAAAAGCAGTTCTAAGAGGGAAGTGTATAGCAATACAATCCTACATCAAGAAAGAAAAAAAATCTCAAATAAACAATCTAACCCTACACGTAAAGGAACTAGAGAAAGAAGAACAAACAAAACCCAAAGTTAGTAGAAGCAAAGAAATCATAAAGCTCAGAGGAGAAATAAATAAAATAGAAACAAAGAAAACAATAGCAAAGATCAATAAATCTAAAAGCGGGTTCTTTGAGAAGATAAACAAAACTGATAAACCATTAACCAGACTGATCAGGAAAAAATGGGAGAAGACTCAGATCAACAGAATTAGAAATGAAAAAGGAGAAGTAACAACTGACACTGAAGAAATACAAAGGATCATGAAAGATTACTACAAGCAATTATATGTCAATAAAATGGACAACCTGGAAGAAATGGACAAATTCTTAGAATTGCACAACCATCCGAGACTGAACCAGGAAGAAACAGAAAATATAAACAGACCAATCACAAGCACTGAAATTGAAACTGTGATTAAATATCTTCCAACAAACAAAAGCCCAGGGCCAGATGGCTTCACAGGCGAATTCTATCAAACATTTAGAGAAGAACTAGCACCTATCCCTCTCAAGCTCTTCCAAAATATTTCAGAGAGAGGAACACTCCCAAACTCATTCTACAAGGCCACCATCACCCTGATACCAAAACCGGACAAAGATGTCACAAAAAAGGAAAACTACAGGCCAATATCACTTATGAACATAGATGCAAAAATCCTCAACAAAATAATAGCAAACAGAATCCAACAGCACATTAGAAGGATCATACACCATGACCAAGCAGTGTTTATCCCAGGAATGCAAGGATTCTTCAATATATGCAAATCAAACAATGTGACACACCGTATTAACAAATTGAAGGAGAAAAACCATATGTTAATCTCAACAGATTCAGAAAAAGATTCTGACAAAATCCAACACCCATTTATGACAAAAACTCTCCAGAAAGTAGGCATAGAGGGAACCTACCTCAACATAATAAAGGCCATATATGAGAAACTCACAGCCAACATCGTCCGCAATGGTGAAAAACTGAAACCATTTCCTCTAAGATGAGGAACAAGACAAGGCTGCTCACTCTCACCACTCTTATTCAACATAGTTTTGGAAGTTTTAGCCACAGAAATCAGAGAAGAAAGAGAAATAAAAGAAATACAGATCAGAAAAGAAGAAATAAAACTGTCATTATTTGCACATGACACGATACTACACATAGAGAATCCTAAAGATGCTACAGAAAACTACTAGAGCTAATCAATGAATCTGGTAAAGTAGCAGGATACCAAATTACTGCACAGAAATCTCTTGCATTGCTATACACTAATGATGAAAAATCTGAATGAGAAATTAAGGAAACACTCCCATTTACCATTGCAACAGAAAGAATAAAATACCTAAGGATAAACCTACCTAAGGAGACAAAAGACCTGTATGCAGAAAACTATAAGACACTGATGAAAGAAATTAAAGATGAGACAAACAGATGGAGAGATACACCATGTTCTTGGTTTGGAAGAATCAACATTGTGAAAATGACTATACTACCCAAAGCAATATCTACAGATTCAATGCAATCCCTATCAAACTACCAATGGCATTTTTCACAGAACTGGAACAAAAAATTTCACAATTTGTATGGAAACACAAAAGACCCCAAATACCCAAAGCAATCTTGAGGGGAAAAAAACAGAGCTGGAGGAATCAGGCTCCCTGACTTCAGACAACACTACAAAGCTACAGTAATGAAGACAATATGGTACTGGCACAAAATCAGAAATATAGATCAATGGAACAGGATAGAAAGCCCAGAGATAAACTCATGCACATATGGTCACCTTATTTTTGATAAAGGAGAAAAGAATATACAATGGGAAAAAACAGCCTCTTCAATAAGCAGTGCTGGGAGAACTGGACAGCTACATGTAAAAGAATGAAATTAGAACACTTTCTAACACCATACACAAAAATAAACTCAAAATGGATTAAAGACCTATATGTAAGGCCAGACACTATAAAACACTTAGAGGAAAACATAGGCGAACAGTGTATGACATAAATCACAGCAAGATCCTTTGTGACCCACCTCCTAGAGAATTGCAAATAAAAACACAAATAAACAAATGGGACCTAATGAAACTTGAAAGCTTTTGCAAAGCAAAAGAAACCATAAACAAGATGAAAAGACAACCCTCAGAATGGGAGAAAATATTTGCAAACGAAGCAACTGACAAAGCATTAATCTCCAAAATATACAAGCAGCTCATGCAGCTCAATATCAAAAAAACAAACAACCCAATCCAAAAATGGGCAGAAGACTTAAATAGACATTTCTCCAAAGAAGATACACAGATTGCCAACAAACACATGAAAGGATTCTCAACATCACTAATCATTACAGAAACGCACATCAAAGCTACAATGAGGTATCACCTCACACCAGTCAGAATGGCCACCATCAAACAAATCTACAAAGAATAAATTCTGGAGAAGGTGTGGAGAAAAGGGAACCCTCTTGCACTGTTGGTGGGAATGTAAATTGATACAGCCACTATGGAGAACAGTATGGAAGTTCCTTAAAAAACTAAAAATAGAGCTATGACCCAGCAATCCCACTACTGGGCATAAACCCTGAGAAAACCATAATTCAAAAAGAGTCATGTACCACAATGTTCATTGCAGCACTATTTACAAGAGCCAGGACATGGAAGCAACCTAACTGTCCATCAACAGGTGAATGGATAAAGAAGATGTGGCACATATATACAATGGAATATTACTCAGCCATAAAAAGAAACGAAATTGATTTATTTGTAGTGAGGTGGATGGACCTAGAGTTTGTCATACAGAGTAAAGTAAGTCAGAAAGAGAAAAACAAATACCATATGCTAACACATATATATGGAATCTATAAAAAAATGTTTCTGATGAACCTAGGGGCAGGACAGGAATAAAGACACAGATGTAGAGAATGAACTTGAGGACATGGGGAGGGGGAAGGGTAAGCTGGGACAAAGTGAGAGAGTAGCATTGACATATATACACTGTGAAATGCAAAATAGATAGCTAGTGGGAAGCAGCCGCAGAGCACGGAGAGATCAGCTCAACGCTTTGTGACCACCTAGAGGGGTGGGATAGGGAGGGTGGGAGGGAGATGCAACAGGGAGGGGATATGTGGTTATATGTGTATGTATAGCCGATTCACTTTGTTATAAAGCAGAAACTAACACAACATTGTCAAGCAATTAAACTCCAATAAAGATGTTAAAAAAAAAAAAAGAAAGAAAAGATGGAGGAAGGGAAAATTTGCTTTCCGCTTGAGCCGGGACATCCGTCTTCTCCTGTCCTTGGACTTTGGTACTCTTGGTTCTTGGGCATTCAGACTTGGACTAGGACTTATACTTCAGACACAGGCTGAATTACACCCCAGCTTTCCTGGGTCTCTGGCTTACAGATCACGTGACATGATCTGCCTCTCAGCCTCCATCATCATGTTAGACAATTCCTACAGTAAATATCCTCTTATATATACAGTTAACCCTTGAACAACATGGTTTTGAACTGTGTGAGTTCACAGTTCAAATTCAGGTAAGATATGCACATTTTTTTCAAAAAATATGTAATACGGCACTACACGATCTGAGGTTATTTGAATCTGCAGATGTAGGAATGCAGATATGGAGGACCAACCGTAAAGTTATAATATATGCTGATTTGCAACTATTTGGAGGGTTGGCCTGTGCCCCAACCTTCGAGTTATTCAAGTGTCAACTGTAACTATGTATATCCTGTTGGTTTTGTTCCTCTGGAGAACCCTGGCTTATACAGGATCTCACAAGATGTTGCCCGGCTATGTTCTCATCTTACAGACCTCTTCCTGTTACTAGCAGAATTCAGTTCCTTGCAGTTGTAGGACTGCGTTCCTCGTTTCCTTTTTGGCTGTTGGCCAGGGGTCACTCTCAGCTTCTTGCAGTCATTTTATGGTCCTGGCATATGACACCCTCCATCTTCAAAGCCAGCAGTAGCACACAGCACCCTTTTGACACCTTGAATCTGACTTCCCCTTCTGCCTTATTCTTCTGCTTTAAAGGGATCTTATGATTAGATCAGGCCAATCCTGATAATCTCCAGATCTTAAGGTCAACTGACTTTGGACTTCTTATCTGCAAAATCCTTTCACATCAGTACCTAGATTAGTGTGCCAGTGAATAACCATGGGATGGGAATCTTGGAGCCTCTGTAGAATTCTACCTACCACAGCTAGGGATATCTGGAGGTCACCTTACTTTCAAAGGCAGCAGTGGTGATAGCTTCCCGACACTTGGTTCCTGCTAGGAGACAGAGACAGTTGCTTTTTTTCCCCACTTCCTGCTTTCTGGGTCTACGGTGGTTCCTATCATTTTCAAACTTGGTCTCCCAGCCTCTCGTCAAAGCTGATGACTCCTGGGACATCCCTGGTGGTCCAGTGGTTAAGGCTCCATGCTTCCACAAAAGGAGGCACAGGTTCGATCCCTGGTGGTCAGGGAACTAACATCCCATATGCAACGTGGCCTGGCCAAAAAAAAAAAAAAAAAAAAACCTGATGACTCCTAACATAAATAAATAAATCTCCATTTACCTGACATTGACCAAAGCCTACTTCTGTTGCTTACAATCAAGAAACTTGGTTGTCTCAAGCTTCAATAAATATCCAGCAATTCACCAGAAAACAAAAACAAAAACAAAACCCAGGGTTGTAGAATTGGAAAGATCAGAGGTACATGGAAAGCTTTGATAAACCACATACCTCATGCCCCCAAATCTGGCATGCTGATTTGAAATACTTGAATTCTACTATGCCATAGGAAATCAACCATTGTCTTATTTAAACAAAGGTAGTCAGTGGTCATTGTGGTAGAAACAAATTAACTGGTCAATTTAAACAA
The DNA here is from genome assembly GCF_963924675.1 of Phocoena phocoena. Lineage (NCBI taxonomy): Eukaryota > Metazoa > Chordata > Mammalia > Artiodactyla > Phocoenidae > Phocoena > Phocoena phocoena. Next base: position 31,489,045 of record NC_089221.1, on the reverse strand, counting down.
AGACTTACTCTAATTTCCTTTTAATTTCAAAAAAGTGGACTAGAGAGAAGCTGAAGTTTAATACTAGTTGAAAAGTGAAAATTCTGTCAGGAAATCTTTCGACCTCATATAGCTGTTATACTAAATTTTTAACTTCACATTTTCCTAAACTGAACAACTTCTTCCCACAGACTCAGCCAGACCACACATGCCTCAAGATTCAGATTTTGTACCTGAGCTCGTGTGCAAGGTCACCTTTCCACACAAACACGGGCAGGGTTTCTGGGGTAGCTTCAGTAGAAGCATACATGTCCCACTGTATCCCTTTCTAGTTCAAAGTTTCCTTGCAGGGATTTCTTTGTTCTATGGGGTAAAGAGACTCGGTCGGTCAGCTCCTTCGAATCACATTTGGCCACAAGAGCCTAATCTGCTACCTGCCCACCTAGGTTTTCTGACCCTGGACAAATCCAAGGAGTATAACTGCCCTGGGCCCTGGATGGGACAGGGTGACTACCCTAGGTAAGAGTGGCTGAGCAGTCCACAATGCACAGAAAAGGGAAACCAAAACAGCCCTCATTCCCCTGAACCTTGATTTTGTTTATAGATGGCAAACTTTATGTGGAAAAACGCGTTTGTGCCAGCCTCCTTGGGCAGCCCTGTGACAGTTCATTCCTCCACTGTTGAACTGAGCTTAGGCAAAAAGCACCACGTTGTGAGCAATGGCTGGCAATGGGCAGAATGCGCTGTGTGTTTCCACAGTCTACTCCAGCATAAATGGACCTCGCTTATTAGTTAGTGACGAGCCAGGAACTCCCCTGCTTGGGAAGACAGGAGCAGGCAGGGAAAAGTGAAGGAGATACTTCCTACTCTGAGTTCTTGATTAGTGAACAGAGAGGATGTTTGATCAGTACAGAGATGAGGTATCCAGACTCCGGAGACTGATGGCCTAGATTTGAGTCTAGCTCCATCACTATATTTGTCAGGGAAAGTGCTATAATTAACAAGTAAACCCCCAAATCTCCGTGACTAAACGTAACACAGGTACTGCTCACTCAGGTCGCTGTACAGTGTGCTTTTGGCTAAGAGGCCTGGCTCCATGAAGTTATTCAGGGACTCAGGCTCATTCCATCCATGGCCCTGCCAGTACCCAGAGCCTTGGAGTCAGCAGATCAGGGAAGATAGCATGGTCTGGAGATGTGTATTTCACTCTCACCCACCAGCCATGGACCAGACTCAGTTATATGATCTCACCTATCGGCAAGGGAGGCTGGTAAGTGTAGTCTAGCTTGGCCCAGAGGGAAAAGGAAACTGGTGTGGTGAACAAACCCAGTCTCTGCCATATCAGCTTACTTAAGAAAATTCCTCTGTTTTTTGTTTTCTATTTTCACATGTTTATGTTGTTTCTTCCCCTGTTAATTGGGTATACTAGTCAGGGCCCTCCAGAGAAACAACACATGACATACGAGTCTGTGTGTGTGTGTGTGTGTGGAGAGAGAGAGACAGAGACAGAGACAGAGACAGAAAGATGGATTGATTTTAAGGAATTAGCTCACGGGATTGTTCAAGCTGCCAAGTCTGAACTCAGAGCAGACTGGCAGGCAAGAGTTTTACAGTTCAAGTCTGAGTCTGAAGGCAGTCTGGAGGCTCAATTCCTCCTTCCTTAGGAGATCTCAGAATTTTAAGGCCTTCGACTGATTAGATGAGGCCCATCCCATTAGGGAGGTACTCTGCTTTCCTCAAAGTCTACTGATTTCAATGTTAATCTCATCTGAAAAATACCTTCATAGCAACATCTGGACTACTGTGTGACCAAACGTCTGGGTACTGTGACCCAGCCAAGTTAATAAATAAAATGAACCATTACAATGAGTATGATAAGTTAATAGTATAAAGCACCAACACCATAGCTGGCAACTAGAAAGCTCTCTGTACAAATTAGTTTACTGTCCCTACTGGAGTTGTTATTACCATCAGTACTACTATTAATTGAGGCCTGAACACAGTCCCATAGCACCACCACCCCATCGAACCATCTAGGGAGTGACTGACCTAGAAAAGTCTTACCTTAGACAAGTGTTCTCATTTTTTTCAAAGCACTTTTCCATTTACTATCTCACTCAGGCCTTCAGTCAATCCTATGAAGCGGGCAGGGCAACATTATTCCTACTATTTTTTATTTTACAGCTGAGGTTCAGAGAGTATGGCTGCACTCCCTCCCCACCTCTTCCTAATCTGTGCCCCGTCCCATCCTCCAGATTCTGTTCTAGGAGAGCCGCCCCTGTCCTCTACGGGAGATACCTTTCTTCTAACCTGATTTAAAATTCATTATATATTATATTCCCATAGAACTAATAATGTAACAATTGTCAGATAGTGTTACAGGCAGGCAGGTAGGTAGATATGAGCAGAGAAAGGGGGGCAGGGGCCGGATGGCAGGAAATCATGCATCTTGTAAACAGCAGGGGTCCTGGGCAGACAAAGAAAAGCGGGAACCCCCACAGGAAACCACACATTTTGGGTGATAAGTGTCCTGAAGGCAGACAAAGAAAGGTGGGGAAAGGTGGGAATCTCCTGCATCCAAATGCGACCTGTTGCTCATTATGCTGTCATTACAGTAAAATTAGACTTGCAGATAAGAAGTACCCATCATGCACCGACGCCATGACACTTCTGATCTGAGCTAAATAAGGAGAAAAATCCCTCCTCCCCTCGGGAAGATGGAGCTGGGATGAAAATCAGGGCATATGACCCCCAAACTCCTCCTTCCCCAGAGAATATTCCGCCCCTTCATTTGTAGGCCCCTCATAACCGGCTTGCAAAAGAAGCCCAGGGCAGCAACTCTTCACCTGTCTGCCTGCTCTCCCTCTGAGTGTATTCTTATTTAAATAAATCCTCACTTTACTTTCTTGACCTCCCCGTCTCATTTCTGAATTCTTTCTGTGATGAGGCAAGAACCTTAAATTCACCGGAACAGCAGGATTAATTGAAATACTCTTATTAATACTTCCCTTCAGGTACTGCATGAATTAAACAGGTTTCCGTAGAAAGATCTTAGGAACCGAATTCACCATTTAAAACATTTAAACAAGTATTTCCACAGGAAAACAAGCCCCATGATTCAAGAAATAAACCTAAGAATGAACTTTCGGAGTAGGACTCGGTTTATACGCATGGATTGCCTGCATGAGCGCTGACACGAGGACTGGCCTCAGGTGCAGCTGGGAAGCAGTCAGAGTTTGTCTTTGGTGCCTTTCCAGTCCCTGTGTTCCAGGCTTCACTGTTCTGCAGCGTCTGTGTTCTTCAGCATTGCTTATACCAAATAAATAAGACAGAAGCAGAAGTCGAAAGCCTGGGTATCGGGCTTGGCTCTGTCCTGACCAGTTGTGTGACCTTAGACAAGTCTTTTTACTTTGGTTTCCTTGACTGTAAGTCAAAGGGGTTAGATAAACTCATGGCAGGTTGCCTTTCAACCTCACCTTCCTCAGCCTACTCTGTGTCACCCCTTCAGGGGATCTCATTGTCAGCTGCCTGATAACAGAGACTCACCGGCTTCCTCTCATCCTACCCAGTTGTCCTGAAGTCTCCAAGGGGGATGATAATGACCAACCCCAAAGCCTTCAGCACACAAAAGAATTCCTTGCTAATGGTGGGAGTTCAGGCATAGAACCACCATACTGGAGGATTCTTTGAGGACAGTTGCCCCTTAAATCCTATCAGTTGGGAGGCAGCACACTCTCACCAGTCAGCCTGGGACTCTGTACCCAGCCGCCCATGGCTAGAGAGAGAATATTTATGCAGGCTGGAATGATGGGGTAACAGGAGCCATGTGGAGTTCAGAGGAGAGAGTCATTCAATCGCAGATATTGTCCCTCAAAACCCAAAGCCCTTAGAGGGCAAATTATTTCAGCTGCCTGAGCTGGTGTGCTTTACAGCGCAGTTGGTGTATGCCTCCTGCCCGGCGAGAAGCACGATCCCCTTTCCCCAAGGACACTGGTGACCCCCCCACAACCTTGTCTCCCTGACCTGAGTGTGGGCCAGTCATGCTCTTCTGAAACTAGATACTGGGAGGCCAGAGCGGTGCATAGCAGAAGAGGCCAGCCCAGTTCACTAATCCAATGAAAGGGTAGCTTTCCACAGGGCACATAGCGTTCCCCTCCGCCCATAACGCCTGCCTGTGTCTGGGGGTGGCACTGCTGTGAAATACCCAAGAAAAATCTAAGGCTGCTGAGAAGTCCTCCCACTCCTGTCAACCCTGAGCAAAATAAGTCATCCAGTGCAGTGTAACACAGCCCCAATGGTCCTAAGACCTAGGGTTCAGTGCAATTTCTATAACTCGCTTAACAGGTGACCTTGGACAAGTCATTTAAATGCCGTCGGACCTTCTGGCTTTAGGATTCTATCAATAAACCCACACATTGCCAGGACAGTCCTCACTTTCACTATTTTCTCTCCAAAGGAAGAAAGTTAAAAAACAAAAGAAAACGAACATCAGATACCTTTGGTGTGCCATATATCTTTCAATCCTACCACTAACACAATGAGACAAACGTTATTATCCTCATTTTACAGACGAGGAAACAAGCTTTCAGGTAGGTTTAGTAACTGCTATGGACTGACCTCTGTCCTCCCCAAATTCATAAACTGAAGCCCTAACCCTCAATGTGACTGTATTTGGACATAGGGTCTTTAGGAAGTAATTAAGGTTAAACGAGGTCAAGAGGGTAGAACCCTAATCCCCTAGGACCAGAGGCCTTATAAGAAGAGGGAGAGCCCTTCCCCCATCACATGCACAGAAGGAAGGCCAGGGGAGCACACAGTGAGACAGCACCTGGCACAGCACATGCTCAAAAATTATGCTTGACTGATGGCTTCAGGACATTCATTTGGACCTGAAGAGTGAACTGAACCTCCAAACAGTCTCTGGGCTCAGGAAGTTTGAAAATAGTTTTAAATCTCCTATTACTTAATGAAGACGTCACTCCACACTTCAATTTGAAGAAAAGACATAAACCATTCAACTAGATCTGAAAAATCACAAGTCCCTGGAATGGTTATTTTTTAACTTATCTACCAATTTTAAGTCTAAACTTGCTTTAATGTTAGTTCCAGGGTAGCGCTGCCATTAACACTGAGATAATCAATAGAAAGCAGACTTCACGGGTTTACAACATCTACCATCATTCCTTCTATTTATATTTTACCACATTCTTCTTTGATCAGGGTAGAGAATAATTCAGGCTATCAGTTATGTTATAATACATAAAATTTATATACCAAAACATCTAACAACCTCCAAGATTGTCGAGGAAAAAACCCGAAAGGAACAAAACAGTCGGTATAAAAAGCTACCATCTATTTATAAAACAGCAAAAAAAAATTACATACACACATTTAAATATCCATGCATGTACATATATATGCATTTGTCTATACTTGCACAAAATATCCTTGAAAGGGTTCACCAAAAACAGTGATAATACTGGTTATCTGTAGGGAGGAGAACTTGGAAAACAGGAAGACTTTTTAAAATGTTTTTGTGGGTGTGTTTTTAACATTATTATTTACTATTCTATTGAGGTAAAGTGTGCAAATCTTAAGTGAACAAACAGCTCAGTGAATTTTCACATAAGTATTCACCCTTATAACCACAACCTTGGTCAAACACAGAACATTTCCAGAACCCCAGAGGACACCACCCCCTGCTCCTATCCAGTCAATTCCCAGACCCAAAAGACAACTGGCCTCTGACCTAGATCACAATATAGATGGATTCATACAGTATCTAATCTCTCATGTCTGGCTTCTTTCATTGGACATTATGGCCTTGAGATTCAACCATGTTCTTGCATGTGGCAGTCCTTTTTCATTACCATGTAGTATTCCATTGCATATGAATAAATGATGTATCAATATAACATAGTTTGTATATACACTACTTATGGTGAACATTGCATTGTTTTCAGTTTAGAGACATAATGAATAAAATTTGCTAGGAGTATTCTGGTAGTATTCAAAGAGTCTTTTGGAGGACATACAAAAACTCACTTCTGAGGAATTGTTAGATCCACAGGTAAAAGTATTTAAGATGTAGTAGATATTTCCAAGCAGCTTTTCCAAGTGTTTGTACCAATTTACACTCCCAAGTACATGAGAGTTCCAGTTAGTTGCTCCACATCATTGCCAACATTTGGTATTGTTTTTTTAATTTATTTTTCTATACAGCAGGTTCTTATTAGCTATCTATTTTATACATATTAGTGTACCTGTGTCAATCCCAATCTCCCAATTCATCCCACCACCACCACTGAACACCTCCCCCTGCTTTTCCCCCTTGGTGTCCATACGTTTGTTCTCTACATCTGTGTCTCTATTTCTGCCTTGCAAACTGGTTCACCTGTACCATTTTTCTAGATTCCACATATATGCATTAATACATGATATTTTTCTCTTTCTGACTTACTTCACTCTGTATGACAGTCTCTAGGTCCATCCATATCTCTAAAAATGACCCAATTTCGGTCCTTTTTATGGCTCAGTAATATTCCATTGTATATATGTACCATGTCTTCTTTATCCATTTGTCTGTCGATGGGCATATAGGTTGCTTCCATGACCTGGCTATTGTAAATAGTGCTGCAATGAACATTGGGGTGCATGTGTCTTTTTTTTTAAATTTTATTTTAATTTTTATACAGCAGGTTCTTATTAGTTATCCATTTTATACATATTAGTGTATACATGTCAATCCCAATCTCCCAATTCATCCCACCACCACCACCCCTGCAGCTTCCCCCCTTGGTGTCCATACGTTTGTTCTCTACATCTGTGTTTCTATTTCTGCCCTGCAAACCAGTTCATCTGTACCATTCTTCTAGGTTCCACATATATGCTTTAATATACGATATCTGTTTTTCTCTTTCAAAGTTACTTCACCCTGTATGACAAGTCTCTAGATCCATCCACATCTCTACAACTGACCCAATTTCATTCCTTTTTATGGCTGGGTAATATTCTATTGTATATATGTACCATATCTTCTTTATCCATTCACCTGTTGATGGGCATTTAGGTTGCTTCCATGACCTGACTATTGTAAATAGTGCTGCAATGAACATTGGGGTGCATGTGTCTTTTTGAATTATGGTTTTCTCTGGGTATATGCCCAGTAGTGGGATTGCTGGGTCATAGGGAAATTCTATTTTTTGTTATTTAAGGAACCTCCATACTGTTCTCCATAGTGGCTGTATCAATTTACATTCCCACAACAGTGCAAGAGGGTTCCCTTTTCTCCACACCCTCTCCAGCATTTGTTGTTTGTAGATTTTCTGATGATGCCAATTCTAACCAGTGTGAACTGATACCTCACTGTAGTTTTGATTTGCATTTCTCTAATAATTAGTGATGTTGAGCAGTTTTTCATGTGCCTCTTGGCCATCTGTAAGTCTTCTTTGGAGAAATGTCTATTTAGGTCTTCTGCCCATTTTTGGATTGGGTTGTATGTTTTTTTTAATATTGAGCTACAAGAGCTGTTTATATATTTTGGACATTAATCCTTTGTATGTTGAATTGTTGGCAAATATTTTCTCCCATTCTGAGGGTTGTTTCTTCGTCTTGTTTATAGTTTCCTTTGCTGTGCAAAAGCTTTTAAGTTTCATTAGGTCTCATTTGTTTATTTTTGTTTTTATTTCCATTACTCTAAGAGGCGGGTCAAAAAAGATCTTGCTGTGATTTACGTCAAAGAGTGTTCTTCCTATGTTTTCCTCTAAGAGTTTTATAGTATCCGGTCTTACATTTAGGTCTTAAATCCATTTTGAGTTTATTTTTGTGTATGGTGTTAGGGAGTGTTCTAATTTCATTCTTTTACATGTAGCTGTCCAGTTTTCCTTAGTGAAGAGACTGTCTTTTCTCCATTGTCTACCCTTGCCTTATTTGTCATAGATTAGTTGACCATAGGTGCGTGGGTTTATCTCTGGGCTTTCTATCCTGTTCCATTGATGTCTATTTCTGTTCTTGTGCCAGTACCATATTGTCTTGATTACTGTAGCTTTGTAGTATAGGCTGAAGACAGGGAGTCTGATTCCTCCAGCTACGTTTTTTTCCCTCAAGACTGCTTTGGCTATTCAGAGTCCTTTGTGTCTCCATACAAATTTTAAGACTTTTTGTTCTAGCTCTGTGAAAAATGCCATTGGTAATTTGATAGGGATTGCATTGAATCTGTAGATTGCGTTGGTTAGTACAGTCATTTTCACAATATTGATTCTTCCAATCCAAGAACATGGTATATCTCTCCATCTGTTAGCGTCATCTTTGATTTCCTTCATCAGGGTCTTATAGTTTTCTGAGTACAGGTTTTCACCTCCTTAGGTGGGTTTATTCCTAGGTAATTTATTCTTGTTGTTGCAGTGGTGAATGGGATTGTTTCCTTCATTTCTCTTTCTGATCTTTCATTGTTAGTGTATAGGAATGCCAGAGATTTCTGTGCATTAATTTTGTATCCTGCAACTTTACCAGATTCTTTGATTAGCTATAGTAGTTTTCTGGTAGAGTCTTTAGGGTTCTCTACGTATAGTATCATGTCATCTGCAAACAGTGACAGTTTTACTTCTTCTTTTCCAATTTGTATTCCTTTTATTTCTTTTTCTTCTCTGATTGCCATGGCTAGGACTTCCAAAACTATGTTGAATAATAGTGGTGAGAGTGGACATCCTTGTCTTATTCCTGATCTTAGAGGAAATGTTTTCAGTTTTTCACCATTGAGAATGTTTTCTGTGGGTTTGTCGTATATGACCTTTATTATGTTGAGGTAGGTTCCCTCTATGCCCACTTCCTGGAGAGTTTCTTTTATCATAAATGGGTGTTGAATTTTGTCCAGAGCTTTTTCTGCATCTATTGAGATGATCATATGGTTTTTATTCTTCAATTTTTTAATATGGTGTATCACATTGATTGATTTGCATATACTGAAGAATCCTTGCATTCCTAGGATAAATCCCATTTGATTATGGTGTATGATCCTTTTGTGTTCTGTTTGCTAGTATTTTGTTGACGATTTCTGCATCTGTATTCATCAGTGATATTCGTCTGTAACTGTCTATTTTTGTAGTATCTTTGGTTTTGGTATCAGGGTGACCATGGCCTCGTAGAATGAGTTTGGGAGTGTTCCTTCCTCTGCAAATTTTTTGAAGAGTTTGAGAAGGATGAGTGTTAGCTATTCTCTACATGTTTGATAGAATTCACCTGTGAAGCCATCTGGTCCTGGATTTTTGTTTGTTGGAAGATTTTTAATCACAGTTTCAATTTCATTACTTGTGATTGGTCTGTTCATATTTTCTATTTCTTCCTGGTTCAGTCTTGGAAGGTTATACCTTTCTAAGAATTTGTACATTTCTTTCAGGTTGTCCATTTTATTGGCATAGAGTTGCTTGCAGTAGTCTCTTAGGATGCTTTGTATTTCTGCAGTGTCCATTGTAACTTCTCCTTTCTCATTGCTAATTTTATTTATTTGAGTCCTCTCCCTCTTTTTCTTGATAAGTCTGGCTAATGGTTTGTCAATTTTGTTTATCTTCTCAAAGAACCAGCTTTTAGTTTTATTGATCTTTGCTATTGTTTTCTTTGTTTCTATTTCATTTATTTCTGCTCTGATCTTTATGATTACTTTCCTTCTACTAACTTTGGGTTTTGTTTGTTCTTCTTTCTCTAGTTCCTTTAGGTGTAAGGTTAGATTGTTTATTTGACATTTTTCTTGTTTCTTGACGTAGGATTGTTTCACTATACACTTTCCTCTTGGAACTGCTTTTGTTGCATCCCATAGGTTTTTGATTGTCGTGTGTTCATTGTTATTTGTTTCTAGGTATTTTTGATTTCTTCAATGATCTCTTGGTTATGTAGTAACGTATTGTTTAGCCTCCATGTGTTTGTGTTTTTTACGTTTTTTTCCCTGTAATTGATTTCTAATCTCATAGCGCTGTGGTCAGAAAAGATGCTTGCTATGATTTCAGTTTTCTTAAATTTACCGAGGCTTTATTTGTGACCCAAGATGTGATCTATCCTGCAGAATGTTCCATATGCACTTCAGAAGAAAGTGTAATCTGCTGTTTTCAGATGGAATATCCTATAAATATCAATTAAATCTTTCCGGTCTATTGTGTCATTTAAATCTTGTGTTTCCTTATTAATATTCTGTCTGGATGATCTGTCCATTGGTGTAAGTGAGGTGTTAAGGTGCCCCACTATTATTGTGTTAATTTCGATTTCCTCTTTTATAGCCATTAGCATTTGCCTTATGTATTGAGGTGCTCCTATGTTGGGTGCATATATATTTATAATTGTTATATCTTCTTGGATTGATCCCTTGATCATTATGTAGTGTCCTTCCTTGTCTCTTGTAATATAGTCTTTATTTTAAAGTCTATTTTATCTGATATGAGTATTGCTACTCCAGTTTTCTTCTGATTTTCATTTGCATGGAATATCTTTTTCCATCCCCTCACTTTCAGTCTGTATGTATCCCTAGGTCTGAAGTGGGTCTCTTGTAGACAGCATATATATGGGTCTTGTTTTTTATCCATTCAGCGAAGCTGTGTCTTTTGGTTTGAGCATTTAATCCATTCACATTTAAGGTAATTATCGATATGTATGTTCCTATTACAATTTTCTTAATTGTTTTGGGTTTGCTTTGTTGTTCCTTTTCTCCTCTTGTGTTTCCCACTTAGAGAAGTTCCTTTAGCATTTGGTGTAGAGCTGGTTTGGTGATGCTGAATTCTCTAAGCTTTTGCTTCTCTGTGAAGCTACTGAGTTCTCTACTGAATCTGAATGAGATCCTTTCCAGGTAGAATAACCTTGGTTGTAGGTTCTTCCCTCTCATCGCTTTAAATATATCGTGCCACTCTCTTCTGGCTTGTAGTTTCTGCTGAAAGATCAGCTGTTAACCTTATGGTAGTTTCCTTGTATATTATTTGTCATTTTTCTCTTGTTTCTTTTAATAATTTTTCTTTGTCTACTTTTGTCAATTTTATTACTATGTGTCTCAGTGTGTTTCTTCTTACGTTTATCCTTCCTGACACTCTCTGTGCTTCCTGGACTTGGATGGCTATTTCCTTTCCCATGTTAGAGAAGTTTTCAGCTGTAATATCTTCAAAGATTTTCTCAGGTCCTTTCCCTTCTCTTCTCTTTCTGGAACACCTATAATGCGAATGTTGGTGCATTTAACGTTGTCCCAGAGGTCTCTTACAGTGTCTTCATTTCTTTTCATTCTTCTTTTTTTATTCTGTTCCACAGCAGTGAATTCCACCATTCTGTCTTCCAGGTCACTTATCTGTTCTTCTGCCTCAGTTATTCTGCTATTGATTCCTTCTAGTGTATTTTTCATTTCAGTTATTTTATTGTTCATCTCTTTAATTCTTTTGTTTATTTGTTCTTTAATTCTTCTAGGTGTTTGTTCTTTAATTCTTCTAGGTCTTTGTTAAACATTTGTTGCATATTCTCAATCTTTGCCTCCATTCTTTTTCCGGGGTCCTGAATCATCCTCAGTATCATTATTCTGAATTCTTTTTTCTGGAAGGTTGCCTATCTCCACTTCATTTAGTTGTTTTCCTGCGTTTTATCTTGTTCCTTCATCTGGGACATAGTCCTCTGTCTTTTCATTTTGTCTATCTTTCTGTGACTGTGTTTTTTGTTCCACAGGCTGCAGGATTGTAGTCCTTCTTGCTTCTGATGTCTGCCCTCTGGTGGATGGGGCTATCTAAAAGGTTTGTGCAAGCTTCCTGATGGGACTGCTGGTGGGTAGACCTGGGTGTTGATCTGGTGGGAAGAGCTCAGTCAAACTTTAATCCACTTGTCTGCTGATGGGTGGGGCTGTGTTCCTTCCGTGTTGGGTGTTTGGCCTGAGGCAACCCAGCACTGGAGGCTACAGGCTCTTTGGTGGGGCTAATTGTGGACTCCAGGAGGGCTCACGCCAAGGAGTACTTCCCAGAACTTCTGCTGCCAGTGTCCTTGTCCCTGTGGTGAGCCACAGCCACCTCCCGCCTCTGTAGGAGACCCTCCAACACTAAGAGGTAAGTCTGGTTCAGTCTCTTATGGGGTCACTGCTCCTTCCCCTGGGTCCCGATGTGCACACTACTTTGTGTGTGCCTTCCAAGAGAAGAGTCTCTGTTTCACTCAGTCCTGTCCAAGTCCTGCTAGCAAATCACACTAGATTTCAAAGTCTGATTCTCTGGGAAGTCCTACTCCTGTTGCCAGACCCCCAGGTTGGCAAGCCTGATATGGGGCTCAGAACCTTCATGCCAGTGGGTGGTCTTCTGTGGTATAAGTGTTCTCCAGTTTGTGAGTCACCCACCCCAGTTATGGGATTTGATTTTATTGTGATTGTGCCTCTCCTACCGTCTCATTGCAGTTTCTTCTCTTTCGACGTGGGGTAACTTTTTGGTGAGTGCCAGTGTCTTCTTGTCGATGATTGTTCAACAGTTAGTTGTGATTCCGGCGCTCTCGGAAGAGGGAGTGAGCGCACATCCTTCTACTCTGCCATCTTGAACCAATCTCCCCCAACATTTGGTATTGTTAAAATGAGGCTTTTAGGAAGAATCTTTTCACTATATATCCTTCTCACCTTTTGAATTTAAACCATATGCACACATTGCTTATTCATAATTAATTAAATAAAAATATAACATAAACACTTAACAAAAAATGAAAGATATGAGCTAGCAAAAGTGATTTCATTTATTTTTTCTTAAGATAGATGAATGGCTAGGAAATCTCTTAACAAGGTGTACAGAAAGGGAACTGATGTAATGATGTTACCAGAGCATTTATATATTGCCAGTTCTCTCAAAATGAACCAAAAACTTCCAGAGAGAACAGATAAGGTAAAGAACTAGTGCAGAGCTTACTAGCAAAACCAATATGCTATGGGAAATCTCCACACAGAATTCTCAATCAAGAGGTCCCAATAACAGAAAATGCTGGTGCATGTATCCTCAATAAATTCCATCTCTTTTGTCTAGTTTGGTCTGGTTGTCACTTCACATCCACTGTTTTCCTCAGCCATAAAGCAGGGCTGCATTGATTTCCAAATGTACTTACTCAACACTTACAGCATCTTCTACAATCCAGGCATATTGACATTAGACACATAAAGGCCAATAAGACACTGTCCTTGCTCTCAAGCATCTTGTGACTCCAGTGAGGGAGAAAGACAGGCAAAATGATAGAGTGTGATAAGTGTCATAACCCAGATATGCCCAGGATGATGAGGGAGCAAAGGAAGCACAGCTAAACCAGATGTGTGGAGCAGAAAGATCACCAGAGAAAACTTGGTTGGGCTGAGTTTTGAAGGATGAATGGTAATTAATTAAAAAGAAAAGGAGGAAGAGTATACCAGGCAGACAGAACAGCATATGCAAAGGCATGGAAGCATAAAAAAGCAGATATCTTTAGGAACTTTAATATCACAATATGATTGCAATGAAGAGTATGTTTCAGGTGGAGACAGTAATCAGGGGAGGCCAGAGAGGTAGGCAGGAGAAAGATCATTATAAAGCTTAATTCCTAAGCTAAGAAATTCCAACTTTATCCTGAAAGCTTTGGTAGACCATGGAATATTTTAGGCTGAGGACGAATCTGATTTTCATAATGAAAAGATGAAAAGTTTTCTTATGCTGCTTGTTTGGACAGAGAAACAGAGGGGAAAAAAGAAGTAAGGAAAGGAGAAACAGGAAAAGGGGGGTCATAGAAAGCAAGAAAAGTAAGGAAAGTAAAGCTAAGAAGAAAAGGCAGAAAAGAAGGAATTGGACCTTTTTAAAAAATTGTTAAAACATAGGAGAATATTTTCGTGACTTTGGAGTAGGCAAAAAGCTCTTAAAGAGGACACAGAAAACATTAAACATAAAATTGATAAATTAGACAATATTAAATCTAAGAGCACCTGTTCATCAAAAGACATTATTAAGAGAATTAAAAGGCAACTCCACAGTGGAAAGGATATTTGCAATTGCATACGTCAGATAAGGGACTCACATCCAGAATAACTTTCATAAATCAATAAGAAAATGACAGACAACCCAATAGAAAAATGTATAGACGATTCACAAAATAAGCTATCCAAATAACCAATAAGCACAGGAAAGATTCTCAACTCCATTCGCCATCAGGGAAATACAAAATAAAACCACATGAAATGCTATTACACAATCACCAGAATGGCTGAAATGAAAAAGTTCATTTTCAGAATCTACTAAAGCTGAATATATATTCCCTACGATTCATTAATTCTACTCCTAGGTATACATCCTAGAAGGTACTAGGATATTCATAGCAGCACTATTTGCAATAGGTAAACCGTAGAAACTACCCAAATACCCTCAGTAGTTGAATGGAGGACTAATTTGCGGTATATTCACAAAAATGTGATACTTTACAGCAAATGAGAACAAATGATCTACAGGAACATGCAAAAATATGGATGAATTTCATGAACATAACGATGAATAAAAGGAGCTAGACACAGAAAAGCACAACCTGTACAGTTCCACTCACATGAAGTGCAAAAAGAGACAAGGTGATTCTACGTGGTTGGAGTCAAGATAGAGGTTGTTGGGGAGGGTAGCACTTGAACTTGAGGAAAGTGGGCAGGATTTGCAGACAGAACAAATTTGGAGTCTAACACCAGAGGTTTTAGGGTTTTATACAGCATTTAAGACTCTAGCTTGCAGTGTTTGGGGACATTGATAAGATGACTATCTAAGGGGGAGGATTTGGGGCAGGGACAGGGCCCAAGGAATGACAGGGAATTACACCTCTCCTCTCAATAGCCACAGAATCTAAAAATTCCCATTAAGTGGCTCATTCCTTTGGGTTAAGAACTTCCCTTTCTGGACACAGCAAAAGAGAGGTAGGGCTATGGTCCCTGGTGTAATGCAGACCTGTTTCCCTTACATATCTATAAAGGACAGTATCTGAGCCAGAGGGCTCAGCAGCGCCCTGTGACTTGCCCTCTGTAAGTGACGCTGGGAATCCTACTGAGTTGTCAGCCTGAGAAAGAGGCAGAAACCACCTGAGATATGAGAAATCCCAAGGACCTTAAAAGTCCGCTGCTCTAGTGAACCCGAACTTTTGGCCACAGGAAGCCCTGGCTAACAGGAGAAACCACAGGTAGGCTTAGGGGGTGGTGTTCGCAAAAGAAAAATCTAGAAGCATCTCCCTCTTCCACCTGCAAGCCTGCTTTACCACCAAGAAGTCTCTTTTGGGAGGCATCGGCATGAACAGTAGACAGGAGGGTCAGACCAGAGAAGCCCCATTACCCAAGATCTCTGACACTGTTACCATCCCAGCTGAATCACCTTCAACATCCAAAGAGAGACTACATAGAGATGACTAGTTTTGGAATGCATACTTCCCTGTGGAGGGAGGACAGCCATTCCTCATCAGGAAATGGGGTGACATTGGAGGCTCAGAAAGTCTGTGTACAGTCTACAGGCAGCAAGAGACTAACTGTCCAACTTCCAGTGGAGAAGGCAACCTGGAAAGGCTGGGTTAAATCAAGTCTGCTTCTAGCTCTTTCAGCCATGACCCACAAAGAGAAACACATTTTACATTGAAAGCCAATATACACATACACAAATCTGAGTTCTCATCAACTGCAAGAAAAACCATAATTTTACCACTGAGAAAGAAAAAAATGTTGTCTATAACAAAACTCATCCTGATTTAAGAGATTTATGATGAAAAAATGTATATCTTATATGGAATGCTACGTCTTGGATGGAACACAGAGAACATTTCAAGCATCAGTACTAATCTTTATTATGTGTAGTCCACTTTGATATTTACTACTCTCTTCTATTCTATTTAATGTCATTTCTCCCCAAAACACCAGTAATGGCCCATTCAATTGATTTCAAATCCATTAATGGGTGGCAAGCTACAATTTGAAAAACACTGGATTAGAATTAAGGTATAGGACTTCTGGATAATTTTATTGAGAACTCTGAAAAGTTGAAATGGAATCTACTGGTAGGACAACTGTAATTATGGTACAGCATATCAGTACCCATCTCTGGGCTGAATAGCTAGAAGCCTGAGGGAGACCAGAGTGTAGATATTGCTATGGGAATCATTCAAGACACCGGTGCTGTGCTGCGGATGGGCACTGCTATAATTAAGCCACGAGACATGTCAGCCAGGGCGTTTCTGAGTGCTGATTCGTGCATGCCTCCTGTATGTTGTAAGGTATGTGTTCAAACTTAGAGCGACCGAAAGGCCCTAAAAAAGTGCAATACTCCTTCCCTGTAACACCCCTGCCCGGGGTGTTGGGCTATTCTTTATAAACCTGGTTGAAGAAGGAAAATACCCTAACTTGTTTTATAAGTTCTTCCAGATCCAAGTATAATGGCCAATCAGAACCCTACTTTGGTGCCATAGTTATACTCCTATTTTGGAGTCATATCTGTTCTATTCACATGAGAGTCCAGGGAGAAATCAGATGAGGGTTTATTAGTTGGCCTACTTGAACACTTTGCTATGCACTGCACCTCATTTGAGGGAGATGTAAGCTGAGGCATACAGATTACTGAATGACTTTCTATAGGAATTACAGACAAGTTGAACACCTTATCAAGAGTTTAACCAGAAGGTTAAAACCTGGGGCTTCAGAAGCAGATTAGAGCTTTTATTGATCCCAACGAAGTCTTTCTCTTTCTCTGGCAGTTCAGGCCTAATTGCTTTGCCCTTTGATATTTGTTTCAGTTCTCCTTTGTCAGTTAACACCCTGCTTCTCATAAAATATGACCATATAAAATGCACATATCCATATCTCAATGATTATCTGAAATGCGACTGTTTGGATCCTTGACTCACCTCACTCCACATTTTCCCTCTGGCCCCAGCCAAGAGGATAACTAGAGGTTGAGATCCAGCTCAGGCTTGTCCAATGAGCATCCTGGCACAAAGCATCTTCTGCTTGGGGAGAGAGGCCCCTTTTGGAGTTTGTACCAAAAGACCATATGTATTAGTGGAGGGCCCTGTAAATGGGGAGAGAAGAGGTGAAACAGTCGTTCTATCATATTTCAGATCTATCATAAGAACATGTAGAGTTGGACGAAGGCTCACACTTCTGAATTAAAATACCAAGTGATTCCATAGAGCGGGCCGATATTTAGGAAGAACTGAGAGTGATTTGAAATTTAAATAAGTGTTACCATAAGAATAATCATCATTATTCTTTAATAAACAATGTCACTTTTACTATAAAACTAAGATCTTACTGTAACACAGGGGTCAAGAAATCCACAGCCCTGGGTCCAAATTCTACAGGTGCCCCTTACCACCTGTGTGGTTTTGGGGACAGTGTTCAACTTCCACTGAACTCAGAATTCTCATCTGTTAATTGAAAGTAAGTATGCCTACTTCATAAGATTGTTCTGAAGAGTAAATGAGATCATACATATAAAATGTCTGGCACAAGGCTTAGCATAAGTGTTGTATAATCATGTTTTCTGGAGTAGAATTTGTTAGAAGTACAGGTACTAAAATAAAACAAAACAGCAAGGACTAGAATCTGTTTGAGAGTAGGATTTGTTGCAGCCTACTATGGTGTTTGATTCCAAGGAACACCAAGGAGGGGGATGCCAAGGAGGAAGTTGAGAATTAAATTGTCCATCAAAGATGCAATCAGAACAAGGAGAGTAATCAGAAAGTGCTCGCTGCCTAAGTGCTTCTAGGTGGAGGAGGGAAGGCAGACAGAGAAAAAATCTAGTAGATTCAACAACCTCTATTTTCCAGTTGACTTTGCCGTGAAAATCACAGAAAATGGCAGTATCTGTGAGATATTACAACCCTCATTTTTTACACAATCACATGTTAATATTTCTCCTGTTGACTATATTGTAAAATTCACACAATTTCAGTTTTGGTCCAAAAACTCTTCAAATTTCCCTCTGGTGACCTTACAGAGCACACCTCCCTTGAATGCTTTCCTGACTCTACAGTATTAAATTAATGTTGGGTGAAACTAGGAATTCATCTGACCCCCCTATTCTGACCTCGGTTCTGAGGCAGGAAATAGATGGGCCCTCAGGGCAAACGTTTTGATTTCGTTCCTTGTGGACTGATACTCCAAGATGGGAATAACAGGACAACTGAGAGAGAAGGCTGGGCCCTGCCCAGAGAGAAGATAAGAGACCACATATTCCTCATTCTCAAAGTCAGGAGACCTCCGCAACTATACATGTGCAGAAAGGCTCCTTGGAGGTCAAAAGGGGAATGACACCAAGTGGTCAAACCTACCCATAGGCCTCTTCGGTAGACTCCATCTTGGCTAAGAGATGTGCACGCACACATGGGAGAATCCTGAGATACACCAAATATGGACTCTGAACCAGGCAAATCAAAATGATTGGTCAAAGGAAACCCGGAAGAAATGCCCCACAGAAATGATTCAAACTGCCACAAGGGCGTGACTCTCTCTCTGAGCCCGCCCGTGTGTCTATCCACACATACTGTACTTCTTTTTTTCTTCCTAATAAATTCTTTACTTGTTTCACTACTTTCCGTCTTTGCAGGAATTCTTTTTCTGCAAAGCTGTAGGGCCAGGGCCTTGTCACTGACCACTAGCCTAGTGGCTAGAATTCGGTGCTCTCACCCCTGTGACCTGACCTCAGTCACTGGCTGGGAACTGAAACCCTGCTTCAAGCCACTGCAGGCCAAGGCCACCTGAGATCAGTTCTTGGTCATTTCTTATACATTCCCATATATTTTATAGTCTGTGTCCTGAAAAATCCATTCTCAGTACACAGTTCATATGTCCCTTAAGAACAGAATAATGAAGAGATAGTCCCATCTAATCCCACAGTCTGCTAAGGATCCTCCAGTTACCTGGGATCAGACATGGGTCCTCTGGTCCAGGATAGATCCTGTGGGTTTGGTGTTGTTTGTGTATATTCCTACCAGGGGAATCCACTACATGAGAGCTCCTTCAATCTTATGAGTTCACATGGAGAGATAAATAAAGAAGCACTCTGGGTGTTTTCATTATTGTCATTATATTTATCGTGCTGGTTAGAGAGGACTCAGAAAGCCACAACCATGTCTTCCTCTGCTCAGATGTCATTATTACCAAAAGACATTGCAGCAAACGTACAAAAGCAGGATTTCTCAACACAGTCTAAAGAGGCAAGGTAAAAAGGATAAATCACCTCCATCCTGGACCCTTAGCTTGTAATTTCTGACATCAATGACGACGAAGGCAAGTTTACTGCCTCAGTTGCTGCATTTGTTCTCAAACTATGTCATCTTCCGATGCCAGCTTAACTTAATATTTTTCAAATCATTTTGACCACCTCATGCCATCCAAACTCCAAAGGAAATAGTATCTATGCCCCAACTCTGAGGACACGTGGTTGTGGGTCAGCCCTCTTCCAGAAGGTCACCACTGTGTAATTCAGATTTAGGCCATTTAATGTAACTGTTAGTCCTCTCACTCCAGAATCCATCTGGGATCAATTCAGCCTATGATAGCAACACTGTTCTTTGGAATAGTTGGCCAGGACTGGTTTTCTTAGTTTAACATGTAAGAGACCCACTTCTCCAAAAGTGTTAGGTTGAAAAATCTGTTACAAATAAAAACCATGAGAGTCAAATCAGGCCAATTGTATCTATCCAGCAAAGATGAGAGGGCACATTTTTTTCGATACGTTAAAGGGCTAAATGAGTGCTCAGTAATACTAACACCGGGAAACCTTAGGATCAAGACAAATCAAAAATATTCCAAATGAGTCTGATTCATGTTAAATATTTCCTGTCTCACTGACCAACAGTCCATGTTAAAACCAGTCCTAACTCCTTTTGGAAGTCTTGTTCTGTCACCCACATGAAAGGTAATGTAAGAATTTTGATTGGTGATGCAAGATTGCTAATTCTCATTGGGTAGTTCTCCCCATTAGTCAGAGATCAGCCATGCCAACTTGGAGGTCTCACATGATTTGTGGCGGGCTGCCATTGGGAACTGGCTGTCAAACACTAGGACTAACGGAAATATAGTCTAAAGGGCAAATCCATCCCTTGCTTACATGGGGACAGTTCCTAACCACACAAGGAAGCTTCAACTGCATCCCAAGTTCTGAGATCTGCAGTCTTTTCTTTGTGACCACCTTCTTCTCATCATCAGCAAATCCCCACTGACAATCTCTCTCTCTTTTCCCTTGGAAAATGCCAAAATACTCCCAAAAGAAAATACTATCTTTCCAAATTCTTAGTTGAATTGGAAAGGAGAGATTTGAGATTTAAAATTCATGGCAGGTACCCAGAATAGAGCCTGTGTTTCCACAGAGCTGGAACTCCTGGCTCGGGGTCTCTTCCCTCCGGCCTCACTGAATTTCCCCGGAGCCCGAGGGGAGGGTGGCCTCACAGAGGCTGCAGGCTCTGGAAGGGCCTCACCAGCCAAAACCATGACAATCCTTGGGACCGAGGGCCAGCCATGTGGAGGACAGCTCTTGGTGCTCCAGGCAGGCGTCAGTGCTGTGCCACTGAGCTGGGAGAGCCAAGTTCAGGACACTGGTCCACAAGAGACCTTCCAGCTCCACGTAATATCAAATGGCGAAAATCTCCCAGAGATCTCCATCTCAATGCCAAGACCCAGCTCCACTCAACGACCAGCAAGCTACAGTGAAGGACACCCTATGTCAAAAAGCTAGCAAGACAGGAACACAACCCCATCCATTAGCACAGAGGCTGCCTAAAATCATAATAAGGCCACAGACACCCCAAAACACACCACCGGACGTGGTCATGCCCACCAGAAAGACAAGATCCAGCCTCATCCACCAGAATACAGGCACTAGTCCCCTCCACCAGGAAGCCTACATACCCACTGAACCAACCTTAGCCACTGGGGACAGACACCAAAAACAATGGAAACTACAAATCTGCAGCCTGGGAAAAGGAGACCCCAAACAATAAGATAAGCAAAATGAGAAGACAGAGAAACACACAGCACATGAAGGAGCAAGATAAAAACCCATCAGACCTAACAAACGAAGAGGAAATAGGCAGTCTACCTGAAAAAGAATTCAGAATAATGATAGTAAAGATGATGCAAAATCTTGGAAATAGAATGGAGAAAATACAAGAAACGTTTAACAAGGTCCTAGAAGAACTAAAGAGCAAACAGAGATGAACAACACAAAAAATGAAATTAAAAATTCTCTAGAAGGGATCAATAGCAAAATAACTGAAGCAGAAGAACGGATAAGTGACCTGGAAGATAAAATAGTGGAAATAACTACTGCAGAGCAGAATAAAGAAAAAAGAATGAAAAGAATTGAGGACAGTCTCAGAGACTTCTGGGACAACATTAAATGCACCAACATTCGAAATACAGCGGTCCCAGAAGAAGAAGAGAAAAAGAAAGGGACTGAGAAAATATGTGAAGAGATTACAGCTGAAAACTTCCCTAATATGGGAAAGGAAATAGTTAACCAAGTCCAGGAAGCACAGAGAGTCCCATACAGGATAAATCCAAGGAGAAACATTCCAAGACAGATATTAATCAAACCATCAAAAATTAAATACAAAGAACAAATTTTAAAAGCAGCAGGGGAAAAACAACAAGTAACACATAAGGGAATCCTCATAAGGTTAAAAGCTGATCTTTCAGCAGAAACTCTGCGAGCCAGAAGGGAGTGGCAGGACATATTTAAAGTGATGAAAGAGAAAAACCTACAACCAAGAGTACTGTACCCAGTACTGTACTCATTCAGATTTGATGGAGAAATTAAAAGCTTCACAGACAAGCAAAAGCTATAAGAATTCAGCACCACCAAACCAGCTTTACAACAAATGCTAAAGGAACTTCTCTAGGCAGGAAACACAAGAGAAGGAAAAGACCTACAATAACAAACCCAAAACAATTAAGAAAATGGGAATAGGAACATACATATCGATAATTACCTTAAATGTAAATGGATTAAATGCTCCAACCAAAAGACATAGACTGGCTGAATGGATACAAAAACAAGACCTGTATATATGCTGTCCTCAAGAGACCCACTTCAGACTTAGGGACACATACAGACTGGAAGTGAGAGGAGGGAAAAAGATATTCCATGCAAATGGAAATCAAAAGAAAGCTGGAGTAGCAATTCTCCTATCAGACAAAAATAGACTTTAAAACAAAGACTATTAGAAGAGACAAAGAAAGACACTACACAATGATCAAGGACAGTACATAATGATCACTACATAATGATCAAGGACACGACAAATTGATCAATCCAAGAAGAAGATATAACAATTGTAAATATTTATGCACTCAACATAGGAGCACCTCCATACATAAGGCAAACACTAACAGCCATAAAAGGGGAAATCGACAGTAACACATTCATGGTAGGGGACTTTAACACCCCACTTTCACCAATGGACAGATCATCCAAAATGAAAATAAATAAGGAAACACAAGCTTTAAATGATACATTAAACAAGGTGGACTTTATTGATATTTATAGGACATTCCATCCAAAAACAACAGAATACACATTCTTCTCAAGTGCTCATAGAACATTCTCCAAGATAGATCATATCTTGGGTCATAAATCAAGCCTTGGTAAATTTAAGAAACTTGAAATCATATCAAGTATTTTTCTGACCACAACGCTATGAGACTAGATATCAATTACAGGAAAAAAATCTGTAAGAAATACAAACACACTGAGTCTAAACAACACACTACTTAATAACCAAGAGATCACTGAAGAAATCAAGGAGGAAATCAAAAAACACCTAGAAACAAATGACAATGAAAACACGAAGACCCAAAACCTATGGGATGCAGCAGAAGAAGTTCTAAGAGGGAATTTTATAGCTATACAAGCCTACCTTAAGAAACGAGAAACATTTCAGATAAACAACCTAAACTTACACCTAAAGCAATTAGAGAAAGAAGAACAAAAAAACCGAAAGTTAAGAGAAGGAAAGAAATCATAAAGATCAGATCAGAAATAAATGAAGAAGAAATGAAGGAAACGATAGCAAAGATCAATAAAAGTAAAAGGTGGTTGTTTGAGAAGATAAAGAAAATTGATAAACCATTAGCCAGACTTATCAAGAAAAAAAGGGAGAAGACTCAAATCAATAGAATTAGAAATGAAAAAGGAGAAGTAACAACTGACACTGCAGAAATATAAAGCATCATGAGAGATTCCTACAAGCAACTATACGCCAATAAAATGGACAACCTGGAAGAAATGGACAAATTCTTAGAAATGCACAACCTTCTGATACTGAACCAGGAAGAAATAGAAAATATGAACAGCCCAATCACAAGCACTGAAATTGAAACTGTGATTAAATATCTTCCAACAAACAAAAGCCCAGGACCAGATGGCTTCACAGTCGAATTCTATCAAACATTTAGAGAAGAGCTAACATCTACCCTTCTCAAATTCTTCCAAAATATAGCAGAGGAAGGAACACTCCCAAACTCATTCTACGAGGTCACCATCACCCTGATATGAAAACCAGACAAACATGTCACAAGGAAAGAAAACTACAGGCCAATATCACTGATGAACATAGATGCAAAAATCCTCAACAAAATATTAACAAATAGAATCCAACAGCACATTAAAAGGATCATACATTATGATCAAGTGGGGTTTATCCCAGGAATGCAAGGACTCTTCAATATACGCAAATCAATCAACATGATACACCATATTAACAAATTGAAGGAGAAAAACCATATGATCATCTCAATAGATGCAGAGAAAGCTTTCGACAATATTCGACACCCATTTATGATAAAAACCCTCTGGAAAGTAGGCATAGAAGGAAAGTTCCTCAACATAGTAAAGGCCATATATGACAAACCCACAGCCAACATCGTCCTCAATGGTGAAAAACTGAAACCATTTCCACTAAGATCAGGAACAAGACAACGTTTCCCACTCTCACAACTATTATTCAGCATAGTTTTGGAAGTTTTCACCACAGAAGTCAGAGAAGAAAAAGAAATAAAAGGAATCCAAATCAGAAAAGAAGAAGTAAAGCTGTCACTGTTTGCAGATGACATGATACTATACATAGAGAATCCTAAAGATGCTATCAGAAAACTACTAGAGCTAATCAATGAATTTGGTAAAGTAGCAGGATACAAAATTAATGCACAGAAATTTCTTGCATTCCTATACACTAATGATGAAAAATCTGAAAGTGAAATTAAGAAAACACTCCCATTTACCACTGCAACCAGAAGAATAAAATATCTAAGAATAAGCTTACCTAAGAAGAAAAAAGACCTGTATGCAGAAAATTATAAGACACTGATGAAAGAAATTAAAGATGATACAAATAGATGGAGAGATATACCATGTTCTTAGATTGGAAGAATCAACATTGTGAAAATGACTGTACTACCCAAAGCAATCTACAGATTCAACGCAATCCCTATCAAACTACCACTGGCATCTTTCACAGAACTAGAACAAAAAATTTCACAATTTGTATGGAAACACAAAAGACCCCAAATAGCCAGAGCAACCTTGAGTAAGAAAAACGGAGCTGGAGGAATCAGGTTCCCTGACTTCAGACTATACTACAAATCTACAGTAATAAAGACAGTATGGTAGTGGCACAAGAACAGAAATATCGATCAATGGCACAGGATAGAAAGCCCAGAGATAAACCCACACACATATGGTCACCTTATCTTTGATAAAGGAGGCAAGAATATACAGTGGAGAAAAGACAGCCTCTTCAATAAGTGGTGCTGGGAAAACTGTACAGATACATGTAAAAGAATGAAATTAGAACACTTTCTAACACCATGCACAAAAATATACTCCAAATGGATTAAAGACCTAAATGTAAGGCCAGACACCATCAAAGTCTTAGAGGAAAACATAGGCAGAACACTGTATGACATAAACCACAGCAAGATCCTTTTGACCCACCTCCTAGAGAAATGGAAATAAAAACAAAAATAAACAAATGGGACCTAATGAAACTTAAAAGCTTTTGTACAGCAAAGGAAACAATAAACAAGACGAAAAGACAACCCTCAGATTGGGAGAAAATATTTGCAAACGAAGCAACTGACAAAGGATTAATCTCCAAAATATACAAGCAGCGCATGCAGCATGCAGTCAATATCAAAAAAACAAACAACCCAATCCAAAAATGGGCAGAAGACCTAAATAGACATTTCTCCAAAGAAGACACACAGATTGCCAACAAACACATGAAAGAATGCTCAACATCATTAATCATTAGAGAAATGCAACTCAAAACCACAATGAGATATCATCTCACACTGGCCAGAATGGCCATGATCAAAAAATCTACAAATAATAAATGCTGGAGAGGGTGTGGAGAGACCTCTTGCACTGTTGGTGGGAATGTAAATTGATACAGCCACTGTGGAGAACAGTATGGCGGTTCCTTAAAAAACTACAAATAGAACTACCATATGACCCAGCAATCCCACTACTGGGCATATACCCTGATAAAACCAAAATTCAAAAAGAGTCATGTACCAAAATGTTCACTGCAGCTCTATTTACAATAGCCCGGAGGTGGAAACAACCTAAGTGCCCATCATCGGATGAATGGATAAAGAAGATATGGCACATATATACAATGGAATATTACTCAGCCATAAAAAGAAACGAAATTGAGCTCTTTGTAATGAGATGGATAGACCTAGAGTCTGTCATACAGAGTGAAGTAAGTCAGAAAGAAAAAGATAAATACCGTATGCTAACACATATATATGGAATTTAAGAAAAAAAAATGTCATGAAGAACCTAGGGGTAAGACAGGAATAAAGACACAGACCTACTGGAGAACGGACTTGAGGATATGGGGATGGGGAAGGGTGAGCTGTGACAGGGCGAGAGAGAGGCATGGACATATATACACTAACAAATGTAAGGTAGATAGCTAGTGGGAAGCAGCCGCATGGCACAGGGATATTGGCTCGGTGCTTTGTGACCACCTGGAGGGGTGGGATAGGGAGGGTGGGAGGGAGGGAGACACAAGAGGGAAGAGATATGGGAACATACGTATATGTATAACTGATTCACTTTGTTATAAAGCAGAAACTAACACACCATTGTAAAGCAATTATACCCCAATAAAGATGTTTAAAAAAAAAAAAGATGTGACATATATATATACAACGGAATATTACTCAGCCATAAAAAGGAACGAAACTGAGTTATTTACAGTGAGGTCGATGGACTTAGAGACTGTCATACAGAGTGAAGTAAGTCAGAAAGAGAAAAACAAATACCGTATGCTAACACATATATATGGAATCTAAAAAAAGAAAAAGTAAAAGAAAATGGTCAGAAGAACCTAGGGGCAAGACGGGAATAAAAATGCAGACCTACTAGAGAATGGACTTGAGGATATGGGGAGGGGGAAGGGTAAACTGGGACAAAGTGAGAGAGTGGCATGGACATATATACACTACCAACCATAAAACAGATAGCTAGTGGGAAGCAGCCACATAGCACAGGGAGATCAGCTCAGTGCTTTGTGACCACCTACAGGGGTGGGATAGGGAGGGTGGGAGGGAGAGAGATGCAAGAGGGAAGAGATATGGGGACATATGTATATATATAACTGATTCACTTTGTTATAAAGTAGAAAATGATACACCATTGTAAAGCAATTACACTCTAATAAAGATGTTTAAAAATAAAAAAATAAGAATAAA
Source organism: Phocoena phocoena (assembly GCF_963924675.1). Classification (NCBI taxonomy): domain Eukaryota; kingdom Metazoa; phylum Chordata; class Mammalia; order Artiodactyla; family Phocoenidae; genus Phocoena; species Phocoena phocoena. Next base: position 31,462,356 of record NC_089221.1, on the reverse strand, counting down.
TAAATAATATAAAATTCATGGCAGAGGCAGACTCATTCATTACACCTTCAAAGGCTATGATTTGGGCTAATGAGAAAATAGGCCAATCATACATGGGAGGTATTCTGTACCCTCCTTTGCTGAAAATCTATTTCAAGCAGCCAAAAATACACATTCAGGAATAAACAGGCTGGCTCTTTCCAATGTCTTCTCAGCTGACAGTTCAAGTGGTATGATAGTGATGTTCGGGTAGTAAACGTTGTAGATTAGCATGCCAAACACAAGTAAAACAGGGCCAACACCATCAGGGATGTCTATAAGCAATTCCCCTGCTTCCGATCTGAAGAAACCCAACTAGAGGCCCGTCATATAGTCTATACAAGTGCCTAGAGAAATCTATAAAACCCAGAGAGCTATGTATCTTGGTGAGCCAACTCTAATCCACATGCAGCAATTTAAAACCCTCCTTCTTCCTCTGCCCCATGGCAAAAAGTGAGTCTGTTCCATCTTTTTACAATGATTGCTGTTACTTTCCAGCATAAGTCTAATCTTATTTTGTAAATCCTATTCCTGACACACCTCAAACCATCTGTCTATTCTTCTTGGGTTAGCTTGGGGCTGTTTAGCAAATGTATGTCATTACCTGTAAGTGGAATATTTTTGAGGAGAGTGCATGCCCCTTCTATGTTGCCATGGTTGCTAGGTGTTCCTAAATAATCTCCTTTGGTTCTTCCTCTAAACCCAATATGCCTTTAGTAATTTTTAATATGTGTAAAATAAGGGCCAAGAGACAAAAGGCATGCATGCAACTATTTGGGTTTAAGATTCAAAGTAATTTTGCACGTGCTCTTGAATACAAAAGAATCAGTTGAAATTTTACTAAAAAATTACACATGTCAATTTGAGAAAAAAAGTTAGCCTATGTTTCAGATTCAGACTTGCCAAGAGTTTTAGGAAAAAAGGTGATAAAATCTGAGTGGTAGAAATTCCACCATTCTTGTCCTTGTGGAGCTGGGCCAGGTTCTCACCAAATCTCTTCAATTTATCTCTCCTTTATCATTTTACCATTTCTCCCGTGTTTAGAACTACAAGAGGTTGGTAAAGGCCTTAGAACTCCAAACTAGAGAAGGATATGTTGATTCAAAGAGCACAGACAAACATGAGAAAAGATAACTCACATCATTAGTAACCAAGGGAATACAGAAAAAATTAATAATGAGATTACTGTTGGCTCCCCAAAATGGCAAAGATTAAAAACAGTGAAAACATTTAGTGAGGCTGCAGGGAAATGGGTACTCTTAGGCACTGCTGGAGAAAGTAGAGTTTTTACAACCCTCGCAGAGGCACTCTGGAAGAATCCAGCAAAAACTTCCTGGTTCACACCTTTCATATCTTTACCTTTACTTCTCAGTCTCTATTCTAGAGAAATTACTAGCATGTGTACATGCATGCAAAAAAAAATGTGATAGCAGCATTGTTTACAAGATCCAAAAATTGAAAACAACCTATCAGTAGGGAAATGGCTAAACTACAGCTGATCTACCTGACGGAATCTTTTGCTTTCATTAAAATGAATGAGGCAGTTCAGCATCATCTGACGTGAAAAGATTTCTAAGTAATTAAGGCAGCAATTTGCAGAGCATTAATATGTTCCAATTTATGGAAAACGATACAATTTCTAGGTCTGTAACGAGGTTAAAATGAAACTCTTTTTCAGCTTTGTCTAAGGCTCCAAGAGACTCAGAACAAAGCAATAGGTGATTAGGGCTCTCACATTTCAAAATGAGCTGCTAGACAGCCTAGACGGACTTGGAAAGGACACATCCACTACAACGGTTAGCCCATCACCCACCTCAAGAGTAGAAAAGGACTGAAATTGACAAGGCTGAGAAAGAATTTCTTTAGAATGATATGTTGGGGTAGTACTTCCATCTTTACCTCAATCTAAATAAGAGGCGCTTCAAGGAGATTGCTCAGAACACTGGAGTGTATAGGAGTACTGACTAGTCTATGATCAAAATTCATCTACTGGCAAGAGACTGGATCCAGCGGCCCAGGGAGGGCCAGGCACTGAAGGCACTGCATTGAAGCAGACTGCCCTCCTCCTAAGGGCAGCAGCCAAACTGCATGTATGTTCTCTCTGGACCACATGTGAGGGAGCCAGCCAGGATCATTTTAAAAGGGGCCCCACCTGTAGAGATGCAGTCAGCACTCCCTGCTCATATCCTTCTGATCTCTTGATGATATTCGCACACCTGCTCCAGGGGTTAGCTTTCATTCTCCCCGGCAACACCTGTATCTTTTGTCAGAGGATGCCCTCAAGCTGTCGGAGCCCCTCATGTGCAGAGAGCCAGAGAGCCTGGGGATTTTGCTTGGGACTTGAAAGGACTGGAGGAATTGTTATCTAGATAAGTATCCAAGAAAGTTGAAGTGAACATTGATAGAGACAGCAAAGGGAATCTGTTTTCTACCTGTTCTCTACTGAGTCCCACTCCTTCAGTACAATGTTGACAATTACACATAGATAACCTGAGAAAAGTCTGGAAGTTGACCCACAAAACCAACTGTGATCTCTAGAGATCAGAATGATTAGGGTCGAATGATAAGAACTTGTGCATTGCATTCTATACATTTGTCTATAGTTTGATTTCTAAAAACAACAAATAAATATGCTCATCTTTTTGGTAAACACAACCTTAAGATCTATAGATACACACATACATTCATTGTGTAAGAATTCAGAAAAGAAAAAGAAAACAGACAAACCATAAACATAACTCCACTCCTCTCACACCCCACCTTTGTTAGTACAACATTTGGGGGGGTTTCATTCCCATCTTTTTGCCTTGGGTGGGCAGGCCCTCAATGGGCTCCACCAACCTAGTTAAATTCAACAAGGAAGAGTTTCGAGGGTTGTTTAATCCCTCTACCCAAATCTTCTGTGGCTATTTTGGCTATATGAAAATTTAGGTATAGGTGCAAAGAAAACAATTTGATACTTATAAGTCTCTCTTATCTACCTTAAAATGCTCACAATCTAGGTGGAGATGTGAAATAGTTAGCTAGTGGGAAGCAGCAGCTTAGCACAGGGAGATCAGCTTTGCGATGACCTAGAGACGTGGGATAGGGAGGGTGGGAGGGAGGCTCAAGAGGGAGGGATATGGGGATATATGTATGCACATGGCTGATTCACTTTGTTGTACAACAGAAACTAACACAGCATTGTGAAACAATTATACTCCAATAAAGATCTATTAAAAAATAATAATAAAGTCACTGGAAATTGGTATTAAAAAAAAATAGTCTTCAGTGTGACATCTCATGCACTGCCTCCAGACAGTAGCAAAGTGGAAGGCTAGAAGATTGAAATTTACTGTTCCTCTTATGAAACCAGAAATACACATTCCTTGCCTGGAAATGAGTACTCAAGTCAAACTTGACAAGGCTTACCGTGTCTGCCCAGAAAGCACAGCTGAATGCAAATTAAAGAGGAGACTTCATTTCCTTCCTGAGTTTTATACAAAAATCTAAGCTGTTGCAAACTCGTCTCTTAAAATACACAAATATACAGTTTGGCAAATGAAACGGCTGCTAGACATGTGGAAATTACCTCCTTGTTTGTTTTCAGTCTCCCTGTTTCCCCTAGTAACCAGAGAGAAAATTCAATTTCTAAACCTTGAAGCAGCGTGAACAATGAACAATTGTTAGCCTAGAAATAGCAGAGGAAGCCTATTACTACACAATGGAAAGTACACGGCATTGTCTTGAGATTGTGTTTACTACACCGGCTTGGTGGGTAAAATGACACGGTAGAGAGTGGGACTGGTGTCCTACTCATTAGAAATCTCTGAGAAAACCTCTACACCAAGGGTAGCCTCCAATTCCTTTCTGTTTTTCTGTTGAGTATAGGTTAGGATAATTACATGTAATTTCTCTTGACTGACTACATGAAACTTCTTACCAATTTCCACCAAACCCTCTACCAAATCAATGAAGATAGGGTCAATGGAAAGCCAGTACGATGCAAATATGCAGCAAAGGTGCTCATTTATTTCATTTAAGTGGCAAACCAAAAGTCTTGAAGAGGCAACAATTTCATGATCCACTAAAACAGCAACAGAACACACAAACGTGCTCTTTGCTTGGAATATGAAAACATTTTTCATGAGTAACTGAAATTGAGCTGAAATCTTCAAACCAGGAATGGCAAAGTGTACATTTTACCAAATTTGTTGGATGCCAGTCATACACCGAGGATAAACCCAAACTCAAACTGGTGCTAAAGTCCAATTTCCTTTTAACATTTTTTGAAAAAGGAGAAAGGAAAGAAAGGGAAGGAAGGAAGGAAGAAGGAAGGAAGGAAGGAAGGAAGGAAGGGAGGGAGGGAGGGAGGGAGAAAAGTAAACTTCCTAGACTTTAAATTGCAGTTTTTAAAAGAAGTTTCCAAGGGCTACTTGGATACTGGCTGGCGCTTACTAAACAATCCCAACAAGTTGAGTGTAAGTGAATCAAAACCAGACAGATTCCATTTCCCTTCAGGAAAATGGGTGTTTGGGGACACAAAATAGAAATAAATAAAAGCTTCCCCCAAAGCATCTGAGTTTTAACAAAACCACAGTGTTCTGAGTAAAAACTGGAGGAATGTCTTCTGTGCTTCGACCAGGGCTGGGTTTCAAAGAGGTGACAGGGAGGGGTAAGAGTGACCCCTCCATGCCAGGCACTGAGCCTCAGGGACACTGTTTTGATTTCATCCTCACAATAACCTGCATGGTAGGTAGGTTTTCTCTCCCCACTTTACAGATGAGAAAATGAAACTCAAGAACTTGAGTCACTTGCTCTAAGTCATTCAGCTAAGAAGTTACCCTATAGGACGTCTGTTTTAGGAAACTTCCCACACCACCCACACTCCTGCTACGTAAGAACCACTGATTTCTTTATCGGTGAGTATGCAAGTATGACTTGTTGATGTTTTAATAAGGCGATTTTGGCGCACACTATAGAGCAATGCTACATCTTGTCAAGACCAACACATTGCTGGCCGAGACAGTGGCAGAACCAGATGGGGGGAGGGGGAAGTCTTGTCTTGATATAACTTAGGGTCATTTTGTTTTTGTTTTTGCAGTACACGGGCCTCTCACTGTTGTGGCCTCTCCCGTTGAGGAGCACAGGCTCCGGATGCGCAGGTTCAGCGGCCATGGCTCACGGGCCCAGCCGCTCCGCGGCATGTGGGATCTTCCCGGACCGGGGCATGAACCCGTGTCCCCTGCATCGGCAGGCGGACTCTCAACCACTGCACCACCAGGGGAGCCCTAGGGTCACTTTGAATTCATGTCCTAACTCCAAGTTACTCAGCTTTGGGGCAAGTCTATGCTAAGTGCTTCATCTCCATTCACTTCTTTCATTCTCAAAATGACCCTAGGAGTTTTGTAGCACTTTTATCCCTATTTTATACCTAAGAAGACTGAGGCAGGGAAGGTCTAAGGCAGAGGCAGAGGCTAGAGGATTCTAACCCAGCCTGTCCGAGCCCTCTGGGTCCAGAGTCATGTGTCTGACTCCCCTCACCAAGCTGAAAGGGCACCTCATCCATGTGTGACAGAACTGAGTTCAGGTGACTATAACCCCAGAAATGATGCATCATTGGCTTCTTGCCTGAGTCCATTCAGACTGCTAGAACAAGATACTACATACAGACTGGGTAGCTTACAAACAACAGAAATTTATTTCTCACAGTTCTGGAGGCTGAAAGTATGAGATCCAGGCGATAGCCTTTGGTAAGGGCTCTTCTCACTGTGTCCTCACATGGTGGAAGGAGCTAAGGGGTCTCCCGGAGCCTTTTATAAGAGCACTGATGCCATTCATGAGGACTCTGCCCTCAGGACTCAAGCACCTCCCAAAGCCCCCCACCTACTAATACCATCATCTTTAGGGATTAGGATTTCAACATGAATCTGGGGGAGATACATACCACTTCTCAAGGTATGTGACCATCAGAACTTGATAGCATCTTCCTACACATTCATTCATTCATCCAACAGTATTGATTAAGTGCCTATGCTATATAAAAATAGGGGTTATAAAAAGATATTCAGGTCCTTGTCTTCAGGAAATGCAAAAAACGTAACAGCCTCAAGTTGGTCACATGTCAAACTTACTTGGTTCTGAATTTGCCCCTGGCCTTCTTTCTGTTTTTACTTATCTTTTCAATTCACTTATTATTATTCACTTGTTATTTGGGACATATCCAAATTTATGGTTTAAGTTAGTTTGTCCTTGAGACTAGTGAACCTCATTGAGTCAAATGAATGGAAAAATAACGTGAAACCAAGGGCCTCTTTGGATTCATAAAATATTAGAATTTGAAGGGACCCTAGAGATGTACTGGTCAGAGTAGGCTAACTGCTGTAACAAACAACCCCAAAAGTTTATTTCTTGTTCTCACAAAATCCAATGTGTATGTTCCTGGTTAGACCACCCTCCTCCAAGTAGTGATACATGGGATCCAGGCTACTTCCACACTGTGGCTCCACCATCTCAAAAAAGAGTTTCAAGGCACCCTAGGCTCCATCCAGCCAGCAGTCAGAGGGAAGAGGGAAACTTCAGAGAAGGTACACTCAGTCCTAACTGCGACCTCCCACTGCACTGGGGAGAGTTAGTCATGTGGGCCAATTAGGCACCAGGTTACCAGGAAAAAGAAGTAGATTTAGTGAGCATGTAGCCCACCTCTACACAGACTCCAATCACCACCACCGTGCAGGGAAAAAGAACTATGCCTCCAAGCAGCTAAATGAGTCATCTCACCAGGGCTGGGTTTCAAAGCGGTGACAGGAGTAGATTCCAAGGCAGTGTTCTTTGCCTCCAATATTGATACTTTCTAAAAAGTCAAAGACTGTTTTTATTTACTATCTCATGCTTACTATAGAAAATTTGAAAAATACAGAACTTGAAGAAAATAATTGTTTATAATCTTCCAACAGTAATCATTGTTTATATTTTGATACCTATCTGCCAGTCTCTTCCATATATATTGCTGTATATATTTTTATATATATATACATAAAATTTTAATTATAAAATATTTCAAACGTACAGAAAAGTAGTATAAAAGAAACCTATATACCACCCTACATACACCACTCAGTTTAACACACGTTAACATTTTGCCATATGTGCTTCAATTCTCTCTCTTTAAAAATAAAATGGGGCCAGCTAAAACCCAACTTTATCCAATTCTCCTTCCTAAGAGAAGCCAAGAAGTGCCATCCTGAAGCTGGTATGTATAGATCCTGCATGTATTTTTACACTTTTACTACGTATTTATACATCCATAACAACGTATATTGCTTTTGTACACGTTAAATTTTTGCATAAATGATATAATGTCATTTGTATCTTGCTTTGTTTAGTCAGCAGTATGTTTTAGGACTTACCCATGTTGATACACAGCAATCACTCTCACTCTGTTGGACTAGGTGTGGTATTCCATTGGAAGACTAAGCCGTAGTCCATCTACTAATACACCGTTAGATTGTCTTCACTTTTTTCCCTTTACCATCGTTAAAAAAAAAAATTGACATCAAATTATACATACAGACTTGTTGCCTGCTTTCTCCACTTAACATTACCTAGTACCCATATCTGTTACTTGAGAATATTCTTTTTCACAGCTGCATAGTATTCTCTCATAGGAACATACCAAAATTTATTCAACCATTTCCTCTGGTCGAACATTTAGATATTTTCCAGTAATGTGCTATATAAATGATACTTCCCTAAACATCCTTTTACGTGCATTTTGGTATGATGACAAAGAAAAGACCACACAGTGCCTGTAAAGAGGGAAAGTACTACAGTGGTGAAGCAGCCATGCTCTGGTCTCACAGTCCCTGGGTTCAAATACCACCATTTCCACTCCTAACAGTGTGACTTTGGGCAAATTCCTTAACTTCCTTGTGTTTCTATAAAAAACGATTGATAATAACACTTGCTTTGAATCCAATAGTAAGCAGCTTTGTTTATATGCTTTGTGGCTTATTGGTTTTTTAAATTCCATTGTAGGCAAGCAAGGGTAATCCTGCATCTGCAAGTCCAGCTTGCGTACAGAAAGCTAAGCACAGTCCAGAGGACAGAAGGTCTTGTGAGATTGAAATCACTGACTCTAGAACAGTGCCTGGTACAGAGTAAGCACTCAGTAAGAATTAGGTTAAAAATGTTTATATTTGTAGGGACTACACATGCACACGGCACACACACGCATATCCGTGACCCTATCATACTTCAGCTATGTGATACGGTGCTGGCACACTTTAGTTCTCTCCCAATTTTTTCTTATTGATAAGGTTACCCCCATCTTCTCCCTACTTATTGTTCCATCTGGCACACCTTCCATTTTTGTTACCTTTTGCCGGGAATCCTTTAGACTCCCCAGCTGGTCCTCACAATCTGACACACCATACACCCACAGAGAGTCACAAAAACCTGTCATTGACGTGATGAAATTCTCAGACTCTCCCTTCCCAGTTCAACCAAATGATCTCTCTATCCCAGCATGTTCAAGTGTCACCTCCCACAGGCTCCTCCTCTCTTTTTGTCCTATTAATGATGTCTCACTTCTCGACGGACATCAACCAGCTTGAACCTCAGTACAGATTACCTTTTCAAAGGGATATAAAGAAACAATAAAGCACAAAATAAAGAAATCCACTTAATTTTTTAAGTCCTTCCAGATATGGCTCAATAAAAACTTCATTGGCCTTGGGAGACTTCTCCTAATTCAGCTAAACAAACACTCTTCCTTCTACTTTTAGGAATGCTGTTGGGCTTTGAAAAACTATGAAGCTCCTGAACAGGAAAGGCAATAAAAGGAAGGTATGGTTGAGCAGTGAAGCAGTCAAGCTCAAAGCCCTGCCCTCACCTCGGCAATCACCCCAAATCTGATGAGAACCATAAGTTCACAAGGAAGGACTTTACCACACAATTTGTCACTACAATTTCCAAATGGACGGGGATGATCATGGCACCTGTAATCTCTGTAGAGCCAGGGGAATACTCACAGGCCCTTAATTGTTGAACACCATCATGGTTGGAACTATTTACATATTATCAAATATGGTCTAAATTAGCCTCAAAAAAAACCAAGAAAGAAGTATCTAGAGAAGATGAAATACACACACACACACACACACACACACGCACACACCCCTGTATGTGATAAACCTAGTAGAAAAGGGGATCAGGTCCCACCCCTCCTTTTATGGGGAAAATTCACATCTTTTAATCTCTCCAAATGTATTTGTTTTCCTTAGCTGCAAGCTTAGTTACATTCTTCCAACTCATTAGTATTAATTCATTTTCCTACTGCAGCCTGACCGGAACTAATTCTGTTTTGGTTTTAACAATGAAATCCAAATGGATTTCTGCCCTCTGGCCTATAACAAGTGGTACTGTTCCTATGAGGCCATGTCTAGACTCTTTAGGATAGGCAGGGAAGAGGTCATCCTTGAGTGACTTGTGTTTTTTGAATCTGGGGAAGTTCAATAACTCTGCTGCCCCTTTTCCTACCCTCAGGAGTCCCAGATTTTGTCTTAAAATTGTGAGGCTGCATGGAGAAAGTACACATAAATCTTACCTAGTTTATGATCATGTCATCCATGATCACACTTTCTTCATAAGAATGCCATTAGGAACTGAGGATTTCACAATATGAGGTAGATGCCTATTAATGTCTTTGCTACATACCTTCTTTTTCTAACAGTTGACTTGGGCTTTTCTCTTTGTTTTGTTTGTGTGTTTGTTTTTAGTCTGTGGGGCAAATAAAGTGTTTTATTTGAAGGCAATTAGCATTGGTTGAACCATAAACATATTCTCTACCTTCATCCTGACAACTCACTCCCAACCATTTCTTTATCAAAGAAGGGAAAGCAGAGAAGGAGGAGGGGATACGAAGTAGAAGATGTAGAGAAGGAGGAGGAAGGAGAGATGGAAGGAAAGAAAGGAAGAAGGGGGGGAGGGAAAGAAGGAAGAAAGGAAGGGAGGAGGGAAGAGTATCCATTGCCATAGTATCTCAAAGAAAACGATGTATGGAATACAAAGACTTCAACTTTACGCCCAGTAAGGCCCCCAACTCTCAGTACATTCTACTGAGAGGTACAGATTCACAAAGTTTACGCCACCCTTAAGGCATAAAACAACTAGCTCCCTTAAATACAGCAAGACTTACAGACCATGATAATGAACAAAAAGAGTCCCGTAGAGTCCCTTTGAAGTGTCAATATTCCTTAGCATTTTAAAATGACTCAGACTTACATTTCTAGGCTCTTCTTAATACGATGAGATTTGCTTATACCAAACAAAATGGAGTTGTCTCAATTGGAATTGAATCTGCCTCATGGTAACTGTTGCCTAAGCACGCCCTTGTAGGGAGGTAGCATGGTGCCAGGAAGAGCAGAGTCATGGCCACCTGGAAGTGGCCCCACCCTGCCTGACAACTGCGTCCACCTTGCACAATCCATTTAACCCCCTCAGAGCCCATTTCCTCCTCTGAAAAACTTCCTACACAATCTCTCAGGGTCCTCCCTGCACTGAGAGGTCGAAAAGCTTGAAAACGAATTCACGTCTAATGTTCCCTTCATCAGTAAAATTGAAAAACAATACCTATTCTAATAGCATGGCATGTGAAATACCATAGACATGTAAATCCATTGCATAAATTTTAGAGAACTTTCAGTACATTCTACTTAGAGGTTGACAGTCACAAAGCCCATGAATCACAGCTTCCAAGAGTCCATGGTTTATGGTTCCAGGATTCATGGTTCTATGACTCCAAGATCTTGCTCTAAGAGAATAAATTACTTGAGACACTAAAAGAGAACATCCTTGAATTAGACACATATTGAGTATCCAGGATAGTGATGAGCCTTGGAGACAGTCCTGGAAGGATCTATTGCCACTCTGTAATTCAGCCCTTGATATACGAGGATTTGGCACAGGTGGCTGTAGGGAGGTGGTGGTTGGATAAGATACGAGCAATTGAGTTTCAGGACATTTCTGCCATTAGCATTATTCCCACTCTCTGACTTCTGAGAACTACCACCCACTTACATACGGCTATTTGGGGGAACACAAGGCAGAAAGATGCCAGAATGGGACATTTTCTTATCTTGAACTCCCATCTAGTGCCCCCAGCTGACTTGGAGGTGGAATGACAGTGACGGCAAAGGTCACACAGCTAGAAGTAGGCCGAGTATAAGGACAGGACACATCCAGAAATGCAGGGAGCCTGGTGATGCGATGTCACTTACTGCACATAAAGGACAGTAATGAGAAATCACTGGGTTCATCCTTCTACGTGATAGATCTTAATCTTGCTCCAAGCATTACAAAAAGGTTGCATTAATGGTCTGCTGTTGATTTTCTGGGTCAGGTTGACTCCTGTCCTCCAGCTCAAGAGAGGAGGGACCAGCAGGAATCCTGAGAACACAAGAGGAAGACTGCGCTCCAAGCTGAAAACGATGAATAGAATACCGGCTTGTTAGAGATATGATGGTTCAAGAACAGCGCAGCGTATGCTCCAGTGGATTGGAAGGCTGTTTCTGGCTGAATTACACAAGACTGCAGCACATTTGCAGTAGAAAAGGTAAATATTGAAGTCAGCCAAAAGATAAGAATATCTGACCCATAGGCAAATAACAATGTATAAAGATCGTCTTTTCGTTTTTTCTTTTTAAAATTGTTCAGATTAGCACAATGAATCTTTTCTTTTGGCTGACAGAGTCGGAAGGCAACAGACACCCAAAGGGGAAGAAATACCCAAAGAGAAGGGCAAGTTTTTGAGAAGTTAAATCACCTCTTCCATTTCTTCCCTATTTAACAGGAAAGCCGCAAGGAACAAAGCCACAAATATACAGTCGGCTTTCACTTTGCATGTTCACAGTCCCTTGAGAGTTAACAAACTAGCTAAGGTGCAAAAAATCTTGTCAGGACATGGTCAGGATTTAGACTAAAAGGCCTGGAAGGGCCTGGTGAAAGTTCTGTGGATGGAGATGTTCTGGTGAGCTCCCAGATCTGGGAAGCCGGGTTCACCAACAGTCAAACACTCAGCATTTCCTACTGGCAAATTCCTAGGTAGTCACCGTGCTGGAAATCCTGAGTAGTCCGATGGCATCATCCCTATTTTCCAGACCAAGAGATGAGGATGAAAGTTGAATTAAGTCATCCACCCACCACCTGCAGCATCAGGGAGTATCGGGACCAGGTCTCAGCCTCTTCTGCCAGGACCACACCCACAAGTCTGCTCCCATCAGGGCTCCCAGAGCTTCACTTGGGGCCCACTCGCTTCCAATGACTGCCCCTGTCTACCCTGACAGGAGACACTCACCGGGAGCAGAGAACAGCTACGATCAGAATGCTTGCAAATCCCTAAGAGTTTCTGAAATCCCCAAGGTACTATTATAACCACCCCTCCCCACAAACCCTGAGGAATTGGACAGGCAGGCAGGGAGGCTCTTTGGTGGGAAATGGAGGAGTAACTTGGCTATTCTCTCTTCTCCTTGCCTCCCAAGAAGTGGAGTAATAGCATAACGCTCCCCTCCTCGTCACCTGTCCACCACCAGTGTCCAGGAAACAGAAAATTCACTTATGTAGTTTGTGTCTCCTCACCGTGGATGCCAACCAATTAGCAGTACGAGATTGGGGGCTGGGATATGCCGTCTCTTCGGGAGCCTGGATGACGGTCAACAAGGCAAATTAAAGGCACCTGTACTGAGCTCTGGCCCACACTCTCCACTGCTCCCTCCTTTAGCCACATGTTTTCACTTTTTACAATAATTCTTCATGGAAGAAGGATGAACGTTGCCCTCAATGAAGTTTCAGAAAAGGAATCTGATCCTTGCTCTGCCACTCAGATGCAGCGTCTTTGTAAACAGCATGGCAAGGGTCTTTGTAAGATTTATAGGAAATGGCAATTGGCAGAGCAAACATTAGCTCCTAATCTGGCCCCATAAAGCTGTCCTGTTGTCTTTGTAGAGGTCTCAGGGAATGTTATTGAAAACAAAGGAGAGATCAATACCATGCAGTCCACTGCCAGCTGTGGGCCTCCCAAGTGAATCCACCTGGGTTCACCTACCTCTCAGAAGAAGAGGGTTTTAGTTTGTGTTGGCTTCAACCACACGGCAATATGTTTATAGCTTCCTCCCCAAATCCTTAGAAGAAAACTGTCCCTGAAATTAGTCTGCAAAGACTCTTATCTACAGGGTGGTGGCGAGGCAAAGATTTTTAATTAAGAGAAAAATGATAGGAAAGAAATGGTCACTCTCTGCGTATCATGTAGTGAATTTGATACTAATACTTGAGACAGCCCTCCAAGGTGAGTATCTGAAAGGCAGCTCTACCGGTAAATGTCTCCAATTACAAAGAACTGAGTCATTAATAGGGAGTGGCCAGATTAATTATGAGTGTGGAAAGGAAAGAAACGAGAAGCAACATTCCCTGAGAATCGGGTTTTGTGTAACAGAATATAAAGTCTTTATTTCAGACTTTATTACAGAGAAGGGAATGATTAACGACCGAACACCTTCCTCCCACCTTGAAAAAGAAATGTTCCAAGTGATTATTTCACAGACCTTGCCCTTAGAACCTCCTCCTTTCCTGCCCCATATGAAACAGCGTACAGGTTAACATGCCAACTAAGTTTCCCCAGGGCAACCTTCCCGGACACTCTCTTCTGTAGGAGATGTGAATGAGACGCTGTGCAGGGGCTTTTGTCGAATGAAAGAGAGTTTGTGCTTCTGAAGTCACAGCCAGCCCTCCCTCACCCCCAGCAATTCCTTTAATTTAGACTTGACAGTCTGTCTCTTCACCCTTCACTCTGCCAATGCTTATTCTCTCATCGCGAGAGGGAAATGTCAAGGTCTCAGCAGAAGGGGGAAAAGTTTCTGCTATGCATCTAAATGTACTCATCACACAAAAGAGCCCCAGAGCTGACTTGCCCCAGTTGGCTTTGGGGGACAAGCTTTGGCCCTCATCACCCTGAGGACAAAAGCAGGCACATAGAAACGCCACAGCAGCTCCTGGCATGGCCCCTGTCAGGCCAAGCATTCATGCCGGGAGTGTGGAATTTCCCTGTCACATAAAACCACAGCGGGGTCAAGAGGCAGATACACCAATCAAGGAGCAGAGTGGGATCTTTCAATGCTTCGATGCTGGGGGAGGTGAAGCAGTCCTTCTGGCAGGTTTAAATGTCCAGGCAAAATAACTTTACTCCTTTAGTGAATCACCCAGCAGATTGACAATGAAATTAATAATAAAAATGTACAGGGCTTCCCTGGTGGTGCAGTGGTTGAGAGTCCGCCTGCAGATGCAGGGCACACAGGTTCGTGCCCCGGTCTGGGAAGATCCCACATGCTGTGGAGCCGCTGGGCCCGTGAGCCATGGCCACTGAGCCTGCGTGTCCGGAGCCTGTGCTCTGCAACGGGAGAGGCCACAACGGTGAGAGGCCCGCATACCACACACACACACAAAACATGTACTGAATGCCTACTCTGTGCCTGGCACTAAGATAAGAACTTGCCAGGGCTATAAAGAAGTGGAGCAGAGTCTCACTCTAATGAGGGTGTAAATCCAGGCAATTGCGATCAACCGTACATGGCAGCATATGGATATCCCATGAGGGACAGTGGCCTTTCCAATAGCAATTACCCTCCCTCCCCTGCTAAGAGGACCTTGACTCTGTTCACCTATCAGGTGGTTATGTGTTTTCCTAAAGGGTGAGCTTCCTCACAGCCTTAGTGGGGGAAGCTTGATTGGCCAAAACCAATGGTTCTGAATTCTGCCCACTCAATAGAATCACCTGGGAAGTGGTTTAACCATCCCAGTGATTAAGCCCAATCCCAAGATTCTGATTTAATTGGTTGGACATGGACTCCCAGCACCCCATAGGCTTAAAAGTCCTCCATGTGATTCTAATGTATGCCAAGGGTGAGAACCATTGGTCTAAGTCAAGCCAATTATTTTATTCCGTAGTTAGTGATTGGCACAGGGTTGGTCATGTGACTTAGTTCAGGTCAAAGATGTGAGAAGGTATCTGCTGGGAAGCTTCTGGGAAGTTTTTCTTTAGGTTTAAAAAGACAAAAGGAAAGAAGGTGCTTTCTCCTTCTTTTCTGAGCTTTGGACAGTATTTTGAAAGGAGGTGTGGTTTGAATAGGTGCAAGCAACTTGGAACAGTGAAGGGAAGAGTCAACAACGACCAACACCCAGAGGAAGGTAGAAGAGAAAGACAGAAGAAGCATGGTCCATGACGACACTGCTGGATTCATGAAATAACCAAAACTGCTAGACCGGTGGATCTAAACCTTGGTTGCACATTGTAAACACCTGGAGTGTTCTTAAAACTACTGATGCCTGAGAACACTCTGACATAAATTGCATTAAGATCTTTTTTGACCCACCTCCTAGAGTAATGCAAATAAAAACAAAAATAAACAAATGGGACCTAATGAAACTTCAAAACTTTTGCACAGCAAAGGAAACCATAAACAAGACGAAAAGACAACCCTCAGAATGGGAGAAAATATTTGCAAATGAAGCAACTGACAAAGGATTAATCTCCAAAATATACAAGCAGCTCATACAGCTCAATATCAAAAAAACAAACAACCCAATCAAAAAATGGGCGGAATAACAAAATAGACATTTCTCCAAAGAAGACATATAGATGGCCAACAAAAACATGAAAAGATGCTCAACATCACTAATTATTAGAGAAATGCAAATTAAAACTACAATGAGGTATCACCTCACACTGGTCAGAATGGCCATCATCAAAAAAATCTACAAACAGCAAATGCTGGAGAGGGTGTGGAGAAAAGGGAACACTCTTGCACTGTTGGTGGGAATGTAAATTGATACAGCCGCTATGGAGAACAGTATGGAGGTTCCTTAAGAAACTAAAAATAGAACTACCATATGACCCAGCAAATCCCCCTCCTAGGCATATACCCAGGGAAAACCATAATTCCAAAAGATACACGCACCCCAATGTTCACTGCAGCACTATTTACAATAGACAGGACATGGAAGCAACCTAAATGTCCATCAACAGAGGAATGGATAAAGAAGATGTGGCACATATATACAATGGAATATTACTTAGCCATAAAAAGGAACTAAATCGTGCCATTTGCAGAGACATGGATGGACCTAGAGAATGTCATACAGAGTGAAGTAAGTCAGAAAGAGAAAAATAAATATCATATAATATTGCTTATATGTGGAGTCTAGAAAAAAGATACAGACAAACTGATTTGCAAAGCAGAAATAGAGACACAGACATAAAGAACAAACGTATGGGGGTGAGATGAATTGGGAGACTGGGATTGACATACATACACTACTATGTATAAAATAGATAACTAATGAGAACCTACTGTATAGCACAGGGAATTCTATTCAATGCTCTGTGGTGATCTAAATGGGAAGGAAATACAAAAAAGAGGGGATATATGTATACATATAACTGATTCACTTTGCTGTACAGTAGAAACTAACACAACATTGTAGAACAACTATACTCCAATAAAAATTAATTTTAAAAATATATTTTGAGAAAACAACTGTTGCCTGGGCCTCAGCCCTAGAGGATCTGATTTAATTGGTAAGTGGTGAGGTATGATTATCAGGATTTCAAAAAAAATTCCCAGTTTTTTATATTGTACAGCCAAGTCTGAGAACCACTGCTCTAGATTTCCTGTTGAGTGTGACAACACATTTCCTGTTATTTAAGCCAGTGTTTCTCAAAGTGTGTTTCCCCAACCAGCAGCATCAGTATCACCTGGGAACTTGTTTGAATTGCACACTTTAGGTCTCACCCCTGCCCTAGTGAATCAGGAAATGCAGGAGTATAACCCAGCAACATGTGGCTTAACACGCCTCCAGGGGTCTCTGATGCATGCTAAAGCTTAGAAAGCATCCTGATCCTGTATTTGTAACTGATGCAGAAACTCAGAGTAAGAAAGGACTACCTTAGCTAATTGGATTTCGACGAATGAGGTGGAAGGAAACAGCACATGCAAAGCTCTCACAGAACTTCTACAGCACGTATAGGGAGTGCAGGGAGTAGAGGGAAGCAGTGGGAACCAATCAAGCTGAGGCAGAAGGAGTTCCTAAAGAGTCGAGGAAATTAAGTCCAAAAAGACAGATCAGAGCCATAGTCCTCAGTGTGAGGCTCCTAAGTGAGAGGTTAAAGAGATCATATTTTATCCTGTAGGTAATGGGAAGCCGCTGAAGAATCTGAAAGAGAAGAGTTTTAAGTGAATAAAAGCAAAACTGAAAGTGTAGGATGATTAAACTGAAAATGGTAAATTGGACAGAATGAAGGGGAAAGAAACCAGGCACAGGGATACCAGTTTAGAGACCATCCTAGCTGTGCGTAAGTTCTGGTTTTCCTTCTCAGCATCTGAACTATCCATTCTGAAGCCAAGGAGTAAGATGCATCATCAAGAAGACCTTTGACCTAATCCTCAGCATCTCTGCCTGTTTGGATGTGGGACTCAGTAAAGCTTCCATTCAACCTCTCCTCTCCTGGGCACCTGAAAAGGAAAACATTAGTTTCCTCCACAAAGGGAGACTTCGGTTGAAATTGTAAGTTACCAGCAATGTATAGCGGCACCTGTTCCCTTGTGCCGATGAGGATGAGATCTGCCATCCCCTAGGAAATAGGAGAGGAATTGGGGTCATGGGACTGTGTAAAGGGGAGATCTTAGCTGCTATGAGTGCTATTCTCCAAACTGGGCTAGAAATGAAACCTGGGACAGTGGTAGAATTATCTGTCTTCTCTCAGGTTCTGATTTTTGGGCTGGTACCTACACAGTCTGAAGCTCTAGGCACCACAGAATGTAACTTACAACCTTTTCACTGGACTGATATCAGTGATATGACCCCACTCACACTGCCATCACTGGAACCAGCCGGGTGATCGTCACCCTCAAGAGTGGCGTAAGGTCATCCAAGTTTTCAGGAATTCAGTTTACAAAAAAAGTTTCAATACTGTATGTGAATTAAAGTAACATGTTTGATATACACTCTTCCATTTCAGATAAAGATTTGCCTTTCCAGTTACATTGCCCTGATAACATGAGAACTGTCATACAGAAAAGTTGAAAGAACTGTACAGAACAGGTAACATTTTTGCTATGTTTGTTTTACCATGTATCTCTACAACTACCCAACTCTATCCAACCATCTACTCATTTAATTTCTTTGATGTATTTCAAAGTAAGTTGCAGACATCAAAGCATTTAACTCCTAAAGACTTCAGTATGCATATCTCAAACCAGAGTTCGGTATTTGTTTATTGTTCCTTTTTTAGGTTAAATTCACATTAAATAAAATGTACAAATCTTAACTGTACCATTCCATGAGTTTCTAATTATCTTCTGCTTCTGCTTACATTTTAATGAAATTAATATTCATTAAATTGCATGTTGTAAGCATATCTTATTGTAGTGTCTCTATCAACTGTATAACAAGAAGTAAATAACACAGTGAGATGTATTATTAACTTCTCACAGTTTTCGCATTCATAAAATATGAGTGCTTTTACATCTGACTTTTGAGATTATGAGTATTGTCAGGCATTCCAAGTTTTTAGTAATTAAAATGCAAATAAAAAATGTTCTCTCATGTTTCTCATCTTCTGGATGTGTTTAACTGGTGGGTTCCCTGAAATGACAAGGTGATACGTTTAAAAAAGAAAACCCGCTCCTATTTGCAAATAGTCTCTGTGTGAATCGGAGCTTTCTCAGTATTGTATAACCTAAGCAGAACACAGCAATAAATAGGGTGCTGATGTACCAGTTGCAGTTAAAACCCCTGACTTCCATGTTTGCGTTCATAAAGAAAGCCTCACTGCGTGTGCCGACTGACTTGTAATAACCATGATAAATGTGAACTTTTAAAATAGAAATTTTAATACGCTCTTGCCTACTGGTAGTTTAGATAAAACAAGACTTCATGTGGGAAAAAATGGTCCACTGTTAAAAAAAAAATTGAAACCACTCTATTTCATCCATTACCCTCATCCTATTGATGAAAAAACTGAGGCATGGGGACCAGTACTCTTGCCTCTTTGGGTCCTAGCCCCTTCTCACTATATAACATAAAATTTGAATTAATCCATAACTATTTATTGTGCATGATTTTGTAGATCCTGTGAGGTTCAGAAAAGTAAAGGAAGACCAGGTGCCTTCCTAACTCCAGACAACTAGCCCAGAGGAAAGCGTATGATTCCAATGGAGAGGAAGAACTGACATGGATAGAACAACTCAGGGATGGTGTGAAGTCCAAACTGCATGGACTACAGCAGTACTACTTGAAGCCACAGAGGGGGACAGAAATTGCTGGGAAAATTAAGTTGTGTAAGGAAAGGGGAGGTGAGGGGAAGGCGCCTGACAGGACAGTCTGGGAGGCAGAAGACAAAGACTTGTGGAATCACTTGTACAATGCTCTCCTACAATGCCTTTGGGACTTATTTAAGCTAATTGTTTATTTCATTTACTGTGGGAAAATTCTAAGTCCCCCACTTTTCCATTGACCTGGTATCCAGACCTTTGGATTCACCTTCAAATTGGACTAATGCCAACTCTAAAGTCAAACGTACCGGGGGCCCATTATGCTAATCTAAAATAGACTGGATTGGTTTCTTTTCTCTTTTTTTTCCCTTTCTTTCTTTCTTTCCTTCTTTCTTTCAACTTGGGAATGAAAGTCCTGAGGATAGGGACAAGAAAACAGCAAAATAGGTTTTTCTAAAACAGGATTAAAAACCTTGCTGCAGAAAGGTAAGAAATAAAGCCATATCAAGATTCAGGCCGAGGAGGACGGCAACTGGATCCAATTAGCTTTGCACAAAAGTCCCCCAGTAGAACGTCTGCCTTCTAAAGTGATAAGCGTTACCAGTGTTAAAAAGATTCTTTAATTTTCTAAGATCTTGCTCCTTGGCATTGTTCACATTTAGTTCCCTAATACTGGAAGCTCCAGGCCTCCTGGTTCACTGCTTTGAAAATCTAAAACATATGACAGGAAAATTCTAGTGAATTCAACAAGAAATCCTCCTCATTTAAAATTACCAGTCAGGGACTTCCCTGGTGGCGCAGTGGTTGAGAGTCCTCCTGCCAATGCAGGGGACACGGGTTCGAGCCCTGGTCCAGGAGGATCCCACGTGCCGCAGAGCAACTAAGCCCGTGCACCACAACTACTGAGCCTGCGCTCTAGAGCCCACGCTCCACAACTACTGAAGCCCGGTGCCCTAGAGCCCGTGAGCCTCAACTATTGAGCCTGCCTGCTGCAACTACTGAAGCCCGCACGCCTAGAACCCATCCTCCTCAATGAGAAGCCACCGCAACGAGAAGCCCGCGCACCGCAACAGAGTAGCCCCCTCTCACCACAACTAGAGAAAGCCCGCGCACAGTAACAAAGACCCAACGCAGCCAAAAGTAACATTTAAAAAAAGTAATTAAAAAAAAAATTACCAGTCAATTCAACTGCCCAATGCATGTGGAGTGCCACAAGTTCAAAGCCTGTAAAATTTAGATGTTGTTTACCCAAGCAGCTTGCTTAGATAGCAAGCTAGGCAAAAACAATGTCGGCACTCCCTCCTGTAACTGTACACTGCCCTCGCTCCCAACCTGGAACCGGCCATTGATATTCAATAGTGCCCCAGGGTCCTGGGAAAGTTCTTAAATAAACCTGCTTGCTGTAAGCACACAGACCTACACTTTTCAGACCAGTGCTTGTAGCTGTGTAGCCTCAAGAATGCTAATTAGATCACTCACAAAAAGCAGGTACTCTCAGATGACTTGGCCATTCCCAAAAGTAATCCTGCTCTCCTGAACGTTTGCTTTTTAGGTGGAACCATCAGGCCGTGACTACATTATTATCAGTGTGAATAACACATAAGTGAATAACACTTAAATCCCAGTTCTTGGGTCTAGGTTCCAAATCGAGCCACACCGTCTGATTTTTGTATTTCTTTATCTTCTTAATGTCTCTGACAACATCCATACAAACTCAACGCCCTGCAGAGGCAAATTTCTAAGTAAACATTATCTATCATGGGATGATATATTCATCAAGAGCTAGGAGAGTAATTTGGGGTTGAGAGTGGGTAATGTAGGGGGAATTTACTATTGCTTCCTCCTCGATCAAGGAAGACGTAATAAGGAACTTAGGTTCCTTATTACAAAAGAAAATGTGCAGGGATGCAAACTCTTATATACAGGATGGATAAACAACAAGGTCCTACTGTAGAGCACAGGGAACTATATTCAATATCCTGTGATCAACCACAATGGAAAAGAATATAAAGAAAGAATGTATCTATGTGTACAACTGAGTCACGTTGCTGTACAGCAGATTGGCACAGCATTGTAAATCAACTGTACTTCGACTTAAAAACATTAAAAAAAAAAAGAAAGTGTGTTTCATTTGAGACAAGATGATTCTTGAACTCTACATAAAAAAGTAAACATCAGGGTCCAATGTCATGCCTTGGTTGCTCCGGTCATACAGAGACATCTCCGAGCACAGGACTCCAAGACTGTAGGAGGCTAGCAAGATTGTATGTAGCTTAACCAGTTTTCTTCAGCACTGAGTCTATTCTTTGCCAGTTCATAACAGCCTCCTTATATCACCGTAACACCCGCCTTCGTGGTCAGTGAATCCTGTTGTACGTGCCGTGCCGCTGAAAGGAGGTGATAAACTAAAGACATCGGAATTCAATATAGGTCCTTATGGGTTCTAGGCATGACCTGGGTCCCTAACATTTGCCTGGAGCTGATACACTGAATTAACCAGCTTCCTGGAAGCAGCAGCTGACCGACTCCATTAAGCTAGTCGACATCTTATCTTTGACTGACGAGTTATTCATGGAATTCCTCTGCTCTTTGAGATGCCACTCACTTAAACCCCTCTTATGTATGCAGCCCACATGAGGATAACATGGCTTGATTCTCCCTGATGGAGCAGGATAATGCCTACTGATCCTGATTACATTGGTGGTCCGACTTTAAGTGAGAGTTGAGCTTAGGATATTGATCTCAGTTTGCAAAGTGTTTCTTTAATCACTTGATGAGCTATTCTTTGAGATATTTAAGCTGGCTTTCTGCTCCTGGGTGGAGTATTAGAACCAAATCGCAGGTCCATTTCTAAGATGATTAGGGCAGAAGCAGTTATGGTCAGTGGTCTAAGGACTACAGACCCAATCCTCGGGAACAGATCAAGATGCTCTGCAGCTATTGTGGAAGGAAAGTGAAAGAGACGACGAGAAAGACCACCAATACTGCCGGGCAAATATCCATCCACCCATATCAGAAGAGACGTATCTTTCAAAACACTGAGGCAGCATCCTGCCAACAGGGTGTTCAATGGTAAACAGCCGCTCTATCAATAAAGAATGAGGGCAGCTTCAGGAAAAGGGAGATCCACAGACAGGAGATATCCAGGAAGCGCCTGAGCTGGCTGCAGGCGCCCACTGTCCGCATCCAGGAATCTGATATTGGACCAGTCCCTGCAGATCAGCCACGGAGCAGCCGCAGAAAACCACATGGCTTTTGAGCTCATGGACCGCTCTGTAAGTCCCACACAACTGAGAAAGGGCAGTGACAAATCCACTCCACTGAAAGACCTCCAAGCCCCTAAACGTGCTTCACTTGGGCTTTCAGAACCAGGAGCTTGTGTTCAGGGAACAGTTCTCTCAGCACAGAAAAAGGTCCTCAGTCCTCAGAGTGGGTGGGGACGGGGAGAGGGATGGGGCTGGGGGTGGGGATGGCATGTGTGCATGCACACCCGTGTGTGTGTGTGTGTGTGTGTTTGTGTGTGTGTGTGTCTTTGAACCTATTGGAGGACTTAAGACAGTGTAACGTTAGGCAGAGCTCCAGCCCTAGAGTGAGAAAAACCTGAATCTGAATCCTGACTTTGCCAATTACTAGCTGTGTGACCCTGAACAAGTTGCTCCCCCTTCTGAAACATCAAGTTCCTCATCTGTAAAATGAGTCATGATAATGCCGGCCTCACGGCAATTGTGAGAACCTGAGCGGTGGATGCAACGATGCCTGCAAGGATGCCTGCAAGGCCATGGTAGAGTGCCTGGCACATCACAAGCACTCAAGGCACCGTGACTACTGCTTTCTTTATCCAAAGTTTCCTCAGAATCTAAGACACACATGTGCACGTGTGCATATAAACACACACACACGTGGTCTCTTTCCTCTGTTTTTAACCTCCAGTTGTCTGAAAAGTACCTATAGGCAGCATGGGATATTCTTTACTACTCTAAACCATGAAAACTTAAAAATATTTAAGGAGGGTTCAATACATAAAAACTACTGAGCTAGACACTATGTCAGGTGCTTTAAAGATGGATTCAAAGTTTATGCTAAAGAATTGGAAAATAGAGTTGGATAGAGAGCTTGAGTCACCAAGACACATCTTTTCCTTTATTTAAGCAGTTCCTGAAGTCCTATCTTCTCTATAGAATCTTTCTTAAATAAGTGGGGAGGGTGATGTTGGAAATCTTCTGCAAGCCATTCCCTTAATGCAGATATTCAGATGGAGGCAGGCTGATGAGTGAGGGGACCAGTGTAAACAGAACTTGAAGCTCCCAGAGAAAATGTAGGAACATATGTGGTTATTTGTGACAACTGTGTATCAACGAGTAATACCCCTATGTCTAGTACCTACCTACCCCAGCCTGATGAATGGCATGCATAATTGTCCTCCTTGAAGGCACCACTATACCATTCTGTTTTTTTCTGAGGATCTGTAATCTTCAGGATCCTGTTGGAAGCCACATAGGCAGAAAGTAGAATCAACCTACAAACCACTATGGAGGGAAACAGAGTATTCACACCCTTCCCCTCAATTCCCAAAGCGATATATATAAATATCGTACCTATGAAAACAGACATCCACATATACCACCGAAATATATCATGCCCCTGCTCTTGGCAGGCACCCAACTAGCCCCAGCTGCAGCCTTAAGCAAAATCTCTTAGCAGCTACTTGTGGTGGCCATGAAATATGATCAGACGGGAGTCATATTCCTCATACCTGTTCAACTTTGAAACCAAATTCCTGGAGAAACCAATGAATAATAGCTCGCCTATTCAAAGAGTCAGCGATTGCAAAGCAGCAGGATTTTCTCTGTTGGCATAGATTTGTAAACTGGTGTCAACCAAAGTTAAAGTGGGAGCTTTCTGAGAGTATGTGTTTCACAGGAAGGCAATAAGGGAACTTAAGCCCATGACAACCCTGCTTAGGTTGGCGGAGATATTCTGCAAAAGAAGACAAGGGGGCACATGCCAAGCCCCGAGACTCCTGAAATGGTCAGGAGAGCGTATAAAAGTCAGCCTGTCCTGTGGGCAGTGTGAATCTCCTGTTACAAATCTGTAACTGCGTTTGCTGACTCCCTCCACTAAGGCACTGCGCTATTTCAATTCAATTCAGCGTGTATGTGTTTAGTCACTAATGTGTGCCGGTGGATGCTGTTTGTTTGAGGTGTCAGGAGTGGTGAGGGGAGGCCAGGCGAAAACTCAGGAAAAGTGTAAGGCATAGCTCCTGACTTCCAGAGTTTATAGTCTTGTCTCTCTCTCTCTCTCTCTCTCTCTCTCTCTCTCTCTCTCTCACACACACACACACACACACACACACAGAGTACTATGAAATATCAGTACAAGGGAGAATGTGATAAAGTTTCCAAAAATAGGTCAGGTGGTGAATTTAAGAGAGAAATCAGAATGGGTTAGAGAAATCTCTAATCCATTAGAAGACGTGAACTGAGACTTAGTGTTTCTCCCTTCTTTCCTTCCTTCCTACCTTCCTTCCTTCCTTCCTCCCTCCCTCCCTTCCTTCCTTCCCTCTCTCCCTCCCTCCCTCCCTTCCTTCCTTCTTTCCTCCCTCCCTCCTTCCCTCTCTCCCTCCCTCCCTCCCCTCCTTCTTTCCTTCACCAAACGGTCACACCCTATACACTACTGTATACCAAGCACTGGAAATACGATGTTGAGCAAGATAAGACGCAGGACCCATCCTCATGGAGTTTACCAGCTGAGAGGTGACTGGACTTCCATCAGATTTCTTTATAACGCAAACAGTAGCAATTCTTGCAGCCTTGCTTGTGGCCTTCATATGTTCCATCCAGTCAGCCATCTATGTCTATTTCTCCTGGTGCTTCCCTGATAATCATCCTAAAAGCTCCCATTCATTGAAGGTTTACCATGTGTTCGATACTGAAATCTTGACTTGTATTATCTCATTGAATCCTTGAATCAGCCTTACAAAATCGGTGTGATTATCCCCACTTTGAGTTTAGGGAATCAGGCCCAGAGAGGTTACAATTTTCCCCAAGGTCACACAGCTTGGAAGGATTGAGATCGAAGCCTCTCGGATTCCAAAGCCACCTATTCTATGAGGTATTCCTTGAAGATCTAGCTGTTCAGGTTAAGGGTATCAGGAAGAAGCATTCTGTGGTCACCTCCATTAGAATAAAGAGGGAAATGTGGCACATGAAGTATTAAAAGCTTTTTTTTAGTAGGTAATCCAGCCAAATGACAATTATACTTTTATTTCTCCTCGGGCAACAAATGAACAACAAATATTTGTTCTTTTTAACACTAAAAATCTAACAAAAACATCCTCTATTTAGCCTTGTATGATTCTTTTTATCACTGATGCTCTGAAACATCAACTTCCTTCCTCCTGGGATCCCCACGAAGGCTGTTCCAAAGAAAGATGTGGTGTTTGCTCCGAAGTGTTGATTCCCGGGTACTCTTTCTCTCCCTTTCCACTAAATGCTCAACCTCAAGGGCCACCATCAACGGCATTTGGCAGGCGATTCTCCTGAGAGCCTCAGAAGCCTCCTGCAGAATTTCTGCTCAACCCAATCCTCCCCAAGGTGACCCAGCAAAGGAGGGGAGACCCGCCGCAGCGTCCTGACATTCTCCACGGCTTCTTTTAAGGAACAGCTGGGCCATAATAGAAGGTTACTCAGGGATACCCACAGGTTTGACAGGAGCCCATATTTTAAACAGGGCAGATACTAAATCCATCCAACTCCTGGAATGTTACTACTCTCTCAGGAACCTGAGAGAAGTTTCTGATGCTGATCTATAAATCTCCCTGGCCCAAAATACCCCAAATTAGTTTCTGTGCCATGGGAACATAAAAATGATATGGTTTTCTTCTTTGACATGTCAGTTAATAATGAGTGGGCAGTGGAGCCCAGATGCTGCCTGACAGGTCTCTGAAGGGTTTATTTGTTAAAAATGGGAAACACTTTAATTACCTGTTTGGGTTTTTTGTTATATGTGTGCATTATATGTTTAAAGAAAAAAAGCAGGTCCTTTGGACATTCAGGAAATTATATCATTAATTATGTCTGTCAGAACACTATGTGGCCTAAAGTAAATGGAAATTTCTTCTTCCCCTTCTTCTTCCTTTTAAAATGTCTTAAAAATATTGTTTTTGTAATATCTCCACAGATGCTACTAAGTACTTGATTAATGAGGAGAGTAGATTTAGCAAAATTGCTGCATTTTGTTAATTGATGGCTTGCTTAACAGAAAATCCACTTTCCCTATGTATGTGTTACTCAAAGTAATATTGATGCTAATTTGCATTCCTAACATACAGTAGCCATGGGGGAAGAGGGAGCTGACCCAGGAGCCTAAATGGTATAGGGTTGGGATCATGATTCTGGAAGGCATCCCCCACTTAATCCCGGAGACAGGAATGCCATTCCCTTGCAAAGTGTCATCGCTTGACGTGAAGACCCACTGGCTTTGCAGCCAGGAAGGACTGATGAGACCATACAGTCCAGGAAACTCTGGACTAAGCCAAGGAGTGGGTAACCATCTCTGGCCAATGCAGAGAAGAACATTCTGGTATGAGGCCATTTACTGCCTGTCCCAGATCCTAGTTCCCATTGGACCCCACTGGGTTGGGAAGTCAAGAGTATGGTCCCTGTATCTTTAGGAGACAAACTCTTCAATAGGCTTGGAGGAGAACCCACACCCCATGATTTCAACCTAGAGCTGGTTTTGTAGGGAGTCCCCAGGGAAGAAGCTACGCTGATTCTTAGAGCAATTCAAAGAAAAGAAGGGATAATTGGAGCCCTGGTGCACTTGGAGAGAAGAAAAATTTAGCCAACATGCTCTAAAGCCAACAAGATTCTTCGAAATGCTCTGTAGAACTCTCACCTCTTCTAGGGCTCAGTGGTTGGCAACCATGGTCACTGCCATTCTTACTGGATGGTTCAGCATGGCAAAGGATTCATAAATATCCCCGTCTGTGAGGCTGTGCGTGAAGAAAGAGGGTGCCCTCTGAAACTGTAATGGCTTCAGAGAATGGATGAGACCCTCAAATGCACTGCAGGTGGGAAAACACATTAATGCCACCTTCCTGGAAATCTACTTGGCGTAATATATCAAAATGTATAAAAATGTTCACATACTCTATGTCAGCATTCTCTTCACTAGGAAGCTACCTTAAGGAAATAATCAGAGATAGGAACACAGATTTATGTTCAGGAATGTTTATCTCTGCATTATCCTAACAAAAAAATTGGAAACTAAAACATCAACAATAGGAGATTGGTCAAATGCATTCCGAAACATCCAGACTATGGAATTTGAAAAGGCTAAGTAATGTTTTTGAAAAATACTTAATGACATGGAAAACTGTCCATGTTAATGGTGACTGAGTTATTGGATTCTGGTGATTTTTATTTTCTTCAGCACAGTTGTTTGTGTTTTTTAAATTTTCCACAATGAGCAAGAATTATTTATATTCAGGGAAAAAAAACCACACTATTATAGAACAAAAAGAAAGAAAGAATGTTGAGTGTAACCTTTGATCAAACAATGATTTGGTCTCCATATTCTTCCCTAAGACAGATGGTAGGCCCTCTTTTATTTGATTGGAAGGTCATCACCATTCACCTTGGAGAGCTGCACTGAAGCTGACATTAGTCAAGTTTTCTAGCTCCTCTTGGACACAGGCAGTCTCTTCTAGAGGAACCCCAAAAGGCATCCTATACATACTATAGCCAGTGAACTGTAGATGAACCAAAGTTTATGCAGAGACCGGTGCCTTGGCAGCCAAGCTCAGAAAGGCTGGCTTTCCTTCTGAGTTCTTTACAGGCTGCCTAGCAAAGGTCACACCAATATTGATGGCGGTCTTGGACTGAGAGGGTAGGACACCAGTCATTAAAACAGAGCCAGCTGTCCCGTAGCACTTGTCGCCAGTGTAATTGGTGTCTTGCATTCCCATGCCCTTATTCCAGGAAAAAATTGTTTAGTTGGGTTTGGGGTTTTTGTAAACTGCAGTGACCCCTCCAACGAAGGTCCATGTTCTTCTCTCCTTTCATAAACTCAATATATATTCGCCAGAAGGCAAAATTTCCCCTGCCACCCTCTAAGTGTACATTAGGGCTATGTCAATCACATCACGCATGGGCACGTGGAAAAAGATAAAACTTCTCAAACATGAAAAACATCTTTATCCAAATCCCAGGCACACTTTGCCAAACACTTTGCCCTGAAATTTTCAAGGCCACGTGTTTGAAAGGGAAATTTAATCCACATGTTTCTGATTCATATGTACACTTAATGCATCAAAATATCATCTCTTTGAAGTCCAAATGGCTTTTTTATAGACTTCTTCCTTAGGAATGGAAGGTTGTGTTTGGCCAAGAACTAACAAATTCGAACCCTCCAAAATCCAAGTTCCTTTCCAAGTCCCCAACTCCGAAGATTGAACCAGGCTTTAAAATACACCCTCCATCCCCCTAGCCACCCCAACATAACTGTAAATCTTGGGATACTTATATCCACCATGCTTTCTCAATCTTGATCATAGACTTTCATGGAAGCTTCCAATGAAGCAAATTAAGAGCTATCTTCCAGTGAAGTACCACAATCACACCGTGAGGGAGGGCAGGTGGAGGAAGGGCTAGCCCTCACCGCCCCCTCCAGGGACCTGAGAAGGAAAATCAAGTGACTGGCCAGGAGTAACAGAGCGGTTGGGGAGAGAGCCAATAATTCAGTTCCAACTGAAGACCAGGGTTGGGGATTCCAGGTTTCCCCTGGGAACCCTGATGGTAAAACATCACAGGTGGGAAGATCTGGATTCAGAGCTTCCACAATTCTAGTGTCAAATGTTCCATTACAGACATGGCTCCAAACCTCATGATGAGTGGATAGCACTATAAGCCCGTGGAGCCTCCTCAAGTCTCCTGTCTGAAGATGATTTGAAACGTGAGTCAGTGCTGTCAAAACTGGACGTTGGGGAAGAGTACTGAAAAAGATGAGGGAGAATTATCCATTTCATGCAATGTTTTCATCAAGCTGAGCCCTCCCCACTAGCTGGGCCCCAAGTTGCTAATGGTCGGTGGGCCAGAGAAGGGTGGTATCTTCTGAATTAAACAGAGAGAATCCATTCTTTGCCTCTGAACTCCTCTCCGGACAGTGGGTCCCTTGAATACAAGTCTCTGTCTCATTAATTCATTGTCATATCCACCACAGTGCTTGGTATATGGGGGTTAATACGCTCTCACTGAATAAATTGAGTATGCCTATCTAAAATAAAGTTTAATGGACTCTTCTGTTATTCCCTTGACCATCCCTTCTACTTCTTCACTCACTTGTACTTCCAAAATTTAACTGTAGAAAAATTATCAGTACCATCTCTCCAATGTACTCACTATTAAGCATTATTTAGTAAAAATAAATCAAATCTGTACTCAAGCAATTTGCCTGCCTTCTCTCATTAGTCTTTTCGAGTGGGCGGATGAACGGTCATTTGTAAACGGGCATAAAACACAGTGAATGTGAACTGCAAATTCAGTTAAGCTTGCCTTCTTAAGATAATAACTGAAAATGTTTATCAACTCAAAGATAATGCATCTAAAAATAGCCAGTCGTGTCTACGTTAGGGAGTCAGGAAAAACTGTGGCTTATTATTTCCACCCTTTTTAGGCTTTTCTAACGAACTTCACCAGTTAAAACCATACTGATCTACTCTTGAGTATGTTAAGTAATACTGATTTCAAACTGTTTTTAGAGAATTGCTTCTCAAAGCTCTGTCAACCCCAAGGGTTGACGTGAAAGTAATAAGATGCTTCTCACCTTTCAGCTTCCCTGGTGGAATCCATGTCTGTGAGTTTTTAGTAAGCCAAAAATTGGAATAAACCAGCCAGGCTACCATTCCTTCTCCAAATAGTAAATATTGCCATAACTACCATATGTTTTGGAGAACCCAGTTATGTGCCACTTCTGCTGTCCAGATGGGAAAACTGAAACAGGTGGACTATTACATAATATGCCAACAAGCTGGATTTAGAATTTGACGATCAGCATCTCCTGTCTATGGCTTAAACGTCTGAGTAGTATCAGATCCCAAAAGCTCTTCCTTCCTTTTAGTCTCATGGGACAGTAAGGGATCTTGGGGATGATCTGATTCTATGGCTTTTCAAAAAATGCTTAGTAGCCAGTCCTTTCTATCCATTAAAATCTTATGCAAATGGTCACTATGTAAAGTCCATACTCTTGAGGGGCCTCTGGTTGAAGATCAAGTAGTGTGGTACTAGGAACCCCTTGTCTATTTGATCCTGAAAGGACTCAAAGACTAACCAGAACTCCTCAAAGCACAGGTTGAAAACCTGTTAAACAGTTCACTCCTCAAAGTCCCCAGTGGTGAATTAACTTACTAGAGTCTCTAGGCTAATGAAAGAATCACGTTTAAAGCCCAGGGGTCCTAACTTTGCGAGTGCTCTGCCCACTATATCACGCTGAAATCATTTAGCAGGGGAAGATTCATTTTCTAAATCAACAACCCCATGATTGCTACAGACTAAACAACAGAATCAAAAATGGTTAATGCGTGGAAAACAGAACTTTCTTGGATCAAGATAAAATCATAAGTAGGAGACAGTGTCAGAGTTCAGGGATTGGCAAACGTTTTTCTGGAAAGGGCCAGATAGTAAATAGTTGAGGCTTTGCCACACGGTCTCTGTTGCGGGTATTCAACTTTCATTGTAGTCATAGACAATATGTAAATGAATGAGTGTGGCTGTATTCCAATAAAATTTTATTTATGGACTCTGAAATGTGAATTTCATATAATTTCACATGTAACAAAATACTGTTTCTTCTTTTGATTTTTCCCCCCAAATGTTTAAAAAATAATAACCATTACTAGCTTACAGGCTACAGAAGAACAGGCAGCGGGCTGATTTTGGCCAGTGGGCTGAAGTATGCAGACTTCCATCTAGAAGAAAACTTTGCTCTACAAAATGCTTAAGCAGGACTGAATAAGATCCACAGGCTCTTTAAGCGCTTAGCACATAGTTCTTAGAAGAGCTCAGACAAGGTAGTCACTCCCCGAGTGTGAGCATCTGGGCTGCCTTTTATTCAGGTCCTGAAGGCCTAGCAGAACCCCACTGGGGAAAAGTAATGTCTCCTTGCCTTTGATTGGGAAGCAGTGGGGTCAGTGCCCTGTTAAGGGGCATGGTAGGAGGTGGTGAACTTAACGAAGGGTCTGTGGCTCAACGTGGAGGAAGGAAGGTGAAGCCCTGGACTCTGGTGGTAAGATCCCACCTACCTGATGCTGAGACCATTTAAGCAGTTCACTTGCAGACAGTGTTTCATTTCACTGTAGATTCGGGGTGATAACAGGAGCCAGGATCACTTATTTGGCTCTTATATCAGAATCATTAATTCACTGGCTTGCATGCTTATAACCATCATAGTATTACCTAACATGGGCAAATAGGGAGTGTTGATATGCTGTATTCCATCTTTTGGGAACTGGGTGAGTTTTTCTCATGGAAACAATTTTAAGAATAATTAGTGGTGTCACCACTACATTAAACAAGCATAACTCAGAGGCTTTAGCCATAAAATGACTTACTCAGTGGAGCTTAATTGGTGGATACCCTTGGATGAAAATTTGGGCAGTCTCTCAACTTTTCTGATAAGCTTTAAGAAATTTAAATAGTCTCAATCCATTATTATAAATGTCTAATCCCATGTAAATGTCAGGCTTGCTATAAAGTTAAATCTTTCCCCCCTGCCCCCATCATACCTACCCCAAGCTAGGGCCTAACTATACAGAAGAAGCCTAGGAAAGCAGCTAAAGAAAATGTCTTGCCTCTTCCATGGCCCAGCACTTTAATTCCTCCTCCCTCAGTTTGTTAAATGTGTTTTCTGACACCTCAGAATGAGAAGTCATGGAAGAAGTAAAGGAAATCAGGCAGGTATGTTCTTACTTGACTGATCTTATTGTGATACTTCAGCATTGCCGCTCTCGCGACCTGGCAGGCGTCTCAAGATAAATCTCTCATGGGCACTTTTCTGGGTTCTTTGGAAGTGCTCCATAACTGTAGGTCTGCACCAGCAGAATGCACTTCTCTGCCAGCTTCTCTGCCAGTGGTGGCTTACTCCTTCCTTAGCCCTAAGAAATCCAGCTGTGCCTCCAGCTTCCCTCTGCTGTGATCTGGGCGCCCCACCTTTCAGAGAGGACGTAAGGAGACACCACACTAGTTATCTCTCGCTGCAACCCTGTTATCTGCCCCGACAACTCTGAAAGTGCTAATCAATCTCACCGCACAGCAAACTCTCCTTCACCCCTCAGGTCAAAGCAACTAGCCTGTCTATCTCAGCTTTGGGGCTTTCCGGGTGATGTCAGGCACAAGAACGGCCTAAAGGGACACACAAGTCCAACGGGTGTCCTAGAAGCCCATTTCTCTTTATTTGAAAAGGATGGGGAACAGCTCCCCTCTGGGGGATTCCTTTGGGTTGAACTTCCCCTCCCCAAAAATGATCTCCACAAATTTTCAAATATACTCCTCTCCTAGACCATT
This sequence comes from Phocoena phocoena, assembly GCF_963924675.1. NCBI lineage: Eukaryota > Metazoa > Chordata > Mammalia > Artiodactyla > Phocoenidae > Phocoena > Phocoena phocoena. Next base: position 31,429,478 of record NC_089221.1, on the reverse strand, counting down.
TTATATCCTCAATGTGGATGAAGGGTTCAAGGTCTTAGGTTTTCAGTCAACTGCTTTGTAAATCCTGGTCTTACACTTCAGTTTGGAATGTTATTTCCATTGTCATTGGGTGTCAACAGAAACTTCCATGGGAACCTCCTTTTTCAGTCATTTATGAGGAGAGTTTCCCAACACACCTTTGCTATAATATAATGAAAACAGTGTGAACAGCACCATGGCTATAGAAGCTGGTCACGGCAACAGCCCTGTCCTCATGTGAAAGTTTCCACAGCATCAAGGCCCTGCTTCTCCTGATTTACATGGCACTAAGGTAGCCAGTGGACTATGCATTGCCCCGAGCAAACTACATGCTTCCTTTCTCACAGTATTTGCTCATGCTGTTTCCTCAATCTGCAGGGCCCCCCTTTTCTTTCCCATCTGAAAACCTTACAGATATTTATCCACCACTGCCATGAATTTTCCCTCAAAGCTCCATTTTGAATTCTCTACTCCTCCTCTTGTGTTCGCATAGCACTGCTTCGTAGCCCCAATGTTGTTGTCTTTAGGAATTATTTTAGCCAACTGTATACATGGCTGCCTCTCCCACAAGCCAGTGAGCTCTGCAAATGGCAGAGACCTTGACTCACTCCTCTTCATATACCCGCTGTCTCGGCACCAGGCCAAGGTTCTGCTTTTTCAAGGCAGAAAGAGGACAGAGGGAGAAAAGGATCCCAGGTGCCCTCAAAAGTGGCAGGAACCACAGCTTTAGAGCAGTGAGGGTCTGCCAGACTCACTGAGCAGTCTTGCCAGGCAGCCATTCCTATAGTACAGGACACGCCCACAGTGCATTAGATAAATGGGGAAATGATTCCCACATTGCACAGGACCCTGCCTGTGCTCTGGCCAGACCCTCAGACCTGGTTGGCCAGTTCTGTGTGTCCCACAGTCCCTGTGTTCTTGATGTTTTAGTGACTAACACCGGCAACACCACTTTGTCACATGTGCAGATCGCATGGACTTTTGCATCCCCTCTTTTCTCCTCCATTTCCTGGCCCTTAGCCAATAGTTGACCAGTGAGGGAGTATCAAAGTTCAGCAATCTCACCTCAAGGCAGGACAAAGCTAAAGTGTCATTTAGGCTACAGAGCTCCCTGTGCAACCGGGCTGAGTGACTTACCTGGGGTCACACAGCTAGTAAGTGGCTGAAATGGAATTTGAACCCAGGCACTATTTACCATTCCCATGGATGGCTTGCGATTTTAAGTATTACAGCTACCACATTAGGTCTAGAGACAAAGGGGGTGACTCACATCATTTACAAAAAAAGAAAGAGGAAAGCAGAATATTTCTATATTCAACTACAATATGGAAAATGGCTAGATTAATCCATCCCCCAATTATTTGCATTGCATGGATATTATTTTCTCAGTGAAAAAATGAAAAATTAAGATCTTTAAACCCAGAAAGAACTGGCATTGAAACCCAAGTCTGTTACAAGTCAGCTGTGAGGCCCCAGCTAGATTATTTCATTTCTTCCACTCTCAGTTTTTCCATATATAAAATAGATATAATAACACCTAACTTGCTCTGTTATAGAAAGGATTAACTATAGTATATACAAAGTGCCTAGCACATGGTCCACAGTCAATAAATGGCCACTGTAGTAGTATTAGTGGCAATAATATAGACCTGGCCTCTGTGATTTGTGTAACTTTGAGGCTCACAAGTACAAATATAAAACCTCACCATGCAGAGTGATAACCCCTAAATATAATGGAGTGTTATTGGTAAAAGTTAAAACTTTGAAGACTGCATTTGGGAAAAAAGAATATCTATTTAGAGAGACCCGTGTACTTACACTCTGGCTGGCACGTCAGGGGTGACCTATCTGCCAGTAATCAATGTCTGTTGGGAAATGAAAATAATTATAAACATCATCGTGTGAGAACTAGGGAGTGAGTCCTTCCCAAGATGGGTTGCAACTGCACATTTCAAGCTGACATTTTATTTCACTTTAAAGAAATAATTGTATTTAATAAGGTAGTTATCACTAAAGGGTCGGGGTCTGGAAACCAAGCTTCTATTATCTGATGCATAACAGTTACAAGCAAGATCTGTTTGGGGTTGAGAAAATCATAGAGAGCCCCCAAAACTACTTTTCCAAAATGTGTTAGAACCCCAACAAAAGTATGTAGGTACTGAGACCTTAAACTTCACTGGAGTCAAATATCAAGTTTACTCTTAGAATAGGTGTATATACTTCCATTTGCCTTTTTGTTTTCTGGTTATAGATCGTGTTTGTTTGTTACACAGATTGTAGGAAAACAGCTCTGGATAGCCTTGACCATTTTAGAGGTGACAGAACAGTACATGGTAGATTTGATTCAGGAAGACAACCAAATATGGCCAAAATACCTACTCTATTTTATACGCCCATTTGACTATCTATGGAGAAGAAAATTAGCCAAATAAAAGCAAAATCGCCATTTACTTTGGGCCCAAATGCCACTGACTCTGTCTCTGGTTCCAGGTTAACCTGATAGACACACTCTTTCCCCACCAGAAGACTGATTAACCATTCCAAGTTTCTAAACAAATCTAGAAACACAGCCCCACTGAGGACCCATGGCCAGTCAACATTCGCCAGCCTCTCAACCTCAAGTGAGAGGAACAAGCCAGATGTTCATAGGTCTCTCTGAGCAGGTCAGGTTGACGCAAAAAAGCTGATTTATGGGGAGTGGAGTGGGAGACACTTCAAAAATATATCTTCTTTTATTACTTGGCCTTTGAGTTGAACTTAATTACATATGAGATAGAGGTTATTGCTCCCCTCTGTCTTCTTTGTATTTGTTTATGCCAAAGCAATCAGATGTCATCAGAGCAGAAACAATAGTAATTTGAGAAGTAAATATTTCTGTCAACCCACCTGCTGGGCACCATGGAGGCCAAAAAAAATCAATCTTTTAACTGAATTAAATTTGTTTGGGTTTTTGTTATTTTATGGAATTCAGACACTCTGACCTGTGAATGCCTCAAACTGTTTGGCATAGCATAAAAGAATACAAGTAATAAAAATCATCCTTCAGCCCTGAGTGAGAGGTAATTTACAAAGATAATCTCTCAAAGACAAACACAGGGAAGGGGCTACCATACACAATGGATGAAATTCGAAGATCCTGGATTAGATGCCTGGCTTGGCTATTAGACGGATCTTGACTCTGGACAAGTTTTTTCATTTCCTTTATTTTTATATGTAAATTGAGAGAGATAGAGTCACTGGCTGAAATCTAAGATTGCTTCTAGTTGCATGACTCTGATCTGGGGGAGGGTGGGGAACAGCCATGTTACACGTGTAGGATAATTACAAATTCCATAAGGAGCCTAGCTCCATTTGTAAATAGAATCATTGTAAAATAACAGTTAATATCTTTCCAAATGCATGATTTCTCACTGCAAAACAATGAAGTTAATAAATACAACTTATATTAAATTGATGGCAAGTCTTTGAAAATTCGATTAATTTTTAAACATTTATTTATGCTCTTATTATTTCTAGTTTTACTCCATTTTTCAAACTCATTTAGAAAACTCAAATTAGTAATGGTCTTTTATCAACATTATGGTATATTCCGTTTCTATCAGGCAGTACCCATCAGTGATTTTTCAAAGTTTTTGCATGTAAGAAAATAAGACATACATACATGTTAAAACTATCCTAATTGTGGTTTCATGTATCGCTCTCTGAATAAGGTGGTAGATCCTACCTGAATGTAAAGCGACACCTTAGTCACTGATTCTTTTTAAGATCCTCATTTGAAAATAACAACAACAACAATAATAAATGTCTCTGGTTTCAAATATGCAGGCATTAAAAAACGTGCCAAAACATGAACAACTTCTTTTTCTTTCAAACACATCAAACAAAGTTCAGAACCTTCAAATCACTTATTATTTTTACCTTATCACACAGTTCCTGTTGCAGGTTGAATTCCCAGGAAAACACCCTGAGATAAGTGTATAGGAAGTTTATTAGGGAGTGCTCCCAAGATGAGCACCTAAGGAAAAGAAGGGACTCCAAAGCAGGGATTGAGAAGAGGGAGAAGCTGGGCTGTGATATAGTCTTAACAGACACCTCTACCAAACCCTTTGGGAGCCCTGAAAGCCAGATGGTCCTTCAGAGCTATCCCAAGTTAAGGTAAAACAGATGGAGGAATAAGTCCTTTAGCCCTGAAGTTGGATCTATGTAGCTCTTCACAGAATCCACTATAGTTCCTAATGGAGCCAGTTTTAAGTATGTTAACAGTCCAGCTGGTTTGTTATCAACAATATTTGTTGAATATATCCCATGTGCTCATTACTACAGAGACTGCCAAATTTTATATAGGTATCTTTGCTATCAAGAAACTTATAATTTACTTGAAGAGAACAGATTAAACTGCAAACAAAAATATTTGCACAATAAAATTTTAAAATAACAGGTAAAGACAACAACAGCTGAGAATTGAGGGTAATCAGACAGAGGTCATTTTAAAATTTGAAGGATAGAGGAATGACTTAATTCTGTGAAGCTTGGAACAGGAGAACTTGAGTTATGTCTTTAAGGTTACTAGGATTTTGATGGGTGGAGAGCAGAAGGAAAGTCATTCTGGGTAGCAAGGTAGCAACAACAATCAGAGGGCAAAGTGCAAAGCACTTGGGAGTAATCTTTGTAAAAGGACCATAACTCTTTGAAGAAAAGCATACTGGGACTGGAGGTAAGAGAAGTGCACAGTGAGATGTGGAGCCCACTCAGGTGGGTCCAGCTCTTCTGGGAAGCATGAAGGTGGGAGCATTTGGCTCTTCCAGGAATGGCGACAGCAATGACCACTTCTGATTTATCAAGTTCTGATGAGGGCAGAGGCAACCTGGTGCTGGGACTCAATGTGGCAGCATCTCTCTTAGCAGGTCAGTTCCATCCCAGCCTAGAAGACCATTCTTTCTGCATTCCCAACAATTCTGTGAGCTAATATCCCTTAACAAATACCTTTCTCCTTAAATTAGTGAAAGCAAATTCTGTTGTATGCAACAAAGAACCCTAATAGATACACATTTTCCTATCTAACATTCACAACAATTGCATGAGCAGACAGTATTTTCCTCATCTTACAGGTAAGGAAACTGAAGCTATGAGGTTAAATAAATGGTCCAAGGTTTTCTGGTAAGTATGTGGTCAAGCTCAGATTTGAAGCTAGGACAATCTCGTGCAAATCCATGCCATTTCCACAATATCATAACTGTTTCCCGAAGGCAGAGACATGAATGAGTCTCAGTATTTTCCAGATGAGTGTGGGTATCTACAAACAGAACAGTTTCCATAATGGGTCATGAAATATTACATTCAGACTCTGGACTGAAATACATAGTACTGGATGTGAATCATTCTGATGGCAGAGCAACACCAAAAAGTGGAAAGTTGCCTGCAACCCATGTCCAAGGCAGAAAAGGATGAGCCCCTGGGGCCAGTGGGCCATCCTAGCTCCGCCCAATTCTACATTCTGTGATTGTTTACCAATTTAACAACCAAACTCAACAGTCATCTCCGTAGCCACATAAATAAATTCAAGGCCACAATGTAAAGCAAGTTTTGCCCTACTCAACCCATGTTTTTCCATATACTGAATCTGATCATCTCATGAAGGTTAAATTCCTCCCCACAAATAACAGGCAATTTAACCACCTGTCTTAGCCCTTTCAGCTTCAAGATCAATTTTATCAGTCAGACTCACTAGACAGTGGCCAAGAGTGTGTATTTCTAAGACCAAGTGTGCATGGTTAAAAGCAGAATCTGTGGCAGGATAAGAAAATAAATGATACAGTATGACCATAACCTCCTCCTAAGCCCAAGGAAATATGATCACCCTGGACTCTGTACCATAGGCTTCACCTTGGTAAACTAGCAGGAAGACTCACGGTCAATGAGTCTCAGTGCAGCCGTTCTGTACCTACCACAACTAGCTTTCTGAAACTCTGCCAGAGAATGACATAGTCTCCAGGGGAAAGAGAACTTACCCTCTGACCTCAACACTTCAAACCTGACTTCACACCGGTTTAAAACACTTTATGGCGCCCTTCCATTCATACAGTGTTCAGGATGTTCCTTTCTGTCCTCAATTCCATCTTTAGCACAGCTGACAAATGCTGCATGGACACACAGCTGTCTCCCGAGAGGAGCCCCATACTTTTTAAACAGCTTTGCTTTGTGACCTGACCTGCAGGCAGGCTGCATACTTCAGTGCACTGACAGCTAAGTCATGTCTTTTGTCCCAGGCACACAGATACAGCAGGGTAGGGAAAGTTCACAGGCAACGCTCACATTTCAAAATGTAAATAAATGGCTCACACCAGAGGCCCAGTGCACTTAAGTTTGGAAGACAAAACCTCCCAAAGAAAAGAGTGACCCGAAGGGTACTATTCAGAAATCCCTCCAGCACCTTGTGGCTATGACAGCTGCACCTGGAGGGCTGAAAATGAGGCAGATCTACCACCAGCAGGAGACCAGATGTCCCGCACTGGGTAGGACAGGTCAACAGTCTTAACTTCTATTCCTTTCTGACTTTTTCGCTACATATCTTTCTGATATATCTTTTCCCGACTGAGCCCTATTCCTTTCTTCCTTTCTTTCTTTTCCTTTATCCCTCTTCTCTCTCTATTATACTTTGTGCTTCTTATTCCTCCAGATTTAGCTCATGTTTCCTGGTTCTGCAGCTCCTATTTTTTCTTATACTTGCAAACCTTTTATTTTCTTCCAGTTTTCCAAAGACCTTTCACAGCTGTTCCCATCTGTTTCTCCTAAATGACCCTCCCCTCTTTAATCATATGCATATCCTCTCTGGTTCCACCTGCCTTTAATAGGCTGGACCCTACAATCTCCACACCCTAAATCCTACTAACAAATATAAGCTTGGGATAGGGGTGGCTAGGGGCCCTGAATTCTATCACCCTTTAAACACCAGCCACAGATAACAGAATCACTAATAGGTACCAACTTTATCCTTTTCCTGCAGTTATCTGTGTTTTTTTTTAATTTACCTTTTGATATTTAACTCATTTCAAACTTTTACAATTTTGCAACACAGATAATTCCTATTCACTGTAGAAAAGTAAGTCACAACAGATAAGTAGAAAGAAATGAAAAGTCATCTGCAAATCCACCTTTCAGAGAATACCCTGTGTTTCATGATTGACTTGATGAACACTTTTAACGATACAAAGATGAATGAGAGAGACATCCTCTGAGGAAGAAAATAAATAAGCAAATACAATACAGCATATTTAGTAAACAGCAAGAATCAATAGGACCAAGGACAAATAATTCACACCTTGGGAAAGCCTCCTGGAGAAAGTGTCATCTAAGATGACCCCTGAAAGAAGAGCAGCAATTAGCCAGGCACAAAAGAGGGAAAGGGAACTTCCCACAGTAAGTCCTTAAAGACAGACAGAGTTTGGCACTTTCAGAAAACCAAAGGGAGTTCAACGTGGTTGAAAGCAAGCGGCAATGTTAGTCCACAGGTAACGTAAGGAGAGGTAAGGAGTGGCCAGAGGGCACAGGACTTTGTAAACCACGTGAAGAATTTTCCCTGAAGGCAATGGGAACACTGAAGGATATTAAGCAAGGGAATGACATGATCAGAGCTGTACTTTGAATAGAACCATAAGCCTAAAAGATAGACCCACAATGCGCAATAGGTGCCACCCTCGTAATCAGAACTGGGAGGGAGGGCGGGAGGGAGGGAGACACAGGTAGTAAGTAGCAGAAGCAGGATATAATCGCAAGCAGTCAACTATGCTATACTCTCTCATGATGTCTGTTAATGAGTCTGAACCACTCTGGGTGATCGATCAGGAAACGCAGGCAAATATGTTTTGTATGTGAACTACACCTCTTCCTTCTTAGGATGGTATTAGCCCTTTGCCTTGGACTTGAGGAGTGACTGATTTCCCTGGTTGAGAGCTGGGTAAGCTGGAGCTGTGTGTGAGGAGAGGCCTTTTAAGGGCCACTCCACAAGCACGCTCAGTACCCAAGACCAGAAATGAGCGCATGAAATTACCCAGGTTGCTGTTCTGACTGCCCCCGAATCACAAGTGATTATTCAACCTCAGGCTTTCATTTCTCTGTGCGGCTCTTATCACAGCATACTTCTAAGTATTATTATTGTTGAAAGTTGGTTCAGATCCTGAAAGAACTCATGATTTCCCCACTCTTGACAAAGACTTTTCTAATACTCACTGACATCAGGGCAATTTGTTGCTTGTTAAAGCAATACAGTCAATGTAATTGTTTGGACTTGAGTCTCAAGATCAGACAAGTGCTTCTTAAACTTCTTTATGGAAACTCAGGGAAAAAAGGAATACATTTCATATTAAGATCTAGTACAAACATAAATATCTATATAATTGAAATGAAACTCTGAAGAAACAATAATTACCACTACAGCATGTGAAGCAGGCTTCCATTTTCTTTTCCATTCCATTCTATTCTATTTCTATTTATTCTATGGTATTCTATTCTGAGTTGGGACAACCGCTTTGGGAAACTCTTTGGTAGGGTCCACTAAAGTGGAATATACCATATCCAATGACCCAACAATTTCACTCTTAGGTACATACTCGGGAGAAATGAATACATGTGTCCACCATTGGACTTGTTTAGAATGTTCACAGAAGTGAACATGAAGTGAATATGAACAGAAGAAATGTTCATAAGGCCAAATGTCAGAAACTACACAAAGGCTCAAGAACAGTAGAATGGATAAATAAAGGATAGTATATTCATACAATAAAGCACTACAATTGTTTGCAATAATATAAATGAATTTCCCACACAATGGTAGATACAAAAGAGTTCATACTTTATGATTCTAATTATATAAAGTTCAAAACCAGCCAAAACGAAAATCTACGCTGTTCTAAGTCAGGACAGTGGGTTACCTTTGGAGGGGTAGTGCTTTGAAGGAGTCACTGTGGGGGGCAGTGTTTCTAGGGAGCTGGTGCCTCTTGCTCTCAGTGCTGGTTACATGTGTGTTCAATTTGTGGAGATGTATCAAACTGTATGTGCACTTTTCTGTATGTAAATCACACTTCAGTAAAACATTAAGAAAAAATACTGGTCACAAACCATTAAATTAGATTATCCCACTCACTAATCACTCGCAACCTGAAATTTAAAATACCTTACATTAGATACCAAGAATACCAAGGGAAGACATACAATGATATATCAAAATATTTAAATGTTATTCATAATAAAATAGAAAGCTCAAAAGTTTTGTTTATGAACCACTAGATACAACCAAAATAAAAAGAATCCAGAAAAAATGAAACAGCTAAAAATAAGAAAATACTGTCCCTTCTTACTTGATTCTTAATAATTTTACAGCTGCTTTCAATTCAAATTTTTATTGACTCTTACATATTAATCTACACTTGCTGCCAATCATTTTGTTAAGAAACACAGTTTTGAATGGGTTTACCTGGCTTTTTCCATACTGTCCAAGCCACTAGTCTCTTCTTAATGAAATACTCAAGAGGAGTCCACTGGTAAAGGAAATCTCCCCTAATGCTCTGCTTTAGGGCTGTGCCTTTCACATTGGAATCTGTTTTTCCCCTTAGAGCTTCCATCTCTGGCAACATGTCCTCAATCTCCAACCTGCTCTAAACCCATCTTTAGGCGAGAAGAGATGTCACCCAACCATGGCTGATTACAATCAATGTTTACACATTTATTAATGAGTGAGGTGCTTGGTATTTTAAAGAGACCCAGATGTATTTCTATTCACAACCATTCTCTTTCTCAAGCAAAATATAGATTACAAGCTACACTGTATATGATTTTTGTTTTTCAAACAGAAGATTATTACACGCATGTATAGGGCAGATGTCTTCAAGGACATCTCTTGGCTGACACCTTTATTCTGTGATTCTATGAGAGTCTTCTTCAAATTCTACAAAGTGGTCAGATCTCCAGATGAAGGCAATCCAGCTATCTTGGGAAAGGGGTTTCTCTTCTAGCTGGTGTGTAAGTGTCAAACTAGCAGGGGCTGCGGATGCCACTGCTTGGCTTGAGAGCCCCCAACGCCTCACTGTGGAACCGATAAATGCCTTTGGGGCTTTACAGTCTCTGCTGAAACCTAGATTGCATCAGTTTCCAAGAATGTATGACTTGGTCTGGCTGTCCGAAATATCTGCTCAAGTCCTCCTTACTCTTCACATCTGTCCAAACACTAGGGTAAGAGGTACGTTGTACGTGATGCAAAGCCAAGAGTCAGTGCAACACTCTTCAAACTCAGAGTCAACAGTGAGAACGACATGAAACAAATGCAACCTGCTCTCCACAAAAGCCGAATTTAAATTTTCTGTCTGCTGAGAGTACATTTGAAAAATGAAATCTTTCCATATGGCTTTATTTTCCTCTGTATAAAAGGGTTAGACTGAATTCTGCTTTATTTAAAAAAAAATAGAGCTCTATGTACATAGTGCTGACATATACACTAAAGTCATCTGGAAAAAATACAAGCTACTATAATGAATGCCAAATGCCAAAAGTAACCGTTTCATTCTATTGAGACAAATGATTGAAGGGAAAACATGTTTAGTTGACAGAATGAATAGAGAAAATCGATCTCCTATCGTCAAATATACTGTTACCAGACACGAGGTTTGGGAAGCTCTGAAACGTTGTATTTTGCACACAGAATAAACTTAAAGCCTTCAAATGTACCTATTTCAAAAGCCTCTTATATCCAAGGATGAAATAATTCACACCAGACTAAGTGTTTACATTGGCTATTCCTCTTTAGTTCTTGAGAGAAAGGAAAGCCATCCTGTACACAAAGTTTTGAATCTCAAATGGACAGAAACAGCATATTTTGTGAAAAGAACATTTAGCACCTAATGTTCCAAACACCAAGCCTGGGTTCCCCCTTTTACGAGTGCACAGTTGTATCAGAGCCCGGACATTTAAGATTATATAGTGAACTTGTAATAGAACCACATTTCCTTTTGGAATACAATACAGCTGCAAACAAAAAATATCATATTTCCTCCAGTTATTTGCCAAATGGCCATATCCTCACACCAATTATAGAGTCAAGTGGAATCCAGACACCACAAGGAAAAGGGGCAGGGATAAAAGGTGAGGGTAATCAGACCCTTCTCTTCCATTTGCCATAGAATAAATCCAAGAAGAAAGAAAAGGAGAAGCATTTTTAAGACAAAAGATCATATTTTAAAACGTAACGGTTAGTTTCTTTTTTTAATATGCCTTATTTTTTCCTTTTTGGCTAAGAAACAGGACCTTATTTTTGCTGTAACACAAGAAAGCATTTCACAAAGGCCCTGATTGCACATAAAATTTTAAAAAAGCACTTCATGGGCTCCTTAGCATAACCTCCACAGTCTCGGCTCTTTCAAATAACAGGCTAATTCCATTTCCTTCCATTCTGCTACCAAATTCTGCCTCTCTCCATTGCTACCATTTCACCTACTTTGTTTTGTCTTTTCCTTCAGTAAACTCAGCACCCTGGTAATTCAATCTCCTGTTCAATGTCATGGTTGAATCAAATTGCTGTCACTCAAAATATAACCCGGGGCTTGAACTATGGCATGGTTGAGTGATCAAATCAAATATTCCCAAATCTGGAATTTCGGGGTTTTCAGTTACTGAGCTCCTAAGTGGCTTTAGACAAGATTTCCCTCTGCCTCAGGAGAACAGGTCGAATCCTGTTTGTACAGCCTGGGACTCCATAGGGTAGGACATTGCAAGTGAGGAGAGCTCCACCTGTGACTGGGCCCTCTGTGGGTTAGTGGAGAATTGGTTGTAATAGCATTTAAGCAACAAATTGGTGACAGCAGCGTTGACCTCCCACGATGGACGTGGGAATTAACAAATAAAGGAAGAGATTAACACAATGTTACTTTCACACCAGGAGAGAAATCGGAAAAGACCAGTAGGGAGCCCTGTTTAAAGATGCCTTTCCTCATGCAGTATAAATAGTCAGGTTTCCCAGAAAAAGACATTTCCATTCCCACCACTAGCTCTACTTAAACAAGTTTGAAGGCCAATAAAAACACAGTGCTGGTTTCCAAGGGTTAGGAGAAATGAAGGGAGATAGTGAATCTTCCTTGAGTTCAGAAGTTTAAAGAGGAAATGCTAAGTGTGGGAAGTGACAAATTGTATTGATACTGACTTTTTTTTTTTTAATAATTCAAGACATGAACCAGGACCAAGCACATTGTACAAATGTTATGAGACAAAGAGTAGAAACTAGTCTAAGGACTATGATAGAAGAACACCTGAAGAAACAGGGCTAGATCATGAATTAGAAGTTACAGACACACGAATGATGGCAGCCAACCAACGTGATGCACATTTGCTGTGCATTGTGAGAGATGTGTGGAAAGGAACCCAGGAGTTGAAACTGGTGTTGGAAAACCATCTGATAGGATCCAGAGCTAAGACGCCCTGCTCAGAGATCAGAGACCTTTGCCCAGCAAACTCATTCCAAAGGAGAAAGGGGGCAAGCAGATACCTCTTAGCTGATTCCTATCACAAAGTAGGCACTCCATAAATCTTTGTAGAATTGAATTGTTCAAATAAAACCATACTCAGATAGAAGAACTGGGATTTTTCAAATTAGAACAGCTGCCTCTATGAGTTGCACTGTTCATACAGAGAGTGGTGTGGGAAGGAAGGGACAGCAGAACCCATTCTCTTTTGCAACTGATAGTAAAATTAGAGGGAAGGCAAATGGGCAGAGCAGACAACCAAAATCAAATGGATGTGGACCACTTAAGTAATTGGGTCAAGGGATAGTAAATGCAGTTCAATTTAGGTAATGTTCAGTAAATTGCTTTAAGAAATAACCTAGGGAATACAGGTTAAATGGAACAACCATGTCAGAGATAGATCTGTAGATTGATCTACAAATCACGTTGAAACTCACCACCAGAGCATTACCAACATCAGTAAAAAAGGCCATAGGAACCCTACCAGCGAAAATGCAAACAGACCCGCTCAGACCACAGGGCAGCTCTCCTCCATTCATGTGCTTCTCTCTGCTCTCCCTGTGCTAGTGAGAAGTTAACCATTTCCCAAGCAGCTCTTCAAACTTAATATATTTCAATATTGCTATGGCCTCCCCCTAACTTCTCTCCAAATTTCCTTTTGTTTTTTGGCTTGGCAACTTTGGCAGTTACATTCACAGACCAAATGGACATGTTACAAACGTTACTACCCACTTGTCAAATTCTTTGGTGGACCATGAGGCATGGCACTGGGAATCCATGTACCTCAGCTAGAGGGCTTTCCCCTAAAGAAGGTGGGGTATGTATGGCACAAAGACAATGCCGTCCCTCCAGGTAAAACTAAGTAACACTCAAAGTAAACCAAGCCCACACTTTCCCCAGGAACAGAGAGAGCTGGAAATGACTTGATTGGCATTAGTCTATTTGAATTTTTTTTGAACATCTTTATTGGAGTATAATTGCTTTACAATGGTGTGTTAGTTTCTGCTTTATAACAAAGAAAGTCTATTTGAATTTAAATTTAATTTCTTTAGTCATGGACAAGAATGGGGATACCAGTTAATTTCAATGGACATTTGCTGAGCTGTGTGCCAGATACTTGCTGGATGCTTGGAATCCTATGATGACTGAGTTGTACCCCCCCTGCCCTCTGGAGACCCACAGTCAGATAAATTACAGCACAACACACAGGGCAAGAACAACTTCTGCTGTGTGTAAGGCAATCACGCACATTCTCTGTAGACTTGGCCCAGACATAAATTTGGAACAAGTTTTCAAAACCACAGAAAATTTCTTTTTAATTTTTAATGTTTTATTGGTATCTTTAAGGTCCAGCTGAAGGGAAAACAGGGTAATGAACTTCGATCATTTGCTAAACAAAACTGGTGTGTTCTTGCCAGTAAGACAGCAGCTTGAGCAACAACATTCCAGCCAACTTCCTTTCTCAGCTCCAATCTGTCCCATTTTGCCCCAGCCCTGGAGGAGTTTGCTCTTCCAGACAGCTGAAACTCACCTAGATTCCTGGAAGGCGCAGGGCTAACCCAACCGGACTAAGTAGTGTCTGGATTTCACCAGTTCAAGGAAAAACATTTTGGTGGAAGGCAGCATGGACATGGCAGTCTAAGGAGGGGTTTGAATCCTGCCTCTACATTTTATCAGCTGTTACTTAGCCTCTCCCAACCTCAACCTACTCATCTTTATAATGGGAATAATAATGTCTCATTGTTGGCTTGCTCCTTATGCAAAATGAGGTAATATATGTAACAGTGCTTCGCACATAATTCATTAAGACCCATTCCATGCCACTACTCCTGCCAAATGCTGGGAGAAAAAACTTCCCTACCTTCCATTCTTCCGTTCAGAATGTCTCTAAAGTGTAGTAGACGATGGAAACGACCTCAGCTGGGCACGGAATTCTAAGGGATACCTAAGCTTCCATCTGTGAGTAAAAACACGGAGTGCCTGCCATGCGGAAGCCATCTCTCCTTCTAGCAAGTACTTTCTGAGTCATCCTTCTGCAAGAAGCCTCAGAAAGGAGAAGCTCTTGGTATATTTCACACCTGGTTTTGTCAAAGATGAATCATGTCCTAGCCACAGTGAAAGAACTGGATACGGCAGAATTTTGCCAGAGAGTAGGAATGAAGAGTGAAAGGGGGGAAAACACTACTATGATCATTCTCATTATAGGTCAGGAATTTCATAGAAGAGAGAGGTTGAATAACTGGCCAAAGACACACAGCATTTCAGAAGCAAAGCTGACAAGTGGCGTGCCTCAATTTCCAGGGCTGCGCTCTATTTTGGCATGAATTAAGTCTGCCTTTTTTCGCTGTCATAGCCTAAACACCTAGCCCCCAGCAACACTCAGAGCCTGCAATTCCCGGCAATATCTAGCAACACTCAATAAGTGCTTGCAAATAAATGATCTTTAAAAAGGTAAAATTCAAAGCATGCAGCAGCTCAGAACCTGCACTTAAACCAAAACCGAATAAAAGAGATACAGAGAAAAGGAGATATCCTGCTCCAAAACAGAAAAAATCAGATGTTTTGTTTCCAAACTAACAAAAACTTTTAAGTTCCCCTGTCCTACCCAACCATTATCTTGTAATATTTTTCCCCGTTTTTTTTTTTTTTTTTTTTTTTTTTGCGGTACGTAGATGTTTTGTTTCCAAACTAACAAAAACTTTTAAGTTCCCCTGTCCTATCCAACCATTATCTTGTAATATTTTTCCCCGTTTTTTTTTTTTTTTGGTTTTTTTTTTTTTTTTTTTTTTTTTGCGGTACGTGGGCGTCTCACTGCCGCCGCAGAGCACAGGCTCCGGATGCGCAGGTTCAGCGGCCATGGCTCACGGGCCTAGCCGCTCCGCGGCATGTGGGATCCTCCCGGACCGGGACACGAACCCACGTCCCCTGCTTCGGCGGGCGGACTCTCAACCACTGCGCCACCAGGGAAGCCCTCCCCTTTTTCTTTTCAGGACAATTTGCTATCCATTCTCAAAAGCAACTCGCCAAATAAAATAGATTTCATCATGATTCAAACTTACAACATTTTTTAGTAAAGAAACACCAGATAAACATTAGAAGAGCTTAGACTTTGGTGTCAAACAACCAAACAGATGTGATTCCTACCACTTCCTATCTCTCCAAAAGACGTGATAAATGGGAAATTATAGGAATATTCTAGTTCTTGTTGAAAAGCTTGATCGATTTATTTGTGCTTGCAGCCAAACAATAACCAGGTCCATGTTTCAAACCACTGCAGATGACCCAGAATCTGGGCCTCACCATGATTCTACACTTTGCTACAAGACCAGTGTCAAGAAAATTTCCTCCAAGCTCAGTAATCCTCCTTCCTTTCTGGATAAGTTCTACATAGCTTTCCCTTTGCTCCTGCCCTGGGTTAAGATTCCTCGCAGCAGCCTTGTAAATGACTTCCATCTTTGGAAGATTCGTTAAAGCTACACTGTATCTCTGATTCCCACCCTTATAACAGTATCTACTTCCTACCCAAATAGGACCCTGCACAGAAGTCTCAGCCCAGCGTGGATCACCTCAGGAAACCATCACTGATCCTTCTACCCCTAGACTAGGATAGGTCCTTCTGCTCTGTGTTCTTGCAATATTTGTATCTCCCCAATCGCAACATCTTCACGTGTTATTAATTTCTATTTAATTGCCTATCTTTCCAGCTGGACTGTATGACCATGAGGAAAACATCATTTCCTCAGTACATGGCAGCTGTTAAGTAAATGAATGCCTCCCAAAGTTTATCAGCTCTTAACATCCAAATTTCATTCCTTCTCCTGAGAGAACCCATAGCACTTTCACTTCAGCTAATCGTCTCCTGATAGCCATTCTAATTTTTGCTTTTTGGGGTAACTGAACCCCAGGAGTTTTGCCAGGGAACAAGGCCACACAGCTAGTGATGTTTCCAGCTTCCCTTGCAGCTAGGCTCTGGCCACCTGAATGTGAGCTAAAGAGCATGTTCAACATGCAGGTCATGTTAAAATAGCTGCTTCTCTTCTAATTGCTCCTTTCTCTTCCTAAAGGCTGGAAAACAAACATAGTGGTGGTGAGACAGCTTCAGCCAGGAAGATGAGGAGAACAACATAAGGGATGACAGAACCACAAGACAGAAGAAACCTAGTCCTGGATGACTTCAGAGAGTAGACCCACTATCCACCCTGGACCACTCACCTGTTTCTAGACTTACATCAGAGAGAAGCAATCTTGTCTACTGTTTATGCCTCTGAATTTTGGTCTCCCCCTCTCTCTCTTTTATAGCATCTTGAACTGAACCTTTAATAACTCACATTAGTTGTAAATTTCTATAACTTAATTTTCCAATAGAAGGGGACGTTTTTGAAGTTTCTTATTCCTATGTCCAAGCACTATTTTCACTAACACCATGGATACTGAAAACTCACAAGCATCTGCTCTTCATGTAGCTACTAAGAACAATAAGCAGTTTAGTGGAATATAACTATGTTTACCATCTGCACGAGAGTAAATTCTTTGTTTACTTAACTGATGGCTGCTGTCTTAATTTGGAGTTGTAAAGAACATCATGCTAAGTGATGTAAATTGGCAAAGTGACAAATTGTCCCTCTTGACATCAATTTGGAGCACGGAGAGTCCTTTTGTACAGTCAGTGTATTTGACAAGGTCTAAAGCATCGTGCAATATTTGTTACCATCCATAGGACCTTAGGAGGCTACAACTAAAAGAAATACAACCAATTTTCACAGGGTGCTTGTGGAATCAATCCAGCCTTCAAGCCACACCTTGCATATTTGGATGTTTTAGAAAATCAATATTTTGCTGTTAAAAATAATAAGTCCCAAGGGACATTACAACTAGACTTGGTCCTGCTCTTTCTTTTTCATAGCACTGAAGCCTCAAAGTCAGAGAGAGTGCTCATAAAGCTTATAATGTCTCAGCTTTTAAAGTTTTTAAAGACACGTTCAGCTTGTCGTGAGTTAGACTCAACCTTTGCCACAACTCATTTCCTGCAAACAGATTCGGTGGTTCAGAGAGTTCTCCAGGTGTCCAAGATGGACCAGGTGGAAATAAACCAATTTCCCTTCAAACACAAAAGCTTCTAGCTATAACTCCCTCAGGAAACAGAGAGCCTCCTCTATAGGTAAGCTTTCTGGCTTTTAACCCATTTGTGCTTCCAGTTAGACCCAGACTGGATACCATGTTCCCATTAGGACTCACTATATGAAGAACTGCATCACTTCCTTTGGGTCTTTATGCAAATGTCACCTGACTGGTGGGGCCCTGTCTGCCCTCTCCATCTGAAACTCCAGGCCTCCTGATACTCCCTCTCCTTGGAATATTATCCAACGTACTCTACATTTTACCCATTTCTCTTGTTTATTATCTGTCTCCCTTACTAGAAATATAAACTCCATTGAGGGCAGGAAAGCACGTCTTTTTTATCTAGTGCTATATTCCCAACGCCTAGAACAGTATCTGGCACACTGGGGAGGAGGGGATGTTAGGAAATACATGTTGAATCAATGAATGAATGGTGGCCCATTCTGAACCTTTTACTGAGCACCTCGGCAGTGCATATTCTAATCCTACTGCTTGCTCCACCCTCTGATCATGCCAGCCACATTAGCTCAGAGACAGCGAGTCCCCCACTTGCTTTGCTTGTTCTGTCTTGTTTTATCCATAGCCACAGATCAAGGAACTGGTAAGTAAAATGACATTGCAGACAACATAGAGTCTCAACCCAAATATCCTTAAGCCAAAACAGACTTATTTCCTATCATAAATGAATAGATTTGACTTCTGTTATGGGTTGTTTTATGTCCCTCCAGAAATATATGTTTAAGTCCTAACCTCCACTACCTCAGGATGTGACCTTATTTGGAAACAGGGTCGTTACAGAGGTAATCAAGTCAAAATGAGGTAATTAGGATGGGCCCTAGTCCAATATGACTGACGTCCTTATAAAATGGGGAAATATGGACACAGCCACAGAGGTGCACAGAGGCGAGAAGATGTGAAGACACACAGAGAGAAGATGGCCATGTGACTAGAGTAATGCACCTACAAGCCAAGGAATGCCAAAGATAGTCAACAAATACCAGAAGCTAGAAGAGGCAAGGAAAGATTCCCACCTGCCCCCACCCCAGAGCAATCCAAGAGCACTTGGCCCTGCTGACCCCGTGACCTCAGACTTGTGGTCTCCAGAACTGTGAGATAGTAGAATTCTATTGTTTTGTTTTGTTTTGTTGTGGTACGCAGGCCTCTCACTGCTGCGGCCTCTCCTGTTGCGGAGCACAGGCTCCGGACGCGCAGGCTCAGCGGCCATGGCTCATGGGCCCAGCCGCTCCGCGGCATGTGGGATCTTCCCGGACGGGGGCGTAAACCTGTGTCCCCTGCATCGGCAGGCGGACTCTCAACCACCGCGCCATCAGGGAAGCCCGAATTCTATTGTTTTAAGCCACCTTGTTTTCGATACTTTATCACAGCAGCCCTTAGCAACCTGTATACAGCTTTGGATGAACCTTAATGCAGGGCTCGGTTAGTTCCTATGATCAGGACCCTGTTTCTCTCCTCCAGTCTCGGCCACACGTCCTCAGACTCAGGTTGCTCCCAAGATGGCCGGCAGCAATTTCCAGGGTTTCCTGCTTCTTCACATTTAATGGAGAAGAGTGAGTCAGCTCTTGCAACAGCTGACTAAAGTCTGGAATTTGAGTTGCATTTCTGACATAGACTGATTTGAGTCAGGTGCCCAAACAGCAAATCAATCACAGTGCCTAAGGGGAGGGACTGTGTCAATTGCTTTGAGCCAATCAAGGCCCCCCTCCTGAGATGGGGGTGGAGTCAGGTCCTGCTGAGTCACTGTTGGTGCCCATACATCTCCCCCTCAACTCTCAATCTACTCACCCAAGGCTGCTCATTGCAAACATCCACTATTTTCTGCTTGAGAGCTTTTTTTCCACCCCGACCACAAGGAAATGTTTGGCCCATGCACAGAACAAGCTAGAAACTCCAGAGCTAATGCTCCCAGAAGCAGCCTTCAACTGAGGATTAGCAGGGAATTGGCAGACAAATATCCCAGCATCCTCACTCTTCAGCTGGAAGGATTCTGAGGTGCGTTCTATAGAGTATTCCAGAGTTCCCAGGGGCATTGAGCACCAGGTGCCCACAGTGACTGGTTAATACACCCCTTACTGACTTTCCCCCTCCCTGCCACACTTCCCCACTTCCCCACCAGTATCCCTCCCAAATAAACCACTTTTACTTAAATCTTCGTGTCAGGTTTGCTTCCAGGGGTATCTAAACCAGGATAAGTCCCAATAAGTTGCAAGGGAGGAAATTCAGAGTTCCATTAGAAAAGAGAAAGGGTAAGACTGGAAAGCACTAGAAAGTCAACCAATGAATGCCCACTATAGTCATTCCTGTTTCCTCTCTTTCAATTAATTAATAAGCCAACTAGGTTTTCTCCTACAGTTCTGTTAAACAGATAAGAACACAGCACTGCCTGGCAGATCAGGAAGCAGGCACAATGGGTTCCAGTTTTGCTATTCCCTCCCCTACTGCTGTGTTTCTTGTCGTAAGTAATTTCCCTTCATCATGTCTCAAGTTCCTACTTAATGAAGATTGAGAATGATGATCCTTGTCCCTATAAAGTATGACCTCAGAAAAGCAGAGCATGGCATAAGGTAGATCCATCTTAAACCTCTTTCCAAGTGGGTCTCTTGCTAAAAGTGTCAGACAGGCATATTAAACATCATTCCCCGGGGACTTCATTGGTGGTCCACTGGTTGAGGCTACACCTTCCAATGCAGGGGGTGCAGGTTCGATCCCTGGTTGGGGAGTTAAGTTCCCTCATGCCTCACGGACAAAAAACCAAAACATAAAACAGAAGCAATATGGTAACAAATTCAATAAAGACATTTAAAAAATGGTCCACTTCAAAAAAAAAATCTTAAAAAAAAAGAAAACAAACAAAAACATCATTCACTATCACTCGGTTCCAGAGGACAACATTCAAGATAAGAGCAGATTAGAGCAAAGATCCAAGTCAGAAAAACGCATTACCTCTGGAGTATTCGCCACCATTTGGAAATCACTGACTCTTATTTAATAAACTAACTTAAAAATACAACTATGTATTATTTATACATTTTTAAGATTTTTTCCAGCTTTACTGAGATGTAATTGATATATACTATTATGTAAGTTTAAGGTGTATGACATGTTGATTTGATACATGTATATATTACAAAAGGATTACCACCACAGCATTAGCTAACACCTCCACATCACTAATCATCAGAGAAATGCAAATCAAAACCACAATGAGATATCACCTCACACCTGTTAGAATGGCTATTATCAAAAAGACAAAGAGATAACTAGTGTTGGCAAGGATGTGGAGAAAAGGGAACCCTTGTGCACTGTTGGTGGGAATGTAAATTAGTACAACCACCATGGAAAACAGTATGGAGATTCCTCAAAAAATTAAAAATTGAGTTGCCATATGATCCAGCAATCCCACTTCTGGTTATATATCCAAAGAAATTGAAATCAAGATTTCACAGAGATATCTGCACTCCCATGTTCACTGCAGCGCTATTCTCAATAGCCACCACATGGAAACAACCTAAAGCTCCATCAGTGGATGAATGGATAAAGAAGATGAAGTATACATATACAATGTAATATTTTCCAGCCACGATAAAGAAGGAAATCCTGCCATTTGCAACAACTTAGATGAACCATGAGGGCGTTATACAAAGTGAAATAAGTCAGAGAAAGACAAATGCTGTATGATCTTACCTATACGTGGAATCTAAAAAAGCCAAACACACAGAGAGAGAGAGTACATCAGTGATTATCAGAGTCGGCAGGGGGGGTGGAGGGTAGGGAGATAGTGACCAAAGTGTACAAACTTCCAGTTATACGATGAACAAGCTCTGGGTATATAATGTACAGCACGGTGATTACAGCTGATGATAGTGTATTATATTCTTGACTGTTGCTCAAAGAGTAAACCTTAAATGCTCTTGCCACAAAAAAAGAAATGGTAATTAAAAACACAATCTTGAACTATTCTGGAGGAGCTCACAAATGGTTCCCCGAATGAGGTAATGAACTCAGTCTAGCTAAGTCCCCAGAATGAGCAGCCTATCTATGGTAAGCTTTCTCCAACCTCTTCCGGATCATTTTGCTCTTGCCCCCAGATGGCAGACAACAATCGATGGGAAAAGCCACCCTGTGTCTCCAGCAAGTAAAGGCGGTGCTTCACAAGTGTTGCAGGATGCAGCCTTCCAATTCTCCCTTGTTTTCTGAGTATAAGCAGATGTTAGAGACTCATCTCGTTATCTTCAGATACTGTATAATATTATTATGGTGTCAGGCTATCAGAGGCAGCAAACGCTATACAACAACAGCTTTAATTGAGGCTTAGAGCTGAATTGTAAATATGTAACCTTACTTGGGGGTGTTTCCAAATGCTTTCTGGAAACAGTTTAAAAAGATGTTTTCAATTGTTAGAACAATGGCTTGCCCTGCCAAGATCAAGTACAAGCTTCTTAAGATATGGGTACCATAAACATATTTCTTAATTCTTCAGTTTTTTTGGGTTTTTTTGTTGTTGTTTTTCCAGAAGCACAGCAAATCTGTGAGCCACGAAGCCTCATGCATGCCACTTCCTGGACTGTTGCAGGGAAAACTAATGAAACACTGTAGAAGTTGCACTCAGATCTACTGTGATCTCACGGCCACAGAATTCCCCTCCTTCTTTGACATTACTTTACTATGATAATAATTATCTGTCCATGAGTCTAGACTTGGCACTGGCCTATCCCTAGGGATGGGGATTTGGGTGCATGTAACAACAGCCCATCTTCAGCAAGGAAGCTCCTGACACAGAAGGCTGCCCATCGATCTTAGCTGACACACTTGTCACCATACACACAAAGCGACTGGTCTTGAGCTCCCCGGGGTGAATTACAGCTCTCAAACGTTTGGTGGAGGCACATTATGATTCTGATGTATAGGATAAAAGACAGAAAAGGCTGGGTCATTTGAGATTGATCCCAGGCAGAAACTGTTAAACAACAGTCTGAGTCTCCTTTACTGGACAGAGTAAAAGAAAACAGAAACTGAACACTTTGAAAAGTACATTCAGAACAGAGTCCAGAGGCAAATTACCCAGGCTGTGGATTACACAGGCCATTTTGTCCAAAGTCTGATCCCAAAGAATTGACTCCAGTGGGTTTTTTGTGTTTTTTTTTTTTTTATGACTGTTAGCATGTGCACAAGAAAGGAACAAGTTCAGCATTTTGTTGCTTGTTGGTGACAATGATCAAAAGTGTATGGACAGATGGCCAACAGGCATATGAAAAGATTCTCAACATTGCTAATTATTAGAGAAATGCAAATCAAAACTACAGTGAGGTATCACCTCACACCGGTCAGAATGGCCATCATCAAAAAGTCAACAAATAATAAATGCTGGAGAGGGTGTGGAGAAAAGGGAACCCTCCTCCACTATAGGTGGGAATGTAAATTGATACAGTCACTATGGAGAACAGTATGGAGGTTCCTAAAAAACTAAAAATAGAGTTACCATATGATCCAGCAATCCTATTCCTAGGCATATTTCCAGAAAAGATGAAAACTCTAATTCAAAAAGCTACATGCACCCCAGTGTTCATAGCAGCACTATTCACAATAGCCAAGACATGGAAGCAACCTAAATGTCCATCAAAAAATATGAAATAATGCCATCTGCAGCATCATGGACTGACCAAGAGATTATCATACTAAGTGAAGTAAGTCAGACAGAGAAAGATAAATATCATATGATATCACTCATATGTGGAATATAAAACAATGATACTAATGAACTTATTTACAAAACAGCAATAGACTCATAACATAGAAAACAAACTTATGGTTACCAAAGAGGAAAGGGAAGTGGAAAGGGACAAATTAGGGGTATGGGATTAATAGATACACACTACCATATATCAAATAGATAAACAACAAGGACCTACTGTATAGCATAGAGAACTATATTCAATTATCTTGTAATAACCTGTAATGGAAAGGAATCTGAAAAAGAATATAAATGTGTGTGTGTGTGTGTGTGTGTGTGTGTTTATAAGCTGAATCACTTTGCTGTACACCTGAAACTAACACAACATTGTAAATCAATTATACTTCAATTAAAAAAACCATAAAATTAACAACAAAAAAAATGAATGCTAGTCCAAATCGAGATGTACTATAAGATTAAATCCATACTGGATTTAGC
Source organism: Phocoena phocoena (assembly GCF_963924675.1). Lineage (NCBI taxonomy): Eukaryota > Metazoa > Chordata > Mammalia > Artiodactyla > Phocoenidae > Phocoena > Phocoena phocoena. The sequence continues at coordinate 31,405,652 of NC_089221.1, read as the reverse complement.
ATAAAAATGTAAAATATTCTTAATAATTTTTATGCTGATTACATGTTGAAGTAATAATATTTTGGAGATGTTGGGGTAAATAAGATATATTATTAAAACTAAAAAAACAGTTGTGTGGAAAATCCAGAGGAATGAGGGATTATAAAATCTCAGTAATATAGATCCTAGAGTCCAGAATTTAGGATCATTCTATCATTATTGTCTTTCCAAAGAAATTAACAATGAGCAATGACTGGATATTGTGTTTAAGCAGTTTATTCCATTACAATCCCATAGCCTTCAGCAAGGGATGGGGAACAAGTGAGAGCTAAATATTAATTATTATCATATAACTGCACAGCAGAAGCTATAAACAACAGTATTTGCCATGAAAACACTATTTACCTAAGTAAAACTGTACTTCTTTGAAAAATAAATCTATAATTCAAATACTGTAAGTTCATTTAGGCTCACTCCCCCACTCCATCCTCAAACTCAGCAATAGGTCTGGTTTAATGAAGTGTTTACTGTATTTAATAGATGAGATTTACCCAATGTGGTTTTCATTTATCTTCATTTCCCATGACCAAAACTGATGTATATAAACAGGATTTTAATGTCAAGGTACCCTTGGCAAGTAAAAGGGGATACACAGCACTTGCACAGTTTGCATTTTCTCTGTCACATCCTCTCCTTCCCTCTTAATATTATTTAGATTTCTAAATTTATTTTTAAAAATTATACTTGAGGTACAAGACTGAAATTTGGACCAAAAGTCCAAAAGAAAGCCCAAATGGGTAAGATGCTATGGCAGTGTATTTATAATAGTGATTATAAACATGGCCAGACTGAGATTCATAATCTTGGCTCTGCCACTTACTGTGATACTGAGCAAGTTTCTTAACTTCTCTGAGCCTTGGAATCAACGTCTACTAAATGGGTGTAATATTATCTACTTCATAAATATCTACATAATATTTCTACTTCATTTTATTTAACATATTTACTAGTGCCAGGCACTATTATGAGTGAAACAAATTTAAAAACTGGGATTTGAACCCCAGGCAGCCTGGTTCTGAAGCCAAGTACCTAACTCACTATTCTGAACAGCTTCAATATACACTCGAATGGGGAAATATTTCTAAATAGTAATGATTATCGCTGCAATTAAGGTTGAATCTGTTAGCTATTGCAATATAACAAAACATCCCAATGCATACTGTCTTAAAGTAATGATAATTTGGTATTTCTCCCAAGTCTATATGTCAGCTGGGTAGTTCTGCTGACCCGGCTCATGCTTGGCTGATCTTGGCTGATCTTGGCTAGGCTCACTTGTGAGTCTATGGACAGCTGGCAGGTTGGCTAGAGGGTGACTGGTCCTAGATAGCCTCAGATGACCTGAATCTTTTATAGGCATCTTTTACAGTCTTTTAGTGGGCTAGCATGGTCATGTTCTCATCGTTATGGCAAAGATGCAACAGCAGCAAAGACTGAGTCCAGAGTGCATACTTTGTACCACATTTATTAAGACCCCATTGGCCAAAGCAAATCATGTGGCTGACCACAGAGTCAAGAGCTGGGGAAAAATGTCCCTCCCAAAGTAGGAGGAGTGGAAACTTGGGGCTTTCAGTGCAATTAATCCACTGCAGAAATACTCAGAATTATAGAGACAGCAGAATTAAACCTGAAAAATGAATTCTTTAAACAAATATGTTATCAGAAACCTACACGAGCCCATGAGGAACAAACACGCCTAAAATTGTTTTATGAATGCTTAATAAAATACAATATGAAGTTAAACTATTAACATTTGATTAGGACTCTAACATAAGTGACACCACATGTATTTTTACATGTTATCCTCATAATACACCACAGAGAAGACAGGGCAGAAAAAGCTTCAGGAGCCAAGTTCCCTTTAGTTACTTTTACAGCACAGATTATGCTAGTGAAAACTGGTAGATTTTGTAATACCATACCTTATTAAGAGAGAGCAAACTGGTTATAATGAGAATCAGTCCTACTGATCAATGATGGTTGTGATGGCTTCAAATTCAACTTGCAAAATATTTCATCAAATTAAGAATTTAGATCTGATATTTCTGGGTTAAAAACCAAGATAGTATTTTAGGATACTAGGTATCCTATACTAGGTAAATGATTTTTACCTAGATACTAGGTAAAATGATTTTTCTGTTAACATGAGTATAGCTCTAAAATATAGAGTAGAAACTTTTTATGTAGATGGCATTTAAAGACAAGAATAACCATCATAATATTTCTCTTATACACCAAAAGCAGATATAATATGCATACTCTGAGCAAGAGGAAGATTCTTCAACAAGAAATATTTGAATATTTACCACTACAAGATGTTTAGGCTTGGATAAACTACTTATCCTCTCTGTACCTTAGTGTTCTCATCTGTAAAATGGGAGTAATGATAGTGCTTATTTCATAGGGCTGGTATGAGGATCAATGATTTAACATATGTTGTAAAGTATTTCCAATAACATCTGGAACATAGTAAGCACTCGATAATATTTAACAGTTTTAATCACCATAATTATTAAAACAAGACAGTTTATGGCAAGGTTTTACTCCGCTGTCTGCTCTTAAATTATTCCCTCTGATTAAGTAAATTATATATAGAATTTAAACTAACCAAATTGTATTTGCATTTCACAGAATCTAAAGCCTCCAATTAAAGAGATGTACAGATGGGAGTCTTTCATTTATCAGACATCTTCTGTGGAGGTACAATATCACAGCCCAGCTTTAGGGGACACTAAATAAGCAAACTAAAGGAAAAGGGAAGCAGAGTTTCAGAGAACTGAGTACGAAATCAGGGAATTTCTAGATATTGTGTAAATCCCTAGGGGTATTATGGGCTAAGAAAGGATGGGATTGAAGGGTCATAGGAGAATTGAGAAGGGTGATGTAATGGGGAAGGGTATGGTTTAAGTGGAGACTGCAAACTCCAGGAATCACACAATTCCTACCATGCCACCCTATGCCATTCATCCTTTCCACACACTTCCTGTCAGAATTTTTCAACTCAGTCTATGGGAGGATTTTCTCCTGATGAATAAACCTCCAGATAGTAATGGAAAATAATGTCTGCTTTATAATAAATGTTTGCTAGAGTGTTTTTGCAGAGTATACTGAAGGAGGCCTACATTTTCTAAGGATGTATATGATGCACAAAAAAGAAGTGCTGTAGAAACTCTTTAGCATAAATGAGGCAAGACAAAGAACAAAGACATTTTGAGAATTCGTATGGCACCTACTTGCTTTGAACAGAGTAGTAAACTTGTCAGCAAGTAGTTAAGAAAAAACACCACTGAAATGAAATGTAGCTCTCAGCATTTGATATTACTTTAAAAACACTCAAGACGTTACCTAGAACCCAGCAAACTGTATGTGTTGGAATGTTTTCATTCTCACTTATAAGGACCGCAGAATATCTGCAGGAGGCACCCAACCTTCAGCTAACAGTTACTTCGCAGAGAAAGCCCCTCACCAATACTTGTTGTTTAAGGGGCTAGTCCAATCTGGTGAAAGTCTGAACGAGAAATGTTTTGATAAAATTATTTTATAGGAATATATGCTAAGATACAGCAAAATATGCTTTTTCCAGCAATGAACCTGATATCTACTTTAAATATAATTTATAATTAGTCTATTACATATGCAAAGGCATTAAACTCATGTCACTGGAAGAGTCCTTCAAACATTTGTTCTTTCAAGTAATCTCAACATCCCTCTTTTTTTTTCTTCTTTATACACATCTTTATTTCCTTAGAATCAATTCCTACAAGTGGAATTGTGGGTCAAAGGGTACAACATTTTAAAGATTCTCCTAGTATAATGTGGCCCTCCAAGAAACAATCCCAATTAACACTCTGCTAGCAGTGTACGTGGGTATACATTTTCCCGTGGCTTTATCAACTTAAGAGTATTTTCTTCTATCTTTTCCATAGCTAGTGGGAAGCAGCCGCATAGCACAGGGAGATCAGCTCGGTGCTTTGAGACCACCTAGAGGGGTGGGATAAGGAGGGTGGGAGGGAGACGCAAGAGGGAGGGGATATGGAGATATACATATGCATATAGCTGATTCACTTTGTCATACAGCAGAAACTAACAGACAATTGTAAAGCAATTATACTCCAATAAAGATGTTAAAAAAAAAAATGAGAAGCCTGCGCACTGCAACGAAGACCCAATGCAGCCTAAAAATAATTTTAAAAAATTATTTTAATGGTCCACATCAAAATATTAAAAAATGCAAATTGAAACAAACTTCACCGAACAAACAGATCAAAGTCAGTGGGATCAATTTTTATATACTCATTTGCATAAAGTTCTAAGTGGTGGTGTTATTTGCTGGGTAGATTTTTTTTTCAGTATGTTTTGGTGAGAAAGCAAAAGCAAACATAAGCCCAGCCCATGTCTGTTCTATTCTGAATTCCCTTCTAGTGGGATCCAAATTGAAGAGATTTTACCTTCATAAACGTTCTCTGACAGTGACCCTCAGGTGTAGTTCTGGAATAAAGAAGACAGGACACAGAAAGCAGTGAGAAGAAGGGAGGGGAAAGGAGAAGGATGATGGGAAAGATGCAGCCAGCCAATACTGCTTGCTTTTGGAAGCTCCAACTTAGAGTTGAGTCACCCATCCCAGGGAAAGAATACTTCAAGGCTCCAAACACAAAGGAACAATTTCAGTCATTCATGTATATTCAAGAAACATTTATGGAGAACCTAATATTCACCAAGTACTGCACTATGCACTGGAAAAAATACCAAGAGCAGTATTATCATGGCCCCTATTCTCCAGGGGTCACAGTAGAGCAAGGAATATGAACACAGAAACTAGTTATGATGATCTGCAATAGGTAAGGTAATGCTAGTTGCTATAACAAACCAACCCCCCAAATCTCTGTGACAGATGTTTCTTTCCTGCTCATGTAACAATATGATGCAGGTTTTCTGATTAGTTGGCAGCTCTCTACCAATATGTGATTCAAAGACCAAGGTTTATTCCATCTTGTGGCTTCAGCATCATCAACATTTGGTCTCCAAAGTTTCGTTAAGAACACAAATTGCCAATATCAAGAATAAAAGAAGTGTTATCACCACAAATCCAATACATCAAATGGGTAAGAAATGAACATTATGAAAAACTTTATGCCAACAAATTCCACAACTTAGATAAAATGAACAAATTCTTGAAAAATACATCTTACCAATACTGAGGCAAAATGACGTAAAAATTTTTAATAGCTCCATTGCTATTAAGTAAATTGAATTCATTATTTAAAATGTTGCCGCAAACAAAACCCCAGGCCCTGACGGTTTCACTGGTGAATTCTATCAAATATTTACGGAAGTAATAATTACAGCATTACACAAACTCTTTTAGAAAACAGAAGACGAGGGAATACTTTCCGAAAAATTTTATGAGGCCAGCATAACCCAAATACTTAAACTAAATAAAGATATTATAACAAAAGAAAATTACAGAATTTCACTGGGCATCATCTCCCTTTCAGCCAGCTGGAAGGGAAAACTAGCATAGCTGATTTCACGTGATACGTTTTCTTATAAGCCAGGCGTGTATATGGAATACACTACATCCATCCATATTCCTTGAGAAGCTAACAATACAACGTGTAAGGAAAACACACACAGACCACCGGTCTAGCACAAGGACAAGACTGTGGCTGATGAAATGAAGGAATGAATGAACGAACCAGCAGTTAGCTAATGATATAAATAAGCCCCCTTAAAATTGCCTCTACCTAGTTCTAGATGGAGTAGTAACTGTACCAACAACAATAATGGTTTACAAGTCACTAATGGGCCCTGGTTCAGGGTTAACTTGTGGCTAGAACACCGGGTGTGTATTTGCTTTCTGCAGGACTTGGTGGCAAGCCTGGCCTAGCGTTAAATGTCTCAGTTCCAGTTGTACGTGAAGCTAGTGGGATTCTTCTGTAGTCACTTAGCCTCTCACCACCCCGATTCGCTTCCTTTTTTGTTTCTTTGAGAGGGTGGGGTCCATGGGAATAGAGAGAGTGGGGGAAGTCCAGAAATCTATGCTACTGACTTATGACAAACACTGTGTGGTCTCCCTGTATATATGCAAAGTTGGAAAATTTGTTTTAAAAGATAGGAAACTTGTCTCATTTCAATGAACGCCACAGGCCTCCCCTGCTTAACCCTCTTCCATTTTCCGTAGGTCTGTTTTTCCTTATTTCCATTCCCCATCCTACTATTTTTCTTTCCTCATTTCTTGACCTACCACAAAATATCCTGTTTCCCTCTAAAGAGCTAAAGGGAAGTAGACTTTCTGGAGGTTTCTGAGCACGGCTCAAGTTCAGATTGTCATTCTCTGAAAATCGTGATAACGGTTTCCTCCAAACAGCAGCAGTATCATTTGGACAGCAGGTATATCACCACGGTGAAGAAACGTGAAAACCCTGGCTGCAGAACCAAAGTGGAGTGCAGTGACATTGCTGTGTCCTCACGCCTCCTTTATAATTTTCTCAGTCCCCTGGCCGCGCCTGTAAGCATGAGTGAGGATTTCCACCGAAGTTCCCCACCTACCACCACTACCTCCTCCACCCTCCACATCTCTCTGGGTCACAGCTTCGCTGAGACCACGCCCACCATCCAGCGGAATCATGCAGCCTCTTTATGAAGCACCTGAAAGAGCCAAGCATGGCAGCAGAAAAATGCCCTTCTAGCCACCCCTGACATTTCATCTTGGCGGTGAGTTTACCTTCATAAGATACCCTACGTTCGAAACCAACAGTTTACCATCAAACTCGTATTTTATTGTTTCTAATGTATGTTAGGCCCCTCTGCCTGCTAATTTTTTTTCTAATTTCTTATTGGAGTAGAGTTGACTTACAATGTTGCGTTAGTTTCAGGTGTACAGCAAAGTGAATCAGTTATACAGATACATATATCCACTCTTTTTTAGATTCTTTTCCCATATAAGCCATTACAGAGTACTGAGTAGAGTTCCTGGTGCTATACAGTAGGTCCTTATTAGTTAACTATTTTATGTATAGTGCCCAGCTAAATTTTAAGTTCCTTGGGGGCAAGTCACGTCTAACACTGCTTTGGCCCTTCCACAGGCCCTCACACGGCCTTGCGCGTGGTAGATTCTCAATAAATATATAGTGATTTGGTTTAGGTCAAAGGTGCAATCACTAGTTAAAAGACCAATATCCCTGAGAAAGGCAATACTATAAGCCTGTTGTATCGTTAAACACCTGCATTTGCATGGTGTTTCCTGTAATGGTGTTTGGATTGGGACTGACAGAGAGGAAAACTCAGTACTGAAAAGAAGGGGTACGGGAAAAGGGAGCCCCTCCCCGAGTGGGGGAAATGGAAAGTTGAGACTATTTTTTTCACTGATAAGACTATCAGAGTTCCAAGAAAAAATTACTCCATAGTAGTCAGAGTGGTCAGAAAAGATTCTGTGGGAGAAGTAGGACTTGTTGAAGGAATATGATTTTCTTAGATAAAAAGTCGGAGAGCTTTTCTGGCTGGGGGAACAGACTAAGCAAAGGCAAGGAAGCTTGATACAGTTTGATAAGTCAGGGCCTTGAAGAGATGGTGCTGGCTTAGGCCAAGAATGTTGGGGGCTTGTGGGAGGATGGTCGGGATAGTTACTGTGAGGTCCATTTACGGGGAACTTTGAAAGCCAAACATGGGAGTAGGAAGCCATGATAGGTTCTTAAGCTGGGGAAGGCCCTGGTGAAAGTATCATTCGGGGAAGATCCCCTCCACGGGTAACTTCTATTTAAACTCTTACTTCTACTCGCTACTTCAATATACAGTTGCCTTGTGAGACCAAGTGTAGTTCAATCAATCAGAGTCCTAATCTTTGTAAGCTCAACCTCAACCAAAGACAACCTTGACTCTTTCCCTCTCAGCCTCAGATTAACCTGCTCCTCACAACCCAGTCCCACTTTTAGAGTGCTCTATAACATAGCCTATTAATTGATTATTTGTACAATGCTTTTTTCTCTCATTCTACAGTACCTGAGCAAGCTGGGGAAGACCAGGTTAGAAATTTCTCAGATAGCATCAGTGTTGCAAAAATATATTTATTCATTTAGCTAATGCCACACCAGTGCTGCCCCCCCCAAAAAAATACACCAGCACTGGGATATATGTATGAAAAGGACACCCACATAAAAGAAAGGCAATCATAAAAAAATAGCATCTGAGACTTCAGAAGCTAGATTATAAGAAGTTCTACAGCTTCTGCCCAAGTCTTTGGGAACATCTACGCTTGGAACCCAAACACCATACTGTAAGGAAGCCCAAGCAAATGGGCCCATATGGAGAGATACCAAGACACCAGTTGACAGCCCTAGCTGAGCACCAACTTGCTCACAGGCAGCGAATAATTTTGGAAGCATATTTTTCAGTCTCAACTGGACCAACCTAGCTAGTGCTATATGGAGCAGAGACAAGCTGTCCTCACCAAACACAGCCTAAATGATAGATTTATAAGCAAAAATAAATTATTGTTCTTTTAAGCCATTAAATCTTGGGGGTAGTCTGCTATATAGCAATACATAACCATAACATATGTGTAGAAATCAACCCTGTCTCTCCTCACACAATTCACACACACACGCACACACAGACACATACACACACACATACATACCACTAATGCTACACAGGAATTTCTGCTAATGTAATGAATCTGGATTGTGTATGTGTGTGTGTGTGTGTGTGTGTGCGTGTGCGTGTGTGTGTGTGTGTGTGCCTTGTGCCATGGGTTCCCACTACATATCAGGTAAGGTAGGCAAGCTCTCTACAGACTTCCCTAAGGAACCCATATGGTCCCAAGGTCCTCAGGTTCTAATACAGTAATCAGATAACGTAATCAAGGCCTCAGTGTGGCACCCAAATGTCTTATTCCTGCTAAAAGGCTGTGTTTCTTGAAAAGTCAAGCTAATGAGCACTCCAGGCACCATGGCAAATTTAGACAAGATATATTTAGTTGGGGTATCTCAAATTTCAGGGCATGAACAGCTTTCTTTTGTATCCATACTTAAACCTGACTCTAGACCCTGGAGTATAGGCCAAATAACCTTCTACTAGTCAGCTAAACATTGACCTCCCTTATCTTATATGCAGGTAAAGGCTGAGATTCCCTCAGGGGGAGGAGGCAGGGCAGGAACACGAGGCCATGAGAGTAAAGGGTATTTGTAGCTACTTCTCCTTTGGACCAGTGCTTCTGGAACTTTAATGTACAGATACATCACCTGGGAGCACTGCTAACATGCAGATTCTGATTCAGTTGGTCTGAGATGGAACCTAAGCTTTTTACATTTCTAACAAAGAGCTGGCTGGTGGTCACTGCCACAAGTCTATGGACCACACCTTAAATAGTAACGGTTTGACTACCATCATTAATAGTAAGCCTTCAGTGCCTCCTATATATAACTCCCTCCAAAGACTGAGCCTGGCAAAATAGTCTCGCCACCCCATCACCACTTTCTCCATCACCTCCACCACCACTTCACTAGCTCCACCATCTCTATCACCACCACCATCACCTCTACTATTATCTCCGCCACCACCACCTCCAATATTATCTCTGCCACCACCACCTCCAATAACACCACCATCTCCATCACCAATTATCACTAACACCACTACCATCTCTACCACCATAATATTGCCCATTATAAACCATCAGAATTACTTAAATGACAGATCATTTATCTATCCAAGTAGACTCTTCCTGGGCATCCAAGAGATGCTTTAGCCAATAGATACAAGCACTGAAATCAAAGACTGTGATCACTAACCAAACAATAATGATGATAAGAACTGAAGACTGGTAGTTCATCAAGCACAGTCATGACAGCAGGGAATACCAGCTTCTTCTGAAATATGGAGTTCAACTGATTAAAACAGCTAAAGCACAGAAGGAGATCCAAGAGCAAGGCAAATCCTAATGACAATAGCATGGCTGTCACGAGACTTCTGCTAAAATTGTATCGGCACGTTTTGGACTCGTAGAAGAGTTCCTACATTTGGAAGGTTAAAAATGTTAAGTAGGTGGGCTTAGATTACAGCTGAGACAGGTAACTCCTCTGCTACATAAAATTAAAAAGAGAAAACTGGGGTTTCTTTCCTAATCATTCATTCTTCCCTAAGATGATCTCTAAGATGAACTGCCAAGTGTGCTTAACTTCTGTGTCCACCAAACTCCAATCCCTGGCAAACATAATTTTCATTCTGGAAATGAGAAATCTGCCCAAGCAGTAGCAGCACGAAGTTCAAAACCATCTGTACTGCTAGGTAAAGATGATCTGTATACACGGTGTGGGCAGTGGTGATTTCCTCTACTCAGCTTCCGAAATGAGAAAGCCTAGGAAGGAAGCAACTCAGCCCAGCCGATGTAAACTTTCTGGGGTTTCAGAAGTGATTACAACCAAGTTCTCTAATTGCTTGTGTGTCTTATTAAGTAGATCCCATTTGAGTCTAAAATCACACGCAATGTTTAAATGCTATTTCTGTAAACTATACAAAACTATAATCTTCCAGTAAAGAAAAAAAAAGATGCTGTCAAGTAAGAGATATGTAATGAGATCGTTCTCCTTATTTGCAAGACAGATGTTATTTTTGGCTCTTCTGTATAATACATTCCATATTATAGTCTCTTTCTAACCAAACACTAGGAATAGCACACACTTGCACAAAGTGCACCAAAACCATTATCAGGAAAACTTCTTTTTATTAACACTGACAACTCTTCAGGTCCCTGGTGCAGAAACCTCATGGTGTCAGCTGCAAACAGGGCCCATTATGCCAAGGCTGGATTTTTTTCATCTATCTCACATATTCCTGCAATAGAAATAAAGCTGTACATTTCCTTCAGAACCTGCCCTGGGGGTTGACAAATGATTATTTTCCCTCTTATCTTTCCTGTGAAGCTCTTGTCCTCTTACACTGACAGATTTCATAAGATTTAAGGTTTTTTTTCTCATCTTTAAAGAAATGTAGAAAAAGAAAACAGTAAGGATGGCATAAACTTACACAGAAAAAAAAAGAGGATTCCAGCACACCAACTGGCTACTCTACTTGTATTTATCTCCAAAAAGTGTGATGCCGAGTAAGTATCAGCTGAAACTAATTAGCTCCAGGACAAAAATTTCCATATTGAACTGGGATGACAAGAATGCAACCAGAAATGAGTAAAATGTACTGGCTGGAAGCAGAAGGCAGTTTTACCAACTAGTGTGTACTGTGGGAGAAACAAGTGGTTATTATTAGGCTGATTTAATTTTCATTTGGAGGTTCTTCTTCATGATGGAGAAGCTGATGTTAATTTAAATAACCTGACCTCAGGCAACTGCTAATGCCTTCTGGGTTTGCTGAGGTCCTGCTTTATTCTGCAGAGTTTTTAAAGATGGCACCTTGCCCTTCAACAGCCTGGGGGCACTGCCAGCTAAGATACAGAACAAACAAATATTCCTTGAAGAGACAAGAGCCTGGATACGTGAAATACAGAGTTGCTCCTTGTAAAGTCTGACGTTCTTTCCTGTTGCTGATGTGTAAGGGGTTACAGTGGCAATGCTTGGGATTTAGAGGAGACACAGCTTCCCTGTTTCAAAGAAGAATGTGTGAGAGTTTGGGGAGACTTCTGGGAACACAGTTGGGTCCCTCTTTCCCATGGAGTGAAAGTGGGTAGTGGTGAGGACCCAATAGGCAGACATTCTCCCAAATCACTAGTCAATATTCCAGGGGACTAGTCAATGGTTAAGACTATTTCCCTTCAGTTCCCCCGCACCCTGGGCTGCAGCTCCCACCCCCACTCGAGTATAAGACCAGTCACGGGAGAACAGGGTAGAGTAGGGGAGCTGACCTCCTGTTCATTCCCTCCCATACAGCCCTGGCAGGAGTGGAGTCCTTGTGCTCTGCCAGGACGTTGGGGAGGCTCTTCTGCTGGGGGCTGGCCAGTCTGCCCTGCTGTAGGTCCAGCCCCGGCCATATTCCCTGAGCTTACTTGGAAGGCATCTGTGGCTCCAGCAGACGGTTCTCAAACATGCCGAAGCCTTCCTCCCTCAGGGACCTTCATCTCTCTCTACCTATGGTTTTTCTCTAGACTCAGGGGCATGCCTGGCCTTTGCAACCAGTGAGGTATTCATTCACCAACTCATGAATGAATACCTCAGCTTTCATGTCCTTTGGTGAGACAATTCTTAGGTGTGTCCTACCCAGCCCCTCAGAAGGTCTGCAAAAGGATTAGCCGTCCCCAGAGGTAATGTACCCATTAACGTCCCTTTGACTTGCTTTTTCAGAGTTTTGTAGTACATAGTTTTGAGTCAAGTTTATCACAAGAGGGGCAGCACCTGAAGCTGAAAGATTTCAGAGACCGGTCCTCTTAATGTCTAGGTTAATGAGAATAGCTGAAGAGCTGCCATATCTGGGTTAAAAATCTTTGTAAGTGGCCAGTTGTTTGAAACCTGGACAGGCAAATGTATGATGAACACATCTCTTCCCAACTCCTTGTTTAATGGCTTCACGTTGGTAGTTGGACCGTGGTAGGAGTATTCACACCACAATAATCAGCGAACACTATACATTTCCCCAGAGAGCCTGTTGTTAAACATTTACCAGCACACCAACAAAACCATCCCTGAGACCGTAGTAATTTCTCATAGCCTTTTTATACAAGAGAGGGAAATACATCAAAAAATACTTAGGCCACCCACTTCTCTTGAATACCACTATTGTTACTAACATAATAATCATTATGCGAATTAGTAATGCTTCTAATCGGAGATGGCTTATTGAAGGGACCTTTGAAGTGTGGCTTTTCTGATTAAATACAAGCTGACCACCCCAGAGTATATATTCCCGATTAGAGCAGTTGATCATCTCTAGACTGTAGCTTAAACCAACACTCAGAAAATACCGTTATATCAATGCTGAAATAGTTGAAAGTAAGTTGCAGACATCACACCAGGAGGCTTACCAGGTAGCAGGCACTAGGCAAGACACATCTCTACAAGCCCCCAGATCTCACTTCTAGAAGTTTTCTGAGGAGCCATTCACCAAGCAAATATTTTTTTGAGGAATTACTGCATGTGAGGACCTGTGCAAAGTGCTGTGAGAAATCCAAAGATAAGAAAAATGAGGGGCCTTGTCCTGGCAATGCTCAATTCCCATGAGGGACTTGTGAGTCCCACAAGAATAACGACCCCCCAAAACTCCTCTAATTCACCTGCTGGAGGATGAGGTATAAGAACAGAGAGTGTAGTGGGAACTGGGCTCCAAAGGCAGCCCTGCCCCATGGAACTCAAGTGCAAAGCAGAGCTTGGTGAGCAGTGGGAAGGAAACGGTAGATGGACAGGAGAGAGTGAGGTACGTAAGGAGGACCCGTCACTAGGTTAATGCAGATTATGAAGAGGCTTAAAAATTATACGATTTGGGGGAAGGGGGCTAAATTAGGAGCTTGGGATTAACAAATATACACTCCTACATATAAAATAGATGAACAACAAGGACCTACCGTATAGCACAGGGAACTATATTCATTATCTTATACTAACCTATAATGGAAAAAAATCTTTAAAAGAATATATATATAAAATATTTATATAACTGAATCACTTTGCTGTACACCAGCAACTTAACAACATTGTAAACCAAATATACTTCAATAAAAAAAATTGTATGATTTGAAGACTTAACCCGCAGGTCAAACACAAACCCAACATCACCTTCCCCAAGTTCCTGAAATTGCTACTTTCAAGTCAAGAAAAGCATCAGATCAGATGAGTAGGGTCAAGTGAGGGTGGGGACGCTGTAACATGGTTGAAGTGGGCAGGCATGCTGGCCTGTGGTCCCAAGACAGGGGAATGGCATCTGCAAAATACAGAAGCATGTGCCAGCATGTCCATTTGGGGGAATTTTGAGAACGTCAAGTAAGAAGTCTTGGGTCCTGAGTTCTAATCTAACCTTTGTTACTGAATAGCTTCATGACCTTGGACAAGTCACTGAAATTGTATGGATCTCAGTTTCTTCATCTATGAAATGGGGGGATTGGACTATGCTGATTCCGATGCAGATACCTATTCTTCCCATCTTCCATACTAGCAGAGCTCCTATTTATCAGGGGAGCCATGTACCCAGGTGAGGAACTTGACTCTGGTGACCTCCCTGAGCAGCAGCCCCAGCCTGACTCTCTGCCTCTGGACTTCTTATTACTTGGGAATTCAGCAGAACCTTATTGGGTTAGGCCATTGTATTTATGCTTCTGCTACATACAGCCAAATGCAAACCCAAACTGTGCACTATGTATCAGTGATTCTCCCTAGCAGACTACATCTCCATAGGAGAAGCACATCAGAATGGGGGTAGGGGCATGTCAACGTTCTCATTGTTTTGATCACAAATACTACACAGTTAAAGGCAAACAAAAACCACTTGGCTGGTAGGGATATTCAAAAGATCAAAGTCAGAAAGCTCTCTGTGGGGAGCACAGATTTAAAGTGTTGAGGACAGCGAATGTGACAATTTCTCAGGCTGCTTTCAGATCCCGGAATTCTAAATTCGAATAATTTATCTAATTAGTTATCTGCTTTTTGGATATAGTAGAGATATAAGGTCATGATGAGACATGGGACTAGTAAGTTGGATGGAGGAAGAAGTGGTTAGAATTTAGGGTCCCATTCTAGCTCAGTGGGATCCAAAGTGGAATGCACTAGGTACTTCATGGTGCTGAAAAGGGTTAGGAATGTGACAACATATGCAAAAACTGACCTTTGCAAATTTTCCCAGGGCCACCCATTTTGTAGAGCATGAAGTGGAGGTGAGAAGCCAAGTACACGAATCAAAAGAAAAGCAGGAGTGCCCACCTCACCTAAACCCTTACGGCCCCATGCGCAGGGCTTCATAGATTCTGAAGTAAATCCACATTCCTCTCCTCTGCAGGGCTCACTCACAAAAGAAGGATTTCATCCCTAAGAAAGAAACCCAAGGGTTTATAAGTACCAGATTTTTGACAGTACATTCAAGAGTACTGGGGTTTGCACACACTTCCAAGTGTACAATTCTACAGGCTGTATTCAAATTTTCTAACGTATCATCGGTAGACTTCAATAGAACAAACAGATAAATGCCACCTGCCACAGCAAAGTAGTACTTTATATTCAATATTCAGGGCCTCTCAGTAGTGATGTAGTAGGATGCCCATTGGGTTTGATGGAGGTGGAAGGAGGAAGAATGGGATGAGGATATGAGACCAGAATGCACAGGTCTTTGCAAAGAATCAGCTTTTGTTTTCTACAGGGCAACTCTACTAACTTCTTATTTGTTAATTTCTGTATAAATAATTTCTACCTTAATCTTTATCAGTTCCTTCACTTCACATTCTTTGAGTTTATTTTTCTCGTATGTATCCAGCTTCTTGATTTCAAAGATTAGTTCGTTCATTTTTTGGTCTCCCTTGTTTTTCCCAATAAGTACAATTATAACAAATGTTAATCCAAGTGCTGTCTTGGCCATATCAATGGTTTTAACACATTGTATTTTGTTATATTGCATTTCTAAATAGTTCTTATTTCCTTTTTTTTTTTTTTTTTTTTTTTTTTTGTGGTACACGGGCCTCTCATTGCTGTGGCCTCTCCCGCACAGGCTCCGGACGCACAGGCTCAGTGGCCATGGCTCACGGGCCCAGCCGCTCCACAGCATGTGGCATCTTCCCGGACTGGGGCACGAACCCGTGTCCCCTGCATCGGCAGGCGGACTCTCAACCACTGTGCCACCAGGGAAGCCCCTATTTCCTCTTTAACTCAGATGTTACAAATACATGGGCTTTGTATAGTATAGTTTTATATTTAAGAAACATAGTTTGGCTTTTGGTTTGGGGGGGTTGCTGGTTTTTTCCTTCTCAATTTCTAATTTTAATGCATCATGATCAGTGAATGTGGCCTATGTGATTTCTATTTTTTAATTTGTTAACATTTTCTAATCCATGTCACTTTTTTCTGAAAGTTTAATGTTCTTGTGAATAAAGGGAATGCTGTTCATTGGAGATATATACGTAAAATGTATTCACTGTGTTATTCAAGTCTTTTATATCCTCACTTATTTTTAGTGTATTTGATTTCTGAATTTCTAAAAAACATATGTTAAAGTCTATTGGGATTGTGGATCTGTTTATTTATCCTGTCATTTCTATTTGCTTTTGTTTTATATATTTAGAAGCAATGTTGTCAGGGTTATAAAGGTTTGTTTGATAACTTTTTTAACTTTTATTATTCTGAAATAGTCCTCTTTGGCTATTTTAATAATATCTACCTTGAATTTCCTTTTGTCTGATCTTAGTATTGCCAAATTTGCTCTATTCTGGTTAGTGTTTTCCCTTTATATTTTTTTCCATTCTTTTCATTTCAGCCTTTGTGTGTCTTTAGCCTGCTTGGGGGAGAGAGCCAGACATGCCATTCTGTGCAGTGTGACCTCTAGCCTGTCTCCTGTGACCTGGATGAGGAACAGTATGTGCTGTCCCTCAGGACAGAAGTTCAGTTATCTCCTGATGTGGGAGCTCACTGATTCACCTGCATGTCACAGCCACCAAAGGCCCCACTCAGCCTCTCACTCACTGTTCCTGCCTAAGGGGACAGACATATGGGTTGCTCATTGCCTGGGAGTGGTAGAGGCAGGGGAGAGGGAGACTGCAGATGGTCAACAGACCTGATGACTTCTGCTGCAGAACCCCAACTGATCACCCTATCAGTTGCCCTGGGAGACTGCTTCCCAGATCTCTGAAAGTCACCAAATTTTCACCAAATTTTCATCCTTGGAGCCACACGCACTGTTACGGGAGTTCTCTCCTGCACAGGTTTTGGGCTGTAACTTCCTTCTTCAATCTGATCCCGAATATCTTCCATCTTTCTAAAATTCAACAAATACATTTTGGCCAGTTGAAGACTGCTGTTTTCAAGCATAGTTTTTAAAACAAGATTTTTGCCATTTCTAAAGATTTGGAGTGGGAAGGAGAGGTTGCAGGGATTTCCATAATACTTGTTCGGTCTTTTCCATTATTTCTTTAGGCCAGTTTACCAAACATGGGATTTTGAGGCAAAGCATATGAACATTTTTACAGACCTTGATACATACTTCCAACTGCATTCTAGAAGGAGTATAATAATTTACACTACCATCAGTAATTCCCTCATTAGAAATTTTGTTCATTGTTTAGAACAAAAGAGAAATTAGATACCAAGTAGTCTGATGATTAGTTTTTTTAAAACAGCTTTACAAAGGTTTAACTGACATACAATAAAGTGCACATATTTAAAGTACATAATTTGATAAGTTTTGACATATGCATCCACCTGTGAAACCATCACCACAATCAAGAGAGTAAACACACCCAACGATCCCCAAAATCTCCTAATACCCTTTTGCAGTCTCTCTCTCCCACTCTCACCTGCCTCACTCTCCCATCCCCAAGTAACCGATGATCTGGTTTCTGTCACTGTTGATTAATTTACATTTTCTAGAATTTTATATAAACAGAATCATAACTATGTACACATTTTTCTCTGGTCCTTCACTCAGCATAATTATTTTAAGATTTATCCATATAATTGCATGTGTCACCAGTTTACTCCTGTTCGTTGCTGAGTAGTATTCCACTGTGAAGTTAAACCACAATTTATTTATTCATTCTTCTTTGTCTGACTTGGATTAATTTTTTTTTTCTTTTGCGGTACACGGGCCTCTCACTGCTGTGGCCTCTCCCGTTGTGGAGCACAGGCTCCGGACGCACAGCCCTGGCAGCTGTGGCTCACAGGCCCAGCCGCTCCGTGGCATGTGGGATCTTCCCGGACCGGGGCACGAACCCGTGTCCCCTGCATCGGCAGGCAGACTCTCAACCACTGCGCCACCAGGGAAGCCCCAGATTAATTATTTTTAATGATTCCATTTTATCTTCTTTATTGGTCTTTCAGCTATAATTCTTTGTTTTGTTATTTTAGTGGTTGCTTTAGGATATTGTGTATATCTTTAACTTATCACAGTCTACCTTCATGTTATACTATACCTCATTATGTATAGTATAAGAACCTTGACAATGGCATGCTTCTACTTCTCCCTTCCTGGTCTTTGTGGTATTGTCATCACACATTTTCCTTTTACATACTTTATAAGGTAATAACTACATAGCTATTATTTTCGACAGTCAATTATATTTTTAAAAGATTACTAATAAGGAGCAAAACTTTACTATTTACCCATGTAGTTACCATTTCTGCCGTTCTTTAGTGTAGATCCAGATTTCCATCTGGGATCTTTCTCTTTCTGCTTGAAGGACTTTAAACATTTCTTGTAGTTATGGTCTGCTGGTGATGAATGCTTTTAGCTTTTGTAGGTCTGAAAATACCTATTTGCCTTCATTTTCAAAGGATATTTTTGCTGGGTATAGTCAAGGTTGACAGATTTTATCTTTCAGTACTTTAAAGATGTTGTTCCACTGTCTTCTCACTTACGTTGTTTCTGATTAGAAATCTGCTTTTTTATCTTTGTTCCTCTGTACTTAAGGTATCTTTTTTCCTCTGGCTGCTTTTAGGATTTTTCTCTTTATCAGTGATTTTTGACAACGTAATCCTGATATGCCTTGGTGTAAATCTTTTCGTGTTTCTTGGGCTTGGGGTCTCCTGAGCTTCTTGGATGGTTGGTAGAATAATAGCCCCCCAAGAATACCCACATTCTAATCCTTGAAATCTACTGTATTAGTTTGTTAGGGCTGCCACAGACTAGGTGGCTCAAACAACAGAAATTTATTCTTTCATAGTTCTGGAGGCTAGAAGCCCAAAATCAAGATGCTGGCAGGGCCATGCTCCCTCCAAAACCTATGGGAGGACACTCCCTTGCCTTTTCTAGCTTCTGGTAGCCCCAGGTGTTCTTTGGCTTGTGGCAGTTTAACTCCAATCTCTACCTGTCTTCACGTGGTCATCTGTCCTCTATGTCTGTGTTTTAACATTATGTCCCCCTTTCTTTAACATCTGTCTTCTCTCTTACCTACAAGTCATATTGGATTAAGAGCCCACCCTATTCCAGTTGACCTCATTTTAATTTGTATCTTATCTACACACGCAAAGACCCTATTTCCAAATAAGGTCACATTCAGAGTTACCATGGGTTAGGACTTCAACATACCTTTTGCAGGGACACAATTCACACCATAATACCTGCGATTATGTAATCGTAAACTGCAAAATGGACGTGCATAGGTAATTAAATTAAGGATTTTATATGGGAATATTGTCCTGAATGATACAAGTGGACGTGATATAATCACAAGGGCCCTTATAAGAGGAATACAGGAGAGCCAGAGTCAGAGAAGATGTGATAGTGGAAGAAGCCGCAGTGATGCAAACACAAGCCAAGGATTGCAAACCCTCTAGAAGCTGGAATAAACAAGGAACAGGTTTTCCTCTAGAGCCTCCAGAAGGAATGTAGCTCTGCTGATACCTTTATTTTAGTCCCTAAGATCCACTTCAGACTTCTGACCTCTAGAACTATAGGCACACCTCATTTTACTGTGCTTCACAGATACTGCATTTTTTACAAATTGAAGATTTGTGATGGAGCAAGTCTATCAGCACCATTTGTCTAACAGCATTATTTTTAAATTAAGGTGTATACATTGTTTTTTTAGACAGTATAATATAAATCTAACTTTTATACACACTGAAAAACTTGTGTGACTCACTTTATTGTGATATTTGCTTTATTGCAGTGGTCTGGAACTGAACCTGTAATATCTCTAAGGTGCCTGTATAAGATAATTTATGTCATTTTTAAGCCACTAAGTTTGTGGTAATTAGTTATTACAAGTGTATATATATATATATACATTATATATGTATATATTATGTAATATACATAATATATTAGGGTTTATAGGTTTCATTATATATGTATATATAATGTAATATGTTAGGGTTTATAGGTTTATAAACCTATAATATATTAGGGTTTATAGGTTTCATCAAATTGTTTCTTCAAATATTTTTTGTCCTTCCCCTTCCTCTCCTTCAGAGACTCCAAATATACTTACACATACACACACACACACACACACACACATCGTCTTGAAGTTGCCCCACAGCTCACTGATGCTCTTTTATTTTTTTAATTCTTTTTTTTCTGTGTGTTTCTGTTTCACTTTTGATCGTTTCTATTGTTATGTCTTCAAATTCACCAGTCTTTTCTTCTGCAATGTCTAGCCTGCTATTAATTCCATCCAATGTATTTTTCACCTCAGACATTATAGCTTTCATATCTAGAAGTTTGATTAGGGCTTTAAAAAAATATCTTCGATGTCTCTAGTTTAATTTTTGAACATGTGGCATGTAGTTATAATAATTGTTTTAATGTCCTTGTCTGCTAGTTCTGACATTTGTGCCAATTCTAGGTCAGTTTTGATTTATTTTTCTCCTCATTATGGGTTGTATTTTCCTGGTTTTTTGCATGCTTGGTAATTTTTTATTGGATTCCAATCATTGTGAATTTTACTTTGGTGTTAGATATTTTGTATTCCTATAAATATTTTTGCGCTTACTCAGAGATACAATTAAATTACAAGGAAACAATTTGGCCTTTTATTCTTGCTTTCAAGACTTGTTAGACAGCACCAGAGCAGTGCTTACTCTAGGGCCAGTTATTTCCCACTACTGAGACAAGACTTCTCTGAGTACTTTACCCAATGCTCCATGAATTGTAAGGCTCTCCAATCTGGCTGGTGGGAACAGGCATTATTTCTGGTCCTGTGTCAGCTTATTCCTCCTAATCCTTTAGGACGGTTCTTTCTCTGGATTCGGGTAATTTCCACACATGCATGGGCTGAAGTCCACTGTCTTGAAAACTATTGTTTCATATGTTATACCTTTGTTTCAGGTGGAATGACAAATTCAATCTTTTTTAATCCACTTTGACAGAGTAAAACTAAACTTTTTTGTGTGCGAAGTCTTTTTTCAAATAATGCCCTATTTAACGCAGATTAAAAGCAAAGCTCCTATGATTGAAAATGAGGTAAAGGATTGATGGCCTGAGGAAATCTACTGATGTAGCTTCTTCTTTGATGCTCTCAGAAGCTCCTAAGGAGTCTCCCCTGATGCTTAGAGACTCACAGGATCCAGTTAAAAACCACTAGATCTAGTCAAACTGCTCCTTTTTATGTTTAATGGAACTTAGACCCAGAATGATTATGTCACTTGCCCAAGGTCACACAGCTAAAACCTAGGTCATAGGTTAAAAGGGAATAATGACTGCACATGAGTAAAGGCCTCGAGAATGGTAGCAATTATTACTAGGTCTGTTTTTGTATTTTAAAAATTCCAAAAGCCTGTAATAGTGGCTAGAGAGGAGGGGAAAACTATGAGCTTACAGAAAGGATCCAGTGCTAAAGGGCTCAGTTATGCCTTTCCTTACAAATCAAGTTCATTTCCTGAATCCCCATCTCCTGGGGAAGGTTCTCATGGCTCCAGATCAACTCACAGATCTCTCTTGAAACTGGTACCCAGATCACTGAATCACAGGTAAGTGTTCTTCTGTCCATTCTATCCCATCACCTCCCTTCCATTGGTAAAATTCTAGAATCCAGTGAATCCTTATTCTTGCTATCCACCAAATATTTAAAAAGAGACTGACCCAGAACAATGTGTTTGTGACTGTTCGCAAAATTCCCTGTAAGCACAAAATAGTCTCAATCCCTCACTAAAGAGCACAGATTCCATTTTTGCCTTGAACTTCATGCAATAGAGTGTGGCCTGACAGTGTTTAGGAAGCAAGCTAGAAGGAAGAAAGTTGATCAAATAAAAATGAAGGCTCTAGGCCCCCACTGAAAACAACAAAAGAGGAAGGACATGGGTGCCAAGAGGGTCTAACTGAGACACTGACATCCTGGGTGAGTCTGGATTTGCCACTCAGTGAATCTCAAATTCCTTGTCTTTAAACAGTGTTCAAAGAACCTGTCCCTGCTTGCTTCCCAGAGAATCTGGGAGCTACAAGTGGATTTAAAAATAATTTGTAAATCACTTAGCACTCCTTGGAGATAGGATGATACATAAATATGTGGTATTACTATTATGTTAACCATACTTAAATATTTATAGTATTACCACTGAGAGGGATTATCTACAAAATTAGTAGTGTCTTTTCCAATTAATTTTCCAAATGATAGAGAAGTTAATTACGCTGGATGCTTGCTATATTATAATCTACTGAGATACATTTAGAACCCTTTCTGTATCAGTGAGAACTGAAAGAATTTCAATATAACATAGCATTCCCATGCCACAGCATCACAGTATGTCCTAGGAGACAACAGCAATAAGAAGAGTTAAGCATCTTTCCTGACGATTCAGTCTTGTCATTTTACCCCACACTAGAGGTGAAAATTACCAATTTGTTTGATTCATCTTTGTGATCTTATTGTGATTTTTCATATATATTTGTTTGCAAATTCAGCACTCAGAAGATGGTTTGTTTCACCTAAAGCTTTAGGATGCCTTCAGTTTAGGATGGCAAGATGTCATCAGGTGGGTAGTGACTTGATCTGAACTGCAAGATTGCTCCTTATAGCTGACCAGGTATAAATAAGCCCTGAGAACTGTGCTGTGTACAACTTTCTCCATCACACATGGTTTCCTTTATCCTACTTTAGTATTAGAGGAAAACAGTGAGTCAAGGAAGAGAATATGGGAAGTGAGGAAATAAGGAATATGAGGAAGCCAGGTAACAGAATTCCTCCAAAAAATATGCATACACAGATAATAGATCTGTTATATATTCTACATTCACCAGAATATATTACATTTACCTGCATAAACACAATATATTATACTTACCCATAAAAATATTTAGCACATATATATTATATGTAAAAACTGATTGAGCCCCTGTACTAGACCTATAACAGGTACTCTCTAAATATTTCAACCAGATGAATGAAAATATACTTACCGTCATAGCTGTACACTGTGGCTATGAAACTAAGATGAACTGCTAATTTTCATCAGGATAAAGACAAATGGTTGGTAATTTTCATCCAGTTAGAAATGGCCCACCAGGTTCAGAAGACTCCAGAGGAACCTATAACCTAGAGTCACAAGTATAACCAAGTGTGACCTAATCGGCACAAATTAATTGATTTTTCTGTAACATGTGCCAGAATCTGTTTAATTCTAAAAATCCTGCTCCTGGGCCTTAGCACCATCTTCTGAGAAACCTCGGTGCCATGCGAGTGAAGTGGAGGAAGAAGTGAGTGGGCAGCGTGAAGCACAAAAGAAGAAAAGTGAGACAAAGGTCCGAGTAAACTTGTACACCCATGGAAGCCACAGGAGCAGAAACAAGGGAAGCCAGAGGCCAAGGACGCTGGTAAAAGTTGCTGGACTGCATGCCTACTGTCTAGAACTTGTCTCAATGGATCTAGAACATCAATGGCCATTTGGATCACCTTGACCACCTTGCTCATATCAAAACAGTCCCTTTTGGTCCTTTGCCCTGGACCTGTGACTTTCTGGACTAGTTCTGTTCTCAGTTGTGGCTGAATGTAACACGTATACAATACATCATCTCTTTTGCTGTCTTAGCTGAAGGAAAAAAGAATACTGCTCCTGCAACTCAAGCAAACACTGTTGCTTTGTCCCCATTGTCATAGGTAAACTCCACTCTCTGAGGAGGGCAGTCATCATGGAATAGAGGAACAAGTATTTGCCTCGAATCAGAAGTCAGGGCCCTGTAACTCACAAGCTGAGGCTACCTGTTCCAGTCCCTTCTGTCCAGATCTTTACTGCTTAGTCTGTAAACTGCATAGTTGGATTTAACAATCCATAAGGTCCCTTCAAGTTATGCGTCATTTCATTTAGTTTTTGCATTTACTTACACCCTGTCAAATCAATAAGGTTAATAAAATAGAAAAGTAGGACTAAAGGGCAAAAGGAAAATGAAAATACGCTAACCATCAGCCTAACACAACTGGCAATTAAATTTATACTGGCTCTGAGCAATCAGGGCAAAATTATAAACGTAAGTTTCACAACTTTCATTTTTAGAAAGGGAGAAACTTTCCTTTTTCTTAAGGTATAATCTTCTATGGTTATAATTCTTGCCCTAGTTGAGAAGATAAACCGTGACCCTAGATTCACAGAATCATCCCCCAGCAAGAAACACTTCTATATATTCTTCTAGGTAAAGCCTAAACATTCAAATGACACCATTTTTCATAGGCAATGAAATGTCACGGAGAGGTCACTCAGTGCCACACAATGGGGGAAATCAGAACCCAGAGAAATTAAATAGTATTTCAGAGGCCACCCAGCTAGGCATGAACAGCAGAGAGATTAAACACTCAAGAGCTCCTGACCTCAGCTCAGCGCCTGGTTTTAGGTAACACACCCCTGGCAGTGGAGGGGCAGCCCAGGTACACGTGCACAGAGCTGAGGGTCCAAGGAATCTGACACGAGCTGCAGAAAGCACCAGAGATGTGAAAGGCAGAGAGCACTGTGGTCTTCTGGGGGCACGTGCGGGTCCCTTTCACTCCATCCCATTGCTTTCACCACAGCGCAGTTTTAACCTGAATTAAGTGTGACGTTTACTTCTTTTGCGCAAGACTCTTCCAGGTGGGGCACCCATGGGGGCTGAAGCATCAGTACATCTGCAAGACGACACTGGGTGTTGTCCGAGACTCTTATTGGACATCACCATGGGTTAAAGCTGGGAAACATCTGGCTCCAGTGGAGACAGCGACGGCCCCCTACCAACCTCAGACACAACCCAGACCTGTCAACTCCCCGCTTAAGGCATCCTTTTGCCCCATGGAGGTGACTCCAGGGATTGAGGTCACCAAAACAATGATTACAAGGAACACCTATTAAGAATAAATTTTGGCAGCAATTGGAAGGAACATTTCCCTCCTTTCCTGGTCTCAGGGAAGAGTCCTGAGGCTCCTCAGTGAATTAATATTCGCTGGCCCTTCTTCTGATCTCAGTAGTGGTAAAGTCTGAGAAAGAGCGATGGAATACAGCTTCCAGAGAAAACCTACTATTCAGGCGACCACCCTGAAGTGGTGTTTCCAAACTTCAGAAGTTATTTTCCAAAATAACTTGCCTACCAGTGCTTCCATCCCTCACCCAAGTCTTTTCCCCATCAGCCAGCAGGGGCGACACTTCCAATAAGCATCCCCAAATCGTCATTTTATACTTCTACCGTATCTGTACAGGGTCTTAGAAATGAAAGGAACCTTAAGAAACACGTGTGGCCACTAGAATAGCAAAACAGCTATGCCACACCTTGTTAGTGGAAACTGGTAATAGGCCTTGGCTCTCCCAGTTTAACTGGGGCTTTCTCCTTTCATTCATCTTTTCTCAACAAACATGTATTGCGTGCCTACAAAGGCAAAAGGTAACACAGACAACCATGCTCTGACTCTGAAAACTCCTGTCTCAGAAGTGGCACACACCCTTTCTGCTCACATTTCATGTGACAAAGCACTCCACTGGCCAATTGCAACAATCAGGGATAGATTAACCTCCCCTGGAAAAGGCATCAAATTTGTTCACAATAAGATAATCCTCCACAAGATCCTGAGATCCAGGACAAGGCTTAATTTCACGCAGACTAGTTAAGGAGCTAGGACCCCAGGAGACGAATCATCCACTAAAATGGGGGCAATGACAACTCTTCCTTCCTCAACGCAAACTAGAGACATTCTGAAGGCATGGACACCAATCAGGAGCACGGGGAGGGAAGAGTTCTCTGGAAGCTCTTTGGGGAGAAGAATGCTTTTCCCATTCCTGGGGATTTAAGGACATACATACATGAGCCCCTGACACATGACCTGAAATTTTCCATGTATACACAACTGTTCAACTAGATGGGTACAAAGTTGTAAGGATGAAACATACCACCATGATGGCATCCAGTCTTGACCCTCTCCAATATTCTAGACCCTGGAGCCAGAATGATCTTTTTAAAATAGAAATCTGGATGCAGACATAGAGAATGGACTTGAGGACACAGGGAGTGGGATGGGTAAGCTGGGACAAAGTGAGAGAGTGGCCTGGACATATATACACTACCAAATGTAAAATAGATACCTAGCAGGAAGCAGCCACATAGCACAGGGAGATCAGCTCGGTGCTTTGTGACCACCTAGAGGGGTGGGATAGGGAGGATGGGAGGGAGGGAAATGCAAGAGGGAAGAGATATGGGGATACATGTATATGTATAGCTGATTCACTTTTTTATAAAGCAGAAACTAACACACCATTGTAAAGCAGTTATACTCCAATAAAGATGTTAAAAAAAAAAAAAAGAAATCTGGTTGTATTTTCCCACCCCGTCATCCACCTTCCCATGCCCAACTTTCCATTGATCAACACACATCCATAGCTTCTTCATATTTTTACTCTAAAGATTAAAATCTTAACTAATGGTTTCCTGCTCTCTCTGCCCCAGGCACACTGGCCTTCCTTTAGTTCCTCAAGATGACCATGCTTCTTCCATCCACAGAGCCGTTCCACATACCACTTCCACTTTCTGGAATGCTCTTCCCTACCCTCTTCATCCAGATAATTCCTACCTTTTTTAGATCTTGGCTTATAGCTGTTCTCTTCTGAAAGTTTTCCTTCATCTCCCCAACCAAGTCAATCTCTCTAGATTACTCATACAACAAATCTTTTTTAACACCTACTAAGTGCCAGGCATTATCCTACTTGCTGCGAGCATAAAGCAAACACAACAGTCAGTATGGCAGCAGGGACAATAAACAATAAATATAAATCTTCTATGGGTATGATAAGTGCAAGGACCACAAATAAATAGGGTAAAAGGCAAAAGAACAGGAGAACTATCTTAAATAAAGTGGTCAGGGAATTCTCTTCTAAAGAGGAGACAACTAACAAAGCTCCAAATGCAGTGAAGGACCATGCAATGCTTTCTGGAAGGAAAAGTTCCAGGGAGAGGGAACGATGAGTGACAGGTTCCTAAAGGTAGAGTGTCAGAGGAACAGCCACAGGTTATGATTTATCTCCATGCTGTGTATCTTGTCTTAGCACTTATCACAGTTGTTATTAAAAACATTTGTACTATCTGATTAATGCTCATTGCTCTTCTAGACTGTTACTTCTAATGACATAGGACAGGAATTGTGTCCATTTTTTTGCTCACCATTGAACATTGGATCTCTTGTGTCTTGCCTGCTGCCCAGAACATAATAGATCTTTGATAAACATTTGTAGAATGAATGAAGACATGATGACAAAATGAATGAATGATGAAGCAGATCCCTAGATGGCCACAAAAAGTAGGTGTTGCCTGTGCCCCACCCATATACCCTCAGAACTTACTATAAATGCCAAGAGCTATTTACTTGGCAAATCTCTGCCCGTGGACTTTTATTCTGACCAAGATAGCATGTTTGGCCAATGAGTTTCAGAGAGATAATGTCCCCAGAAACAGCCCTCTACCAAAGCTGGATGGAATAATCTTAGGCAATGGTTCTCAGCCCTGGGCAATTTTGCCCCCTAGGGGACATTTGGCAACGTCTGGAGACCTTTTGGGTTGTCACAATCCTGGAGGGAGGTGGGGGTAGCGGGAACAGGAAGATGCTACTGGCATTCAGTGGGTAGAGGCCAGGGATGCTGCTTAAACATCTGACAACACGCCCCCTACAACAATAAATGATCCAGCCCAAAATGTCAACAGTGCTGAGGGTGAGAAAGCCTACTCTAAGGAAATATATTCTACACAGTCTCCCAAAGAGCCGAGCTCCAGTTGCCCACAGTGGTAGCTGGTGTGATCACACACCACTTACTGGCTTTCTTCCCTTCCCTGTCTCACTTCCCGCTCCCCTAGTGGTGTTTTCCAGATCACCTCCCAAACCAACTATTTGCCCGCAAATCACTGTTTCGGGTTTAGCTTCTGGCCAAACCCAAACTATAAAATATTCCTCAAACCTTGTATTTCTCAGCAACCAGTCTCTCCTACCCTTTGGCTATGTAATAAGCCATGGGGCTGGCCTAGGAAACACCAAGGAATAAGCAAGTGATATTGGCTTCTGAAAATGGCAACAGATGGGCTGCAGCTCTTAAGGAAAGGCTGTGCCACTTGATAAAGTGTCTGGTTTGGGAAAAGACACTCTTTTCCCACAGGTATCCCTGGAGAGTCACTCCGTTTAGATAGCTACCTGGCATAAGACTGTGAAAGGAGAAAGAATGCTGGAGCAGATCAAAGACCTGGTTTAAATCCCGCCTCTGCTGCTAATTAGATCCCTCTCCTGGCCAGATGGCTAACTTGTCTTATATTCAGTTTGCCTATCTTAAAATGATTTTGCTGGGTGTGATGACCACTGAGGATTCTTTGAGCCCTAGCATTCTACAATTGCAAAGAAAATCACTCACCTTCCATGCCCCCTCCATCATGGCGCGAGCACTGTCTGCTCTGCCCAGATGCCTCTTCCCTTCTCGACCAACCATGCTTTCCCAGGGCAGCACTCCAGGTGCCAGGCCTCTCTTCGCCTCTCCTCTTCTGTTAACACTGATCGCACCCACAAGCTTTCAGTTCAGTTCAGCTCTTAAAAATCGGCACGTCTCTGGGCTTCATTTCCTAGAGGCAAACCAAGGCACAAAGACATTTGCTCACTTTCTCAAGGTTGCGAAATTACAAAACTCATTCCAAGTCCATGATCCCACCTCCACCCCACCCTCACTTGAACAACTGGACAGATACACCTGAGCATGCTCTTGTTATATATTGGGTGTGGGGTTTCAAGGGCAAAGGGAAAAATAATTTAAACCCTTTCTCCTATTTAATGGAAATAGTTAGGGGATAGAGTATTCTGACTGAGAATTACCAAGCATGTGCTGTATAGATGATCAATTTTTGAAGAATTAGAAAACAAAAGCCCACCTACTTTGAAACCCACACTACAGATAAGTATATATTTTCTTAATGGTTCCAAAGGTGTTTCAAGATGACAAAAATATTAAGAATGCCTACCATTGGTTTGGCTCCATGTCATCTATAGTCTGTTTTCAAAAGGTTTGTATCACAGCCACTATGGAGAACAGTATGGAGGTTCCTTAAAAAACTCAAAATAGAACTACCATACAACCCAGCAATTCCACTACTGGGCATATACCCTGAGAAAACCATAATTCAAAAAGAGTTATGTACCACAATGTTCACTGCAGTTCTATTTACAATAGCCAGGACATGGACGCAACCTAAGTGTTCATCCACAGATGAATGGATAAAGAAGATGTGGCACGTATATACAATGGAATATTACTCAGCCATAAAAAGAAACGAAATTGAGTTATTTGTAGTGAGGTGGATGGACCTAGAGTCTGTCATACAGAGTGAAGTTAGAAAGAGAAAAACAAATAATGTATGCTAATACATATATATGGAATATAAAAAAAAAAAAAGGACACGAAGAACCTAGGGGCAAGACAGGAATAAAGACACAGACCTACTAGAGAATGGACTTGAGGACATGGGGAGGGGGAAGGGTAAGCTGGGACAAAGTGAGAGAGTGGTAGCGTATATATGGACATATATATACTACCAAATGTAAAATAGCTAGTGGGAAGCAGTCGCATAGCACAGGGAGATCAGCTCAGTGCTTTGTGACCAGCTGGAAGGGTGGGTTAGGGAGGGTGGGTGGGAGGGAGGGAGATGCAAGAGGGAAGAGATATGGAGATATATGTATATGTATAACTGATTCATTTTGTTATAAAGCAGAAACTAACACACCATTGCAAAGCAATTATACTCCAATGAAAATATTAAAAAAATACATAAATAAAATTTTAAAAAAATTTTAAATGGTTTTATAAAAAAGTTCTAAATACTTTATTACTAAAGTAATATACTCACTTAGAAATATTTAATTTATAAAAAAGTACATAAAATACATGAAAATAAAATTGCCTACAATTTCACACCTAGAGACCACCATTGTTTATGTTTTCATGTAATTTTATTCCAACTGTTCAGACATTTTTAATGAAAATTGAGATAATTATTGTCTAATATACATACATTTCCTGTATCTTGCCCTTTTCACTTCTCACTGTATCATGAGCATTTAAGCAAAGATTCCTATTTGTTTAATCGTTGCATAATATTCCATTTACCAGTCAATGACAAATTGATTTAACTCAGCCCTTATTACTAATGCTTAGGTTGAATCCTATTTCTCAACTTGTATAGAACTCTCTCTGAGTCTCTGATAGATTCCAAGAAACAAAATCATTGGGTCAAAGGAAATAAACATTTTTAAGGTTTAGAGAAGGTTTAAAAGCAATTAAAGCTAGGAATTATTTAGTACTTGTCTCATTCATCCTTAACTTGCTGAGCACAAATTAACCTAATCCTGGGGTGAGGCACAGATTTGACTGAATTCTTCTTCACCTTGAGACCTATACTAGAGTTATGGTCTCTTTGAACTGGGTCTTTAGGAAGAGTTTAGCAATGACATTTTTAGAGAAAGGGGATTCCTGGGGTACTGCTGATATTCTCTTTCTTGATCTGATGGGGTTACATAGTTGTATTCAGTTTATAAAAATTCATTGAGGGGCTTCCCTGGTGGCGCAGTGGTTGAGAGTCTGCCTGCCGATGCAGGGGACATGGGTTCGTGCCCCAGTCCAGGAGGATCCCACATGCCGCGGAGCGGCTGGGCCCGTGAGCCATGGCCGCTGGGCCTGTGCGTCCGGAGCCTGTGCTCCGCAACGGGAGAGGCCACAGCAGTGAGAGGCCCGTGTACTGCAAAAAAAAAAAAAAATTCATTGAGCTCTACACCTACAATTTGTATACTTTTATGGATATGTGTTATACTTTAATAGAAAGCACGCTTAGAAAAAAAATTTAATGCTTCTTGGAGTCATTAACTATGAATTTCCTCAAGAAAGTCCTCAGCAGCCAAGAAATCCTTGCAATCTCGGGAATAAAATACTGTGTGTATTTGAAAACCATTAGGTATTTTTTAGATGTAAAGAATTACCACTATCATTGCCCGAGTGAAGTCATTCAATGCTAATACATGAATAAGGCAATACTCTCAGAGGGCATTTTTATTTTGTCGTCAACTTAAGTGATTCTGAAATCGGTGAGTTGATAGGTAGGGTGACAGAACTTTTGAAGAGGGTTCTTTCCTGTCCAGACCTCCTCTGGCTCCCTCTCCCAAAGAATAAGTACATGTCATCAGTCCACTCAGACTCTAGTTTTAGAATCTAGAATTCCAAATCCAGAATTCTACATTCAGAAAGGGCACACCCTTTGACAAGATCATCAATAACCGGAGTCAGTTTCTCACCTATAAAACAGTGAACAAAGCCAATACCTAAGGTTGGGAAGGGTGCTTACAACAAGAGGACACCTGGCTAAGGTGTCTGGTGAGGGGTGACTTCCAGTACTCACCATGCATCCTGGCTAAAGGTTACACCCACTTAGAGGAAGGGGGACCTTTTTCTAACCTAGACAAAGATGCCAAATGTGCTACCAGAGGTTCTGCCTTGGAGTACCCTCACCTTAACTTTCTGTGATTTAGGTACATGAATCTATGCTGTCACCTGGCATCCTCCATCTCCCTCACTTTCAGGCCAGGCCCTGTAGATAGACGAGATTGATCCGCCATGACATACAGGGTGTATTAGTTAGGTAAGAGGTCACAACTGTACAACATGGGTTTGACCTTAGTTCTAAGACAAGCCCTGTCATCCTTCTGCTCTGAACATGATGCCCAGAGACCCTGGGCTCTGCCTGGACATCTGTGATGGCTGATTTTATGTGTCAACTTAAATAAACTATGGTGCCCAACTGTTTGGTCAAACACTAATCTAGATATTGCTATGGAGGTATTTTTAGAATGTGATTAACATTTATGATCAGTAGACTTTAAGTAAAGCAGATTGCCCTCTGTAATGTGGGTGGGCCTCATCCAATCAGTTGAAGGGCTCAAGAGAAAAGACCGAGGTTTCCTGAAGAAGAAATTCTGCCTCCAGACTGCAATATAGAAATTCTGCATGAGTTTCTAGCCTGGTGGCCTCCCTACAGATTTCAGACTTGCTAGCCACTGCAATCTCATGATTAATAAATCAGTAAAACAATAAATTAATAAATCCCTCTCTCTCTCACACATACACACACACAGAGATATATATCAACAGGATACACATGTATCCTATTAATTCTGTTCTCTGGAGAACACTGACTAATAGAGCATCTGCGAACTGCAGCCTCTCCAGTGGAGCAAGGCCCACTGAGAAACCTCCACATTCTCAGGAGACCTCTCATTGGAAGAAATGGCCAGGAGCCCAGTGATTCATCGCAATTCAAAAAAGTAGAAACCTACAAATGCAGGAACCCCATTTTAACAGTCATTCTAGAGGCCTTTGCGAAGCTTCTAATAACAAATACAATCTCAGGATAGATCATTTAAACAAAATATCCAAGCAGGAAGGGTAAGGCTTTGGGTGTCAGTGTCATAACGTGATTTCATGACCATTTTTCATCCTTCAGGAAGTGATTCTACATGCGTGCTTTCAGTTGATCTGGCAGTACATCTCGGGAATAAAGTCATGAACTCAAATCTCATTAAATTCTGGTCATTTGAGACAAATGGAATAAAACATTTGGAGGAAAAGATAGTGTTCTGCCACTGGAGCCCATATGATTTCATAGGGGTTTCTCTAGATCCCTGGGAAGTCTGCATTTTAAAAGCAAAGGGAACATCCAAAAATAGTTCAAATAAGAACACCTTCCCTTGATTTTTATGAGCAGGCCCAGAGTATGAAATGGCATGTAAGGTCTACTAAAAAAAAAAAAAAAAGATATATTTAGGAATTACAATCAATCATTTTCCTTCCTCCCCTCCCTGCCCTCCTTAATCTTTCTGGCAGATTAATATGAAGAACTCTGCCCAACCATCTCATTTCCTGTGTGCACACACCCTGTAGACACAGACAAGCAGATCACTATCACTCTGGGAGTGATCATGGACCAAATGTTATTTTCACCTTCTCCAGCTTCACACTGTCTCATTCTGAAGACTCTGGCTATCAGTCTGTCCTTCACATCTTGGTGGTATTTTTAGCACCATTTCCCTTCAGATCTGCCTTTCTCCTGTCAGAATACCCTGGCAAAGGGATAGATGCCTTCTAGCTTTTTCTACCTTCAGCAGTTAATGTTCATTCAGAGGAAAAATTCTTGAGTCTTGGTAGAGTAGCCCCAGTCATCTGTTATGTCTGCCATTGAGGATGAAGGTGAGGAGGAGGAGAAAGTGGCAGTAAAGAAGCCAAGATACAGGCTTTCCCTGGTGGCGCCGTGGTTAGGTGTCCGCCTGCCGATGCAGAGGACACGGGTTCGTGCCCCAGTCCGGGAAGATCCCACATGCCGCTGAGCGGCTGGGCCCGTGAGCCATGGCCACTGAGCCTGCGCGTCCGGAGCCTGTGCTCCGCAACGGGAGAGGCCACAACAGTGAGAGGCCCGGGTACCGCAAAAAAAAAAAAAAGACTGGTGCTGAATCACTGTCTACTCATACAAATGTTTTACAAAATTACTACCCTGGGGTTATTTTTTATAGGTCTTTGGCCCTCCTCTTCCCTCTCCTAGCCCATGGAGCTAATCTTATAACCTTTCACCCAGATCAGAATCATGTGCCTGATGAACAAGATATTTTTTAAGTGAAAGAAAAAAATAATGACCACCTATGTTGTGGTACACAAGGGTTACAGATTGTAGAAAACACATTACTGTTAGTGTTTGATTGTAATAAACCTTTCTCCAAATCAGTGATGCTCATCATTACAACAGTCTTTCTTTGAAACTCCAGGAATGAAGCTCTGAACCAGAGCAGCTCATCTCAACTACACATAATAATTATAATGACAGCGCTCCTATTTGACAAGTTAAATTCACAAGCAAGGAACTCTACATCCGTTTACAAGAGTGAAAAACAACAACAAAAAAAACCCGCTACCTAATAAAGAGCAGTTTAACAAGCAACAGTTTTCCTTTGACATAGACTGACAGGGAAGGAGCTTAAAGAGGAAGTCACAGCCTCCAGAGGATATCCTGCTCACCTGAGGCTGAGATGTGGTCAGTCAACCTAGAATTCACTAGCTAGGAATTCCTCAAAAAAATGCCCATCCTTCACAGTGCTGGATAAGCTCAGATCCTGAGTCACAGCTGAGGGACTGTCTTAGTCTGTTCGGGCTGTTGTAACACAAATACAATAAACTGGGCAGCTCAAACAACAGACAGTTATTTCTCACAGTTCTGGAGGCTGGGAAGTCCAATATCACAGCATCCGCAGATTTGATGTTTGGTGAGAACCTGCTTCCTGGTTCATAGACCTCCATCGTCTCACTGTGTCCTCACATGGCAGAATGGCCAAAGAGCTCTCTAGGGACTCTTCTAAAGGGCACTAATCCCATTCATGAGGACTCCACCCTCATGACCTAATCACCTCCCAAAGGTCCCACCTCCAAATACCATCACATTGGGGGTTAGGCTTTAACATATGAATTTGAGGGACACAAACATTTAGTCCATTGCAGAAACTGAGTCCCCAGACTTGCCAGTGCTGAGTGAACTTGAGCAGCTTACTGAAACTTGCTGCTGCCTTGTTCTCTCCATCTGCAAAATGGAGAAACTACCCACATCCCAGCACTGTTATGGGAACAAATGATTAATTGTGTGAGGACATCTAGTAAACTAGCAAGATAACATTCAGCAATTAGGGAAGGCATCATGGCAGAGGGATTCTCCAGAGTTTTAAAAAGGAACAGGGTCTTAACAGGTAAAAAGAAGGGGAACAATGTAATGATCATGAGAGCAGCAAAGACAATATAAGCACCATGGGTGAACTAGACTCATGGGGACAGGGCAGAGTACTGGAGTCCTGGGAAATAGGCTTCCTATTTGGATGTCCACAGGAATCTTGGGATTAATATGTTACAAAGTATTATTTTGCATAAAAGTTTCAGAAAATCTTAAACCACATAAAATGTTAATTTTCCATAAGACATGCATGTTCCTACACAATTTTATCGACAAGCAATCTTCCCCTTCACTCTGCAGCCTTTGATTAGTCCCTTGAGTCACTAAACCAGAGGTTCTCAAAACGTGGACCTCAGGCCAGTAGCACCAACATCACCTGTTACAGTGTAGGCAGAATAATGTTCCTCAAAGATGTCCATGTCCTAACCCCTGGGACCCATGAATACATCATGTTTCACAGCAAGGAGGAATTAAGTTTGGAGATGAAATTAAGGCTGTGAATCAGCTTGCTTTAAAATAAGGAGATTACCCAGGTGAGTCCAATGTCATCACAAGGATCCTTATACAAGGGAAGAGGAAAGCAGAAGAGTTAAGAACCAGAGAGACGATGTCCTGAGAAAGACTCAACTCAGTTGCTGGCTTTGAAGATGGAAGGGACCCATGGGAAGGCAGGCAGCCTCTAGAAGCTGCAAAGTGCAAGGAAATGGATTCTCCCCCAGAGCCTCCACACAACCCTACCAACACCTTGATTTTAGCCCAGTGAGACCCATTTTGGACTTCTGTCACTCCAGAACTCTAAGATAATAAATTTGTGTTGTTTTAAGCCACTGAGTTTGTGATAATTTGTTACAGCAGCATTAGAAAATACACCTGGAAAGCTGCTAAAAAGGTACATTCTCTGGGCACATTCCATACGTACTGAATCAGAAAATCTGAGGGTGGGGCTCAGCAGTCTGTCTTTAAACAAGCCTGGAAGTAATTCTAATGCATGCTGAGGTTTCAGAACCGCGCACTAGACTAAACAATCACAGTTATTTCCCTGAAGCAAACGCACTCCAACACACACCCCCATGAAAACTCAACACTGACAATTAATGACTTGATTAACCATGATAAAATCTACCAGTGTCATGTCCTGCCTTGACAAGTATAGAATAGGAAATCCAACCAAATCATTGGTGATTCAGAATCCTTCCCAACCCAGGGTCTTCATTTGGAATACCAGTAATAAATGTGTCCTAGTCCCTGGGAGCTCCATTTTTAATTCATTTTGGATGCCAAATAGACCATTATTGGAGGTGGAGTCACTTGCCTCTTTCTCACTAAACTTGAGTAACGGGGGGAAATATGGGTGGATGAGGGTCCCAGTAAATCATGGATTTATGATGGCCTATTCCAGGAAGAAGAGGTAGATTTGATTTCATAGACTCTTAGTCATGGAGGGATGGGGATTCTTATAGACCATGAAGCTGGTTTCTCCACCTAGAGTGTAGGTCCTGCTCGCCCTACAACCATAGCATTGCCATCAAGTGGTCAGTTAGCCTCAGCTTGAATATCTCCCATGATGAGGAACTCACTACCGTCTGTGGCAAACTATTCCATTCTGAGAGGGCTCTAATGTGAGACCTAAGTTCCCTTCATGTGACAGCTGCTGTTCTTTGGACCTCATGCTTGATTTCATTTTGGCCTACACAGCCTTCTTTGAAGTCTCAGGTATACACTCACATGCAAGACTGAAATAAGACTAGGTTGCAACCTCCACTACATACATTGGCTTGTTTTCTCAGCACTATTAGCCTCTACTGACCTCAAAGGGAGGCATGTGTGTGAGCTGGGCAGGAGGTAGACGTGGGCCCTGTTAAAGACAAAGTGCTTTAAAAGCCTTTGATGAAAGGCATTACAGCTTGAAAGGGTTGTTTCTGAAATACTACACCTCCCTTTTAAGAACTCTTAAGATCTGGAGGGTGATACTGTCTCACCCCAGAAGAATTCAAGCATGAATTTTCTTAGAGCCACCAATTAAGAATCCAATTCCATCTCCCTCAGATGCTCATTTCCACCAAAATTACCTACTTGGATTTTTTTTTCATTTTTTTTTAAGAAATAAACTAAACCATGTTGAAAATATCTCAGAATTAAATAACCATTAGATGGGACAAATTAAGATCTAAAAGCCCAATAGCTCTACTTAATACACATAACTATAAATAGAAAGAAAACCCCAAGTCATCCTAGCTTTACTTATTATCAATCCAATTATTTTGTGCATCTATTATGTGCCAGTCACTAAGATAGGTACCAGAACACAATGATGAACTAGACACGGTACCTGCCCTCCTGAGGCTTGGCGATCCATTTAAACATCAACCCGTCTATATTCACATGATTCTGTGGCATTAAACTTCCAGACACTTCTACCATTTATAAAATAATTCAGGGAAATGTGGTTGTTGGATCGGGTGCCCCTGGATACTGGAATCAGATGGCTAAATGATGTGATGCATTATTTTTAGAGAAGGAAGCTAGAAACCCAAGATTAAATGGTCCTTGGATTTTTCTGGATGCTGCATGTTAAATACATAAAAGAATCTCATTTTTGTCCATCGCTATATGGGTTTCTTTATGAAAATAACTGCACTAGCGTCCAAGAGAGGCTTATTTAACAGAATTCATTCGGTTTTTTCTTTCTTACTCTGTCCCAATGTTTATTCCATCCACACAGAGTTCAAACTTGCTGGCCAGTGTCGCTGGATATCAGCAGTAATTTGTGAGCCCACAGTATTCCCTGTGACCCCTGCCAATCACTGGGGCCTAGCTCCCCTCATTCCACTTTTTACAAAAAAAAAAAAAATGTATGAACTACCAACTGCTGTCAAAGCACTAGCCCTCACATCACTACCCTGAAGTGCTACATAATCTGTGGATTCTCCTACACACCTAATCCTGAGAGATCAGAAGATGCTTGAGGCTTGTGAATTCTTCTATAAAAACAGAAAAGCTGCTCTTCTGGGTCAGGATACTAGCTGTGACAGAGACCCCAAAAAGCATCTTATGGAAGGTCAGAGTTGTCCTCTTTGTTGTGAACTCAAAAAGTCAGATCAGAGCTCAAAAACAAAACAAAAAACCTCTTCCCTCCACAGCCAGCTCTATCAACCACAAACATATAAGCCTTATAGATTTATATTTTCAGAGATTGCCTCAATTCTTGAGTAGTGAGAAACAAAAGTGCATTATCCACTATATGAAGTGGGACTTCCTTATATTATGCAAAGCTTACCTTTCAAAGACTACTTCTTTAGAAATTCAGGACATCTGAATTTCTTCATTATGGCATCCTCTAAGACTTTACCTTTTTGGGCTGAATAATACTGACCTTTTCACTCTGTTTTCATAAAACCAGCTCCTGCCTCTCCCCACCCACTTCCATCTCTTCACTCTCCCATATTCATGCTCAGATCTTATTTATCTCCCCGTAACCATTCTCTTCCAGATGCATTTTTTCTTTCTGCAGCACAGTGTCTGGGCTCAAAAGCAGCACCACAGTTGCTGGGGTGAACCCATCTTTCTCTTCCATGATGGTAAGACAATGCTGTTTAGTTTCCGACACCCTTAAATGACAACCAGAATTCGTTGGCTTTTTGCAGCCAATGTCTTCATTGGCTCACATGCCCTTTTCTAGATTGTATCTGGTAATCCAGAGTCTATAATTCCACCTGAATGGTTTGGATTATTTTCCCACAAATTCAAGATGTTTATCTATTTTTGAACAAGAAAATGGAGAAATGTTATGATCTTCATCACGTTATTGTTTGAGATGGCATCTAGGCTAGAAGAAACAATGGCTGATATGCTCACTAAAGCAAGCTGCCATGTCATAGGGACAAGAAACAGCCCTGGGAGAAAGCAGCATGCAGAGAGGCCCATATGGAGAGGAAACATCTTGCCAGTCCCCTCTTGACAGCCATGTGGGTGAGCCACCCGAGAAATGGGTCCTCCAGCCCCTGCCAAGCCTTCAGGTGATTCCAGCACCCCAAGATCTGAGTCTTCCAGCTGAAATCACAGAAAACATCACGGGGCAGAGACAAGCCACCCATACTATGCCCTCTCTGAATTCCTGACCCACAGTAACTCTAAGATAATAAATGATAATTGTTGTTTTAAGATACTAGCATTTGGGGGTAATTTTCTACACCATGGTTGATAACTATATCATGGTGTATATGTATGCAAAGATAACTTTTCCTAAAAAGCAAAAAAAAATTACAGTTCAAAATTCAATATAGTGGCTACCTCTGCAGGGAAGGCAAAAGACCAGGATAGGATAAGAGGACACAAATAATTGCTAAATAATTGGTAAAGATTTGCCTATTGGTTGGATGGTATGTTTTTAATAGGTAAATAGACAGATGGCTGGCTAGATAGATGGATTCAATGTCCAGATAGATAGATAGATAGGGATGACCTTGTATGGTCCAATGATGAGAGTGTGTCATGAGCCAAGGATTGTGTTTAATCCAATTTAAACACCTGAGATCCAATGATAAGGAAAGAAGAGAAGAGAGGGAAGAGAAAGGAGAAGTGAAGAAGGAAGGAAGAGGGGAAGAAAGGGAGGGAAGGACGAAGGGAGAGAGGGAGAAGAAAGTAAAGATATTAGTTCTTACCTGATAAAATTTGCAAATGTTTCCACCCTTCACCCAACATGTCTACTCTTGGGTGTATACCCTAGAGCAGCTCTTACACAAGAGAATATGTATAATATTCACAGAAGCATTTTATAGAAGCAAAAAACTAGAAATATACCAAATATCCAGCAATTGTAAAATGAATAAACGCATGGTGGTTATTCAGAGAGTAAAACACTACACAGCAATGAATACTAATGATAAACAGCATGGGTGAATCTCCACTCAACTTCAGGGATAAGCATCTAGATAAATACCTAAATATATGGCTTTCTGCAATGATACTAATGTTCTAGAGCATGATGTTAAGCAAAAGAAGCAAGACAAGAAACGATTCCATTTCTATGAAGTTAAAACACAGACAAAAATAAACAGTATACTGATTAGAGATGAATCTATGGTTGTAAAACTGCAGTGAAAAGCAAGAAAATAGGCAAGATTCAGACTGATGGCTGGGGAGACAGGGAGATTCAATAGTATTGGAAATATTCTCATTCTTAAGCAGGGTAGGGGAGAGATCCACAGGTGTTCATAATTTTTATTATTAAACTGTGTGCAGATGTTGTACACACTATACGTACCATGAATTTTAAAAATAAAGATATGGATGCAAAGCAACAAAACAGGGACTTAGCATCACATGAAAGGACTCAAACAGCAGAATTTCCTTCTAGCACAGTGAACACCTTGTCCTTTCAATGTCCCCAGAATCAGGTCTGCAAGAAACCCCCGCATCCCATGTTTTATCTTTGCTCCTCGGAATATAAAAAGAAAAGAAAAAAACACAAGTCTATTCCATAACTTTACAATAGCAGCACCGCATTACATCTTCATACCAGTAGTTCTGCAGCTCCGCTTTGTGGGTTGTCAGGTCAGTATTTAATGACACATGGTGCGATGAACAGAATATTGGATTGAGGATGAGAGACCAGAACTCTGGGGCCTGCCGAATCCCTCCCCAGCCTGGATGACTTTGGCAAAATCGGTTCACCTCTCTACCCAGCTGCTTCAGAAGAGCCACTAGGGATAACCAGAGCTGCTCCATTTATAAATTATTTCATGTTGGACTTCTTGGTTTGATTCCTTTTGAAGAAAAGATTGCACTGCTTTAAAAAGAGAAAAATTTCAAAAACCTCTAGACTGAATGATCCCTAATATTTTCTTGCTCTAACATTTTAGAATTCTGTGCTTTGTCAAAGCCATGTTACTGCACCTGGCACAATGTTAGAAGGGCTGATCAAAAGGGTACTTACAACTAGGTCACAGAGTTGGCCTCTTCTAGAAAAAGTCTAAATATTTTGGGCCAACAAAAATGGATTATTCCAGAAGTTCTCTAGCAAGGCAACTCAGGCTTCGCTTCCTTGTTTCCCCTTCAGAACCTACCTGACCCTTATGCTACTGGGAATCTGACAGCAAATCTGGCGTACTCTTTGAATCACTATTCGAGAGAGATCATGGGAGAGGGGCTGTAGATGAGGGGCATTCTCTGCAAGGGAGAGAATTGCATGGGAACTTTCACAAGAGTTCCTGGGGGCCCACAGCTCTTTTGTCTGTCCTTGTCCCTCTTATGTCTTTAGCCCTCAGGCCCATCAGCTATGCTGTCCTCAGGGTCTGCCTCCTCTGTCCTCCACCCATTCTTCTTGTGTTTTTCTTATACTCTGCTTGGTCAAGCACGTGTCCAATTGAACATTGGGTTCCAGATCAAACACTGTCATCTAAACCCCCATCTTCTGGGCATGATGAATTTCAGGCACCTGGTAAAGCTGCCTACCTGGCACAACGTTCTTTCCAGCTTTGTACAAAGTCAGCTCTGCCTGTGGCCGGCCAGCCCCTCATACTCAACAGTGCCTGCCAGGACAGCATGGGAGATCTGTCCTCTGGCCAAGAGCTCAACATTATTGTCTTAATAAAGGATTAGCCATTGAATCATCACCCCACTTTGGGGTGAATCCCACTTTGAGCTTCACCCTCTGCTTCAATTTGTTCTGATCTTCAAGTAAAACATGCCAGTTGCAGCTCTACAGAATAACAAAAGGAAATAGTAATTCTTTTTTCTTTGAAGGTCAAATTTATTATCATAAAGTTATTCATAATACATTATCTTTTTCCTTGTTGGTTATTTATTTTAAATATAGCAGTGTGTACATGTAAATCCCAAACTCCCAATCTATCCCTCCCCCAAACCCTTCCCCCCGGTAACCATAAATTCATTCTCTAAGTCCGTGAGTCTGTTTCTGTTTTGTATCAAGTTCATTTGTATCAATTTTTTTAGACTTCACATATAAGTGATATCCTATGATATTTGTCTTTCTCTGTCTGATTTACTTCACTTAGTTTGATAATCTCCAGGTCCATCCATGTTGCTGCAAATGGCATTATTTCATTCTTTTTAATGGCTGAGTAATATTCCACTCTATATATGTACCCCACTTCTTTACCCATTCCTCTGTTGATGGACATTTAGGTTGCTTCCACATCTTGGCTATTGTAAGCAGTGCTGCAATGAACACTGGGGTGCATGTATCCTTTCCAACCATGTTTTTCTCTGGATATATATCTGGGAGTGGGATTGCTGGATCATATGGTAGCTTTCAAAATAAAGTTTTTTTAAAAACAAAATTAAAATTTCTGACTACAGTAACGTGTATGTGGTAGGGGTAAGTAGAGTTATAATATCCTAAGGGCCTTGATTTAGCCATAAAGAAGACAAAGGTTTTGATTAATTTAAGAATTTGATAGGTTAAATGTACATATTGCATTTTAAAAAGAATCCACTAAAAATGGGGTTGGCTAACTCTTTCTATGAAGGGATGGACAGTAAATTTTTTAGTCTTTGCAGGCCCCCTATAGTCTTTTTTTTTAATAGATCCTTATTGGAGTATAATTGCTTCACAATATTGTGTTAGTTTCTGTTGTACAACAAAGTGAATCAGCCATGTGCATACATATGTCCCCATATCCCCTCCCTCTTGAGCCTCCCTCCCATCCTCCCTATCCCACTCCTCTAAGTCACCTCAAAGCACCGAGCTGGGGCTTCCCTGGTGGCGCAGTGGTTGAGAGTCCGCCTGCCAATGCAAGGGACGCAGGTTTGTGCCCCGGTCCGGGAGGATCCCACATGCCACGGGGCGGCTGGGCCCATGAGCCATGGCCGCTCTGCCTGCGCGTCTGGAGCCTGTGTTCCGCGACGGGAGAGGCCACAACAGTGAGAGACCTGCGTACTGCAAAAAAAAAAAAAAGCACCGAGCTGATCTCCCTGTGCTCTGCTGCTGCTTCCCACTAGCTAACTATGTTACGTTCGGTAGTGTATATATGTCAATGTTACTCTCACTTTGCCCCAGCTTCCCCCTCCCACCCCATGTCCTCAAGTCCATTCTCTATGTCTACATCTTTATTCCTGCCCTGCAACTAGGTTCATCAGTACCTTTTTTTTTTTTTTAGATTCCATACATATGTGTTAGCATATGGTATTTGTTTTCTCTGACTTACTTCATTCTGTATGACAGACTCTAGCTCCATCCACCTCACTACAAATAACTCAATTCCGTTTCGTTCTATGGCTGAGTAATATTCCATTGTATATATGTGCCACATCTTCTTTATTCATTCATCTGTCAATGGACATTTAGGTTGGTTCCATGTCCTGGCTATTGTAAACAGTGCTGCAATGAAACACTGTGGTACATGTCTCTTTTGGAATTATGGTTTTCTCAGGGTATATGCCCCGTGGTGGGATTGCTGGGTCATACGGTAGTTCTATTTTTAATTTGTTAAGGAACCTCCATACTGTTTTCCATAGTGGTTGTATCAATTTACATTCCCACCAACAGTGCAAGAGGGTTCCCTTTTCACCACACCCTTTCCAGCATTTATTGTTTCTAGATTTTTTGATAATGGTCATTCTGACCTGCATGAGGTGATACCTCATTGTAGTTTTGATTTGCATTTCTCTAATGATTAGTGATGTTGAGCATCTTTTCATGTGCTTGTTGGCAATCTGTATGTCTTCTTTGGAAAAATGTCTATTTAAGTCTTCTGCCCATTTTTTAACTGCATTGTGGTTTTGATATTGAGCTCCATGAGCTGTTTGTATATTCTGGAGATTAATCCTTTGTTGTTTCAACTGCAAATATTTTCTCCCATTCTGAGGGTTGTCTTTTTCTCTTGTTTATGGTTTCCTTTGCTGTGCAAAAGCTTTTAAGTGTAATTAGGTCCCATTTGTTTATTTCTGTTTTTATTTTCATTACTCTAGGAGATGGGTCAAAAAGGATCTTGCAGTGGTTTATGTCAAGGAGTGTTTTTCCTGTGTTTTCCTCTAAGAGTTTTATAGTGTCTGGTCTTACATTTAGGTCTTTAATCCATTTGCAGTTTATTTTTGTGTATGGTGTTAGGGAGTGTTCTAATTTCATTCTTTTACATGTAGCTATCCAGTTTTCCCAGCACCACTTATTGAAAACGCTGTCCTTTCTCCATTGTATGTTCTTGCCTCCCATGTCGTAAATTAGGTGACCATATGTGCATGGGTTTATCTCTGGGCATTCTATCCTGTTCCATTGAACTATATTTCTGTTTTTGTGCCAGTACCATACTGTCTTGATTACTGTAGCTCTGTGGTATAGTTTGAAGTTGGGGAGCCTAATTCCTCCAACTCCATTTTTCTTTCTCAAGATTGCTTTGGATATTCAGGGTCTTTTGTGTTTCCATATGAATTGTAAGATTTTTTGTTCTAATTCTGTGAAGAATGCCATTGGTAGTTTGATAGGG
Source organism: Phocoena phocoena (assembly GCF_963924675.1). Lineage (NCBI taxonomy): Eukaryota > Metazoa > Chordata > Mammalia > Artiodactyla > Phocoenidae > Phocoena > Phocoena phocoena. The sequence goes on along the minus strand of NC_089221.1, from coordinate 31,361,385 downwards.
ATTGCACTGAATCTGTAGATTGCTTTGGGTGGTACAGTCATTTTCACAATATTGATTCTTCCAATCCAAGTACATGGTATGTTTCTCCATCTGTTTATGTCCTTTGATTTCTTTCAGTATTTTATAGTTTTCTGAGTATAAGTCTTTCGCCTCTTTAGGCAGGTTTATTCCTAGGTATTTTATTCTTTTTGTTGCAATGGTAAATGGGAGTGTTTCCTTAATTTCTCTTTCTGAGTTTTTGTTGTTGATGTACAGGAATGCCAGAGATTTCTGTGCATTAATTTTGTACCCTGCAACCTTACCAAATTCATTGGTTAGTTCTAGTAGTTTTCTGGTGGCATCTTTAGGATTTTCTATGCATAGTATCATGGCATCTGCAAACAGTGACAATTTTACTTCTTCTTTTCCAATTTGTATTCCTTTTATTTCTTTTTCTTCTCTGATTGCCATGGCTAGGACTTCCAAAACTATGTTGAATGAGAGAGGTGACAATAGATATCCTTGTGTTGTTCCTGATCTTAGTGGAAATGATTTCAGTTTTTCACCACTGAGTATGATGCTTGCTATGGGCTTGTCATATATGGCCTTTATTGTGTTGAGTAGGTTCCCTCTATGCCCATTTCTGGAGAGTTTTTATCATAAATGGGTGTTGAATTTTGTCAAAAGCTTTTTCTGCATCTATTGAGATGATCATATGGTTTTCATTCCTTAATTTGTTAATGTGGTGTATCACACTGATTGATTTGCATATATTGAAGAATCCTTGCAGCCCTGGGAAAAATCCCACTTGATCATGGAGTATGATCCTTTTAATGTGTTGTTGGATTCTGTTTGCTAGTGTTTTGTTCAGGATTTTTGCATCTATGTTCATCAGTGATATCCGTCTATAATTTATTTTTGTGGTATATTTTTCCAGTTTTGGTATCAGGGTGATGGTGGCTTTGTCGAATGGATTTGGGAGTGTTTCTCCCTCTGCAATTTTTTTGGAAGAGTTTGAGAAGGATGGGTGTTAGCTCCTCCCTAAATGTTTGATAGAATATGCCTGTGAAGCCACCTGGTCCTGGACTTTTGTTTGTTGGAAGATTTTTAATTACAGTTTCAATTTCATTATTTGTGATAGGTCTGTTTATATTTTCTAATTCTTCCTGGTTCAGTATTGGAAAATTGTACCTTTCCAAGAATTTGTCCATTTCTTTGTGGTTGCCCATTTTATGGGCATATAGTTGTTTGTAGTAGTCTCTTATAATCCTTTGTATTTCTGCAGTGTCAGTTGTGATTTCTCCTTTTTCATTTCTATTTTATTGCTTTGAGTCCTCTCCCTTCTTTTCTTGATGAGTCTGGCTAAGGGTTTATCAATTTTGTTTATCTACTTAAAGAAACTGCTTTTAGTTTTATTGATCATTGCTATTGTTTTCTTCATTTCTATTTCATGTATTTCTGCTCTGATCTTTATGATTTCTTTCCTTCTACTGACTTTCGGTTTTCTTTGTTCTTCTTCCTCTAGCTGTTTTAAGTGTAGGGTTAGATTGTTTATTTGAGATTTTTCTTGTTTCTTGAGGTGAGATTGAATTGCTATGAACTTCCCTCTTAGAACTGCTTTTGCTGTGTCCCATAGGTTTGGGGTCATCCTGTTTTCATTGTCATTTGTTTCTAGGTATTATTTAAATTCTTCTTTGATTTCTTCAGTGATCTCTTGGTTATTTAGTAGCACACTGTTTAGCCTCCATGTATTTGTATTTTTTACAGTTTTTTTTTGCTGTAATTGATATCTAGTCTCATAGCGTTGTGGTCGGAAAAGATACTTGATACAATTTCAATTTTCTTAAATTTACCAAGGTTTGATTTGTGACAGAAGATATGATCTATCTTGGAGAATGTTCCATGAGCACTTGAGAAGAAAGTGTATTCTGTTGTTTTTGGATGGAATGCCCTATAAATATCAGTTAAGTCCATCTTGTCTAAAGTGTCATATAAAGCTTGTGTTTCCTTATTTATTTTCAATTTGGATGATCTGTCCATTGGTGAAAGTGGGGTGTTAAAGTCCCCTACTATGATTGTGTTCTTGTCAATTTCCCTTTTTATGGCTGTCAGCATTTGCCTTATGTATTGAGGTGCTCCTATGCTGGGTGCATAAATATTTACCATCGTTATATCTTCTTCTTGGATGGATCCCTTGATCATTATGTAGTATCCTTCTTTGTCTCTTGCAATAGTCTTTATATTAAAGTCTATTTTGTCTGATATGAGAATTGCTACTCCACCTTTCTTCTGATTTCCACTTGCATGGAATATCTTTTTTCATCCCCTCACTTTCAGTCTGCATGTGTCCCTAGGTCTGAAGTGGGTCTCTTGTAGACAGTATATATACGGGTCTTGTTTTTGTAACCATTGAGCAGTCTACGTCTTTTGGTTGGAGCATTTAATCCATTTACATTTAAGGTAATTATCGATATGTATGTTCCTGTTACCATTTTCTTAATTGTTCTGGGTTTGTTTTTGTACGTCTTTTCCTTGTCTGTGTTTCCTGCCAAGAGAAGTTCCTTTAGCATTTGTTGTAAAGCAGGTTTGGTGGTGCTGAATTCTCTTAACTTTTGCTTGTCTGTAAAGGTTTTAATTTCTCTGTTGAATCTAAATGAGATCCTTGCTGGCTAGAGTAATCTTGGTTGTAGGTTTTTCCTTTTCATCACTTTAAATATGTCCTGCCACTCCCTTCTGGTTTGCAGAGTTTGTGCTGAAAGATCAGCTGTTTACCTTACAGCTGCTTTTCCCTTGCTGCTTTTAATATACTTTCTTTGTATTTAATTTTTGATAGTTTGATTAACATGTGTCTTGGCATGTTTCTCCTTGGATTTATCCTGTATGGGACTCTCTGCGCTTCCTGGAATTGATTAGGGGATGACTATTTCCTTTCCCATGTTAAGGAAGTTTTCCACTATAATCTCTTCAAATATTTTCTCAGACCCTTTCTTTTTCTCTTCTTCTTCTGGGACCCCTATATTTCGAATGTTGGTGTGTTTAATGTTGTCCCAGAAGTCTCTGAGACTGTCCTCAATTCTTCTCATTCTTTTTTCTTTATTCTGCTCTGCAGTAGTTATTTCCACTATTTTATCTTCCAGGTCACTTATCCATTCTTCTGTTTCACTTATTCTGCTATTGATTCCTTCTAGAAAATTTTTAATTTCATTTATTGTGTTGTTCATCATTGTTTGTTTGCTCTTTAGTTCGTCTAGGTCCTTGTTAAACGTTTCTTGTATTTTCTCCATTCTATTTCCACAATTTTGGATCATCTTTACTACCATTATTCTGAATTCTTTTTCAGGTAGACTGCCTATTTCCTCTTCATTTGTTTGGTCTGGTGGGTTTTTACCGTGATCCTTCATCTGCTGCATATTTCTGTCTTCTCGTTTTGTTTAACTTACTGTGTTTGGGGTCTCCTTTTTGCAAGCTGCAGGTCCGTAGTTCCCATTGTTTTTGTTGTCTACCCCCAGTGAGTGAGGTTGTTTCAGTGGCTTGTGTAGGCTTCCCCGTCCCTTCCTCCATCTTTTTATGCTATTCGGGCCCTCAGTTGGATGATGTCCATCCACTCTGGGGAGGGTCATCTTTACTGATTCAAATGCTAATCTATTCCAGGAACACCCTCACAGACACACCCAGAAATCATCTTTTACCATCTATGTGGGCATCCCTTAGCCCAGTCAAGTTGACATAGAAAATTAATCATCACAGACCTCAGCTAAGAGCCCAGCCACAACATCCCAGAATTCTGACCTATAGAACTATGAATAAATAAACTTGTGTTGTTTTAAGACACTAAGTTTGTGGTCATTTGCTATACAGCAATCGGTAACCAATACACTGTGTCCCATGTCACTTGGGACTTACAGAGTCTGGGAGGTAGTGTCCCATTAAGGGAGCTTAGGGAACATATGGGTCCCTGACTATACCCTTGGGTGGATACTGCGCAGTAGGGTTGTTCTATTTGTAGTTGATATGGAACAAGGATTTTTAGTGGGGCTAACTCCTTGAGTTAGGTGAGAACAAGCTAGCACCTTAGCAAGGGTAAGTTTATTCATTGCTGTTATGAACTTGAAAATGAGACCCAACTGCAATGGGAAAGGTTGATGGTTCAGGGAGGAAATGTCTGAGCTCAGGCAGGCATGGTCTAGACAATGGTAGGCAGAGAAGGTTTGATTACCAGCAAGCTGAGGGCACAAAGGGACATGAAGGAGGGTTAGGGGAGGGGGGGACCTGGGGTAGAGGTGAAGGGAAGATGACACAGAAGGATTTCTGAAAAAAGAAGCGAAGTACAAAACAGGCCCATTTCACAACTTTACCTTCAACCGACGTGTGTTTGCAGAACTGAGTTCCCTGAAAAGTTCCACTCGGTTTCCAGGGAAAACAGCCATGAAGATATGGTTTTCTGTCCTGTGGTCTGTCCCCCAGGAACCTGATTGAAAGAATGTGAGCTCAAGTTGATAGCTCCTTTCTATACATATGGAACAGCTTTGGGATGGGAAAAGATTTTTTAAAAGACTGAAAAAAAAAATCCCTGAAGAGCAACTTTGGCTCTTGGTTAATGGGACTGATGAACAATTTGACGGGGATGAGAACTGTGGCAAAATGAAGTTTTTGAAATGCTGAGTTGCTCTGGTTTGGGAACAGGGCTTTATCATTTGGTAGCCAAAGGGTGGATCTCCTGGGCCTGTTAAAGCTATTAATTTGATTGTTTTTAATATAAAAATTTTAAATAAAAAATTTTTGATTCAATGGAATGAATGGACAGGTAGGTAGGTAGGTAGATAGATAAATAAAGTAGATAGATAGACAGACTAACAAGCAGACGTGCTTGTCGAGCTCTAGGCCTCCCTCTGCTCAGTTCCTCAGGCACCTTCCTTACTCCTTCTCTTGGGAATCCACCACCTCCCACACTGACTGGGTATTGAGAACTGTTAAAATTTTAATCTGAGGTAGATTCAGGACTGTACTATGGCCAGGCCTGGTGGAGTTTATGCAAGTCTCTTTAAGAACCATAAAGGCTCAAGGGTAGATAGATAGACAGATGATATAAATAGGGATGATATATAGATATATAGTTATGAAATAAATAAAAAATATAAATAAATACATACATATATGTATATATAAGGGGATTTATATTAAGGAATATAAAATGGCTCTAAATTGACTCACATGATGGTGAGGGCTGGCAAGTCTAAAATTTGTCAGGCCAGCCAGCAAGCTGGAAACTCAGCAGGAGTTAACTTTGCAATCTTAAGACAGAATTTCTTCTTCCCTGGAAAACCTCAGTTTCTGCTCTTAAGGCATTCAACTGATTAGCTGTGACCACTTCACATTTTCAAGAGTAATCTTTACTTAAAGTAAGGATTGCAGGATTAAGGATTACTGGTTGCAGATGTTAATCACATCTATAAAATATCTTTACAGCAACATCTAGACTACCGTTTGACCAAACAACTGGGTACCATAGCCACGTGAAGTTAACCGTCACAGTTGAGATCCTAGCTCACCCTCTCTGGCCCCAGGCTGGAATTTCTTCTCCAGTGCTGCCCTATTACTCCGGGGTCCCACACTCAGCATCCACAGTTGCATTGATGTGGTAGTTACCACTGGGGCCCACATCAGGTCTGTTCTCTGTGGCTCCTAGAAGCCCCTATGACCCTCTGGTCCTCTTCTCTCTGATATGTTCTGTTGGGAAGGATCACTCTAGCCTCTTTTGAGGCTCAGCCTCTTTCATCTTTTGTTCTAAATTAATATCTGGGTCCACAGGGGCAAATACCATTACCCAGAGCATCTGTCTGCATCATGTCAGTCCCCTGAAAGGACCCATGAGCATACTCTGCTTCCTCTTTCAAAGGAAGAGTGTCCATTATAGGTCAGTTGTGGGCTCTGGTCTGTGTCATCCTTGCTCTGGGACCCGGATGGGTCTGCCACCCTTTGGAGCATTGCCAGTCACTGGGGCAGAAGGAACATGGGAAACCGTATACTAGCTCTTAAAGCTTCCACCTAAAAGGGACACACGTCCCTTGTACTCATATTTCATTGCCCAAAGCATGTCCCATGGCCTTACAAACCATAAGGGAGCAGGGAAGTTCCACCCCATCATGTGCCTGGAAAGAGATCTGGAAATGCATGGTAATCAGTACTGACAGGTACCACCAGACCCCTCCGCTCACCACAGGGCTGATGGATATGCCTCAAGCCCAGTGAGCTGTCCATCCTTGTCTGGATCAGATCCCCAGACCCTAATCCTCACCCTCCCAGCTCCTTGTGGGTCTCCATCAGATGCGCCCAAACCTTCCCTCTGCATTCACTTCTCTCAGTTTCTCTGCCTTTCGTATACGTCCCACACTCAGAAATAACCTTCCTTAGTTGATACTAGAATTTTATCATGGAAACATACTTTACACAAACAGTATTAATAGACAGTGTCTGCTAAAGTGAAGGAGGATTATATCCTCATCGGTTTCCTGATCCAAAGCCCTGGCTTCTCAGTGCAAACCACTCAAGACCAGTGGCTGTGTCTGCCCTAATAAAGTGTCCACATGCTTCTAAAATAATACAGCTAATGATATGAGAGATTTTTTTGATAAAATATAATATGTAAATAAGACAATGTCCTGTAATACAGAATAATCTCAATTTTGTGAAACAAAATATACATAGGCATAACTTTTAATGGGTCTAAAAAGTACTTCATGGTGATAGAGGATTGTTCCGGAGCATGGAAGAATTGACTGATATTTTCTTATGTTTTCAAAATAGGAATGCGTGTATGTTCTTTCAACTAGGAAAATTTTTTAAAGGTTTTTAAAGTCCTTGAGGATGGAGATTTTTCATCTTCTCATTACCTTTTAATCAGTGTTACAGACAAGAATCTTCCCTTACATCTCATTAAACTCTTTTTTACAGTGATAGAAATCTGTTTCATTCTGTCTGGATAACCGAGGGGAGAAAAAAGATGGGGATGGAGTTAAGAGAGGTAAGGTGTCTGCTTAGATGACTGGAACAGTCCTGGAAAATTAGCCAAGATCATTATTTCAATTCTCCGACTCCTCTTTTGACTACATAGAACCCACCCAGGGAAAGTGTTCAGACCCCCTTCTCCCTAATAGACTAATGTCATCCATCTGGACACCTGGAGGTGGGGCAGGGTCGCAGGTGAGCAGAGAGTGTAAAGAGTAACCCTGCCCCATGAGAAGGCCCTCCTCCTGCAAGCCTGGGTGCCATCCCAGGTCAAGTCACGCCAGGTACAGCCAGGGCTTCTGTACGCAGTGCTCTGGATATACTCCGTCAGCTGGGCAGAGAGTGTGGCTGGCGAAACTGTGCAGGGGACAGACTCGTGCTGGTTTTAACACATGGGTGGATCACGTATGGTTGAAAGGCGGTATGTGATCCGCCTCGGAGGCTTACCGGGGTCAGGAGGCAGCAGGGATGACAGCACATTCATGCAGTTATTATATGCTCTGGGAGATTTTTCTTTTCTAAATGTATTTTGGAAAATAAGCCCTCTAGTCCCACCCACTTCCTATGTCCACAAAGAGGGGACACAAGGAAAGACAGCTGGCAAAAAGAGAAGGGGACACACTGCTTTACGATGAAAAAGAGCAAACACTTACTGAGCACTTACTATGTGCCAAACTCTTTCTATATATTATCTCAGTTAATCCCTCAGCAACTCCATGCAGCAGGGATTATGATAATACACACTACTATAAGGAAACAAAAATTCTACAAGCTCAACTTCAATAGTGGAGCACAGTGGTTAAGACCACGGGCTCTGGAGCCAGACCACACGGATTTGAATCCTGGTTCTGCCACTGACTAAGGAGTCCGACTTTGGCATGTTACAGAACCTCCCTGTGCCTCAGTGTCTCCACTGGCAAAACGGGGACATTACTTGTACCTTCCTCACCGGATGATTTCTGAGGATCAAATGAGTTCATCTATGCAAAGGGCTTAGAAATAGTACCTGGCACATGACGAAAGCTGTCAAGTGTTAGCTCTTATTGTTATGTCATTTTCCCAGGGTCAGACAGGCAGAAAGTGGCAGTGTCAAGATCTGAAGGCCAGGCTTCCCTGGTGGCGCAGTGGTTGAGAGTCCGCCTGCCGATGCAGGGGACACGAGTTCGTGCCCCGGTCCGGGAAGATCCCACATGCTACGGAGCGGCTGGGCCCGTGAGCCATGGCCACTGAGCCTGCGAGTCTGGAGCCTGTGCTCCGCAATGGGAGAGGCCGCAACAGTGAGAGGCCCGCATACTGCAAAAAAAAAAAAAGATCTGAAGACCAACAGTGTCACCCCAGAGCCTCCACACCCAAAATCTACTCCACTTTGGGCGACATGGCATATCTGGCTCCTAAAGAGCAGCCTCCTTCCGCTGGCCCTTGTAATGTACCCAAAGGCGCCCTATTTGGAATTTAAAAGTGCCCTCTGGGCAGTTATTTAAGCAAACAGTACATTCTCAACCATCCTGCTTTCACACAGCATCTAAAACAAATAGATGTGGAAGTTTTAAGTCACCAGTATGTCAACAACACAGAAAAAGCTGGGAAGTGTCCTTTTGGGGAAGGAAAGAAACACAGAGATTCCATCGAGGCTCCCTCCGTCCCAAGCCAAACATGTCACAGGGGAGCTGCCTCCCCATCCTGCGCCCGTCTCCACTGGGCTTGGTTCAAGTGTTCAGCTATGGGCACACTTCAGTGGGCACAGCTTGACCACCCCCCTAATACTATCTGCTTCCCTACAGGCAGCTCCAAGTAGCTATAGACATGCTCAATCCACAGAATCCCTGGGTTTCAGGCCTTGCCTGGGATTCTGATGTGTGTCCAAATTGGAATTTTAGTTTAAGGGAAAAAAAGTCAACCCTTCCAGCTGACAGCAAAGCCAAAAGAAAAGGAAGGGCAGGGGCTAAAAGCACTAGCCCAGATAAGAACTTCCTTTCCTCCTTAGCCTGCGCTAACCTCAGAGGCCTAATTACCATCATTCACATTCGAAGCTCCTGAACAATCTCAATGCTGCCTCAAGCAGAGACGGAGCAAAATTGTCTCCTTTGCTGAGGTGTGATAAACCCTCACAGTGCAGTGGCAGAACCTAACATTAAATCTCTAATCCATCCTCTGCCAGCTGCCTGACCTGGGGCACACTGTTCGTTTCCTCATCCATAAAATGGGGATGATCACACCCACTCGTGCTATTGCTGGGAGGAATAACTGAAGGCACAGTGTGGAAGAAAGGGCTCTCAGAATTTTCTGTACACCAGTCCCTACAGAAGTAAGGTCGGGGGCCCTTTGTGTTAATCATGTTTTAAATTTTCTATATTTTATAATGCTTTGATATCTTGAGGACGTGGCTGGCTGGGGAGAGACTGCCCCTCCAGGGTTAGCTAGTTTCCCGAGATAGAAAATAACTTACCTGTGAATATGCCTTTCATATGCAAACAAATCAATCCAGAGCCCAGGTCTTCAACTATCTCCTCTACCTAATTCACACACACCAAGCCAATCTTTCCTCTGCCCTAAATCACCCCAGGGCCAGGTACTGGACAACTAGAGATCACCCCATAGTGCAGAGCCTGCCATAATTACTCAAACTATCCACTCCTAAAATATTTATCCCTCCCTGCCACGCCTTTCCTGTAGGAATCACAATAAAGCCTCCTGCCCATGCTTCCTCCTTGCTCCTTCTGCCTTTGGACCAGCCCTGGTGCCTCCCATGTGGCCCTGCATGGCATGGTATGTCCCCTCCTCTTGAAAACTATAAGTAATAAACTTCTTTCAACAGCGTTGACCTCTCTGTGTCATCACTCAGTCACCTCTATAAATAAAATTCCTGGGTACAGTCAAAACACCCTTGCTATCCAAACTCTTACTATTCACTGTCAAAACCCAGGAAACAAATAACTTTAGAAAACTTACTGTTCAAACTAGGATCCAAGTAAATTTGATTAGCAAAGGATACTTGTATTATGTATTCTTTTTTTAAAACATATATATGTATATATATATATATATATATATATATTTTTTTTTTTTTTGGCTGTGTCAGGTCTTCGTTGCTGCATGTGGGCTTTCTCTAGTTGTGGTGAGTGGCGGCTACTCTTCGTTGCAGTGCACAGGCTTCTCATTGTACTGGCTTCTCTTGTTGCGGAGCACAAGCCTGAGAGCGTGCAGGCTTCAGGAGTTGTGGCTCGCAGGCTCAGTAGTTGTGGCTCATGGCACACGGGCTTAGCTGCTCCGCGGCATGCGGGATCTTCCCAGACCAGTGATCGAACCTGTGTCCCCTGCATTGGCAGACAGATTCTTAACCACTGCGCCACCAGGGAGTCCTTAATATTCTCAAGATCAAAGATGCTACTCATGACCAGCAGCTATTCCCCAAATAGGAGACACAAGCTAGATAAGCCAACAGCTACAAATGTGTGAAGCCCCCTGCTAGAAGGTTACAAAGCTATATAAGCCCCGCTCTTTGCCTTCAAATATATATAGTAATACCTGAAAAATACCAAATGAAAGTTATATACTATCAAAGTTCAGACTAGAAAGAAAGCACCCATAATACAAATAAAAGATAATGGAGAGTCAAGCATAACAGTTTAAAGGAAATGAGAAATATTCTGGTCCAAGTTCAACTCTGAGGTTCGCTCCCGTGGTTTTCCTACACACGTGGGGAACCATCCATTTCACGGTCATTGGCATTCAGCCCCTTTGCCTCCCAGGCTGCTATAGTGCCTCCTTCTTGGAATGCTCTCTGGCCTGAGGCACCAGCTCCTTAGCTGTGGCTCTTCCTTCAGTGGGTCACGCGGTGCCACCCATGCTCCTGTGGGGCTTTGAGCATGTCTTCATTCCACTGTCAATCCACTTCAGCACATCATCTAAGAGCTGCCTGAGTCAGCTGGAAGCTGACTCATTCTTGCGGGAATGTGTTTCTGAGAATGCATTTCTAAGGCTAGAGGTTGGGCCATGGGACTGTGCCTTGTCGTTGATCATTAGTTCAAGTTCACAGAGGCTACTGAGGAAACTGGTCCGGAAGTCAGCCGTGCCAACCAGACCTGGGCCAAGCAAGCAGTGCTCTGGGTTAGCTTTCATTCTGAACCACTGATGGTGTTCTGGGTAAATGCACAGTATGTGATTTCTTCTTCAAGAACTGGAGAGTTACCTGACGAATTCTCCATTTCCCATTCGATGCTAAAAACATGCTTCCAATTTTGTTTACTTAGTTACTCGACTCTTGCATTTGTTCAATGCTTGTTTAATTGTCCTTTACAAGGCTCATGACAGGAATGCCTACTTCGACAGGAACCCCCAAGCAGGCAGTGTGTTCCCCCTCTGTTACTCCTAAGGTTTCAGGCAATGGAATGAGTGTGGGCTTCAGAATCAGATCTGCTTGGGTTTGATGGCCTCTCACCAGCTGTGTGACACTGAGCAAGTCACCAAACCCCTCTGAGCCTCTTTCCTTTTCCGAAGGATGTTAATAGTCATACCTACCTCAAAGGGTTGTTGTGAAGATTAAATGAAATAACAGGGGTAAAATCCTTAGCACTGAGCCACGTGCATTGCAAAAAACAGTAAGTTTTCTAGCTGAGTGCTAGCTAACAAATGTTTTTAAGTGGCTATAAAACAGGATATAACGATAAAGTCCTTGACCTCAAAGATAAGGTAAACTAATGTTGAGAGCTAGGATAATGGCTATATGAAAGTGTACTAGTTGAAATAGATTAGGTTATGCTGCAGTAACAAACAACCCCAACATGTCAGTGGCTTAAAACAAAAAAGGTTTATTTCTTTTTTTTTTTTTTTTTTTTTTTTGCAGTACGCAGGTCTCTCACTGTTGCAGCCGCTCCCGTTGCGGAGCACAGGCTCCGGACGTGCAGGCTCAGCGGCCACGGCTCATGGGCCCAGCCGCTCCGTGGCATGTGGGATCCTCCCGGACCGGGGCACGAACCCGTGTCTCCTGCATCGGCAGGCGGACTCTCAACCACTGCGCCACCAGGGAAGCCCAAGGCTTATTTCTTGCTTGTATTATATATGTCCATCAGGAGCAGGTGGGCAGGGGAGTGGGGGTCTGCTCCACTTCATCCTCATTCAGACACACAGGTTAACAGAGATGCCTCTGTATACAGTGTAGTTGGTTGCCTTGGCAGAGGGAGAGGGAGATGGAGAATCCTACTCCAGCTCGTAAATATACTTCAGCACAACTCTATTCATATATCATTAGCCAGAGAGAGTCCCTGGCTATACATAATTTCAGAGGGACAGGGAAGTATAAGCTTCCTGAAGGCTCAGAAGTAGAGTGGAACTGGAGATTGATAAAAGTACTCATTTCTTCCACAGAAGGTACACAATGTATGACGAGGTCATAAAAAAAGAAAAGTCTGAGGTTGCCTTACGTTTCCAGAACAGCTTCTGTCAGGGAGAGAACTCTTGTGATGAAACTTTAGTAATGAATTACAACTTGACCGATAGGCAAAGGAACAGGAAGTGTCTCAGATAGAGGGACTAGCACGGGCAATGGCTTGGAGGCCTGAGAGAGCAGAATGCTCTCTGAGAACAAGTTATTGAGTGTTCACAGGAAAAAAAACGGGCGATTTGGGAAGAAGTGGGAACTGAGCTTGGACCCGTGCTAGATCATGTCATGATAAGGGGTTGAGAGTTTATCATACAAGTGATGGGGAGAGGGGCAGAAGCATTGGAAGGTTCTGACAAGGGAGTACCAGGATCAGATTTATTTACTCATCTTTTCAGTCAACACATATATACTGAGTACCTAGTAAGAGCAAAGCACTGTTCAAGGAGTTGGGGATATATAGGTGAACAAAGTTCCTGCCCTCGTGCGGCTCAAATGCCAATGTCAGAAAAGGCACTGTGGCAGCAGTAAGGGGAATGGATCAGAAGGGGTTGGTTGAGATGAGAAGCAGAGAAAACAGAAAGGAGGTCATTGCAATAGTAGAGATGAATAATAACATGTGTCTAAAATCTAGCAGTGAGAGTGAAGAGATGGGGACAGATGAGAGACATTGAAAGAATGAGCAGGACTTGGGGATGATGTTATGTAAGAGTAAAGAAGTGGGAGGGGTAAAGAATGACTCTGTGTTCCTGCTTGAACAACTGGATGAATGTCAATGCCCTTCACCAAGACTGAGAACTCAGAAGGAAGAACAGGTTAGGAAGAGGTGATGAGTTTTGTCATGTGTGTATTGACTTTGAGGTGGTTTTTCTCACAGGAAGTTTGATGTGTCTGGGACTCAAGAGATGGCTATACACTGTAATACACATATATATATATATATATATATATATATGTGTGTGTGTGTGTGTGTGTATATATATTGGGGGATAAACAGAGGGGAGCAGAAACAATGGGGGAGAATCTAGATTGATGGCAAGTGTATATCTTCTCTCCCTCTCAAGACCTGGATGGGGTTACGTGGGCAAATGTATCTGTAAATACAGCTATACATTCAATATTTTTCCATTTTGATAAGAAATGGAAATCTTCTAGTTTATAAGATTATGCCTATTTTTTTAAAATAGTAAAAGAATTAAGGAAACAAATGGCATTAGACTTATCAAATACAATGCAGGAATGTAGAAGACCATGAAAGAATGCCTTCAAAATTCCAAGAGAAAACGGCTTTGAATCTAGAATTCCAGACTCATCCAAACTTCCAGTCAAGTGCGAGGGTAAATTTAAAACATTTAGTTGAGCAAGGACTCAAAATAATTTAACTCCCATGCACTCTTTCTTTAGAAGCTTTCAAAAATGTATCCACGAAACATGGGAATACCCAGTGGATCAAGAGAACAAGGGGTCTGACCAGAGTAGAAGGAAGGAGAACTATGGTGGAAGGTATATTGAGGAAAAGGAAAAAGGGAGAATTGAAATGTGACCAGATATAATTGAGCATTTGGGAAAAACTGATAGGTTTGTGACAGATATAATGCAGCACTCAGGAAAAAAAAAAGAAATAATGAATACCTGTACTGGAGAATCTGCAAGTGAGAATTAGGGGCAATTACTGACGCTAGGAGAAATAAAAATGATACTAGAAAGTAAATATTATCAATAATCCTCCTCCCTGGTAAACATGGGTTTGTTTTCTACATCTGTGACTCTATTTCTGTTTTGTAAATAATTCATTTGTACCATTTAGGGGTGCAGGGAGGGATAAACTGGGAGACTGGGATTGACATATACACACTACTACATATAAAATAGATTACTAATTAGGACCTACTGTAGAGCACAGGGAACTCTACTCAATACTCTGTAATGACCTATATGGGAAAAGAATCTAAAAAAGAGTGGATATATGTATAACTGATTCACTTTGTTGTACAGCAGAAACTAACCCAACATTGCCCGTCAACTATACTCCAATACAAATTTTTAAAATAAAATAAACAGAAACACTTGAAAAAATCCTCCCCTTGGGTCAAAAATGAATAATATTAATATAGTAACACTGTAAATGCTGATAGTTGGTTTAACAAAATATATAACTATCTTAGGGGATCAGAAAGGGAAGTGCAGTAGATGCAATGGAGCTACATCCTCATCTACACTGGAAGAAATTTGTTAATTTCAGACATTGCCTGAAATTGATGAAGAACTAGTGGTCTAAAATATTATAGAAATAAGGAGACAACTATGGAAAGAAACTGCCAAAAGAATTTAAAAGTATTGTCAGCACAGAGTGGAAATGCACATAGGGTGGGGTAGAAGGTGTAGCACACTGGTTTTTGCATTTTAAGTCTTTCAGAACAATTTTTAATAGAATTTTTAAGATAAAAGAGACACATATAGAAGATTATGCAAGGAGGGGAAGAGTGAGAAGCAAAGGACCCTAAAAAGTCTGAGGAACACCGACATTTAAAAGGAGGAGCCTGCATAAAGATTGAGAAGGCGATACCAAAGAGGTGGGAGGGGGGCTTCCCTGGTGGCGCAGTGGTTGAGGGTCCGCCTGCCGATGCAGGGGATACGGGTTCGTGCCCCGGTCCGCCACATGCCGCGGAGCGGCTGGACCCGTGAGCCATGGCCGCTGAGCCTGCGCATCCGGAGCCTGTGCTCCGCAACGGGAGAGGCCACAACAGTGAGAGGCCCGCGTACCGAAAAAGAAAAGAAAAAAAAAAAGAGAGGTGGGAGGGGAACCAGAAGAAAGCGTCCCACGGAAACCAGAGGGAAGGCATTAACTGAGTTCCTAGCTGCTGTGGAGTCACAGGTAGACTGAGACTTTTATTGAGGAATTACTCATGCTTATATCCACTTGTAATGATCCTTTACGCAGGTGGGCCAGGCCCTAAAAGTGGTTCTGGAATTATAAGGTATGGAGCAGCAGCCTTGTTGCTGTCCTACCAGAGCACCTGAATGCACACCCTGGGAACGCAGCTGGAGCCAATGAAGTCTCTCAGAAATTGCTCCACTGCCCTACACCCCTCCCTGAGCTGCCTGCCTCCCCATCTGCCTGGCCTCTCCTACCTTGTAGGACAGAACCTTGGGTTCCTGTTTCGAAGGTAGGATTCTGGAACTCTCTGGGGCTTCCATTCAGATATCTTAACGCTTACTTCGTCCTGAGACTCTGTCCTTTGCCTCTTGGACTGGATCTGAATTCACTAGGTGCTGTCCAAGCACCCCCCACCTGCTCCTGGGATTGCTGGGGCCCGTTGCTTCCCACCTCCCGCCACATGTGACAGGAATAATTCATGGAGCAGACAGAGCTTCGCTTTTCCTGAGGTAAAGCAGCCCAACGCTTGGAGGGCTTTTCAGTGAGCATCCTCTAGTTAAACTGCTTTATGGCTAGATAATGTGGCCATGGGTTGTTTATAGATATACTAATTCTCTAATTTGATATTATCGATAAAAGCATTAATTTTTTAGAGTAGGAAGGTGGTCATGATGGTACTTTCAGGCTGACAACTGAATGAGCCAGAATGTTCTGGAAGTACAGAAAGTAAGGACACTCAAGGAAAGCTCCATCACATAGCACCTATGAAATGAAGGACATACCAAGGGCACATGTGGATGATCCAACCTGAGAGATGATTTGAACAGACATGTAATTGTCTCAGAGAAGCAGATGGACTGGAGACAGTCACCGATGACCAAGGGAAGCTGGTTAACTGTAGGCAGGTTGGGATTTTATTACAATCATAATGGTATTTATTGGGACTGCCCTGGTGGCGCAGAGGTTAAGGCTCTGTGCTCCCAATGCAGGGGGCCCAGGTCCGGAAACTAGATCCCACATGCATGCCGCAACTAAGAGTTTGCATTCCACAACTAAGGAGCCCACGTGCCGCAACTAAGGAGCCCACCTGCCTCAACTAAGACCCGACGCAACCAAATAAATAAATACTTTAAAATAAATTAATTTTAAAAATGGTATTTATTGAGCATTTGCTGTGTGCTGGGCTATAAACACTTTACCTCTATTAGCTCACTTAATCCCCACAAAAACACTGTAGGTCACTATTATGATTGTTATTATTCCCACTTCACAGATGAGGAAACTGAGGCAAGAACCTAACTTGCTCCTAGTCCCACAACTGACAGAGGTGGGGTTTGAACCCAGGCAGTACAGTCCAGAAACGCCCTCCCAAGCTTAAACTGTAGCGTGAAGAACACAGATCACATGCTCTGGACATATTTCCAGACTGGAAAGCAGTCCTGCCTCTGTAAGGAGCACATTATAGAGATCATAACAGAGGATATGGGAGCTGACCAAAGGAGTGAACCCATACACAGGTTCCCATCTCCTACAGAGAGTGAAATCCTGACAGGAAATTCTGTAGTCAGATATCCAAGTATAGGCAGCTACTGAGTAAGACTTAAGAAAATCTAACTCTTAACACTAACTCTGTGGGCACAGAATGAGTTTAGCAAACCTTTCTGCACCTCAGCAGACAGAGCTCCAGGTTTCCAGTACTGACATCCTGAAAAGTTATGTATGCCAGTGTAGAAGTCCAATGGTACAAAATTCAGGGAGAAAATTTGTGAACTATATTCCATCAAACGGAGCCTGTCATTTAGGGGGCTTTAAGAGAAATTATTAATACGAGGACCCAAATCTGAGCATGCTAGTCTGTAGCAAAATTTTACTCCACGGGGCAAAAAGCTTTCCAGGGGAAGCCAGATGTATCCTTAGATAATTCAGAGAAACAGTTCATGTAAAAAGAACTGCAAGCTTTGTTGAAAAGGACTCTCACTGCTTGTTCAGCATCAGCATGAGAGCCCTCATCTCGAATCGTTCTCAAATCCTGATTTGTTTGAAAATCAATCCAAATGTCTCCCCACCAGCCCCATTCCCTTCTAGCAAATTTTATTAAGCAATAAATTCACATCAAACACTATTCATTGAGAAACTTCAGATGAAACTAGTCAAATTCACTATACAGTGGACACTCCAAGGAATTCAACATTCCTGCCTCACATTTTTTTCATAGGGAAGGCCACTGAGATCTTCCCCCTGCCCCCCATACAGGGCAT
Organism: Phocoena phocoena; assembly: GCF_963924675.1. Taxonomy (NCBI): domain Eukaryota; kingdom Metazoa; phylum Chordata; class Mammalia; order Artiodactyla; family Phocoenidae; genus Phocoena; species Phocoena phocoena. The sequence continues at coordinate 31,343,888 of NC_089221.1, read as the reverse complement.
GACTCCCGGGAAGGGGTGTTGGCACAGATGGGGAGTGAAGGGCTTGCAGAGTTGAGACTTCTGCATTAAAAAGCCATGTGGCTCCAGCCATGCACTAAGTATTACTAGCTCAAGACCTGTGGTTAAGTCCAGACTTCACGGCTGACTCATGAAGGCACCCAGCTGCAAGCTTTCTTGCCAAAGGCCAAAGCAGTAAGTTCAAGGTGCTTCCTGGCTCTAACTTAGCCAGTATGGAAGGACCCCATGTTGACAGTGGTGCAGGAGTGGCTCTGAGCCTTCTCTAAGAGTGCTCTGGAAAGCATTATCCTACCCAAAGGGGGTGAAAATCTCTTTGAAAGCATTTCGCCTAGCCTGCTCAGAGATGAAGACAAAAACCATAACACATGGGAAGGACAAATATCCCGTGCACTGCTGATTGATATTATCTGGGTCCTCCGCTTTCAAAAACCTTTTGCTCATAAAAGAAAAACACGTTCCTATCACTAACTGTCCCCAGAGCAAGTCATCTGCCCTTTCACAGTCTCAAAGGATCTCATCGTAAAATAAAGAGTTGAATTATAAATGATCATCGAGGTGCCATATTGTCTAGTAATGACAAATGTCAAAAGTGGTCAAATACTTACAATTACATATGGTTCAACATAGCATACACACACACAGACACACACACTCGCCGCGCATCCACCCTTACAGACATTTAGTCATTCATTTGGTAAAGATATATTGCCTGCCAGATGCCAAGCACTCTTCTGGGCACTGACGATACAGCAGCAAATGACACAAAGCTCTGCTTACCTGGAGCTTACTTTCCAGGACTGGCCAGAAGCAAAATAATCAAAAACTATGTGTCAGGTAGTGATGACTGCCATGGAGAAAAATAAAAATGGATGGAGACTGTCAGAGTTGGGTAGAATGTTCTATTTGAAATATGACTAGGAAAGGCCCCTCTGAATAAGATGACATTTGGTGTGGAATCTAAAAAATAAAACAGATCAGTGAATGTAACAAAAAAGGAACAGACTCACAGATAAAGAGAACAAACTAGTGGTTCCCAGTGGGGAGAGGGAAGGGGGGAGGGGCATGATAGCGGTAGGGCAGTAAGAGGTACAAACTATTAGGTATAAAATAAGCTACAAGGATATATTGTACAGCACAGGGAATATAGCCAATCGTTTATAATAACTATAAATGGAGTAAAACCTTTAAAAATTAGGAATCACTGTGTTTGACACCTGAAACGTATATATATTTTAAAAAGATGCCATTTGGTCAGAGCTCTGAAAGATATACAGTAAAAGAGTGAGCCATTGTATAGTCACAGCAAGGAGGTTCTTCCAGGTAGAAGCAATACCATATGCAAAGGCCCTGAGAGGGAACCATCCTGACCTATTCAATAGTCAAAGAACAGCAAAGAAATTAGCATGGCTCAGAAAGAGAGTGGCCAAGGCGTAGAGTGGAAGGAGGTGAAGTCAGAAAGGTCATCAAGGTCTGGCAAAGTCTCACTCTGAGTGAGACGGGAATCCACTGGAGAGTTTTGAGCTTTAGAATGGCGTAATCTGATATATGTGCTTAAAAGATCATCCTCGGGCTTCCCTGGTGGCGCAGTGGTTGAGAGTCCACCTGCCGATGCAGGGGACGCGGGTTCGTGCCCCGGTCCGGCAAGATCCCACATGCCGCGGAGCGGCTGGGCCCGTGAGCCATGGCCGCTGAGCCTGCGCGTCCAGAGCCTGTGCTCCGCAACGGGAGAGGCCGCAACAGTGAGAGGTCCGCATACCCGCGCCCCCCCCAAAAAAAAAAAGATTATCCTCACTGCTGTATGTGACAAATAGACTTAGAAGGACAAAGGTCTCACTCTAAGCAGGGGACCAGTTAGGAGGCCACTGCAGTAATCCAAATGAGGAATGAGGGTGGCTTGGACCAGGTGGCAACAATGGAGCTAGTAAGAACTGGATATATTGTGAATGTAAAGTCAGTAGGATGTGCTAACTTACAGTATGGGGATTGGGAAAAGAGGACTCAGAAATGACTCCCAGCATTTAGGCTTGAATAAGTGAAATGATGGAGTCTCCCTTAACTGGCCTGAGAAAGACGAGGGAGGGAAGGTACTTGGGCTGGTGGGAGATAGAAATCTGCATGTTCCATCTCAGGCATGAGAAATCTGAGATGGTTTTTAGATATCTTATGAAACTGTGATAGAATGACCACAGACTTCTAGAATCTTCCTTGGAGAATTTAAAACATAATCCCCAATGACAACACCCACATCTTCTACTTGGGAACTGTCCGGAGAATACCTGTGACCAGGGGTTTGCCGGTAAATGTTTAACAACCTGTTCTCCAGGGGAAAAAAAATTCTTCATTTGTAGCAATTTACGGATTTCCACTGTGAAAATACTCCGCTCTGGCCCATTTCAAGCTGGCGATGTGAGGTCACTGAATGCAGAGAGGGAAAGGCGGAGCACAATGGCTCTCCCACACCCATAAGAGCAGCGGGACCCAGCACAGCACCGCAGCAGGGACCCTGCCCCCAGGCCCGCAGACTCCCCAGCAGGCAAAGCAGGGACGATCTTAGGTGGGGAGATAATGGCTTTAGGCGGTTACCCTTTAATCACCTTTGCAGCGGTTAGACAAAACAGGCTGTGAGAAAGCCTGAGGCATTTGTATTATAAACAGCTGCCTTACTGTTGTAACACACTGATCCAAGATCTGACATTAATGGTCTCTCAGGTAAAGCAAATTTACTCTCAAGTTTCAATGGGGGGTAGAGCAGGACATAGTCCCAGGTCCCATGGATGGTCCCCAAGTCATTTTGAAAGGAAGGAAAGCTCCATCCTCTGTATTTGTTTCTGGTTTCTGAGCCCAGGATCCCTTTCTGAAATAGTCAGGAAATACTTGGATCGTTTTCAAATTGGGGGTGAGAAAAAAATTTGCTCTAGGCTTTAACCAGCTCCTGGAGAGAACTATTTTCTCAGGGCAATGAATGACATTAAATTTGCTTTAGTAGCGCCCATCATCGGATGAATGGATAAAGAAGATGTGGCACATATACACAATGGAATATTACTCAGCCTTAAAAAGAAATGAAATTGAGCTATTTGTAATGAGATGGATAGACCTAGAGTCTGTCATACAGAGTGAAGTAAGTCAGAAAGAAAAAGACAAATACCGTATGCTAACACATATATATGGAATTTAAGGGAAAAAAATGTCATGAAGAACCTAGGGGTAAGACAGGAATAAAGACGCAGACCTACTGGAGAACGGACTTGAGGATATGGGGAGGGGGAAGGGTGAGTTTTGACAGGGCGAGAGAGAGTCATGGACATATACATACTAACAAACGTAGTAAGGTAGATAGCTAGGGGGAAGCAGCCGCAAGGCACAGGGATATTAGCTCGGGGCTTTGTGACAGCCTGGAGGGGTGGGATGGGGAGAGTGGGAGGGAGGGAGACGCAAGAGGGAAGACATATGGGAACATATGTATATGTATAGCTGATTCACTTTGTTATAAAGCAGAAACTAACACACCATTGTAAAGCAATTATACCCCAATAAAGATGTTTAAAAAAAAAAATTTGCTTTAGTAAACTGTTGTCCAGTCAGCAAACTAAAGATTCTTTATTTCCATCTCCACTCTAGAACAGGGGTTCTCAATCCTCTCTGCATTTGTAGAATCAGCTGGAAAATTAGAGTACTCATGCCCAGCAGGGGTAGGTAGGTCGCTCACCTGCAGAGATTCAGATCCAACTGGTCAAGTGAGACCTGTGGGCCTTTTTTTAAATGCTCCCCAGGTGATTCTAATGTGTAGCCAGGGCTGAGAACCACTGCAAGTTCAAGTAATGAGTGGTTGGTTAGAATCAACCTAATCACTTTGTGGTAGCTGAAAAAGCACTCCCCTACATACAGTAGCCCTCAGTGAACCGGATAATCACAGGGCCAGGAATTAGCGAGCCCAGGGGTCTAGTCCTATTTCTCCCATTTAGCGTATGTCCTTGGAAAGGCTGTTGACCAATGTGGACTCCAGAGGTTAGGACAGATGGTCCTGGCTCTAGGCTCACTCGTCCACCTGACATTCATTTTGGCTCAGATAGGGGCGCTGTATCATAGGTGGTTCACTTTGGCTCCTACCAAGGAAGCCCCCTGCCTGGCGTGAGGGCATGTTTTCAAGAGAATGACAGCCGGGGCTGTTGTTGCTTACAACGACTCCAAGAGCTGGTAAAGCGGCTTGATAAGGAATACCTGAGCAAAACAAGGCTGGACCACGGATATGCCCAAAAATAAAGCATCTTGTCTGGAACGGAGGGTCAGGCTGATGCAATCCTAACCTTTCCTAACTCTCGCACCTGAGTTTAGTTTCCTGGTTTTACAGCCTCACAAGGATGCAGCAGGACTAATGGGAACCCAGCACTCTTCAAAACACTGAAATCTTTTTTTATCTTTTATTCTTTTGCATTTCATTCTTTTTGTTAAAACACACACTCACTGTATTTTATTTTTACAAGAGATAAATAAACTGACACCAAGCATTGTAAATGGATGGCCACAACAAAAGCAACAACGGTTGCAATTACCAAACACGAAACACACTCATACTCTGTCATAATATTGACATTCAGTCCAGGAATCCTCCACTGTAACAGCTCCTTTACTTTGCAGTGAAAATTGATTCGTATATTTTTTGCCTCTGAGTCCTTGTGGGATTTTTTTTTTATTCAAACAGAAAGTCACAAAAATCATAATCATCCTCATCGGTTCACTCAGTCCCGTGTAATTAATTATTTTTTCATCTTGATCCTTTGTTAGCACTTTTATGAATTCATCAGTTTTCCATTCGAGTTCTGAAAATGCTCATTCATTCAGTTCAGCCGTATAGTCAGTTACCAGAAACCTATACTTGTCAGAGTCTTTTCCATGAATTCCTTGAAGATGAAACCCTTCCTTTTACAGGAATACTTTTGCAAAAGCATCAGAGTACACCCAAAACACTGAAATTTCACATGGTTCCCAACCAAACAAGAAAGCAGTCAGAGTTCAATTAAGAAATTCATGCTAAAATCAAGCAGTGCTTAACTGCTTAATCTTTGGAGCTATTAACAGTAGTGCCCCCTTCCACGAACACTGGCAGTTAAAGGCCATTCGCACTAAACTCATTATAGTGTAAGTCTATATATTCTCTCTCCTGTCCTGTCTCCCCAATCCAGAACAATCCCATCCCCCTGCCCTGCCCCCATGCACACACTCCCCCACTCACACAGAGACACCAACTTGGGACCCAAAGGATCAGAGAGAAGACAACAGCAAACATAGCAGAGTGGATGGAGAACGGATGGTAAGGGCTGGCAGTTCAAGGACAAAGGCCCAGAAAATGACTGTTTCCAAGGAGAACGAGGAAAATCTTCTCTAGAGAGCAAAGCCCCAGCCAAGGGCAAGCCCCCAAGGATGGAGGGCCTGGGGTAGCTCAAGGGACACAGCCACCAGAGGAGTCAGAACTGGCTCAGGACAGGCAACGTCAGCCTCCACTTATCACACTACAGACACTTCCGGCTCATCTCCCACCTCCTAGTGTGGCTCCGGTGGAGGCTGAGAGGAAGACACGCTCCACTGCCAGTGGCTACAGAGGCTTTTGATTAAGAGAAGTCAGTGGAATGGAAGCTTCGTCTTTTAAATCCCTCAAAATAGTTTCCAAAGAAAATGTAGATAGGAAAAGAAGGGGAGCAGAAATGCTCAGGGCTTCAGCCTGGAAGGCCAGATGTGGGAAGCAAATAAATTCAACGCTTTCAACAAGAGAGCAGGGCGAAGCTGCCAAATGAGGCAGGCGAGGGGATTCTGTGGTTTGCTTCTCTCTCTTCTCACCCAAGAACACAAGTTATGACTTTCACAGAAGTGGATGGTGGAATGAATCCGTTACACTCACCAGGTCACCCTTTTCCAAATACAATCACCGGTTTAGCAAATCAGGTCTCTTGTCTCTGCTGGTCCCTCTGCCTGATAAGCTCCTTCTTAACCCTCAGGACCCACCTCCTCTGTAAGGCCTCCCTGGACTCCCTCAGGTAGAACCTATGGCTCTTTCTCCTTTGTTCCCAAGGCCTTCCTCCACATTCTCCAAGGACATACTGTCATGCTGTCATCTGGCTATGTTCTGTCTCCCCCTGTAAAGTGGGAGCTCCCAGGGTTAAAAGCTAGACCTTGTTCACTTCCTCATCCCCAGTGCCTAGTAAATGCCTACTAAGGGAACGGATGGATGGACACAAAGACACCAGGGGAATTCAGAGAAGCCACTGCTCTAAAAAAGAATCTTCATCCACAGGGGACAGGGGAGCTGTACAATCACGAGGCAGACTTTTCGATCGGCAGCGAGTCATCTTTTCTGGAAGTTTGGAAGGGCTGTCAGCAAGATCTCTGCCTGTCTCCTCCGTGTCTCCCTCTATTTATACCCTGGGGCCGGGAGACAGGAGGAGGCTGTCTGAACTCAAGGACAATGTTCCGCAAGCAATACCTTCTCTGTATTTACTCTTGGCAAAGATCCCCAGAGGTTAGGTTTCCTTTAGAAAGAAACTACTGAGAGAGGGAAATTCCAGTTTTTTAATTCTTCTGCTATTTCCAAAGAAATTGATGGAAACTTCAAATATCTGCTTGGTAGTCCTGAAGGCGCCAAAATTCACCCTTAAGCAAAAAGACTTTAGGCATTGCAAAAGTTGCTGAGGCAAAAAAACTTTCAGGTTACTGGAAAGGGAACAGCAATAAATAAATAAATAAATAAGAGTAAAACTGAAGGAGTTTCTAAGTGAGCAAGAAATTTAAGGGATGGTGATACAGAGTCACCATCCGATCCAAGAATTTTAACTGTGTAATCGGGAAAAAAAAAAAAAGAGTTCAGTAAAATACTTAGGCTTATCCTTAATGAACCTAAAAACTAATACACACATACATGTATATAGTACAGCAACTATTAACCTAACTTGCTAAAATCTCATCTTGATCTCTTTCAGGAAAAGAAGCAAAAGCCACAGTGACTACGAGCACACGTTTAGGTGTCAGACCTGAACTGAATCTCACAGCCCTCCAGCTGCAAGACCTTGAGCAAGTTACCCAAGACCCCCTGAGCCTCAGTTTCGTTAGCTGTAAAATGCGTTGTTGTGAGGCTTCCTGAGCCGCTGCACGTAAAAGGTCTCAGCACAGTGGCAGGACGAATAAAGCGCTCAGCAAGTGGTAAGTGGCAGTGTTAGTAGTAGAGGTTCTCAGAATTGTTATGACAATCGTCACAATAACAAGAAATGAAATGGAGGTCAGGACTTTAGGAAGAAAGGAAAAGGTTCTGAACTTTCTTCTATCGCTTCGTCTCTTTATCAAATGCATTGGTCTCTCTGTAGAATCCCCAAGAATGATAGAAAGGTCCAATTCCAGTCACAGAATTAACCAGGAAGGATACTAATACCTTTGGTCAAGTTTTCAATCAAATAGTTGAGACAAAAGGGTTTCTTTTCTAAACGTTCAATTTCCAGGAAAACCCCACACCCTAGGAGCCTAGTTCTCCTAGGTTTGAATTGTCCATTGGTTCCAGAGGCCTGAGAGGCTGCCTAAATACAAATTTCCTTCTAGAAGTCACACCAGAGAGTTTCCACTTGTTGTGTCCCCAACAGTTTGGAGCAACTGAATACATACCCCAAGAGGAGGCCTTTTTTGGCATTAAAAGTGAAGCCCCTACCCAATCCCAAGTCCGTGGACATTGTAATAATAGACGCAATTGCTGAAAACAGCACTTTATCACCAGAGGCTTGAAAGACTCAGCAGAACAAAGTTGGCCTCGATTTTATTATAAGTTTTCAAGGGCTAAAGACCAAACATTTAAACACAAGTGTATGGTTTTATGTATGCGTGCATGCACGTGTGTGTATGCAACAAAAGCAGGTTTGAGGATTGTGAGCCATGCCTCACACCTGACTCTTTCTGTCATGTTGACGATGCTCCCAACTAGCACAAGTCAGTTCATCTATGCCAGAAAAGGCAAGAAAAAAGAAAGACCTTAGAGCACCAATGAAACCCAGCCAACTTACAAGTATCAGCATAGTCCATTCGGGCCGCTATAACGGATACCATAGACTAGGTGACTTATAAACAACAGAAATTTATTTCTCACACTCCTGGAGCTTGGGAAGTCCAAAAAAAGGCCCTGGCAGATTTGGTGTCTGGTGAGAACCCACTTCCTGGTTCATAGACAGCCATCTTCTCACTGTGTCCTCACATGAGCTCTCTGGGGTCTCTTTTGTAAGGGCACTAATTCCATTCTTGGGGGCTCCACCCTCATGACCTAATTACGTTCCAAAGGCCCCACCTTCTAGTACCATCACATTGGGGGTCAGGGCTTCAACATACGAATTTCGAGGGAACACATTTAGTCTATAGCAAGCACCAATAATCAAGAAGATGCAAATAAATTCAAATGGCACATTTCTAAAAACTTCGTTTTTATCTGACTTTAGAATAAATAATTTGGCATTTGTGTTAGAAATTTTTGTTCTTTTCTTTTGCAATTAATTTTTAGCATTTCGGTTGAGGAGAATGGCAATTACAATATAATTACTTTCCATAAACACAGACCAAGTGGTGATTGCAGAATTACACTTGGTAAGAGGAAGAAGCCATTCTTGGATGAAAAACCTGGATAAAAGAGTGGATAATGGTAGATAATTAGGAGTCGGCTTATCACGTATCTCCATATTAGATATGTGAGCATGTATATCATATATATGTAGCAAATTAACACCAATATTATATATATGTGTATATATGTGTGTATACATTCATGTGTATATACAAACGGGTTGACATGTATATATTTCTGTGTATAGAGGTGTATATATGTGAGCACACATACACATGCAGGCATTGAACAATTCATGTGTGTAAACAGTGTATGTGTGTGTTCTTGTGAAGCTTCATCCTCACAAAAGAATTTGTCTCGTGAGCCCTGTCTGTAGCTGACGTACAGCCTCATTTTAGGAAACATGTTTTCCATTTATATGGTTAATTATTCCGTGGTTGTTCCCTTCCTCCAGTAAAGTAATGCTAAACCTACATCTTCTTCCCTCCTCCCCTCCAGATCACCTGCCCCCACTGGGAAAAGCCAAGTCCTTCACACTCTTGCAGGACTGTGACTCACTCCATCTCACCCTGTGGACAGCCCAGGGCAGCCCATCCTTATCCTAGGTGACTATCTCTATCAATCCCAACTCTTTCTCCCAAGGGCCTTTGTCTGCCCTAGGAGAGTACAGATTTTGGTGGGAAGACTCATCCAGGCAGCCTCTATGGGACAAGGGACATCTGGATCCAGTAACACCTTGGAATAGAGTACTTCCTGTAGCCAGATTCAAATCTCACCCCCTATGTTCTCGGTGAAAGTCATGTCTCCCTGGAATAGAGTACTTCCTGTAGCCAGATTCAAATCTCACCCCCTATGTTCTCGGTGAAAGTCATGTCTCCCTGTGTTATAGTCTCTTAAGAGGGCATGGATGTAAGCTGTGACTTTTTTTATATATACATATTTATTTATTTACTTATTTATTTTTGGCTGCGTTGGGTCTTTGTCGCTGCGTGCGGGCTTTCTCTAGCTGCGGCGAGCGGGGGCTGCTCTTCGTTGTGGTGCACGGGCTTCTCATTGCGGTGGCTCCTCTTGTTGCGGAGCACGGGCTCTAGGCGCCCAGGCTTCAGTAGCTGTGGCACGCGGGCTCAGTAGCTGTGGCTTGTGGGCTCTAGAGCACAGGCTCAGTAGTTGTGGCGCACAGGCTTAGCTGCTCCGCGGCATGTGGGATCTTCCTGGACCAGGGCTCGAACCCGTGTCCCCTGCATTGGCAGGAGGATTCTGAACCACTGAGCCACCAGGGAAGCCCGTACGCTCTGACTTTTATATAAATATGAACTGCTGCCCTTAAGAACATGTGGGAAATTCTCTATCTGCTGAAGGGCCTGAGTCATTATATGTGCCCACGCTCCTGAGGCCAGATGCACTGTCTGCCATGCCCTGGTTCTCCATCTCCCTTTAACCAGGGGGATCCCTCCTGAACACAGAGTGTAGAATCTTCTCCACCACCCCACTTCCACAGCCTCTTGAGAGGCAAAGGGAAGGATGCATTTTCCTGCCCACAGCATCACCACCTCATTCCCAGCCATGCTATGAGTAGAGCCAGCAGGGTACCAGGCTTCACCCTAGTCAGTCTGTCCTTAAAATGCCTCCACCATTCCATCCTCATGCCTGCCTCTCCTCTAGGACCCTCCCTCATATGCTCAAATACCTGATCTTGGCCCAGAGGTGCTCCCCATGCCCAATGGAGCCCCATAATCCTGAATTCCCCTTAAACCTCCTCTGTTCTCATCAAAAACATACCAGTCTTCTGTGTCCTTTGTCCCTAAAGGCGACAGGAGATGATGCATCACTCTGTTAATTTAATTATCACCTGATCATTTGCCAGCTAATGGGTTATCCCTTATCAAGATCAACAGACAGTAAAACTAGACGTGGGGTTCTAAGAATTCAACGTAGGCTAACGAGGAGTCACTTGAGGGAGGAGTGAGATTTTGGCCATCTCATGCCATCCTGTGCAAAAAGTCACCAACTCGACACAAAGAGCAAAGCCAAGAGGAGCGACAGAAGGCCACTAGAAAGCACTTCTCGGAAAAGACTAGGTTAAGTGTCTTCGATCCTCACCCCTACCCTGACCTCTCTCGGAACCACACATGGAGCCTCTCTGGGCTCCCACATGGGGGGTGGGCTTCCTCACCTTGTGGTAGGGGAGTGTGGCAGACAAACAGCGCTCCAGGGGTAGGGGAGCCTCAGTGTGCTTCCCCAAGGGCACCATGGAGAGGCTAGAATACAAGGAACTCAAAGGCCAAGCCATCAAAACCACTTCTGGCAGGAATACAAGAGCCATCAAGAAGCTAATTTAGATCCCGCTTGGCTGACTTGGGCCTGGAAGGAACAGAGAAAGAACAAGAAAGTTATGCAGTGAATCGTCAGACGGCAGGAAAGACCCAAGGCCTTGGTCTTAATCACGTTCCATGTGAAGAAGTTCTGGCATGATGCATGCGTGAAACCTGCCAAGCCCTGAGTAATGCGAACAAACGAGAGAGAAAAGGGGGTGGGTGGGGGAAGCTGAGAGTGACTGGTGGGGAGGGGGAAATCAGGCCGTGTCTAGGTGGTACCAAACATCTGGGTAAACTGTAAAATGTTCAAGCCAATATCGAGTCATTTTGTCTATAGAATAGCAAACACCGAATCTGAAAATGTCTAGGTCATATCATTGTCATTTTGCTTTGTTCTCTTTTTCAGTGTTTGTGCAGATGTTTGAAAGTTCCTTGAGGGCATAACCAAGGCTTATTTATTTTCAGTTATCTCCACCTTCCAGCACTTAGTACATGTCTCGTACCAGGTAGCTACTCTACATATGTTTGAGGAAGGGGAAGAGAGAAGGGGGTAAGGAGGAAGCCATGTACAGACTACCCCCAAATCCTTAATGACAGGAGGCCCACATAACTCATTGCCCAAACTGAGAAAATTCTTAGAGTAAAAGTGGTTGCTAACATTGACCCAAGCCATATGGCCTCCCTACTTAATGGCTGGTTACATATGGGAGATGAAGCATTAGGAAGGAACTGCCTTTGTTGTTATTTTCCAAACACTATAAGTTAGACAAGCTTGCAGTGCAGATGAAATAGCAAGAAGCTCAGTGCAGCTGGAGCTGAGAGTGGGAAAATGAGGCAGGACTCGGACTTCGTTCCAGGTGTGATGAGGTGCCATGGGTGGTAGGAGCTTGGGGAGTATGCCTGAGTGAGTGACAAGTTGTGGTTTATGTTGTTTTTTTTGTTTTTATTTATTTATTTATATGGTTGCATCGGGTCTTAGTTGCACTTTTAGTTGCGGCACGTGGGACCTAGTTCCCTGACCAGGGATTGAACCTAGGCCCCCTCCTTGGGAGCACGGAGTCTTAGCCACTGGACCACCAGGGAAGTCCCAATGTTTTAAAAGATCTGTCTGGCTGTAGTACGGAGAATGAATTGTAGGGGGAAGAGAAGCACCAGGCCATCGTGGTTGCCCAAGTGCAAGGGAATGGTGGCTTGTGCTGGGGGTGGTGGGTGCCGAGGAGGTGGAAAGAAAGGGACGGTTTTAGGACAACTGGTCTACATTGAGTTACTGATGCAATGGACGTGGGAAGTGAGTTAAGAGAGGCATCTGCGGGGGGAGGGATAAATCAGGAGCTTGGGATGAACATACACACACTATTATATATAAGATAGACAACCAACAAGGACCTACTGTAGAGTACAGGGAACTCTCCTCAATATTCTGGGATAACCTCTATGAGAAAAGAATCTAAAAAAGAATGAATTTATGTATATGTATAACTGAATCACTTTGCTGTACACCTGAAACTGACACAACATTGTAAATCAACTAGACTCTAATAAAATTAAAATTAAAAGAGAGAGGCACCAAGGATGATCCCTAGGTTCAGAGGTTGAGTCACCAGCTGGGTAGATGGTGATGTCCTTTGTCTAGATGGAAGCCAGGGGAGGTCAGTAGTCTTACAAGGACTTGACTGACGTCTGTCTAAAAATGAGTTACCCTGAAACCCTCATCTAGTCCCTGTGTCCCCCACATGTTTATCTCCCTTGGCTCTTACCACCGTCTATACTTGTTTTATATATGGGTTTATTCGGTTAATGATTATCTCCCCTGCCAGACCGCTGGCCCCTTGAGAGCAGGGACTTTGTCTTGTTCACCAATATGCCTAGGATCCAATATGTGCTCAATAAATATTTGCTGAAAGGAAAACCAAGATAAGTTTTTTAAAATGCTAAACTTGAGTTCTAGTACAAGTTCTGGGACCAGTGAGCTTCAGAACCTTGGTCAAGCCATTGGGCCTTGCTGATTCTTGACTCTCATCATTACAATGACAGTTTGCACGAGGTGCTTGCCAAGGTCCTTTCCACCTCAAACATTCGGGGACCATGATTATGTTCCTTGATGCTCCCAGGTGAGCTAGAATCAGCAAAACCAGAAGATGGTGTCCAAAGTCCTCGAACCGAAGAAATATTGTTGACCTAGATAGAGTTGAGGAGGGAGGTTTTCCCCAGTGCCCAAGCCCTCACACCAGTAAGTAGAGATATATCAACATCCTAGGGAAGCAGCACATCAGGTAGAGCAGGCTGGGCTCGTTCCCTTGGTCCTTAAGGAGGCAGATAGCACATCACCCCCATTACTAGCACTGAGCATGTACCCAAGGTCCCCATTTCTCCAGGGCTGTAGCTTGGGGTCCTACCACTCTGTGAGTCATCATCAGGGTCTCCCTTTCTTTTCTTTCATGTCTGTTCCCATTATTCAAAGTTTGGTGTGTGTTTTACATGCAATACGCCAGATCATCTTTGTATTAAAAATGACTAAGTCTGCAAACTACAATGAGGTATCACCTCACACCAGTCAGAATGGCTATCGCTAAAAAGTCTACAAATAACAAATGCTGGAGAAGCTGTGGAGAAAAGGGAACCCTCTTACACTGTTGTAACTTGGTATAGCCATTATGGAGAACAGTATGGAGGTTCCTTAGAAAACTAAAAATAGAACTACCATATGATCCAGCAATCCCACTCCTGGGAATATACCCAGACAAAACTATAATTCAAAAAGATACATGCACCCCTCAGGACTTCCCTGGTGGTGCAGTAGTTAAGAATCCACCTGCCAGTGCAGGGGACACGGGTTTGAGCCCTTGTCCAGGAAGATCCCACATGCCGTGGAGCAACTAAGCCTGTGCGCCACAACTACTGAGCCTGTCCTCTAGCGCCCATGAGCCACAACTACTGAGCCCACATGCCACAACTAACTGAAGCCCGCGTGCCTAGAGCCCATGCTCTGCACCAAGAGAAGCCACCACAATGAGAAGCCCGTGCACTGCAACAAAGAGTAGCCCCCACTTGCCGCAACTAGAGAAAGCCCACGTGGAGCAACGAAGACCCACCTCAGTCAAAAATTAACCATTTTTAAAAAGATACATGCACCCCTATGTTCACAGCAGCATCGTTCACAATAACCAAAACACGGAAACAACCTAAATGTCCATCGACAGATGAATGGATAAAGAAGATGTGGTACATATATACAGTGGAAAACTACTTAGCCACAAAGAAAGAACAAAATAATGCCATCTGCAGCAACAAGGATGTAACTAGAGATAATCATACTAAGTGAAGAAAGTCAGAAAGAGAAAGACAAATACCATGTGGTATACTTATATGTGGAATCTAAAATATGGCACAAATGAACCTATCTACAAAACAGAAACAGACTCATAGACATAGAGAACAGACCTGTGGTTGCCAAGGGGGAGGGGGGAGGGAGAGGGATGGACTGGGAGTTTGGGGTTGGTAGATGCAAACTATTACCTTTAGAATGGATAAACAACAAGGTCTTATTGTGTAGCACAGTGAACAGTATTCGATATCCTGTGATAAACCATATGGAAAAGAATATTAAAAAAAGTCTATATGTGTATAACTGAGTCCCTTTGCTGTACAGCAGAGATTGGCCCAACATTGTAAATCAACTATACTTCAATTTTTAAAAAAATGACTAAGTCTGCTATCCTCTGAAATACAAGGCATGATTTTATTTCCTTGTTTCCTCCTTCCTTTTTCCAGCCCCAGGTCCACGAGGGAACTTTGGAATGAGGCCCATGAAAGCTGTTGCTCTGCCAGCAGCTCTGTGATCTCTGGGTCTCCCTGATTCCACATTTGGCATTCCCGAACCCACCAGCTTCCCTCTGACCTCTCCTCTCTCTCCTTGCCAACAGAAAGAGAGTGCATGGATAAAAGAAACCGATGGATAACCCAAAACCCCATGTTAGTCATTAGTTAAAACTTCCTGAGCCACTAACAAGAACCAGAACTCATCCCAGGAATATTTCAAAACCTCTGCATTCAGGCTAGGTTGGTGTCGAGTTGCAACACTATCCACTGTAGCTCGTGCCAACAGCTAGACCAGGCTCAGGAAAAAGCTCCAGAACACCAGGACAGCGGCCAGAGACCTGAGCTCAGTTATCACAGCCAGATGTACCGCTGGTGGCCCCTCTCCGCCTGCTTCTCCAAACCATGGATCCCAAGCCCCAGCCCATGTTCAGCCACAAGGACTCTTCTTCTGCTCCACCTTCCTGACTGTAAGTGGACCTCTGACCACCAATCTCTGGCCACTCTCTGCCTCGGCCCCGTGTCTGACACGGGCCCTCACCTACTCTGTATGAACATCCACACTAGTGCCCTTCAGAATCAAAGGAGCCAAATCTTCACGGGTTTACCAGCTCTCCTCTTTGCATTTTTCTCTACCTTCCCAATCTGCAGCTTATAACCTGTTTCGGGTCCTCTCTTGACCTTTCTTAGGCTAGTCTGAGTCTCTTCTTAGGCTAGAGCCTCCTCTTATGGAACTCCTGTTCCAAGGTTCCTTTGGGAGCTCTGTGAGCAGCCACACTGGTGACTGTTTTCTCTGCCACAGTCTCTTGCTTATCCTGCTGCTTCTAGATCTTTTGTTATAGAGAGACATGGCCAGGCCCTCCAAACTCTCTTTACTCAGGCCTCACCCAATTTGAAGAAAAATTAACACACCTGGTAGCAACTGCTGGCTGCACAGACATGCCTTCCAGGTCTGGTCTGAACCACCATCATGTCCTGGCAGTATCTGCAACAGGGTCTGGTTATCTCTATCTGTAATAACAGATAACTGCCCTTGTCCTTCTACAGTTATTCTCTAAACTGTGATCCTGTAGAAGTAGAAATCTGATCATATCACACCTGTGCTCAAAATCCTGCAATTTTCCTCCCATTAATCTCAGGGTAAAAGCCGAAGTCTTCACAACGGTCTAGAAGTCCCTTCAAAACTGGAGGTGTACCCAATTGTTTCTCAAAGATAACCAGGCATGTTCCTGCCTCAGGGCCTTTGCACTGGCTGTTCCTCTGCCTGAAATAGTTTTCTCTGGATAGCATGGCTCACTCACTCCTTCTGCTACTTCAAATCTTTTCTCAAATGGCATATGCAGCCCACCTCATTTACAATTTCAACTTCCACCTAGCCATCCTATTCCCCCTTACCCTGCTTTTATTTTTCTAAATTACAATCTATTATACCATGTAATTCTCTTACCTAGTATGTAATTCTTTATTTCTGTCTCCTCCACTAGCATTTAAGCTCCCAGAGGGCAGGAATTTTTGTCTGTCTTGTTCAGTGATGAATCCTCAGTGTCTCGAACAGTGCCTGACACAATATTATTGAACGGATTAATTACTCCATTAATTAATAAGAAACTCATCAGTAGTTAAGAGTCCCAACTCTGGTCTTACTGCCAGGTTTGAATCTCAGATTTTCTACTTCTAATAGCTATGTGACTTCAAGCGAGCTTCTTAACTATTTTATACCTCAGTTTATCCGTATGCAAAAATGATAAAAAAAATAATTGCCAAGTACTTCACAGGACCGTCAATGGGAAAATTCATGAAGTATGCTTAGCACGGTGCCTGGAATACAGAAAGAACTCTGTGGAAGGTATTTATTATCTTCAATGCTGGTGGGTGAATTAGACTTTTGGAAATATTCAAAAAGCCACCTGGACTGAAGCCTGGTAAATAAATTAATAGCGTCTCTGCTCAAGCAAGATGGGAAGATAAGGCAGTATGAGCAGTTCTCTTCTGTGGTTAATACACCAGCTCTAGAAAACAATTCTGGGAAAGGAAAAAAAAAAAACAAAAGCAACTCATGTTTTCAGCAGTGGTACTCCCAGTGTGGCCACTTGGAAGGACAACACCCACTTGGCTGCATCAGGTCTGACGCATTTGCTAGTCCCACGGAGTCCCAGTAATAGAGATAGAAACAGTAGAAATGGAGACCCTAGAGGTCCTCTGCTGTACCTCCTGCTTCACCCACTCACTTTATGTTGCTTTTCTGCCCAGGAGGGCCAACTGTTCTCTGAGTATGTGGGTCAAGGACCTCTGGGGAGAGAGTGCCCAAGAGGCTTTACGGAGAGGATGGCACAGAAAGTGATACCCTGAACCAGACTAAGCAGTAACCTGAGTGTTGGGAAGGTCTAGAAACCCAATCTGGGGAAGAGTGATCAGAGATGGGACAGCTCATTTGCAGAATAGTCTTTCAGGGGCCCTGAGGAAGGGAAGAAGGGGCAGACTCACCCCCAAATGGCTGATCACCACCCACCCCATTACAGCTCTGTGGCCTTCCTTCTCCTCTCCTCAACTCTGGTACCTCAGTGGGAAGGGGGGAAGATATAGTGGAGGGCCAGAGAGACACACTCAACCCTGCCACCTGAGAAGACATAAAGTCTCGGGCTCTTCCATTCCAGCCGTGCCCTCTGTCCCTCTCCAGGGCTAAGCATATGCTTCAAATTGCATTCGAGACTCAAGGAGGACCTTGGAGACTTACAGAGGAAGAAGCTGAGGCCCAGAGAGAAGAGTATGGGGTTGGCCGACCCAACTGGTGGCCCATCTATATCCCTTCAGCCCATCCCCAAGGTCACCTGTGGACAGCCTCTTACCCGGCAATGGCTTCCCACATGTCCCTGCCCGAGCGTGGCCTCTGGCCTCAGAAACATGCTCAGCCAGCAGGCAGAACAGGCCACATGTGCCAGGAGGTTAAGACTGTTAATACTTAGAAGTGACCCTCCACCTACCAAGGGAATGATTTCAAGGTGTGCCACACAGTTTCTTAGAGGGACATTTTCTCATCCAGTTCAGGCCCCAAATGTTAAAATAATCAGGGAAAATACTTTCATATTCAAACAAGAAGTGCTAAGCTGGAGGTTCTAACCATTTTTGTTCCCTCGGACTCCTTTGGCAATCTGGAGGAGACTGTGGGCTTCTCCTCTGGATAATTATTTTTAATGCACAAACTAAAATATATAGGATTATAAAGGACACTAAATATGTTAAAAACAATTATCAAAATACTTTTAAATAATTTTGGGATATCATAATATGCAGATGTCTTCATTTTTGCACAACAAATAATAAGACTGAAAGGAGAGTCTCATAATTAACATAATTTGAAAGTAGCAATGAGCATAAATAATAGTTTCTGCACCACCTGCAATGTGACATGAAAATATGTGCGATTACCGTTGTTGACAAAGTCACAGCCACTGCTGATACTACCGTGGTGTTGCCTGAATTCATAACTGAAGGAAATCATAACATTCAGTTAGAAGTTAAAAAATAAAGATGTAATTATTTCCCATCAAAGTTAAAACGTTTCCATCCAATTTCACAGACCCCCTGAATTCTCTACATGGACCCTATGGGGTCTTTGAACAACAGACAGGTTAGGAACCCTGTGCAGGAATATCTATGTGACTTGCTAACTGGTGACTCAAAACTGGTTCAATGCCCCTTGAACTTCCATTCCCTTTCTTTCTGAATAATTCAGTCCTATGGCCATTCATCGGGGCAGAGCAAGGTTCTGCAGCAGAGAGGGAGGAAGCCACAATGGCCCACAGTAGGGTATCAGCGTTGAAAAAGAGTGAAGAGGGTGGCCCCATCCGGGAGGTGATGACAGCAGACATGGGAGATATAAAGGGCACTGATCAAATCAATAAATGAATTACTAATGAAAGCAAGGTTTCTCATTGTTAGACAAGACAGTTACAAATACAGAGAGGGGGAAAGGTAGAATGAACCCTGGGGTTGGATTCCAACTGGAGACATCTGTGTGAATTTACAGTTTTCAACGGTTAGAGAAATGTGTATATACAGACTCTAGCTCTGGCCATAGAGAGGTCCTGGGAGCAAAAATACCCCAATAACAATGAGAACACCTAGCCCTCAGATCTTGGCTTCCAAATACAATTTTCTACTAAAAGAGACCACGGCTCCTTGGAGAAATGGCTGATTCCAGGATTGGGGGGCAGAAAGTACAAACGAGCCTAGAGCATCTTACTGTGCCAGAAAGCACTCAAACAATGGCAGGGGAGCTTCCGAGAAGATGGCGGAAGAGTAAGACGCGATCACCTTCCTCCCCACAGATACACCAGAAACACATCTACACGTGGAACAACTCCTACAGAACACCTACTGAACGCTGGCAGAAGACCTCAGACCTCCCAAAAGGCAAGAAACCCCCCCACGTACCTGGGTAGGGCAACAGAAAGAAGAATAAACAGAGACAAAAGGATAGGGACGGGACCTGCACCAGTGGCAGGGAGCTGTGAAGGAGGAAACTTTCCACACACTAGGAAGCCCCTTCGCGGGCGGAGACTGCGGGTGGCGGAGGGGGAAAGCTTCGGCGCCGCGGAGGAGAGCACAGCAACAGGGGTGCGGAGGCCAAAGCGGAGAGATTCCCACACAGAGGATCAGGGCCAACCGGCACTCACCAGACCGAAAGGCTTGTCTGCTCCCCCGCCGGGGCGGGCGGAGCAGGGAGTTGAGGCTCGAGCCTTCCGTCCGAGCGCCGGGAGAGGACTGGGGTTGGCGGCGTGAACACAGTCTGCAGGGGGTTAGTGCACCACGGCTAGCCGGGAGGGAGTCCGGGGAAAAGTCTGGACCTGCCGAAGAGGCAAGAGACGTTTTCTTCCCTCTTTGTTTCCTGGTGCGCGAGGAGAGGGGATTAAGAGTGCTGCTTAAAGGAGCTCCAGAGACGGGCGCGGGCCGCGGCTAAAAGCGCGGACCCCAGAGACGGGCGCGAGCCGCGGCTAAAAGCGAGGACCCCAGAGACGGTCATAAGACGCTAAGGCTGTTGCTGCCGCCACCAAGAAGCCTGTGTGCGAGCACAGGTCACTCTCCACATCCCCCTCCCGGGGAACCTGTGCAGCCCGCCACTGCCAGGGTCCCGGGATCCAGGGACAACTTCCCCGGAAGAACGCACGGCGCGCCTCAGGCTGGTGCAACGTCACTCCGTCCTCTGCCGCCGCACGCTCGCCCCGCACGCACTCTGTGCCCCTCCCTCCCCCCGGCTGAGTGAGACAGAGCCCCCGAGTCAGCTGCTCCTTTAACCCCGTCCTGTCTGAGGGAAAAACAGACGCCCTCCGGCGACCTACATGCACAGGCAGGGCCAAATCCAAAGCTGAGCCCCTGGGAGCTGTAAGAACAAAGAAGAGAAAGGGAAATCTCTCCCAGCAGCCTCAGAAACAGCGTATTAAAGCTCCACAATCAACTTGATGTACCCTGCATCTGTGGAATACATGAATAGACAATGAATCATCCCAAAATTGAGGTGGGGGACTTTGAGAGCAAGATTTATAATTTTTTCCCCTTTTCCTCTTTTTGTGAGTGTGTATGTGTATGCTTCTGTGTGAGATTTTGTCTGTATAACTTTGCTTCCACCATTTGTCCTAGGGTTCTATCCGTCCGGTTTTTTGTTTGTTTGTTTTGTCTTCTTAATAATTTTATTATATTTTATCTTACTTTATTTTATTTTACTTTATCTTCTTTCTTTCTTTCTTCCTTCCCTCCTTCCTTCCTTCCTCCCTCCCTCCCTCCTTTCTTTCTTTCTTTCTTCTTCTACTAATTCTTTCTTTCTACTTTTTCTCCCTTTTATTCTGAGCCGTATGGATGAAAGGCTCTTGGTGCTGCAGCCAGGAGTCAGTGCTGTGCCTCTGAGGTGGGAGAGCCAACTTCAGGACACTGGTCCACAAGAGACCTCCCAGCACCACATAATATCAAACGGCGAAAATCTCCCAGAGATCTCCATCTCAACACCAGCACCCAGCTTCACTCAACGACCAGCAAGCTACAGTGCTGGACATCCTATGCCAAACAACTAGCAAGACAGGAACACAACCCCACCCATTACCAGAGAGGCTGCCTAAAATCACAGTAAGTCCACAGACTCCCCAAAACACACCACCAGACATGGACCTGCCCACCAGAAAGACAAGATCCAGCCTCACCCACCAGAACACAGGCACTAGTCCCCTCCACCAGGAAGCCTACACAACACACTGAACCAACCTTAGCCACTGGGGACAGACACCAAAAACAACACCCTGCAAAAAGGAGATCCCAAACACAGTAAGATAAGCAAAATGGGAAGACAGAAAAATACACAGCAGATGAAGGAGCAAGATAAAAACCCACCAGACCTAATGAACGAAGAGGAAATAGGCAGTCTACCTGAAAAAGAATTCAGAATAATGATAGTAAAGATGATCCAAAATCTTGGAAATAGCATGGACAAAATGCAAGAAACATTTAACAAGGACATAGAAGAACTAAACATGAAACAAACAACAATGAACAACACAATAAATGAAATTAAAAATACTCTAGATGGGATCAATAGCAGAATAACTGAGGCAGAAAAACAGATAAGTGACCTGGAAGATAAAATAGTGGAAATAACTACTGCAGAGCAGAATAAACAAAAAAGAATGAAAAGAACTGAAGACAGTCTCAGAGACCTCTGGGACAACAGTAAATGCACCAACATTCAAATTATAGGGATTCCAGAAGAAGAAGAGAAAAAGAAAGGGACTGAGAAAATATTTGAAGAGATTATAGTTGAAAACTTCCCTAATATGGGAAAAGAAATAGTTAACCAAGTCCAGGAAGCACAGAGAGTCCCATACAGGATAAATCCAAGGAGAAATACGGCAAGACACATATTAATCAAACTGTCAAAAATTAAATACAAAGAAAACATATTAAAAGCAGCAAGGGAAAAACAACAAATAACACACAAGGGAATCCCCATAAGGTTAACAACTGATCTTTCAGCAGAAACTCTGCAAGGCAGAAGGGACTGGCAGGACATATTTAAAGTGATGAAGGAGAAAAACCTGCAACCAAGATTACTCTACCCAGCAAGGATCTCATTCAGATTTGATGGAGAAATTAAAACGTTTACAGACAAGCAAAAGCTGAGAGAGTTCAGCACCACCAAACCAGCTTTACAACAACTGCTAAAGGAACATCACTAGGGAAGAAACACAAGAGAAGGAAAAGACCTACAACAACAAACTCAAAACAATTAAGAAAATGGGAATAGGAACATACATATCGATAATTACCTTCAATGTAAATGGACTAAATGCTCCCACCAAAAGACACAGATTGGCTGAATGGATACAAAAACAAGACCCATATATTTGCTGTCTACAAGAGACCCACTTCAGACCTAGAAACACATACAGATTGAAAGTAAGAGGAAGGAAAAAGATATTTCATGCAAATGGAAGCCAAAAGAAAACTGGAGTAGCAATTCTCATATCAGACAAAATAGACTTTAAAATAAAGACTATTAGAAGAGACAAAGAAGGACACTACATAATGATCAAGGGATCGATCCAAGAAGAAGATATAACAATTGTAAATATTTATGCACCCAACAGAGGAGCACCTCAATAAATAAGGCAAATACTAACAGCCATAAAAGGGGAAATCGACAGTAACACATTCATAGTAGGGGACTTTAACAGCCCACTTTCACCAATGGACACATCATCCAAAATGAAAATAAATAAGGAAACACAAGCTTTAAATGATATATTAAACAAGATGGACTCAATTGATATTTATAGGACATTCCATCCCAAAACAACAGAATACACATTTTTCTCAAGTCCTCATGGAACATTATCCAGGATAGATCATATCTTCGGTCACAAATCAAGCCTTGGTAAATTTAAGAAAATTAAAATCGTATCAAGTATCTTTTCCGACCACAACGCTATGAGACTAGATATCAATTACAGGAATAGATCTGTAAAAAATACAAACACATGGATGCTAAACAATACATTACTTAATAACGAAGTGATCACTGAAGAAATCAAAGAGGAAATAAAAAATACCTAGAAACAAATGACAATGGAGACACAACGACCCAAAATCTATGGGATGCAGCAAAAGCAGTTCTAAGAGGGAAGTTTATAGCAATACAATCCTACCTTAAGAAACAGGAAACATCTCAAATAAACAACCTAACCTTGCACCTAAAGCAATTAGAGAAAGAAGAACAAAAAAAACCCAAATTTAGCAGAAGGAAAGAAATGATAAAAATCAGATCAGAAATAAATGAAGAAGAAATGATACCAAAGATCAGTAAAACTGAAAGCTGGTTTTTTGAGAAGATAAACAAAATCGATAAACTATTAGCCAGACTCATCAAGAAAAAAGGGAGAAGACTCAAATCAATAGAATTAGAAATGAAAAAGGAGAAGTAACAACTGACACTGCAGAAATACAAAAGATCATGAGAGATTACTACAAGCAACTCTATGCCAATAAAATGGACAACCTGGAAGAAATGGACACATTCTGAGAAATGCACAACCTGCCAAGACTGAATCAGGAAGAAATAGAAAATATGAACAGACCAATCACAAGCACTGAAATTGAAACTGTGATTTAAAATCTTCGAACAAACAAAAGCCCAGGACCAGATGGCTTCACAGGCGAATTCTATCAAACATTTAGAGAAGAGTTAACACCTATCCTTCTCAAACTCTTCCAAAATATAGCAGATGGAGGAACACTCCCAAACTCATTCTACGAGGCCACCATCACCTTGATACCAAAACCAGACAAGGATGTCACAAAGAAAGAAACCTACAGGCCAATATCACTGATGAACATAGAGCCCAAAATTCTCAACAAAATACTAGCAAACAGAATCCAACAGCACATTAAAAGGATCATACACCATGATCAAGTGGGGTTTATTCCAGGAATGCAAGGATTCTTCAATATATGCAAAACAATCAATGTGATAAACCATATTAACAAATTGAAGGAGAAAAACCATATGATCATCTCAATAGATGCAGAGAAAGCTTTCAACAAAATTCAACACCCATTTATGATAAAAACCCTGCAGAGAGTAGGCATAGAGGGAACTTTCCTCAACATAATAAAGGCCATATATGACAAACCCACAGCCAACATCGTCCTCAATGGTGAAAAACTGAAACCATTTCCACTAAGATCAGGAACAAAACAAGGTTGCCCACTCTCACCACTCTTATTCAACATAGTTTTGGAAGTTTTCGCCACAGCAATCAGAGAAGAAAAGGAAATAAAAGGAATCCAAATCAGAAAAGAAGAAGTAAAGCTGTCACTGTTAGCAGATGACATGATACTATACATAGAGAATCCTAAAGATGCTACCAGAAAACTACTAGAGCTAATCAATGAATTTGGTAAAGTAGCAGGATACAAAATTAATGCACACAAATCTCTGGCATTCCTATACACTAATGATAAAAAATCTGAAAGTGAAATCAAGAAAACACTCCCATTTACCACTGCAACAAAAAGAATAAAATATCTAAGAATAAACCTACCTAAGGAGACAAAAGACCTGTATGCAGAAAATTATAAGACACTGATGAAAGAAATTAAAGATGATACAAATAGATGGAGAGATATACCATGTTCTTGGATGGGAAGAATCAACATTGTGAAAATGACTCTACTACCCAAAGCAATCTACAGATTCAGTGCAATCCCTATCAAACTACCACTGGTATTTTTCACAGAACTAGAACAAAATATCTCTCAATTTGTATGGAAACACAAAAGACCCCGAATAGCCAAAGCAATCTTGAGAACGAAAAACAGAGCTGGAGGAATCAGGCTCCCTGACTTCAGACTATACTACAAAGCTACAGTAATCAAGACAGTATGGTACTGGCACAAAAACAGAAAGATAGATCAATGGAACAGGACAGAAAGCCCAGAGATAAACCCACGCACATATGCTCACCTTATCTTTGATAAAGTAGGCAGGAATGTACAGTGTAGAAAGGACAGCCTCTTCAATAAGTGGTGCTGGGAAAACTGGACAGGTACATGTAAAAGTATGAGATTAGATCACTCCCTAACACCATACACAAAAAGAAGCTCAAAATGGATTAAAGACCTAAATGTAAGGCCAGAAACTATCAAACTCTTAGAGGAAAACATAGGCAGAACACTCTATGACATAAATCACAGCAAGATCCTTTCTGACCCACCTCCCAGAGAAATGGAAATAAAAACAAAAACAAATGGGACCTAATGAAACTTCAAAGCTTTTGCACAGCAAAGGAAACCATAAACAAGACCAAAGACAACCCTTAGAATGGGAGAAAATATTTGCAAATGAAGCAACTGACAAAAGATTAATCTCCAAAATTTATAAGCAGCTCATGCAGCTCAATAACAAAAAAACAAACAACCCAATCCAACAATGGGCAGAAGACCTAAATAGACATTTCTCCAAAGAAGATATACAGACTACCAACAAACACATGAAAGAATTCTCAACTTCATTAATCATTAGAGAAATGCAAATCAAAACTACAATGAGATATCATCTCACACCAGTCAGAATGGCCATCATCAAAAAATCTAGAAGCAATAAATGCTGGAGAGGGTGTGGAGAAAAGGGAACCCTCTTGCACTGTTGGTGGGAATGTAAATTGATACAGCCACTGTGGAGAAGAGTATGGAGGTTCCTTAAAAAAGTACAAATAGTGGGCTTCCCTGGTGGCACAGTGGTTGAGAGTCCGCCTGCCGATGCAGGGGACAGGGGTTTGTGCCCCGGTCCGGGAAGATCCCACATGCCGCGGAGAGGCTGGGCCTGTGAGCCATGGCCGCTGAGCCTTTGCGTCCGGAGCCTGTGCTCCGCAACGGAAGAGGCCACAATGGTGAGAGGCTTGTGTACCACAAAAGAATAAAAATAAAAATAAAACTACAAATAGAACTACCATATGACCCAGCAATCCCACTACTGGGCATATACCCTGAGAAAACCATAATTCAAAAAGAGTCATGTACCAAAATGTTCATTGCAGCTCTATTTACAATAGCCCAGAGATCAAAACAACCTAAGTGTCCATCATCGGATGAATGGGTAAAGAAGATGTGGCACATATATACAATGGAATATTACTCAGCCATAAAAAGAAACAAAATTGAGCTATTTGTAATGAGGTGGATAGAACTAGAGTCTGTCATACAGAGTGAAGTAAGTCAGAAAGAGCAAGACAAATACCGTATGCTAACACATATATATGGAATTTAAGGAAAAAAAATGTCATGAAGAACCTAGGGGTAAGACAGGAATAAAGACACAGACCTACTAGAGAATGGACTTGAGGATATGGGGAGGGGGAAGGGTAAGCTGTGACAAAGCGATAGAGAGGCATGGACGTATATACACTACCAAACGTAAGGTAGATGGCTAGTGGGAAGCAGGCACATAGCACAGGGAGATCAGCTCGGTGCTTTGTGACCACCTAGAGGGGTGGGATAGGGAGGGTGGGAGGGAGGGAGACGCATGAGGGAAGAGATATGGGAACATATGTATATGTATAACTGATTCACTTTGTTATAAAGCAGAAACTAACACACCATTGTAAAGCAATTATACTCCAATAAAGATGTAAAACAAACAAAAACTGAAGAACAGAAAAAAAAAACAAACAATGACAGGGTTTATGTGAAAGGAATATAGAAGTCAGCTTGAATGTGATCCCACTGGCCAAAACAGGGACAATTTGAGCATCAAAATAAATAAGAAGAAGAATTAAAATGTGTTCAGTATAACGAGAAACTATGAGTCTGTACATATGTAAATAAATAGATGAATCTATTGAATGTTTAATTAGGAATGAGATGTTTATACAGTTTCAAAACACCTCCCCACAAAACACATATTAATTACACAGGGAAAAAGAGTACCTTTTCAGTGGGAAAGCCTAGGAGACATTAACGTAATCAAGTAATCAAAGGTAACAACACCAGTAATAACATAAAGAGGCATCTGTGCCACTTGGTAAGATGCAATGAAAAGCACATAACCTAACTGCTGTGGTGTTCCTGCCAAAACATGCCTAATCCGAATATAATCACAAGGAAACATCTAACATCTAAATTGAGGGACGTGCTACAAAATACTGGCCTGTGAACTTCAAAGTGTCAAGGTGATAAAAATCAAGGTAGGTCTTGTCATGTCTCTCAGGCCTCCAGACTGAAGGAGGCCTGAGAGGCATGACAACCAAGTGCAGCCTGTGATTCTGAACTGCATCCTTTTGCTATGAGGACATTATTAGGACAATTGGCAAAACTTGAATAGGGTGTGAGGATTAGATGATAGCAAGGTATCAGTATTCATTTCCCGATTTTGATGCTTGAATTGTGGTTACACAGGAAAATGTTTTTTGTAGAAAACATCCTCTAGAATATTCCAGGGTGATAGGATACAAGTTGGAAAACTACTCTTAAAAGGTTCAGAGGAAAAAAACGTTCTTTGTACTTACTATCTTTCCAACTGTTTTTGAAAGTTTGAGATTGTTTCAAGATATAAAAAGAGGAGGAAAGGTTAATTCTGTGACCTATAGTCCATCATTTACCTTCAGCCAGTACATAAGAGGAAATAAAAATAATCAAAGGAAAACTGGGGAGCATGGACTTCTTGGAATAGAGCTGTGACCTTATACTTGGAGAATTCCATTCATTTCAGTTGAGAGGCAGGGAGAGACATTCTCCACTGCCACCAAACCTTAGAGGGTGGATATAATTGCCTGAAAGAGAGATTAACTCTTGTCCCCTACGGTGATACTCAAGAAGCTGCAGAAACAGAGCCATTGAACACTACAACCAGAGCAGGACATGAAAGAGTTTGAGTGCAGCCTGTCCTTCCAGAGTTGGGTGGGCAAAGAATACATAATATCTCCCAGAAGCAGTTAACATCATGGAGGACAGGTATTCTTGAGCCACCTTGAAAGGATGCAACCCCAAAGGTAAAGTGATCCCATAACCAGAAGCTCAGAGGTAGGAGGAGATCAGAAGTAGGGAGAGGGGAACCATAGGTGGTCAATAGGAGGGTGAGCCCTAAGTCAGGGAATGAGACGGTGGGCAGTGCCTGATGCCCCTTTAGGGAAAGGATATCTCCTAAGACCTCCAAAACACACACACAGAGAGAGAGAGAGAGAGAAAGCACCAGTATTTGAGTTTTGACACCCAGAGGGCATCAGCCCCAGAATTCAACTGCATTAATATCAGATTAAAACCACAAAGAACCAGCAGCAGCACCATAAGTGGCAGAAGAGAAAAGAAACAGCAAGAAAGAGAAATCACAGAACAAAGGACACTCTACCCTTCCCCACTGCAAGTTCCCGAGGCTGGATCAGACCTCGAAGTTCTGAATTGGAAGAAAACTTGAAATTTTGATTTGGATCATAATATTTTAATACCAGAAAGCAAGACTAAAATACCCAAAAGTGACCAAACACCTATGGAATCTTCCAGGGACAGGGAAGGAAAAGCCGAAAGAACCTGTTTGAAAAGCAATGGTGAGCAGGAATAACGTGACTCTCTGCTTCTCCCCAGTGAGTCCAGCCCATTCAATCCGCCATTACACATGCGTTATCCTGCTGAGTCCTCACGAGACCCAAGGAGGGTGGCCTTCACTGCAAGCCCGACTGAAAGGGACTGAGTGCAGCTTCATGGGTACCAAGTCACAGCACCCAGTGTGCCAGCCTTCCCGGAGCCCCTGGCACTGCTCTGCACCACCGCCTCACGTGTGGGTAACGTGAAGGGCAAGCCGGTAGGTGGGCAGCAGAAACCATGGGAGGATAATGCAAAGCACCGTTGCAGAGAATTTGCTTTGCTGGGTAGTGGCTTCCCGGGAAAACCACAGCTACAGGGAGGATTAGCAATCAGGGATGGGATGGTTAGTGCAGAGGCGCTGGCAGAAAACGTAACTGTGAAAGCTGAAAGCCCAGCAGAGAAAAGCCCAGGCCACCAAGAGTCTGTTTATTCACCCACTGCAGTGGTTCTTAATCTTGCTGGTACACTGGAATCACCTGGGAGCTCTTTAAAATCCTGATGCCTGGGCCCTAAACTCAGAGACGCTAGACACTGGAATTTTTTTTTTTTTTTTAAGCTCCCTGGATGATTCTAATGTGCAACCCAGGTTGAGAACCGCAGCTTGACTGCGATGGATTTTCTTACTTCCATTTGGGGGAAAAAAAAGGAAAAAGAAAAACGTTTCGTCTCAATTACAAATGTCAACTCCAGGAATGTTTGGGTGAGCATGAACCTCAACCCTGAAAAGTAACTTGTACGAAATAGAAACATACTAATGAACATTCAGGCATAGCGTCATCTACTAGGTATAAGTTTAGAGATAGAGAGATTGATCTATCTTCCTGTGCTAGTGGTAAAATTTATTTTTTATTTATTTAAAAGTGTTCTTCCTGCATTTGGCGGAAATGGTCATCAGTTCATCTTATCTACACTTACCTGGTCCCCCTTCTAAAAAAACACACGTTTGGGCTTCCCTGGTGGCACAGTGGTTGAAAGTCCGCCTGCCGATGCAGGGGACACAGGTTCGTGCCCCCGGTCCGGGAGGATCCCACACGCCGCGGAGTGGCTGGGCCCGTGAGCCATGGCCGCTGAGCCTGCGCGTCCGGAGCCTGTGCTCCGCAACGGGAGAGGCCACAACAGTGAGAGGCCCGCGTACCGCAAAAAAAAAAAAAAAAAAAAGGAAAGGTCCAGATTCCTCGGCTTGAAGGTTAAGGTCCTTCACAATCTATTTCCATCCTAACTTTCAACCTTTACCTCCCTCTCCCCATATCCTACTCCAGAACAAATTATCTTTCACAGCTAGTAAGTCCACTCACTATCCCAAACTTCCTAAAGCCACCTTTTTTTTCTTCCATGTACTTTTTTTTCATTAAAAAGTATTTTTAACTAATTATTTTTTCCTACTGAAGATAGTAGTGTTTCATCTTAAACTGAAGCAAAAACGTATTTAAATAAACATAGATACATACACTTGTCTTTTCTACTAATAAAAAGACAATGCTGACCATATCATCAACAAGCACAGAGACAGACTCATCCCACTATGGCTCCAACCCTTCACCCCCCTCTGGATCCTTGGCCTTTGCAATGTGACTTGGCTGCTCTACCGACCAAAAGGGGGCACATATTTCCCCACTCCTTCGTCCTCAGTTTGTGACTTGCTTTGAACATTGGGCAGACCTGATACAAGCCAAAGCTTAAAAAGAAGCACTCAGGTGTTTCTACATTTGCTTTTGTTCGTCTGCAATTGCTTGGAGAAAATGCCAGGGCTAGCCCATTGGAGGATGAGAAGCACATGGCCCAATGACCCCAGAGGCCCCAGCCAACAACTGCCAGACTTGTATGTGAGTGAACTCAGCTGAGACCAGAAGAACCTCCCAGCTGAGTCCATCCTAGATCAGCCAACCCTTGAGACCATCATACTAGACAGCCCAAGACCAGAAGAACTGCCCAAACAAACCCAGCCTAAACTGCCATCTTGCTAACTGACAGACAGGCTTAATAAATAACCAATTGTTTTCAGTCACTGAGTTTCAGGATGGTTTGTGGCAATCGATAAATGATACAAGCACTATACTGAAAACTGTATAGTGAAAATTTAAGTGAAAACAACTGGGCAAAGATAAGACTGCAAGACCCATGGGGGCAAGGACTATGTTGGGTGGTTTTCACCACTGCATCCCCTTTGCACAGCCCAGGAACAGTTATAGGTACTCAATAACATATGCTGGATGAGGAAAACATCTGGTAGTAATGGATCCGATGCTGTAACAGTTCTCAGATTGGTCATAAAATCATTAACTTCCAAACTTTTAAAAATATAACTGACCCACTACTATCATTTACTTACCTTTTTTCCTTTCCAAGTCAAAATTCCCAGCTAGCGCACATAAACCAAAAAGGGTTTCTGTAAAAGGCTTTTCCCAAACACGCCGATGACTCTTTGCCCCATCACGTAAAGTTATTTCTCTCCAGCTGCCAGGCTGCTCCTGCAAGACTAGAGTCTAGCCAGTTACAGTAGCTGGTATAAAAGCTAATCTTAGAAAACACACATCACTTCTCCAACCCCATAATTAAGACCAGAAATCTGTAACTGAGACATTCATAAAACTGGGGTTTCCATGTGCCAGCTTTGCCTTAGAGTTCTACACAATGGGCTGGATTTGGGGAAGGCTGCCCAGAATAATCTGATGGGCAGGAGAATGGGCTTCTGAATGGTCAATGGCCAATGGGAGCAGGCCCAAGCCCGTACTTTCCAAATCCTCTTCTCCTAGTTCATGGCTCATTACTTCTCTGTCCACCCTTGATCACTGTTAAGGGCCAGGACTAACCAACTGTCAGCAAATCCATAATAGAAGAACAAATTTCTATGGACAAGGTTAGTAATTGTTTGGCTTTTGGAGTTCTGTCTTTATTAATGTCTCCAGTGGCTAGTTGTAAATGAGAAGTCTTTTAACTTCTCAGAAGGATATTTCTATTTCACCAATTTTAGCTTTCACAGAAGGGACCAGTTTCCAGTCCTGATACTTGGCTTCAAGTCAGAGAGGTTTATGTAGACAGGGCTTATTACTGAGTTCTGATTTATTAACATGCTTATTTAGACACAGTCATAACAAAGACTGGAAAGCTACAGCCTCTCCTTCCCCAAATGCAAACATATACATGTGCTTTACCTCTGACTCCATTTATCTGGACCAAAGTGCTGATATTAGAAGGTCATCCTTGAAGACACCTTAGGAATCTGTCTCTTTGATATAGCCAGAGGATAAAACCACCATATCCACATATGTCTTCAATTGCTGAGATATTCTTTTCCCACCACTTCTCACTGAGGAGAATTTTTCAATCTGTTTAATTCGAGGGAGGAGCCAGGTTGCTATTTTGGGTTTAACTATGAAATATTTATTGAGTTCTAACTTACCAAGAGCTATTTGAAACCCCAGGGCCTTAAGATTGCATCATTTTTATACAAATTGGCTCAGAAATTGATCAGATAATAGGAGGAGCAAAGAGGGAAGGTCACCCTGATTGGAAGGAATGGCAGACCAGGGAGCTTGGAGTATAAGCACCCAGAGGACAGGAAGGGCAGCTTTGGCATGCTTCATTCACTGTTACAGGCATAGCATGTGAAAACTGAAAAGTACCTTAGAGATCATATATTGCAAACTTTGCATTTTATATGAGGAAATTAGGCCCAGAGAGTTTAAGTGATCTACCCAAGGTCACACAGCAAGTCGGGAAGACTCAAGATAGATTTTCTTCAGCAAATAACCATGAGTACCATCTACAAAGACAGGGCAGTATTACAGGGTTTGATGTTGTAGTTACAAGCCAGAGTACAGAATCCCAAATGTTCTTACCTCTGGGGCCAAACTCAGTGCACACATACCAGTAGCATTTCTCATTATACATTAGCTCCCAGCAGTGAAGAACTCATGATTTAGAGCAAGGGTTCTCAATCTCAGCACTATTGACATTTTGGCCCAGATAATTCATTGTTGGGTAGGGGTCTGGGGCTGTCCTGTGCATTACAAAACGTCTTGCAGTATCCCTAGCCTCTACCCACTAGATGCCAGTAGCATCTAGTTTGGTTCTCCAGACACTGTCAAATGTCCCCTAAGGACCAAAATTGCCCCAGTTTAGAACCACTGATTTAAAGAAAAATTAATCTGACACCTGTTCAAGGCCCCACATAAGCATCATTGAGCTGAATGACATATTTGTATGAATGGTGAGGAAGGTAGAAAGACCTAGAGAGTTAAAGAGGAAGACTGGATATCACCATAGTATTCTCCAGTGCCTAGAACTATGCTTGGTACAAAACACTTACATTCCATCTTCTTAGAAATTAATATAATTAATAATTATTATTTATTATTAATAAGTGTTAACGATTATTTTTATTATTAATAATACATGTTCACTTATTAATAAAAATCTTCTGAATGCTTAAAGTTTACATTCAAATCATTTTCTTTCATTTTTCTTACTCCTCATGTACAGTGGGTATTCTTTTCCTAATGGTCACTGCAGTTCTTCTTTTAAAAAATCATAGCCCAAAGAGTACACAAATATCGAGTAAAAATAATCCCCCAAATAACAATTCTAAAAAGAAACCTCATTCACATTTGATCCCTTACTAAATCAAAATCCACTTGGATAAATGTGCCAACATCTGAGGTAGATTAGCTTGCATTAGGGCAATCAGATTACTTTCCTACCACCCAGCCCCTAGGTAATAAGGACAGAAGTGGTTAAAAGGGGTAGAGAGGAAGGATGGGATGTGGGCACTGCAGAGTACCAGTTTCATTTCATTTCAAACCCCCAGTATGAAGCAACTCCAAAGTCCTAGGGAATGTAGTGATCTATAACTTGGTTGCGGTACCAACTTGAGGCTGGCGTGTCTGAGGAACTGGTGAAAGGAGCCCAGCCAGCTGACCAGGACCACACTGGACTCAGCTCCATCACTCACAGATGACATGTACGAAGTGATTCTGGTAGGTGATTTTTAAAAACTTGTTTCTCTGTGAAAAATTGCTATCAAGCGAGGAATGAAACCTCAGGGAAAGTTGGAAAGGCAGTTAACTGCAGTTAATGAGCGACGGCAACCAGAGAAACATTGGCCTCTCAAGGGAAATGAGAATTAAGAGGAAATCAAGGAGTTGTACAAACATTCTCTTATTCTCACTTTATTCTCAAATTTAGGGAGTCAGAAAGTTCTGGAGCACAGTCCTCTGGGTTGTCTACTGTGAACTCTCACTTACCCAGGAGCACATGAGTGAGGGTCCAGCCTGAGGGGCTCTGACGTTGCGGGCTGGGTGGTAGGTAGGAGAGGCGGTAGGTGGAAGCCCCAGAAAGAGGTTTGCTTGGCGACTCTGCCTTTCCAGCGCTGCCTTCCCAAGCAGCTCTCGCTTAACTCTAGGGTGTCGGGTACCAAAGAGATACCTAGAGTCAGGGATGGACATCAGGTGTTCTGTCTTGCCCCGTAGAAGCACATCAGCTATGGAAGGATGCTAATGTCAGGAAAATAGACCCGACATGGAGAGGCCTGGCAGCATCACTCCAGGGACTTAGAAGGAGGCCAAAAGATGCCTGTTCTCCTGAAGACTCACTGGCCAGGGTGATGGCTGTGCTTTCCAAGGCTCATCAAGCTGTTCTGATCTCCTTCCCTGCTAGTGCTACCACTGAGGCCCAAAGAAGCCAGACCCATCAATGCCCTGGGCTGTGCAATTTCCCGCCACACGTCCCTTCCCTAGAACCTGGAGGAAGAGACCAGCTGCATATCTTATTTCAAAGGGGCTAGGGAGTGAACTGCCTGCTTGGAGGCGCTCCCAACAGCTCCAAATCTCTGACAAACCATGGCTCCCACATGAGCCAGCAGGAAGGTATTCACACTTGGTTCTACCAGCAGTCACCAAGCTGGACAGAACCCCACAGTTGTCCTTCTTCAGAAAAGTTTGCCCTTCCATGATGTACCAGGTGCTTTATATATTGTCTTATTTATATGTTGTAACAGCCTTCCCCATAACGACATGGCAAAGTGCATATTTATAAGTGAGAAAACTAGGGTTAGGAGAAGGTAAGTAATTTGTCCAAGGTTGCACCAACATGTAAGTGATCTGGCTGAGATAGAACCAAGCCTAAGTCCTGTGCTCTCTCCGTGACAGCAAAGGATGTCTAAGACCCAAGAAAGATGCAGTGTTTAGGTCAAGACTGAGCCTCTCCTGCCTGACTTGTTCTGGGACAGACGTGGAAAATTCCACTGGGGCTGCATCTCTCCATGCCACCTGCCACATGGTGGTTTCTGTGGCACGCCAAGAGCATCCTCAAAAGTGGCTATGAGGATTGCTGCCCTCTGGATCTGGACTTCCCACCGCACACAACCTGGGACCTCCAGAGATTCAATGCAGACAGTCAGCCCCCCAACCCAACACAAGACCTCACAATCAGAGTCTGTGGGCCCCTTCTTAGAGTTGGGGACAAACAGGTAGCCTTAGCCTAACTACTGGTGCAGAGAGCTTCATTTATGTTTCCTATGGTTTCTATAACAAACTACCACAAACCTAGTGACTTAAAACAGCACAGATTTATTTTCTTACGTGTCTGTAGGGGAGAAGTGGGCATGGGTCTCACTGGGCTAAAATCAAGGTGTCAGCAGGGTTGCATTCCTTCGTGGAGGCTCTAGCAGAGAATCTGTTTCCTTGCCTTTTGCAGCTCCTGGAAGCTGCCTGCATTCCTTGGCTGTTGGCCCCATTCCTCAGCTCATTCCTCACTCCTCACAGCAGGCTGAATCCTTCTCACATGGCATCCCTCTTCTTCCACAGAAACACCACCTTCTGAATCTCTTCTGTCTCCCTCTTCCACTTTGAAGGACCTTTGTGATTCAATTGGGTCCACACAGAAAACTCAGAATAATCTCCCCATCTCAAGGTCCGTAACTTAATCACTTCTGCAAAGTCCCTTTTGCCACGAAAAGAAATATAACAGGTTCCGGGGATTAGGACGCAGACATCTTTGGGGAGTGGGCATACCCCATAAGCCCAAAAACCTCTCCTCCAGTCATTTTCACACACGGAGTGCAGACATTTTGACAACTCTTGCCCAGGGCCACCCTGGACAGTGAGAAAGTTGAGGATGGGACCTCTCCTGTCTTATTAACCAGTGCCTGACACATGGAAGGCAGTCCATGGGATCTGATGTAGGAAGAAGTGCCCACCGTGGCCAACAAACCAGCCTCTCCCAGTTGCCTTTAAATCCAGTGACCTTAGATGACTCACATCTGCCTCCTGTCTGACTGCTCACTCTGAGACACAGCCATCCTGACCATGACTCCCCATCAGCACAGAGCATGGGCTGCATTCACCCACCAGAGTCTCTCAGCCTTCAGTAGGGGCAATGCCATTTGTGGTGACAAGTTTGCAAAAACTGAGATATTGCCCTGGAAGACTCTGAGAAAGCCTCAGAAACATGCTGCTGTCTCACCCCAGCATCTCACATGCTTAAATCAACACGTGAAGTATCTCTCCACCCTGGTAGCATTGGGCTGGCTCTACATGTAAAGGCCCTCAGGGTAAAATTCAAAATGTTCAAAGTACAAAATAAGCCTGGCAAGTGGTTTTGTAAAGGGAGGGATGCAATGCCCCCTGCACTCCTCTCTAGCATCCCCTCTGGCACCTTCCGGTCATAATGAACAAGCACATCACACCCTTACCCCCAAGATTTTGCACAATGCTTTAGTGAATTAACCCCACTTTTGAGATGAGCAAACTGAGCCTCCGGACAGACTAAGAACTTGCCCAAGGCCATCTATCTTATAAATGGGAGAGCCCAGTGTTAACCCTATCTGACTCTCAAACCTGATGTGCTCTCTACCTCATTACACAGCCTCCCAACACGGTATGATGATCCTGGCCACTATTCATGCCCCGGGGCCTCACCAGGTGACCAGGAGTGTCCAACTACACACAGGGCTGCCTGGGCCCAGCTTTGAATGTTAGGATCAAAAACCTTGTGATGAAAATCGTCATTTCTAGGGTCGCATTCCCTCAAGATTCGCACGTACAGTAGAAGGGATTTCGTTAGACAACTGGAAGAACTTGCCCAAACACGAAGGACTGGGTAAGACCATTGGATTAAATTTTCCAAACGTAAGAAGAATGAGACGCTGGAATGGAATTATTGAGGTGTCTTTGGAATCTTTCACAATACAGTCCACAGATCCAGTAGCTAACTAACGCTGTTCACGGATAAAAACTAAAAACAAACAAACAAACAAAAACCCGCCTGTGTCTTCTTCCCTAACCCTGTCCTATCATTCACCCTCGAAGCCCCACAAGTCCCAGGTGCCCGGATTGAGGAAGAAGAGGGGGAGGTTAACTGTCACCACCTCTCAGAGGAAAACAAACCCCAGAGTCCACAATCTGTGGCTCTCAAACTTTAGCAGGCATCAGAATCACTAGGAGGGCTTCTTATAATGGGGATTGCTGGCCCCAGCCCCAGAGTTTCTGACTCGGTAGGTGTGAGGTGGGGTCTGAGATTCTGCTTTGCTAACAAGTGCCCAAGTGATGCTGAGGCTCCTGGCTAGAGGACCACACTCTGGTAACTGCCCATCTGAGTTTCATTGGCCTCCATCCTTATACACAGCTGGATTAAGAAGGGATCTAGGCTTCCTCCCAGCCCTAAGGTGTGCCCCAGGGTCTATAGGATGACCAAGCACTCCTTTACCAGCTTTTCTTAGAATAGTCTCTCCAAATCTTGCTGGGCCTGTGATCTTTCACCGAAGAGGCACTAGCCTGCCATCACAGCTGAGATTACGTCTTTTGTTTTCTCTGAAAAGACACGAATCTTGAGCGCTCGCAGAGGATGTGAGCCATCTGTATAGCAAGCTGCCACCGGCTTGGCACTGAAGTTTGCTTAACCTCTGCTCAGCTGCCGTCTTCTGAGGATTTTCTTGTCCCGCCCTTGGCCAGGCTCATGTGTTTCAAGTTCAGTCCTGAGAAGTCTCTCATTCACCAGGTGGAGGAATCTGGGCTTCTCCCCTGCACGTGCCCCTTCTGGAGTCCCCTCTTCCGCTGCTCCCCAACTCACAGCAGAGGCAGTGGACCAGGGAGCAGGGATGGCCCGAACCGGCTGTCCCAGCAGCGAGGGGTATTTATCACCACAGTGTCTGGAACTGTCGACACATGATAATAAAATGCGGTTTGTTTTCTTACTGTTTTTGAATTCTCTGCAGACACTGTACTCCCCTTTCCCCCTCCCCCTCCCCTGTGCCCTGCACCTGCAGACGGCTCCCACCCAGCCCGTCCTTGGTCCACCGAGGCCACACAGGGTTGCTATTCTAGAAGCCTTGAAGTTGAGCACCATTCCTAAAAGGGCCATTGTCACAATGTCCCCTGGGAGCAGGTCTAGACCCCATTCCCCTTTTGTTGTCCCTTCCACCACCTCCACCTCCATCCGACACCGTCCAGCCTCAGGACCCTAGAATCACTCTTACTCATGTCCGTTTGTTGTTCCTTCACTCCCCACGCCACCAACCATCAAAACCTGCCCAACCTCCTGCCTAAATGGCTAAGTGATCTGCCAAACCCTTTCTCCCTAAGGCCTTCATGGAAAGTCAGGACTTCTCCCAGACCTTGCCACTCCTAAAGCAGCAGGATTTCTAGGTTGAGTGGTGTCCATTTGCAAAAGATTGTATTGCTAATGATGGCGATGAAGTAGTTCAAGGTTCCAAGAAGGGTCAACATGAAAAAGGTAACCTCTGGCCAGGACCCCTCAGATCAGCTGTGTATGTGAACTCTGAATGTCCATCCGATGGCACCAGCCTTCTTTTAATATCTAAACAAATGGCCTGAGCCCCCATCCTATGGGAGTAGAGAACTCTCCTCCAGACTCCTAAGTGGGGGCATGGCAGGGGCACTCATGGTCTCCTGGCCACCTCACATAAATCTTCCCTTCCAGGGACTTCTTGGTCTGTGTTTACCATCTTGCCTCCTGCATTTATGGTTTTCTCTGTGCACCTGTGTGTGTTCCCCTCCCCTCGGACACTACCCCCTACCCCGATTCATTCCCCAAATGAATGGAGAATCACTTTTGTGCATAATCATATTTTGACTGAAGTTTGGAAAAAACATAACAGAAAATAGCTTAAAATTGAATATTGGTCATCAGTGTTCTTAAAGTTGCTATTCTGTTCCCACCACTCTCACCCTCTCTAGCTGGATCTCTTCTCCCAGTTTTCCAGGCTCTAAATCCCTCTGTCTCCCTCTACCCACAAACTGCCAAGGGAAAATGGAAATTTTCTGTTACTTTATTAGATAGACATATTTAAGTCTGAACACTCCCTTCCTAGTGGCTTCGGGGCCTCTTTTTCTCATCTGCTTAATAAGGTTGCCTTAACAAAAAAAACACCTTCCCCTGGCATGAAACCCACTGATCCCACGCACAGAGAAGCTGCAACAGTCATTCCTGTTTTGAAATAGCAAATTTTCCTTCCCTGATATCTAGGCAATTTCCTCTTCTGCCTACAGGCCTCACTTTGATTCCTAAACCATAAGAGGCTTTTCTTGTGCCAATGTGCTTTTCTCAATTACTTACATATATTTTTTCATAATACTGTAAAAACATTTCATATTATTGCAAAACAAAACACATGATCCCATCACTCTTTCAACCATTTTCAAATGCTCCACTCACACATATTTTAAGGTTTCCATGTTTTCCTCTTCTATTTTTTTTTTTTTTTTTTTTTTTTGCGGTACGCGGGCCTCTCACTACTGTGGCCTCTCCCGTTGCGGAGCACAGGCTCCACGCAGGCTCAGCGGCCATGGCTCACGGGCCCAGCCGCTCCGCGGCACGTGGGATCTTCCCGGACCGGGGCACGAATCCGTGTCCCCTGCATCGTCAGGCAGACCCTCAACCACTGCGCCACCAGTGAAGCCCCTCTTCTACTTTTTGATTTGACTGATACTACGAACAACTTTCTGTGTCTTCATTGCTATTGTTTTAACAGCTGCAGAACATTCCATTGACTTATTGCCCCACAGGTTAGCTATACGTCCCCCATCACAAAAACAGGGATCTTACCCAAACGGTGGGAAACAATGCTTGGCACATAACAGGATCTCAATAAATGTTTGTTGAATTGAATGACTGAATGAGTGAATGAGACATTCAGATTGTTTCTAATTTTTTATTTATTTATTTATTTTTGGCCACGCTGCACAGCTTGCAAGATCTTAGTTCCTTGATCAGGGATCGAACCCAGGCCCACGGCAAAGAAAGCACAGAGTGCTCACCACTAGACCGCCAGGGAATTCCCATCTAATTTCTTATTTTTATAGACATGATGCAATAAACATCTTTATGCATACAACACTTTCCTTTAGCTTAATTATATCCCTGATACAATTATTTCCCTGATAATAAAAACAGCAGTAGCGGTGATTATAACAGCTAATATTTACTGAGCAGTTACCACATGCCAGGCTCTGGGCTAAGCACTTTTTACCCCAAATATCACTGACTCCTCAAAAAATCAATTTGGGAAAAGTACTAATTACCCTCCTTTTACAGATGGAAAATGCAAAGATTATCATTTTCCCAAGATCACACAGCTTGTACAGGGCAGAGATGGTATTTGAACTAAGGTCTATCCCACTTGAGATTCTGAGGTCTTAACTATTATAAGGACTTAAACGATGAAAGAGTGAGAACAAGCTTATGACTGTTGGTACATACCACCATGCTGCTTTCAGAAAAAGCTGTGGCTATTTATAGATACCTTATTTTGAAGTATGTCACTTGTAAGGGGCATATACTTGGGTTTTGTTTTCTTATTCAGTCTGACAACTTTCACCTTTCAATTGTAATATTTAGTTCATTAACATTTAATGTAGTAATTGACTCATTTGGATTTAAATATCCCACCTTACTATTTGTTTGCCTTTATCTAAATTGATTTTATCTTTTTTAATTCCATCTTCCCTTTCTATTAGTTGGGTAGGTATATATTCTTTTATTCTTTTTAGAGGTTACCAGAAAAGGGCTTTTATTTTAGAATCTCCTGGCACTCAATAAATACAATTATTGGCACATTTTTTTGCTAGATACTCATTAGTCAACCTAAAATAAATTGTCTCCTCAAGTCCTACATGGCACTGTGGGTCATAGACTCAGGTCCTCCAGAACACGACCGCAGAGTTCCCTGTGCATAGGCAGTGCCAATTTCTGGCATTAAATATTAAGCAGTTTCTGTTGTCCTCAAAGTATAAACAAGCAAGCGAATCACTTGATACCCAGATTCAGATGGCCATCAGTGTAAGACACAACCTGAGCACAGGCTGATGGCAGAGATGGCCTCAAACCCAGCCTACCCTGCCTTGTGCTGGGGTCCCAAACCCCACAAAGACTCTTTCTGGGACATAGAAACATCCTTCCATGATCTGATCCAAAATGTTGTGCAACCTACCTTCAAACATGATATAGTAATCCTTTAATTATTCATTAGAACAGAGGGCATACAAATATTGCTTTTTCTTGGCTTTGGACAATGGTTGTACATGTACATTTGAGATGTTCTCAAAACTTTACGAGTAAAATGAAACCATGTTGCAAAGGGCTGGAGCACAAATGAGCCTGGAAATAGTCTAAAACCTTCCTCCTCCCTCCAAACTGCTGTTAATATATCCAGAGTTTGGGGTGGGAGGCCAACTGTTTAAGACCCCAGGGTATCTATGCATGCACTTCAGCAGTAAAGTAGTCTACGAATTCCTCAAAATTATATCCCTGGAACCTCATTTGTGACCACAAACACAAATAGTGAGAATGGAAAACGTCTTTGGCTGGGAAAGTAAATTGTTTCTGTTCCTTAAGAGTATGATTTTGAATCTGTTAGCAAAGCTTTGCCATCTTGTCTGGAATCAAAAAGGTCAGTACAAGGTTAAGCCCAAGCGAATGGCCCATCCTAAACTGAAATAAACACAACACAACCCAGGGCTATGTGCAATGTTATTCTTTCACCTTCCTCCTGGGATTTCAGAGATTGTGTAAATGGAACACAAAAGAGGATGAAATAATGTAACAGTGTGAAATAATGCCAGGGGAGAAATCTGTTTACTGGAGCATTCAAAGAAGAAATAAAACATCTTTAAACTGTGGATGTACCTACCTCTGCCCCCTAACAACCTCCTCATCCCTCAAAAAGAAAAACAGTTTCTCTTTTCTTTTTTTCCACAAGATTTTTCTCATTTCCAAAACCCTTTCATTCTCCCTCCCTCTCCTATATACACACAGAGAAAGAAACATAAGATGTTAGAATTGAATGGAGGAGCTGGAGAATCAGCAAAGCCAGTGCTTTTCAAACTTGTTTTAAACCAAAGGATCTGATTATTGACTAAAACATATTTATAAGCTATATTAGCTATGGCTGCAATGATGCTGTGTAACAAACCACCCCCAAAGAGAATGCTTTTTTTTTTTTTTTTTTCCCACGGTAGTCGGGCCTCTCTCTCACTGTTGCGGCCTCTCCCGTCGTGGAGCACAGGCTCCGGACACGCAGGCTCAGCGGCCATGGCTCACGGGCCCAGCCGCTCCGCGGCATGCGGGATCTTCCCGGACCGGGGCACGAACCCGCGTCCCCTGCATCGGCAGGCGGACTCTCAACCACTGCGCCACCAGGGAAGCCCTAGAATGCTTTTAACAACATTTATGACTTGGCTGGGGAAGTTCTGCTTCAGGCTATGGGTTGGGTTTAGGTCTGCGCCATACATCTCTCATTTTCTTTGCCCAGTGGCTACCTGTGGGCACATTCTTATAGCAAACGGAAGAGCACGAGAGGCAAGCCAAACCAGGCAAATACATGTTTAAAGTCTCTGCTAACATCACATCCTCTCACATTCCATAAATAATTCAAAAGTAAGTCACATGGCCAAGCCCCAAACCAGTAGGACAGGAGAATGTGGTCTGCTCCAAGG
The DNA here is from genome assembly GCF_963924675.1 of Phocoena phocoena. Classification (NCBI taxonomy): domain Eukaryota; kingdom Metazoa; phylum Chordata; class Mammalia; order Artiodactyla; family Phocoenidae; genus Phocoena; species Phocoena phocoena. Next base: position 31,301,589 of record NC_089221.1, on the reverse strand, counting down.
GAGAGAGATAGGGAGTGACTTCTTTGCTGACCAGTAATCCAATCTATCACAGAAACCAAATATATAAAGTAGACACAAGTGGCTCTCTGCTAGTTGAGTTAGAGATGTGGGGAGCCTGGACCCCATGCCCTTCGCAACCCCAAACTCCCAACGAGTCCTCTAACAACACCTAGGGCTTCAAGCAACACAGCATGAAATGTAAGGCAACCTGCTCATTTTACAGATGAGAAAGCTGAGGTGCAAATAATTACAATAACTTGTCCACCATCTGAGGAGTGTCAGGCATGAGGCCACCAGTGAGAAGACCCTTTCTACAAGTTTTCAGATCTGATGACAACTGGTCATTTTTCAGTCTCTAGTCATAGTTACAGAGATTACAGCAGTTACATAGTTTACAATTTGTGTAAATTGCTTGCAACTGGAGAAAATATTCACAAACCAGGTAACAAAGTAAATAAAGAAAAAAAAGGAGTGGAGAATATGATTCTAACTACCAAATCTCCAACCACTCATTTCACAGCACAAAACTCAAACCCAACTACTTCTTTTCCCGCCACCCATGTATATGTGATGTAGATTAGAGCAGTGACAGGCCAATGGGAGAGCATACAGTCAAGCCAAATTCTAAATGCATCTTTGATAAAGAAAATTTGCAAATTACAAAATAAAAATAAGATCATAATTCTATCTGTTGGTAAATGAAGGCTTCAGAAGCCAGAGTATTAGGAAGAGGGTGGCCTGATAACTGTGTAACTAGAGACAAGCTGAGGGCATGCCAAAGGCTGGACATCTCTCGTACTCATCCTTGATTTCACAGTCATGGGCTGGGTAAGGCTGCAAACACCTGGCCCTCTTCGGGATCCTGGTGTACCTCTGGCTTCACTCTGGTGTCCCATTAAATGGCTTCTTTTCTTGGCACTGACCCTCCTCTCTGCTCCTGGTATCTACTGCTAAATCCTCCAGCTGGACCTAGAGGTCTCTTTGGTGGTCAACATCCTCAGGCTATAGGTGTTCCCTCTAGTGCCTCTAGTGCTTAGGAGTTACAGTGTTGAGGAAGCTTCTACCCTCTATAGTGAATCCCTTATTCCACGTCGCTCAGAGTAGCTGTGCTTTCTTGATCAAATGCTAACTAATACAACCAGCAATTCCCATGGCCTCAGGCAATGCAAACAAAGACCCTTCTGTCTTTGCTTCCCATGTGGTTCCTCTGAACAGCTTTTCCTCCTAGTTTCTACTTTCTTGACTGAACTTTGATCACCACCATCACCATCGATCACAAACATCTCTTATCACCACTACTACCACCAACACTACTGTCATGGTCACCACTACAACCACTACCAAACCACCATCACCATTACCAAAACCACCACTACGACCATCACCACCACCACCACTGTCACCACTGCAGGCACCTGCTGCCACCGCCACAACAAATACCCCTGCCTTATCTCCCTTAATTTTCACAGCAATAGAATCATCTAGACAACATTATTCCTATTTTACAAATGAGGAGCTGAGGCCCAGAGAGATTAAGTAACTTGTCAGCAGCCAAGGAGAGATTTATTTTTTTTTAAGATTTATTTATTTAATTTATTTTTGGCTGCGTCGGGTCTTAGTTGCAGCACGCAGGATCTTCGCCGAGGCCTGCGGGATCTTTTGTGGCAGAGTGCGGGCTCTTCCTTGTGGTGCGCAGGCTTCTCTCTAGTGTGGCGTGTGGGTTCTCTCTTCTCTAGTTGTGGCACCCAGGCTCCGGGGTGCATGGGCTCTGTAGTTTGTGGCATGCAGGCTCTCTTGTTGAGGCGCGCAGGCTCAGTAGTTGTGGCGCGTGGGCTTAGTTGCCCCGCGGCATGTGGGATGTTAGTTCCCTGACCAGCGCTCGAACCCATGTCCCCTGAATTGTAAGGTGGATTCTTTACCACTGGACCACCAGGGAAGTCCCCAAGGAGAGATTTAAACCCAGCTCTGACTCCAAGTCCCCTCTTCCTTCACTCCACTGCACAGCCTCTAAGACTATGTTTAACAGAGCAGAAGAGGGTAGTGCCAAGAAGCAAAAGGGACAGGAAGAAGCAAAACTGGGCTGATCAAGAGAGGAAGAGCAGAGAAACAGCAGCTAGAAGGCATGAGGCAAGCAAAGAAGGGATGGATTCAGATAAGTCCCTCAGAGCAGAGCTGGGGCGCGGGTGGGAAACACCAACCACCTGGTAGCAGCAGCTCTGACCCAGAGCCTGCCTGAGGTTCCAAGAGGAAGTGGCCTTGCTTTTGCTGAGCCAAAGACAGAGTCCCAGAGGAAAGCTTGCCCACTGCATGGAGGACAGAAATCAGGTCTGTTCTGGCCTCCAAAGGAACGGCCAATGAGTTCAAAGGGGGAGGGGTAATAAATGACCACGAGAATCACCTGCAATGCCCACTGATTGCCTTAGCCAGAGTGGTTCTCAGCCCTGACTACACCTCAGAAGCATCTAGAGAGTTCTAAAACTTACTAACGCCCAAGCTCCACCCTCAAAACCTCTCTTACCTTTTTTTTTTTGTGCCCCGCCCCGACCCCGCCCCTCTCTTACCTTTTTAACATTCCCCAGTTCATCCTAACATGCAAGAAGGACTGAGAAGCAACGTGTTGAAGCGCCACAACCCTGAGCTCATGATTTTCTTCCATTTGAGTCCCCAGAATTCTCTCACACTCTAGTACGATTTAGTTGGACTCTTGAACAAAGTGACTCTGGGTATTAGATGGTGGTAAAGGAGACGAAAGAAAATGTTCTGTACCAGAAGGGAGAAAAAGGTGAGCCTAATTTTAGACCGAGGCATCGACCTGCTTTTTAATTGGGGGTGAAAGAAATCAAGAATTAATCTACAAGCTGAAGCAGTAAGAAAAGGTACGTGGGCTGGAGGGGAGCCCTGCGGATGGAGTGAGGTGCTGCCCTGTCCCCCGACTCAATGTGAAGTTGCCTTATTTTCTACAATATCCAAGGCTTCATGGAACAAGAGAAATTATAAACAACTAGTGACTGTTAGCATTTGCCAAACACTTATTATGGGCCAGGTACTGTGCTAAGTTCTTTAATTATGATAACTCTTAATTCTCAAGGTAACCCTATGTGGTGGATGCTAACATTTTCCCCATGATACAGATGAAGAAACTAAAGCACAGAGAGGCCAAAGAACTTGCCCAAGCTCACAGAAGGGTCAGAACTGTGATGGCATCCCAGGAATATGCCTCCTAAATCCGTACTCCTAACACTACACCATCCAGCATGTCAACCCCCATGGGCCCTGTGGTGGGTAATATTATCCCCATTTTACAGGTGGAAAGACTGAGGTTTAAGAAACTTTCTCAAGCTGCCACATCACCTCACTAGCACAGCCTGGATTGGGACCCTCCACAGGTAGAAATATACCAGATGCGTTCAGAAGCAGTTTAGCCTAGAGGCAGAGAAATGTTTCTAAATGCCCAGTTCTTCCCCCAACACCACCCTACCCTTCACACTCAGAGAATACACAGAAATCACATGCAATGATACTTCTAAATAACTGCATTTTAAAAAATCTACCCAAGACCCAAACCAACACTAGCGTGTGTGCCGAGTCTGAAAATGACACCTAAGTAGAAGGAAAGGGTGAATCCAGCCATGCTCTAGGCTGGGCAAAACATCTCAGATGATTTGTTTCAAACATTTTGCAATTGGCAAGACCCAAACCACATTTTTCAAAGCATTCTCTTCTCCACTCCCCCACCACTCACTGCCCTGCTTTACATTGTAAGCCCATGTGTATTTCCCCAAAAATGTAATCCATATGTCTCTGATCCGTTTACACTTAACTCATCAAATTGTTGTTCGCTCAGAGTTGTTTGCTGTTCATGAAGCCTTCTGAGACTGTCTGTGAGGCCTTCAAAAGGCTCTTTCGGCCTCTTTTCTTAGAAACAGGAAGCTACATTTAGCCAAGGGCAAATTGAAAATGTTGGCAACTGGAGGAAAGAAGCTCCAGGACCAAAAAGTTTGTTCTTTGCTCCCATGGCAGAACAGCAAGGAGGGTCCCCCTAAGGAGGTATTTCAAGGTCCTGCGTACTTGCTCTTGGTGAAACATCAAGGCCAGGGTTGGTCTAATTTTGTCTTCAGCCACATTCACAGCCCCTCTGTTGCCACAGCCCCTGAGTTGGCTCTGGAATGGAACAGGGAACTGGCAGTGCGTCCCTGACCTGGTCATCAGTGATCTGATGGTATCGACTGCTTTGGTGGAACTAAACCCCACATACTGGACTTCTATCTCGGTAGGTAAAGATCTTGCAAGTTCTACTTTTACATCTGCCTTAAAAAAACACCCATGCATATAAACAACAAACACTTCTTAAAACAAACCATTACATCTGATATGTTTTTTGGCTTTTGCCAAAGGTTCTAGTTTTGTGTTTGGTTGTTGGGGGGGGGGGGGTTTGTTTTTTTTTGCAGTACGCGGGCCTCCCGCTGTTGTGGCCTCTCGTGTTGCGGAACACAGGCTCCGGACGCGCAGGCTCAGCGGCCATGGTTCACGGGCCCAGCCGCTCCGCGGCATGTGGGATCCTCCCGGACAGGGGCACGAACCCGCTTCCCCTGCATCGGCAGGCGGACTCTCAACCACTGCGCCACCAGGGAAGCTTTAATTGCCTAAGTTTAGCTAACTTCTGTCCTTTGGGAAAACCGATCTATGTAAATGGGATTTATCTAAAGAGGCTCTAGCCATTCACATGTGTTTTACATTTTCTAATCATCCTGAGCTCTGTACGGAGTGAGCAGACTGAGAAAATGATGGCGGTCTCATTTCAACATCAATTTTTATCCTTTCTATCTCCCAAGAATACAAATGATGGCTGAAGAGAATCTCACTTCCTATTTCCAGACAATCAGAAGCTGGTATTTATGGGAACCCTGGCAGTGTGTGAAGTTGATTGAGGGGATGGAAGGCTCAAAGGGAAATAGCAACTCTCTAAGATGTCCACATTCTCAAAGTTGACCAAAACGTTAGTGAAGATTCATTTTAAATACCCTAAGCCCCTGATTAAATTAAATATGACCAACATTTAAGAAATGCCAACTGTATGAGTCTTCTAGTATTGTGTAATAAATCAGCACAACTTTAGTGGCTTAACACAACATACATTTGCCATCCCACAGTCTCCATGGGTCAGGAGTCCAGGCGTGGCTAAACTGGGTCTCTACTCAGGCTCTCAAAAAGTTGCAGTTAAGGTGTCAGCCAGTCTACATCCCCATCCAGAGGCTTGACAGGGGAAGGATCCACTTCCAAGTTCATTCAGGTTGTTGGCAGAGGTCACTTCCTTGTAACTGTAGGTATCCCCATTTTCTTGATAGCTGATGGCCATGAACTGTTCTCAACTCCTTGAGGCCACCCTCGGGTCCTTGCCATGCAGACCCGTGTTCTTAAAACATGGCTAATTATTTCTTCACAGCCAGCAGGAGAATCTCTTCCTTCAGGAAGGGCCCAGTCTGTCTTCAAGGGCCTTCACCTAATTAGGACAGGCCAACCCTGTATATATCTCCCTTTTGATTAACTCAGAATCAACTGATTTGGGACTTAAATTACATTTTCAAAACCCCTTACCTTAGCCACATAATATAACCTAGTGGGGGCAAGACACCTGTCATATTAAAAGGCTCCATCCACACTCAAGGAGAAGTGTGTATGCCGGAGGGTAGGAATCTTGGAGGCCACCTTAGATTTCTGCACACCACACCTACTATGTGCAAAGGTATGGTGATACATAAGGTATGAAGCCTACCTTCACAAAACTCACACCTAAATAAAGGCAGTGGATATGCAACAAATAATGACTACTCCCTGAGATATGTTTTGTAATAGAGATACGTTCAATGTTCAGAAACAACACAAAGGTGGTCATATAGAAGCTGGGATTTGTAAGTTGACTAGAAGTTCAGGAGTCAAGCCTGTATGGGGAAAAGGGGGTTAAGTAGGATTGGGCTGAAACAGTGTGGTGAGATTAAGAAATTATCAGGAATTTGATTTTCTTAAGAGTTCAGCAAATGTGCTGAGCATTTTTATTTGTTTTATTTTGACTTACTTATCTTCTTAAAAAAAGTAAGAAAATTAATTGCCTTAAAGCCTGGTTGATGGACCATGTGTATGTGTATGTGATATGTTGCATGTGACCCATCCACTTACAGCAGTCATGAGAATAACACTGAAGGGAAAATGTATAATAAATTAACACCCCAGCTGCTATGGACTGAATATTTGCGTTCCTTCAAAATTCATACACTGAAGCTCTAATCCCCAGAGACTGTATTTGGAAGTGGTCTCTGAGAAGTAATTAGGTCATGAGGGTAGAACCCTCATAGTGGTATTAGTGCCCTTATAAAAAGAAACATAAGAGAAATGATCTCTCTCTGCCACGTGAGGATACAGCAAGGAAGCGGCCATCTGTAAACCAGGAAGAGGCCCTCACCAGAACTTGACCGTGCCGGCACCCTATCTCAGACTTCCAAACTCCAGAACTATAGAAATAACTGTTGTTTAAGCCACCCAGTCTATTTTATCTAATTATAGCAGCCCAAACTGATTAAGACATCAGCCCTATGAGAAAATGTGCTCCTGGGTCTCCTTCAGAATATGTGGACCTTTTACAGTCAGAAGCTTCCCTTGAAATAATGTTTCATTCCAGAAAGGTGGAAATGAGTCCGGACCTACATGCATAACAATAGGAAAAGCCAAGGCAATTTCTGTATCCCGAGCACAAAAACAGCAACCAAAGTTGGACATAAAGCCAGGCCAATCCCAGTGCCTGAGGCAACACATGCTGAACTGCAGCCCACATCCTGGCACTTTTGTAACTTGAAACAGGATTCACTTTTGAAGCTTGAAGCCTTCTGACTCTTCCATCACAATATATAAACACAGGCCAGAAAGAAAATGCCTCTAAAAAGTACAGTAGCCTTTATGGCAACTCCAAAACACCTCTCGAACCACTAGGAAGATGACAGTACTATAAACGAAAACGTAATCATCCTGCAGACAGTTTAGGTCCACGTGTTTCACTTCCACTGCCAAGTCTGACTGTGGGGTATTTTCTGATTACTCAGACCTGCTCAGGTCAGCCTGACTCTCTGGGGCCCTTCTGACAAGCCACAAAGCAGAGGGGAAATCACCTTAGATATGACATTAGGAGACCTGGGTTCCAGATTCAATTCAATTCAATTTTTTCTTTCATTTTCCCAGGATTGTTGGAGGACATGTGAGTTTCCCACTTACTGGATAAGTGAGTTTTCCAGACAACAGAAAAACTTGCTAGCTACAAGATGTTTGCACTTTATTGTTTAAACATGGGAAATTCTCCTAAGATATGGTACATATTAAGAGATGGGCCCTGGGGCCAGGATGTCTGGGTTTGAAACCCAGCTCCAACACATGCTCACTGCGTGACACTGGGCAAGGGACTTAACTTCTCTGTGTCTCTGGGGATAGTCTCTACTTCATAAACTAGTGCTGAGGGTTAAATAAGTTAACAACATAAAATACTAGAACAGTACGTGGCAATACTAATCATTTCAATTATTATGGATATTATGATAAAACAGAATATAAAATATAAAAGATAAGAGGGACTTTTCTTCTCAGGGTCATTGTCATAAACACCAAGCAAAATACTGTAGGCATATGTACATACCATATATTATATACTACGATACACCCACTCTCACTAAATACACATACACACACACACACACACATGCACGCATATAAAAATACATAAAAGCATGCCTTTGTGACCCACTGGAATAAATTAGGAAGGGCACATCTACCCTAAATGACCTCAGATGGTGGTTTTTAATGACTTGTGTTTGTCTTTTTTTAACATCTTAGCCTCCCCTCTCATTGGTCTAACTGCTACCAGTCATGTCTGGCTATGTTTGTGTCTTCCCCGTCTGAGTTGTTCTATTTTTCTATGACTGGGAAACCAGATTACAAAGCTCGCTAGAACTGTGATCAGAATAAGAGCACAGAGATCTGAATGAGAGTCTTACAGGCTCCATTATGAACTAAACGAATGGGCTTAAACATTTGGGCATCGTGTCACCTATTTTGATTGAACAGAACAGTGTTTAGCTTGCTTTCTGGATCTTGAACATATTCTAAATGTGGTTTTCAGCTACATTCACGGGGCCTTCATGCTCTGTGAGCACATCTCCAAGACCTCCGTGGTGGAGAAGGGAAAGAGAAAGGTTCATCCAGTGGGGCTCCAAGCCCTCCCCTTCCGCTTCAACCATGGAAGCTATGATATTTTATATAATGGGATTCTGTATACAGTACCATTTGAAAAAAGGATTCCACTACTAAACCAATAAAGTTGACAGCTACGGTTCTACATTGTCATGTTTGCCAGATATTTGACATCTGGACATACGCTCTTCTCTGTATGTTTGAAATATTTCAAATTAAAAAGAGAGAGAGAATCACAAGCTAAACCATCACTAGGAATTAAACATAAGAATTCATACACGATAAATGAGACCAGACATCTATAGAGAGCATTTCCAAATAAGTCACCGTAACTATTATTTATAAAAAATTTTAATGAGATTAGGCTAACCCCATATCCCAGCAGAGAGCCACCAAGTTAAAAGCAAATAAATCTAAAATAAGTTATAATTTTGAGAAGTCTAATGTCAATGATGGTTATAAATAGATGGGAGTGAATTGCATGGTTGGGAAAAGGAGAATTGTTAACAATGATTTGTCAGTGTTTTTCCAGAATTCATCAAAAGAGATTCCAGTAGCTGATGTCAAGTTTCTACTCAGAAACATCCTTTGAGTGAAGGTGGACACATGAGCATGATAGAATTACCTTTCAGCAACATCAAACTCCCTCTTGTTCTAATTCTATCCTTACCACTGTACTAACAAGGATTGTTTTGGCTTCAATAAACAGAATGACACAAAAGTGTCTTCAAAAAGGCTTAAACAAGATCAAAGTTTATTTCTCTCTCATAGTCGTGGAGTCTGGAAGTAGTTAGTCCAGAGCTGGGTCAGCACTTATGATCTCAGGAATCCAGGCTTCTTCTACATTATTGCTCTGCCACGAGTAGCTTCCATTCTCAAGGTCCCTTCTGATCCAAAAGGGCTGCTAGAGCTCCAGACATTATGACTACATTCCAGGCGGCAGGAGGGAGGAAGAGGAGGCAAAGGAAATATGCCTTCTTTTAAGGAGACTTCTTAAAGCTTTCACACACCCTTTCTGTTTACATCGTATTGGTCACAACTTAGTCACATGGCCACACTTAGCTGTGCAGAAGGCTGGCTGGGAAATGTAAACTTTAGACAGTTCTGTGCCCAGCCAAAACTCAGGCACTGTATACTGTGAGAGAAGGGAGAACAGATATTGAATGATAACAAAAGTCTCTACCATGCCAAGTCATCTCCCAATTTCTATTTTGACTTCCAAAGTGAACATGCTCAGTGGAAATACAGTGGTATCCCCGTTATCCACTCTTCCCCTAATTATATTTTTAAAACCTAATTTTAAGTACCTATTATGATTCATGCAATGGAATACTATTCAGCAATAAAAAGGAACAAATTATTAATATATAGAACAACATTGATGAATCTCAAAATAATTACATTGAGTGAACACAGCCAGAACCTCTCCCCACTACAAAAAAAAAAAAAAAAAAAGAGTATGTGTCATATAATTCCATTTAAATAAAATTCTAGAAAATTCAAGCTAATTTATAGTGACAGAAAGCAGAACCATGGCTGTCTGGGAACAATGGAAAAGGGGAGAAATACTGCAAAGGAACACAGGGGACTTTGGAGGTGATGGATACGTTCGTTATCTTGATTGTGGTGATGGTTTGAGGGGTGTATGCATATATCAAAACTCATCAAATGGAAAACTTTAAAAATGTGTAATTGATTCTCATCATTTATACTTCAATAAAGCTGTAAAACACTTTTTTTTAAAAAAAGAACCTATTACATGCATGGCACTATGCTAGGCACTAAGGATATAAAATAAGCTATGAGTCCTCTCTCCAAGGACCTCACAGTCCGGTAAGTTGTTCTGATGAATAAAACAGGTTTATGAGTTTAGATGGGATGAATGGATCCCCCAACACTGAGAACCCCCAATACAGTCTACAAACTGAGGACCAGATCCTGGCTGATACATCCAGCCAACCCCAAAAATCTAGCCTGAAACAGCCCATCAGGCTTAACCATTGTACGGTGAGAAGCAACATACATGTATACACCACACTGTAGATCTATTTTCACATATGACTATGGATACATATGGGGAATAATATTACTACTTTAAAAGTCCCAAAGTTGGGGAGGGATAAATTGGGAGACTGGGATTGACACATACACACTACTATATATAAAACAGATAACTAATAAGGACTTACTCTATAGCACAGGGAACTCTACTCAATACTCTATAATGGCCTATATGGGAAAAGAATCTTAAAAAGAGTGGTTATATGTATATGTATACCTGATTCACTTTGCTGTACACCTGAAACTAACACAACATTATAAATCAACTATACTCCAATTTAAAAAATACCAGAAAAAGAAAAAATAAAATAAAGTCCCAAAGTTAACTGTGTATTTTCCCTTTTAGAAATGAAATTCAATGGCATGCTCCCTTCACTTTTCACATCTGTGCTGCAGAGCCAGGGCGGATAATATGACAAAGCCAAGAAGTTGGCACAAACAGATCTTCAGAAGGAAGAGTCTAGTAAGACAGCTATTTGGAATCTGCTATTTCCAAGGACCAATACTGCTCATGTCTTGGCATCTCTGGGCACTGCTCTTGTACTGTGGGCAATGTTGCAAGGGTGCAGTGCTAAGCTCTGGAAATCTCTGATGTCGGCTCAAGGGCAAATACTACAGATCAAATTCTTGACTCTACTTGATCCTCAATTTTACCCCCTACTTCCTAGGGCTTATGAAGGTTAATAGAACATTTCCTTAGAACTGAAAGCTGTTACTCCTACCTTTTCCCCTTTGAAAAAAAAAAGATCATAAAAGGAAAATGGTTGTCAGAGGTTGGGAGGACGAGGGAGAGATGAATAGGCAGAATGCAGAGGATTTTCAGGGCAGTGAAAATACTCTGTACAATATCATAATGATTGATACATGTCATTAGACATTTGTCCAAATATCTAGAATGTACAACATCGAGAGTGAACCCTAATGTAAACTGTGGACTATGGGTGATGAGGATGTGTCATCAATTGTAACAAATCTACCACTCTGGTGGGGGCTATGGATAACAGGGGCTATGGATGCATGTGTTGGGATAAGGGCATACGGGAAACCTCTGTACCTTCCCCTCAATTTCACTGTGAACCTAAAATTGCCCTAAAAAATGTCTTAATTTAAAAAATTGGCGGGCTTCCCTGGTGGCGCAGTGGTTGAGAGTCTGCCTGCCGATGCAGGGGACACGGGTTTGTGCCCTGGTCTGGGAAGATCCCACATGCCGCAGAGCAACTAAGCCCGTGCGCCACAACTACTAAGCCTGCGCTCTAGAGCCCACCAGCCACAACTACTGAAGCCCTCGCTCCTAGAGCCCATGCTCCGCAACGAGAGAAGCCACGCCGACAAGAGGCCCGCGCACCGCAACGTAGAGTAGCCCCTGTTTGCCTCAACTAGAAAAAGCCCATGAGCAGCAACAAAGACCCAACGTAGCCAAAAATAAATTAATTAAAAAAAAAACAGGTACTAGAAATCATCATTAAAAATAATAATGAGATACTATTCCCCAACATAGTGACCTTTTAAATTACTACAGTAGTAAGGTGCTCATAGAGAGAAGGTGGGAGTATATGTTGGTGTGTTCCTCTAGACAGTAATTCGGTAAGATGCATAATGATCCTTTTGAAGAGTTCTTGACAATGTATGCAGAAACAGTTCCAAAAGATTACACAATAAAGTGTTAACTCCTTTTAAGAAAGTCATTAGCTGCTGTGTAGATAGCGTCAATGTAAAAAAGCAACAAGATTAGCTCAATTCAAAATCCATGTCAAAAAAAAGAAAAAACTTTTTTCCAGTCACCCGTGAGGCCTTTCCTTGTGTGGCCTGAACATCACTGAGTAGGGAGCGTCATACAGAGTTGCATCAGATGCTCCACACAACCCAAAATACCTCCCCCCTCTTATCCTTACCCATACCTAACACCCCTGTATTATTGATTAAGATGCAGAGCCTGGAGTGTCCTCTGGGAAAAGAAAGCAAAAATCCAACTGACCCCCTTTACCCAGAGAGCCCTGAAGGACTGTTGTAAGGTAACCCCATGGGGTTTGTCTGCATGATCGCTGTGGACCTGGTGCGGGTGTGACAAAGGACCATGTGAGATGCACGAGGCAATGAACTCTCATTATGGAAAATTTTCTCAAGAGCCAGTCCTTATTATAAAAAAAAAATCTGGAATAAAGTGATGAATTATTCCATATAAAATCACCAAATCCTAATTCTTTTCAACTGTTGATGTGTTTTTAAAGATCCATGATTCAAAGCACTCCTTTCACCTTTACTCAATCCCCTAATAAAAGCAGACTTGCTCTCCTCCTTAGGCCCAATTTATTGGCATTCGAAGTGTATTGACTTACTAGTATGTGATTGCCCTAATTACACTGGAACTTCCAAAGCCAAGAAACTCTGCTGATGAAAATAATCCCTCCCAAGTGTCTCCTTTCTGACTGGGCACCTCTGTGTATTGAAAACACATTTCAATGCAAACTAGGAAGGACTTCCCTAGTTCTTATCACATTAATTTTGTGGTTTTAACTTTTCAGCTGGAAAGTCAGTTTCTTCCAGAAGTCCTTTTCTTAAATCATTTGAGGATAGCCTGAGGTAGCTCGTCCATGAGAAGGCCCAGAGCAGATGTGGCAGGAAGGAGAGGGGAATCAGGGACAATCTTCAACATTTGTTCTTTAATGACAAGTAGCTTGACCCTCCTGAATAGATCATATGAGTAAACTACTCACTCCTGAAACTCTTGGAAATAATTCTATCAGAAAAAGAAGTCCCTCATTATCATATGGTTTTCATGAGCAGATATTTCTGGGGGGACAGGAGGCAAGTTAAGGACAGAGATATGTCGAAATATGGCTATCAAAACCTAACATTGCAAAGCTTACAAAACACTCATAGCTACAAGCTGGAGTCAGTCCCATCCCCAGTATGTCACAGAGACGTTTCACAACATTTACAACATCACCTCCCGGGCACGTCTACAGCTTGCTCTGTGCCCTCGGACAAGTGCCTCCTTGCCTCTGAGTCTCATCTCTCATCCACAGAAAGACAAGGCTGGACTAGGGGACCGCTACAGTCCATCATGATCTATTCTGTTCTAGAATCCAGTCCACAGAATTACCTTGATGCTCCCCTAGTGGCCGTGCTTTGTCTTGGTGCCTTAATTCTTTATGATATCACTCTTCCCAAGACTCCTCAAGGAAGTGAGCTCTGATTTTTTTCAATACCATGCCCAAAATGCCAAGAGAACCGCTTCAGGTGCATGTTAAGAGTGGTTCGTGGAGAACAGTTGGTAAAAGCCTATTGTCTGTTGATGGACCTTCTGAACACCATCCATGCAGAATGACCCAGAGCTAGAGGTTGATTTTCCCTTCGGGGTACATCTGGCAACGTCTGGAGGTATTTTTGCCACATCCTCGGGGGGAAGGGTATAACGCTCTTGACATCTTGTGGGTAGAAGGCAAAGATGCTGCTAAACATCCTACAATGTACAGGACAGCAACCAACAACAATTATCCAGCCCAAAGTGTTGACAGTGCCGAGGTTGAGAAGACTGGCCAGTCCACAGAATGAGTGGGATGGTGCAGCCAGCTACTCTATCCCCCTAGAGTTGTCTGTGTGCATCTCTCTTCAATTCCACATTCATAAGGTTACTCTGATAGCTAGAAATTGGCCATTGTGGAAGTATTTACACCACAGATATTGGCACACTCTACAAACCAAGGGAATTTTTTTCTTTTTTTTTTTGGCTGTGCCACATGGCATGGGGGATCTTAGCTCCCCAACCAGGGATGGAACCCATGCCCCTTGCAGTGGAAGCACGGAGTCCTAACCACTGAACTGCAAGGGAATTCTCATGGCAATTTTATTTCTGAGAGCTCGCTGTGAAACATTAGCCAACGCACTGCTACTCAGAGCCAACACCTAAAATAACTGATTCAAAACTCAAAAGTGCTTTTAGCAAGAAGGCTGCATTGTAGGGAAACTAGAGACGATTTTACCAATGAGCAAGGAGTCTGACCTCATAGCAGCATCACGACAACAAGGACAAACAGGGAAGGAACAGTATGAGGGACGCTGGGGGCAGATACTTGAAGACTCTTGTCTTGTTGTTTTGTTTGCTTACTCATATGTACCTTGCCTCCTTCCAAAGAGCATTTGAGGGGACAACAGGCTTATTTATTAAACTCCTCAGAGGAAAAGCATGACAGAATGATAATAATTCAATATATTTAAGTTTGAAAACCTGACATACAAAAATAAAGATCAAATCACGACAGGTTGCGAAGCCCGAGGATCAAAGCCGAGAAGTCCGCCTTTCGGCGCCTGGCCCGGGCGCCTGAGAGATGCGCTTCCTGCGAGAGCACAGGTCCCAGAAGTCGGCAGAGCTGGACTCCACTAGATCCCTGACGATGGACCGCAGGGACCACTTGTGCCTTTCAGGGCTCCACGCAGACGATGGATGCCCTACAGAAACTCAAGCCACATTGGAGGGAAAGCCTTTCCCCGAGTTTGCTCATTACTGTCTTCATATTTGCCTCTGGTTGCTATAACAAAATCTGGCCTTGGAATTTTTCTGGGAACAAATAGGAAATAGTTGGTGCCGGGCGGTGGGGGGGGGGGGGGCAGTTCAAGACTCTACGCACATTTAGGTTTGGTTATAAACACTCACTGTAAAATAAAGCATTGACTCATTAAACCCAAAACGAAACCAAACAGTATGTTTTTAATCCCCATTCAAAACCTCTGTGTTCCAGAGGTGACCCACTAGAAAGCTATTTGTTCTTGACAAGGTCACCAGCAAAATGAACTAACAGGGTGGAGTACTGACCAGCTGGGGTACTAGTCACCCTGTGCTAAGACACCCTCTGCTTCCAGAGCATTTGATTTCCGGAGCTGGGAGCACTAACCCGACAGCAGACATTTTCCACTTGCTGGAGGTGATTACTGGGTCCAGTGATTATTTTTCACAGAAGAGAAAACCAGGGCTGCAGCCATGCAAACTCCAGCACCAAGGGTCTGGAAAATCTTACAAGGGCATTCAGACCTATGACACACCTCAGACCCAGATGTGCTGGGGTGTCTCTGGGTTTTTTTTTGGTTTTTTTTTTTTTTGCGGTACGCGGGCCTCTCCCTGTTGTGGCCCCTCCCGTTGCGGAGCACAGGCTCTGGACGCACAGGCTCTGGACGCACAGGCTCGGCGGCCATGGCTCATGGGCCCAGCCGCTCCGCGGCATGTGGGATCTTCCCGGACCGGGGCACGAATCCGTGTCCCCTGCATCGGCAGGCAGACTCTCAACCACTGCACCACCAGGGAAGCTCGTGTCTCTGTTTTTGTCTGTCTTTCTGTGAGGCCGGGATATCCGAAATTTTTTTCCTGAATCTCCACCTTCCACCTAAGCCCAAATTAATCTCCCAGTTCACATCTACTGACTTGTCTTCTAAGACCAGCCTTATATGTGGGAAGAAGCAGTTGTCACCCCGACAGAGTGATCTGAAGAATGGGAAGGCCTCTCCACCTACATGGGCCAGCCAGTGTGACTGGGAGTCCACAGGACAGCTGTTGTCAAACACAAAGGCTACAGGAGATGTACTGGGGAAATACCCTACGGATCCTTCAAATGGCCATCTGGCTGCACGGCTCCAACCTATCTTTCCCATCCTGTCCCTTCTGGCTCCCCAACAAACCTCCTCCACTCCCGTTAAGCTCATACCTCACTATCTCTTACACCCAACCTAGATGCCTCAGAAATAACGATAAAATATGTTCCACATCGAGCAATTTTTCTCTCACATTATTGCTCAAAAGAGAGAACAGATTTGTTTGGAGGAGATATTCAAGTAAGCCACTTGGGGAGGAGAGGCAAGATCTCAAGAGGTGTTCAAATAGCAAACAGTAGTCACTGAACTACTATTTATAAAATAAGGAAGGAAAAAGTAACAGGCCACTGGAGGCTGGGCCTGTGTGGGAGGGGCCTAAAGAGGTAATAACTATAAGAGTAGCTCCTTATCTAGTATTTACCACTATCGGGCACTGTTCCAATCTCTCTATATGTATCAACTCATTGAATGCTTACAACCCCATGAAGCAGTCAGTACTATTATCCCCATTTCACAAATGGGGAAACAATGGCCCCGAGTGGCTCAACGACTTGCCCAAGGATACTGGCTAGTGAATGGTGGAGCTAATGAGCAATGGTCTGACCCTAAAATCTGTTCTTTGTACCACTCTACTCAACCCCTCTGTGGGTAAACCTCTGGGAGTAGCTGAGGAGGGACAGAAAAGCAGAAGAATTTTATCAAACATAAGAAGATGCTAATGTAAGACACACCATAATCTTACAGATTGCTACGAAAATGCTGCCAATTATACTATGACACACCATCACACTAAGACAGTAAGAGGTTTCAGAGATAGCAATTATTCAAATATGAAAAAGGTGCATCTTAGAAATGATGAAATACAGCACTGAAGGGGGGTGATGAGCCTGTTTGCTGTGGGTTGTGCAATGAAACCTCATCTCCCCTTGAAATTCTTGAGTGAAATCTTACATTCCTCACCGATGCTTTTGTGGGTATAGACTCTTGGGGGGAGATGGTGGCAGGAGAGAACTTACAGAAGTGCCATTTGTGCACACGTGCGTGCACTCATTCATCCATGCAGACATGGGTGAACAGGTGCAAAGCAAAGACAATTTTAGCAAGTTCGAAAGCCCCCTACAGTTAGTTACACAAAGAAAATGCAGCTGATTTTCTATAACTGATCTAATCTTTCTCCTGAGCCCTTCACCTTACTATGTAGAGACAGAAAAACGTCAGCCCATCCAATAATTTAAACAGTCTCCTGGATATCTCAGTCTTGCAATTTTCCTCCCCAACTTTCTCTTCTTCTCCAAGACGACGTCTGGGGGAAGCGTTTAACTTTTCCTGGTGATGGCACGAAAGGGAAGGGAGGTCCTTGGTCCCCATGATTCATATGTGCGGGTCCTGTACCATCCTCCACATCCTCTGGGTCCTCCCCGGAAGGCCTCAGTGCTGCAGTCTGCAGCTGATCAAGGTCTGCTATGAGCTCTCTTGGCTTGGCCAGGGTTTCCCTGACTGAGCTCCACTCAGGCCCTCATGGACCCCTGAGGTCTGGCTATGCCTCCTATTTGAGCTCCATCCTGGGCAGTCCCCACAGGGCAACCCACTAGTAAGTTCATCAGCATGGCACTCATAGAACTCTTGCCCAATGAGCCTGGGTGTGACTGCAGAATCCTGCCCATCACAGTGCCCTGCCGGCCACCACACTGAAGTTGGCATATTAAATAAGCTCTTGCCATCCTGGATCTCCTAGTGATTCTCTAAGAGGCACACCTGTTGGTAGTTAGTTACCTGTGCCCAGAAGATAATAATCACCCGAAGTGGAAACCCAAACAAATATATAGACCTGCAATTAGTACTAGCTGAATTAATAAAGATCATTACCAACCACTTATATGTGGAATCTAAAAAAAAAAAAGGTACAAATGAACCTATTAACAAAACAGAAATAGAGTTACAGATGTAGAAAACAAACTTATGGTTACCAAGGGGGAAAGGGTGAGAGGGATAAATTGGGAGATTGGGATCGACACGTACATGCTACTATATATAAAATAGATAACTAATAAGGACCTACCGTATAGCACAGGGTCTACTCAATACTCTGTAATGACCTATATGGGAATAGAACCTAAAAAAGAGTGGATATATGTATATGGATAACCGATTCACTTTGCTGTACACCAGAAACTAATACAACATTGTAAATCAACTAGACTCCAGTAAAAATTAATTTTAAAAAAGATTATTATCACCTACTGAACACAACAGCGTGTGTCCCAGTCCTAGTTCTAGTAAATATTATCTATCTTCCCCAGGAGAGAGAGGGGAACACACGCTAGCGTGAGCACGTACTGTTCGGGTCAGATACCCTTCTATCTGACTCCCCGAGGATAATCTGACCCAGTAAAGGCAAGCACTGCTTATGTGAGTGTTTCAGGAGTTTATCCAGAGCTTTGGATCATTATGGCTGGAGAAGTAAATAGGCCAAAGAGCTGATGCTACTTCCAGAAGTCTGGGATGAACCCATCAGATCTCAGGACAGAGGGCTGGGCTGCCTATCTTCGCCCTCTGCAGACGGGAGCAGCTGGGTGTCGACTTGGTCAAGGTCCCAGGGAGCCAGGCCAGCGGGTCTCGTTCCACAATCCCCACCTTCCTCCTTCCCCAACATCTACCCTCTGTCCAGCTCAGCGGACCATCCCTCTGTTCAACAAGTGGAACATTTGAATTCCACGTTTTATCTTAAAAGAAAATCCTCAGAAGGCCAAATCTCAAAAAAAAAAGGCAGGTGAAGTGAAGGTGAGTTTTAGAAGAGAGACTGGAACAGGGGGCAGTACTGCTCTTAGGCCCAGTTAACAGGGGCCCCTGGACCTGGCACTACGGGTCCTCCACTGGCTGTGCTCCATTCCATGAAGACATGCCCACCTGGAACCTACACCTCCTTTTCCAGACCACGCCTTGGGTATCAGAGACCCCAGAATTCCCTGCCTGGACCCGAGCCCACTTCCAGGTCCTTCTCCAGGCCAGATCTCCCAAGGGCAGGCCACGCCTCCAGTAATCGCACCCCTAAGAAGGAGCCACAGGGTGGCCGTTTGCAAGGATGGAGCTGGGATGTGCAGGCTGGGGCTTCCAGAGGGGGAAGAGATGCAGAGCAGGCAGCAGGCCAGGGCAGGGAGTCCACAGCCCCTGAGCCACCACATTCCTGTGTGGCACCCCAGGAGTCCACAGATTTTAATTCCAGCCTGGCCTCTGTGCAGGTATATTGGTCGAGGCAGGAGGATGGAACATATTTCACAGTCAGTCAGCTTGATTGACAACTGTTAAATATTTAGACACGGTACATAAGCCTCCATTTTTACACTTGCCAGGGCCTCACAAAAGTTAGTGGAGGGCCTGGGGAAGGGAAAATGGGGGAACTCTCTGGATCCAAAAGGACCAAAATTGTTCCTGTGCTGTGTGGTGCTTAAAACAGCGTCTAGCACCTAGTAAGCACTCAAAATATTTGTCAGAAGAGAGAGAAGAGAAGGAAAGAGAAAGGGAAGGGTTTTGTGTTAAACCTTTCATAATTTCAGGAGTTTGTGATATAGAGTCAGAAAAGCCAGAATTCAAATCCTGTCTCTACTGTTCTACCTGTGTGTCCCCAGACAAGTTATTCAACACCTCTAATCCTCAGTTTCCTCACCTGGAAAACGGGGAAGCCATGCCTGTCATACAGTGAGAACACATAAAAATAAGTACGAGGTACTTATATTATCCTCCTTCTCATCATCATTTTCATTATATACTCCAGCCCTCAGTCCCATTTAACTGAATGTCACATTCTGAGGACCAATTTGTTTCAAAGTCTCAGGAAGGCTACTGCCACTGATGTGCCCAATACAGAGACAGAAATATTTCATGGTCCCCATTTCAGCCCCACCAACATCCTCAAATGCCCACCTAGCCCCATAGTAGATGCAGCTGGTGGACCACCCATACCCCTGAGCCCATACCATTTCAGAACTCAGCAGCCTGACTTGCGATGGCCAGCACCAGCACTTCTTTGCATAAGGGCAAAGTTCTCCAGAGCCCACTTTGCCACTTGAACATCAGGACAGAAATGTCAGAGAATTAACGCCCAGGAAGCAACCCTCGACCAATGTCAAATGGGAGTGGGTAGAGATACCCCAGCTCTCTCACTCCTAGGGCAAGGTAACTCTGAGGTACATGTTCTATACTGAATCCCAGCAGGATCACGTTCCAGTTACCCTCAGTAATAACTTGCTGGATAATGAACCTTTGGTTGCTACACAACTGTACCTCAGTACAGCCACGCCACTTATTATGGCCAGTGAGTGTTCCTTTTAATTGCTCAGTGTTCACGCCTTACTGCTTGTTAAATATTTTGAAAACCACCTCTTCACATTTAACCAGTAAGTTGCTACCACAAGTGCTTCTTGAGAAATGTCAATGTTCTATAAAACTAGATCCGACAGCAATTCACCTAATAAAATAATAAGTATTTGTTATTTTTCCCTCCTTCCTACAATGGCATTAAAATTCAATAGTTAAGTGGTAGAGAACAGACAATAAAGGATCGTTCAGCGCATCCACCTACATCCAAAAGCCAGCAAACACCATGGATTTTTTTTTTGGTTGTGGTTGGAAAATTTCCCATATATTTAAGTGAGGTACCATGACCCTACACAGTGTGTCATATAGGGCATCTGCTCTCAAATACTTTTGTACTTGGCAGTGACCGCAGGGCTTGACAAATATGTTGTCTCCATGTTTTTATTTATCTCATAATCCTTTGAATGGTGACACATTCTGAGATTACAACAAATATATTAAGATCCCAATATGAATATAATGTAACCAAAAAGATGACCTAGGTCTAGAGGGGGTGAAAGCCACCCCAACAGTGGCTAAACTGGCAGCTGTTTGCAATTAGGTCCAATTAACACATTTTAAACACAGCATTACTGGGAACCTCTTTGAAGTGTGTGCTCCGGAAAGGTTTTTCTTTTTGCTTTTTTTTTTTTTTTAACATCTTTATTGGAGTATAATTGCTTTACAATGGTGTGTTAGTTTCTGCTATATAACAAAGTGAATCAGTTATACATCTACATATGTTCCCATATCTCTTCCCTCTTGCATCTCCCTCCCTCCCACCCTCCCTATCCCACCCCTCTAGGTGGTCGCAAAGCACCGAGCTGATCTCCCTGTGCTATGCAGCTGCGTCCCACTAGCTATCTGTTTTACGTTTGGTAGTGTTATATATGTCCATGCCACTCTCTCACTTTGTCACAGCTTACCCTTCCCCCTCCCCATATCCTCAAGTCCATTCTTTAGTAGGTCTGTGTCTTTATTCCCGTCTTACCCCTAGGTTCTTCACGACTTTTTTTTTTCCTTAGATTTCATATATATGTGTTAGCATACGGTATTTGTTTTTCTCTTTCTGACTTACTTCACTCTGTATGACAGACTCTAGGTCCATCCACCTCACTACAAATAACTCAATTTCGTTTCTTTGTATGGCTGAGTAATATTTTTCTTGAAAGGGGTTTCCTAATGGGAAGCAGGCAAAATCCACAGCTGAGCAACTTAAGTTCCTATTTTGACTCAAGTGCCACATAGAGTTCACAGTTTTAATTCATTTTCCCCAGTTATGTGTATAAATATTTCAAACGTGTAGTGAAGTGTCTGGGAAGGCATCTTTGCTGAAAAGAACGTTTGTAAAGCCAGGAAGAGGAAAGCAAGGGGCTGAGCTCCTGTGCTCTAATTTGTGTGCTGTTGAATTGCCAATCTCTACCAGAAACGTAAATTGTAAAATCATAGTTATTCGTTTAATAAGCACATAAAAACACTGTCTACTCCGCATTCAAAGCTCCGTGAGAACAAGAATTTTGTCTCATTTATCACTGTATCCCTACCACCTAGACTGGCACATAGCAGACCTACAATAAATATTAGTTGACTGACTGAATGAATGGATGAATGTTTACTGAATGAATAAACAAATGCATAAATGAAATAAAGAAATAAATAAGTCATATACATGTGTTTGGAAAACACAAGCTAAAGTCCTTAACCCACACATATGCATATGTTACACAAAGGCACGCACATACTCAGAGAAAGGGAGAGAGCTGCCTTAATTCCCCTAATTATTTTGCGGGTGCTGCCTATTTGGGGATAATTTGGGAGTTAAACCTCAGCTTCATTTTTCATATCTGACAAAACGCTGAGGAATGCAAAGTTTGGTAGAGTGCCCCTAGAATGATACGTGGCAAATGGCAATTAGCACTAAATAAATACGTGAGGACAAATGAGTGGAAACACTAAATGGTGCTTGGTTCCATCGCCCCTGACCAGAAAAGGCTCCAAAGCTCCGACTTGGAGGATCTGGGGTGTGACCCGGGAATCTGCATAGTAACTACCACCCTGGTGACTCTGGTGTGGATGATAAACCGTTAGAGAGAGGGCTAGAAAGAAAGAATTCTGGAAGGAGGAAAAGTTTCATCCCAGAGTGCCTCCAGGAAAATAATTCCCACATCTGGATGTTTGATGTCATCCTGGGACATTTCTTCAGGGAAATTCTCAAGCATTCTCTAAACGAGACTTTAACTTACTTTAATTTAAAAGAGAATGCTTTAACACATATTCTGTCTTTTCTGTGGTGGTACGGGACACACACATACACACACACACAATCCAACAAAGTGTCTGAGCTCCCCAACAGTCTAAAAACTAAAGAAAGAGCCCCCGAGCACAATTTGGGGAGCCACGCACTTCTATGTAGAAGACCCACTTTGCCCTCTAGGGAAAAGCCGAGGTTTGGATGTATCACAGAAACAAAAAGAAAGAGAAGTAGGAAAGAGTAGTTGAAAATGTTGATGCTAAAGAAGCAAATAGGAGAAGAGGCTCTGACATCTGGAAGCAAAAGAGCTCTGACACTGACCATGTGACAGCGTCTCAGGACGGGAGCAGGGCTGGGGCAGAAGTAGACTCCACTAGAGCACTGGAATGACTAGTTCCTGCAACTTGATAATTTAGGGACTTGTAATGTATCTGTCCACACATCAGCCAATTTCAGAGCCAATGGTATAGTCCTTGAAGACAACCTGGAAACGTGGAAAATCCAAGATGAACGGTCTGTTAGCACAAAGGATCTCAATGGTTTAAATCCTCCATATATCACGCCCACATGAAAGGGCTCCGCTGTAAACAGAGGAGCATTTGTATCTCTGTAAACAGAGAGATACCTGCCTTGTATCAAGACCTGCTCAGCCTGTTTAAAAGGGGCATTATTTTCCACTGCACATGTGGTTTCTTCACAATTTCACACACACACACACACACACACACACACACACACACACACAGCCTATCTGTGCACACAGCATAAAATTCTTCGGGCAGGTTACTGAGTAATAAAGGGCTTAGCCTTTTTGTATTACCTTGGGAAATAAAGCTACAGACTAGACTTGTGCCTCTACGGTACCAACTGGTCAGGCTTCCATCTCTTGCTGAGCTGGTCATCAATATCTCTTTCCTACCTACTACCTTCTCACCCTGCAACCATCAATCTATTCTCGAACCACTCTGAGTAAATAAAGGTGCTTATTTTTGGTTTACTTGCCATCAAATAGGGTTTTTAAAAAATTAAGTAATAATTGTATATGAGCACTTTATGTCAATTCTCCAACATATGAGATTCAAATCCATTTCTGTTGACTCCCAACCCTTAGGCTCAAGGCCTTATGACGATATGATGGATATGGGTGAGTTACTCATAAATGACGTCAGGAGGAAGAGAGGGAGGAGAAGGTACTGCATTGAGAACCGGCTAGTTTATGCTGTGGTAGCAACACTACCAAAATTTCAAAGTCAAGAAAGAGGCATCTTTCTCACTCCACTACATCCCCATCATCTGCAGCCAGGCACATGGGAGAGGAAACACCTGCACAACCTCACACCAGCAATTACACGCTTGCACTGGTGGTGACACACTTCGCCTCCACTCACATCTTATGGCCCAGAGCTAGTCAGATGGCCCAGCCACAGTCACCCGGCTACAAGGGGGCCAGGAAGTGAAAACGTACCCTGCGCTCGGACGTCACAGAGCCAGAAAGATTTGGAGAGCAGCACTAATGACCACCAGGATGGTGGGGAAGAAGGGAGAAGAAGCCAGCAACTACCTGCTGCTGAGAAAGGCACACGGAGAAACCTTACCTACTGTCATCGACCTAACCCTAGTCCTGACTCAACAGCATCTACCACTGCCTGGAACATCCTGCAAAGCTGGTAATTAAAAAAAAAGATTTTGGGGGCTTCCCTGGTGGCGCAGTGGTTGAGAGTCCGCCTGCCGATGCAGGGGACACAGGTCCATGGGGAGGATCCCACATGCCACGGAGCAGCTGGGCCCGTGAGCCATGGCCACTGAGCCTGCGCGTCCGGAGCCTGTGCTCCACAATGGGAGAGGCCACAACAGTGAGAGGCCTGCGTACCGCAAAAAAAAAAAAAAAGTTTTTGTTTTAATTATACAATTTTTTAAAGTTTTCATTTGCCATGAAATAGACATTCTCGTATATTAATTTTAGTAACAAAGTTATGTCAGGTCTTTGTGGAATATTGTTTGTTGTGTGTGGAAAGAACATTTGAAGAGGTTCATTTCCCTTTGACCCTGTAATTCCACATCTAGAACTTAGTCTTTAGGAATAAGTAGAAATGCAGATAAAGATTATGTTAAAAAGATATTTTCTATAGCATTATCACTAATGCTCCAAACTGAAAGTAATATAAATGTCCAATGAAAGGGGATTGGTCTAATAAATTCTCCCACATCCATACGCTGTAATATTGTATAGCTACTGGGTGAAATGGCTCAGCAGGCTGGTGTGTTAATACAATGGACTATTGACATTAGGAATCACAATTAGGAGGGTTATCTAGAAATATGGAAATAACTACATGAAGTACTAACAGGACAAAAGAGAACTCAATAATATACATATTAAAATTATCTATGAAATAGAGCAGGTCTGTATCAAATCCAGGATTAGGGGATACACATGACATTTCAGGGCTTTGAGTTTTTCTGGTGATTGCAAATTTGTGTTCATATGTTTTGTTCAACTCTTGTTCAGTGGATGAAAGGAGGAAAAACAGGAGGAAGAGGAGAAAAGGGAGAGAGAGGAGAAAGAACGGGAGACAGCAGAGATAGAAAATACAAATAGAAAGGGGAGCAGAGGGAGAGGAAGATGATTTAGAAAGCTCCCTGAAGTGACTGCGAGAGCACCCTGTGCTCACCACCCCCCGCAAATCCCTGAGCAGGCTCCTCCTCTGCGAGCTACACCCGTGCAATGTGATTTAGTCCACCAAAAAAGGGTGAATTTTTGCTGTTCATTAAGTACACAGAAGGTATAGAAAAGATCTTCAATACCTCCACAACACATTCACAGATACACCTTCTACTTAGGAGAAGGAGCTTTGGCATCTAAGTAGCGTGGCCACCTGGAAGGTTCACCAACTACCCAGTGACCTGGCTGAGTGTTTCTGGGGTATGTGGTGCTTGGTCTGGCCAATCTCCAGCTGGCGGTATCAATGAGCAAGGCTGAGTGTCAAGTCTGGGTCTGGGCTTAGTCAGACTTTTTGAGCTCCATCCTTGAGAGTGAAACAGAGGACTCAGAAGTTAGTATTAGAAGAAGTCTTCAAAAAAGCCAGAAACTTTTCTCAACTCAGTAGGCTACCAGCAATGAGATACCATCACACACCCTCTAGAACGGCTACAATTAAAGACTGACAATATCAAATGTCCATGAGGATGCAGGTCAGCTGGAAGTTTCATTCATTGCTAGTGAGAGTGTAAAATGGTGCAACCACTTTGGAAAGCTGTTTGGTTGCTTTCAATATAATCCTACTCCTAGGTACATACTTAAAAGAAATAAATGAGATGCCCACAAAAAGACCTGTAGAAGAACGTGCATGGTGACATTAGTCATAATAGTTCAGATGTGTCCCATCTGTCTCCTTTCTCTGGGATGATTGGCCGCCCGGGACATGGTTTTCTCACGGTAGAGTCCAGGGGCATAAGAAAGCAGGGAAGTTTGCCATGCCTCTTGAAGTCCCATTCAGGACTGACCTACAGTCACTCTGTCCTCTTTCTGTTGGCAAAGCATTTACTGAGCATTTACTACAGGTTTGACTCTTCTCAGGCATTGCAACATTTACAACAATGCAATGAGGTGGATACAATTATTATCCCCTTTTATATTGATAGATGAAGAAAGTGAAACTAAGGGAGGTTAAACAATTTTTCCAGGGTCATGGAGCTGGTAAATATCAAGGATTTGAGTGCAGAGAGTCACCCTCCAAAGTCCCTCATAGTGAACCAGGAGTTAGAAGACCCCAGGTCTAGCCTGTCCTCTACTGGCACAGCCATCACAGAAGCCTGGGGAGTGAGTTGGGGCATAAATTTTTAAATGGCTTGAAAAAAGTCATTTAACCTATCTGGCTTTCAATTTCTTCCTGTGTAAAATGAGAGCCGCATTGGATCTCTAAGCTCATTCCAGGTATAAATTTAATACCAAGGTTCTGTGAACTCAGTAGAACTCTTACCATTAATCTGACAACAGCTGTAAATGGATAACTTGCTAATCACTAAAAACGAGCCCACAAACTATCCCTGATTTCAGTACAAGTAACTATTCTCAAAGGTTACAATGAGATGGTAAAGTCTCTTTATGTAAAATAGATACCAATTAATTTCCACTTTTTAATATTGAATTTTACTTTCTGGTGGATCCTAAAAGCTCTAGGAAAAAGTAATTCCATGTAAAATTAGATAAATTCCCCTGTTAATGCAGGATTTTGCTTCAATTTTTAACTGCAAATTGTAGTTCCCATGGAAGCAGCTGCTGGTGCATGTGTCTTACCCTCTTCAATCTGCACCATCTCCACTGTGGGGGGGCGGGGAACATAGAGCACAGCTGATACCTGGAAGAGCTGCCTCTAGGTGTTCACACATGCAAATCCCATTCCAGCAAGAGGAAGGGCTGAAATTGTCTCACATCTTTGTTACTTAAAATAACCTCTTAATGTTCTCTGAGGATTTTTTTAAAAACATAATCCTCTGGTCTCCCAGAGGAGTTAGAAGACTAACTCCTTATAGACTTAGAAAACAGCCGATTTCTACTTGTTGGCAGCCCTGTGATCACCTGTTACTATATTGTTTTGTAAAGATGGTTGGATGGATGGGTAGATGGTCAGACTGGACAGATGGACAGGTCAACACACACGCTGTACCTCTGTCAGGAATGCCTTTTCCATTCCACTCTACCTTTCACCTAATTAACTCCTATTTACATGTCAGTTCTCAGACCAAGCACTGCTTCCTCAAAGAAGCCTTCCCTCCATCTGTAGATGCCTATGAGGACAGCTTGTATGGCATCTGGAGGATTCATCTGAGCATTCCTAAGGAATGAGCCCATCAGCTACTCCCCCACCTGATGCCGGCCACACCACTTGTAATAGGGAAGAAAGTAATGCAGTAGAAACCATGAGTTGCCCCCTCATCTTCCTTGCTAGCAGGACCCTGACTATTCATTCAGGCAGCATTGTACTCAATCCCCAAAGCTGATTTCATGGTTGATCTACAAACTGAGTATATCAGTCCTCTTCCCTTTGCTAGAGGTTGGGCTAGTTTGGACATATGAGCCAGTTCTGACCAATGAGATGTGAAGGGAAGGCTGCTGGTGGAGTCCTAGCAAAGATTTTCCTCCTTGATAAAAGGAGAAAGGGCTGGAAAGAGATGTCCTTTCTCTCCATTCCCTTCATCCTTCTTGTTTGGGACACTGTCCTGTGAGAACACGACTTTTGGAGTTAGGACATCCATCTTGCACTATGAAAGGAGGTATTGCTGAAACATGGATATTAGCAGAATGTAGAACACAAACATCACGTCTCAAATGACATCACGGAGCCACTGCACCAATTCCGGGGCCCTGCACATCCAGGTAAGTGAATGTTAAATGTCTTTATGGCTTAAGCCACTGTTAATCCAGCTCTCAGCTACTTGTAACCAAACACATTCCTGATATAAATCACAACATAGTCAGTATGTTAGATTAGCATGGCACGTCACATCTTCAAAATACTTTCATATCCATTACCTCTTTCAATCCTGCCGACAATCCTGGGAAGAAATAGCGCAACTATTATCCCTCATTTTACAAATATAGAAACTAAGATTTTAAAAGAATTAGTCTTGTGTGAAAAAACAAAGAGAACCAAAATTAAAATGGATTCAGGACTCTTCACTTTAGTCCAAAGGTTGGCAAACCATGGTCCAAATGTACAACCAGCATGCCAAGAATATTTTTTGCATTTTTAAATGGTTGGAAAAAAACCCAAAAGAACAGTAATATTTTGTGACACAGGAAAACTACGTGAAATTCACATTTTAACGTCCATCCATAAGTAAAGTCTTATTGTAATACAGTCGTGCTCATTCATTTACCTATTGTCTACACTATTGTCTTTAATGCTTCAATTGCAAAGTTGAGTCACTGTGACAGACCCTATGGCCCAAAAAGCCTAAAATGTTTACTACCTGGCCCTTTACAGAAAAAGTTTGCTCTCCCGTGTTAGTCCTATCACACCCACTCAAAAAAAAAAAAAAAAAAAAAACCCTCATGTTCCAATTAAAAAACCATGTTGAGCCTTTAGGACACCATATTTTATATCCCAGCACAGTGATCTGAGGTTTGGTTTACTTTGGTTTGCTGTTTGTCATTTTTTTCATCATCTGAATATAACCTACTGACAGCTTCATAATCCCCAGACTACCCAGATAGGAGCAGGGAAACATCTTGACTAACTGCTAATTAATCAGTCTGGCTTAAATTCTCCCTTCTGTAAACACCAGAACACATCTGTTTAAAACAATGTTTTGATGAAACAGTCCCTCAATCATAAAGAAAAAACTAACATCCCAGTCATGCCAGGCTGCAGGAGTTTTTCTTCTGAGAGTGGCCATCACAGAAGTGTCAATGAATCATGCTAAATTTGGTGCTAAACATACAAAGACTTCCTCTATAGAGAGATTATGGGCAACCATATTATGTAAACCAAGGTTATGTAAATATAAAAAGCAGATATAAAACAAACACATCATTTTACTTCTTAAGTGTTTTCTTGTTTTGATCTTTGTATCATAATATTTAATGAACAATATATTTCTAAGTGAGAAAATATATATACAAACATTTAATGCAATACCTAGTACATATTTTGTGCTCAAAAACTAGTTGAACCTGAAATTCCATGAATCATGAGGAAAATTTTTAAACCACTTAATTGTTAAAATGGATTTTTTTAAAAATATGCATCTTTAGCATATAAATGCGAGGAATCGGCAGTCTACTAAAATCCATCTGAAAATAAATTTTTTCTCATTTTTGTGGCTTTGGTTTAAACCACTTCATGGAACCCCAAAAACATGCCTTAAAAGATACAATGCCAACTTTATTCCAGCCAACATGGGTATGCCATGTTCATAAATCTCTGCATTGTTACAAAGCAGAGGCAAGATGCTGGTCTATAAAGATTCCTTTAAGAGTTCTAAATTAAAATTATACTCACCCCACTATCATCATCAAATAAAGGCATGGGTGCTCCATGATAAAAGGTTCATTTTAGGACTTCAGAGCTCCTGGCTCCCTGTCACCCAAAAAACTCAATGTTTTAAGCTTATCTGCTCCTTCTGCTGCCTGGTTCCATGGCAATTACCAGGCTCCAAGAGCTGGGCTGACATCTCATGTCATAGAAGTAGACAAGCAAAGAAGTAAACACAAACAGCTGTGTTAATTCCAGCAATGTTCAAACCTTAAACAAGCTGAGAGAAAGTTGCTGAATCAAAAAGGAGCAAACTAGGGGGTACTAGCTCCTCCAAAACTCTAACAAAGAACCTAAAGGCTACATCCAGTAGGCCCAACCGTCCAAAAATAAAAGTGGTGTCTCCAGGTGACTGTCTCCTACAGTCACCTGGAGACACCACTTAAATCCGGGAACATTGTTGTTCCTGTTCAACACTGTGAGTTCCTCTTTTGGAATCAGTTTGCAAGCTGTATCAGTTATCTGTTGCCATAACAATGCTGTGTAACAACCACAAAATCCCAGTAGCATACAACAGGAAGTACTTATTGCCCATCTCTCTGGAGCGGTCAGAAAGGCAGCCCTGTTGATCTTTACTAGGCTCACTTACATGGGTGGGGGCAGTAGGGGTAGGAGTCAGCTGGCTCTCAGCTGACCTTAGCTGTCACCTGTCTCCCATCCTACAGTAGGCTAGCCCAGGCATGTTCTCACAGTAATGGCAGAGGTTTGAGAGAGTAAGTGGAAACATGTTAGCCTCTTGGGTCCTACACTCAAAGGTGGCACACCCTCAATACCACTGCATTTTACCGGCCAAAACAAGTCACAGTGCCGGTTCAGATTCAAGGGATGGGGAAATGGACACCACCTTTATAGTAAAAGAGCATCTGCAAAGTCACATGACAAACAGCATGGCTACAGAGAGCCCATAACTGCAATTAACCACCAGGCCATACCAGAAGAGCAGCCTCTAAATTACCTTCTCTTGGTTTTAGCCCACTTCTATCACTAGAATTTATTTCAGATGGTTTGGCCTTTGCCCCAGATTAAACCCATCTTCAAATTCCAGTTAATTGCCACCACTCGATATGGTGATGCTATCTCATGCCTTTTTAGTTCCCCTGACAACTGCCAACACAAGGCCATATGAAGAGAGATGCCTAAACGATTTATGTTGGATGAATGAACAAACACATTCATATGTCATAAAAGTGTTTTGAGCAATAGCTTCTTATCAGAATATACAGATAGCCTCCTCAGATGACCATTTTGAAATGGACGCCATATCCTAATATGTCAGTGCTCGTGTGTTTGTATAAAAAAGTGATCCATTTCATTTAGGTAATATTGCTACTACTCAACACTGTAAAGCAGATGCTTTATTACATTTACCTTACTTTTATCTTTTTTTACTCGGATGTCTAAAATGCACTTTCCAACCTTTCATCCATTATTTTTTGAATAGTGAAATCATTCTACAAATACATGCTTCCCTAAATTCATGTTGGGTATATTATGCACTGATCCTGCACTGGATAGAGAATGACTCTGAAAAGGGTAACAGTGACCTAACTTATTGTTAGGGGTTGTTCTGCAAAAGTTACATGATGGATCCCTCAAAGAATGGTTTGCAAATGTGCTTTTTGTAATATTAATTCTTTACATTTCTCAAGCTGACTTTCTCTCAAAGAACGCCAAGCACTTCACATACGGTCAGCCAGATCAGAGTGTAGATTATGCCCCAGGAGTAAGCGAATTGCTTGGAGGAAGGTGTTAACTCTTTCGGGTCACTAGGGTTCCACTTAGAGCACTGCAGGAGGGCAGTCATTTACCAAACAGCACCCCAGTGGCCGGAAAGTATACGTGTAATATAAATTATTCCCAGGGAGTCATTAATGAACTCAGAAAGTCTGGCTTATCATCTCATCTATTCACACAGTATCCCGGTGACGGAGACAACAAGCAAGAAGAGAAAAATTGGTGAGGCTGGCGATGCTAGAAGTTTCCTAAGCTCCCCCAGCCTGTCAGGGACGGAGTTCCGACTCGATTTGCCTGACCCTTGGGTTAACTTCCTCGTAACTAGGCCCCAGGACCTGGGGCTCTCAACTTGAAACTTCTGCTAATTGGGAGGAGGTGAGGCAAGTGAGGTGCCTAGGATGCAAAATGAGCTGCCTCCCAGTCTTGGGCCTGCTGCTAACTCAACGAAGGATATTTGCTTTGCGTAGTGGCTTAAAACACCTAAGAAACCACAAAATTCGCCCTGACTTACTACTTGCTTCTACTAACTCCGTAAATACTGACGAGGCTTCGTTAGTTGATTAATTTGTTTTCCCACACTGAGGAAAAGTGGAGAAGGCAATGGGGGCGGGGATATGATGGCAGAGAAGAGAAGGCTGTCTTCTTGTTTTGTTGCCAAAGTTGGAAATGGTCAAATAGTGGATCTATCTTAGGCAAAAGGAGAAGACTAGATTGAAGTCTGTGTTATGCAACTAACACGTGGCAAAGTGGTCCCTTGGAATGTTTTGGCTTGAAGGTCCAAATGCTGAGTCCTTGCCCCAGCGTCAACCATCCACTTTGGCAGTATCTCTAGCTATTGCCTGTGATTTCACATCTTTAGGAAGCCTCCAGAAGCTCTGCAACAAGCACGAGGTGGTCTACAAAAGGATCAGGATGCAGGCGTCTTGATTCCCCACTCAAGTCTCTCTTTCTCAACACATCTCTGTGCCTTTGTGATGAGACCCTGTGTATCTGCTAAGAGCCAATCACAGAAATATAAAGGCCTTTTAGGGAGGAGGGGGAAAATCTATTTAGCACTGTGCTTGGCCCGGGAACTCTGCTGTGCTCTAAAATCTTTTCAAAGTTGAAAACAAGTCAGTTGCCGCCTTTTAGAGCGTAGCTCCCCATTCAGCCAGACGTCAACCTCTGCCACCAATAAAGAGTCCAATTGATTTCCTTGTATTTGGACTCATTTCCTGCTTCAACAAAGAATACTAAATCCCGATTTGAAAGAAGAATGATACAACACATCCCCCATGTACTCCCCATTACTGCCACCAGAGCGCGCACGCGCACACACACACACACACACACACACACACACACGTGAAGTCATTTGATCCCATGTTTTCTCGATAGTAAGGGTGTGTCACCACACCAAAGAGTGACCTTGGATAAGTCACTTAACCCTCCCTGAGTCAGTTTTCTCTCCTGATAAAATGAGATTAGACTAGAAGCCTCAGGGGCTTTCCAGCTCTGGAATTCCATAATTCTAGAGGTGATACATCTCAGAGTTACAACTTCAACCTAACTGGAATCAGCAAACTATGGCCCTCGGGCCAAATCCTGCCCACCACCTGCTTTCATATGGTCCCAGAGCTAAGGGTAGTTTTCACATTTTAAATGGCTACAGAAAAAAACCCCAAAAGAATAGTATTTCATGACGTGAAAATTACATAAAATTCAAATCTCAGTGTCCATAAATAAAGCTGTATGGGAACACAGCTGTGCCCGTTCATCTATATATTATCTATGGCTGCTTCTGCAATACAAGGGTAGAGTTGAGTGGCTGCAAGAGAAACTATGTAGCCTGCAAAGCCTAAAATATTTACTATATCTACAGAAAACGCTTGCCCTTTACAGAAAAAGTTTGCCAACCCTAGATCTAAGCCACTAGACCATGTGCAGAGTAAAAAAGTCTGTAACCCTCTTACCTGATTAAAGTTTTATTACCTGAAGAGTCCCATAAAGTAATCCTAAGAACCAAAAACAAAGTTATGGATAATTAGACAATCTGATCCCTATAAAAGAAACTGCTGGAAATCACTGATAAATCTACCATGTCAATGTCAGAATTGATTTCTTATGAGAAACAATTTACTCCAAAGAATTTAGCTACTTTACAATCTACTCTTAACAGAGAGGCCAATAGTCCCTTTTTCCCTTGTTCTTTTCTTTCTTTTCTCTTTTTTTAAGTGGTCTGAAGGATAGCACATTTATCTTTCCCTTATGAGTAATCATATCATTGGTGAAAATGACTGTGAAAGAGTGAGCAAAGCATGAAACAAATCCCTGCCCAATAAAGTGGTGACTTTGAAAAGGAAATTGCCCTGCTCAAGTGATGGATTCGGTTTCAGCCGTCATGACCCACGTTATGAGGGAGTCCAGGGACCCGGGTCCTGGCCCTTCTAGGCAAAGCAGCTGCAAAGCTCCACTGGGAGCTCCGGGAGGATGCTCTGTGAATGGCCAAAGGCTGACCCGCAGCATTCAGCACTGAGTCCCCAGAGACTCCTCCACCTAGCCTGGAATGCCCCCCTCAGCTCCCCCCCCTCTCTGCTTACCTACCCCAGTCAAGGCCCAGTTTGAGTTCCAAATATGGTCATACTCGAGGCCCATAGCCTCAGGATACCCTGTAATTTTTTTTTTTTAAATCATTTTATGTTTGTGTTTTCTCTTCCCCCGGACTGTAAGATCCTGGGGCACAGAGAGCACCCATCATTCTGACATCTTTCAGGTAAAGACCCACAATAAGTTCTGATGAAGAGGATGACAGTGAAATGGGAAATTAGTAAGGTTATGAAACTTTTTTCTCAACGAGGAGATGAGATGCTTAAACAATACTTGCTTCTCTCCTTCTGATTCTCTGGCAGCATTTTCCAGACGAGAGGCCGAGACCTAGGGACCCTGTGAGAATTCTTAGCAGTGTGTTGTTGTTACTTTATCAGGGGACAATCCATCTATTCAGAGCGAAAGTGGTTCTCTTCTGGACTTTGTTGAGGAACAGCTTCAAATCAAACATATCTTTGTTTCCTCGAGAAACGAGAAGATGGAGCCACAGAGCTATTGGGGGGGTTCCTACTTCCAGCATTAGGGGGCTTTGAGATGGTGACATCAGGCCATCCCCTTGTCCCCAAGACACCAAATGCTTGCTTCCTGGCACTCGCTTTGGAAGCAGCTTTGTTTTTCATTGTCTGTGAAGGTCTGAGGAGATTTTTGTCAACATCAATTATAGTACTTTTAAATGTTGGGCTTTGCGGTCGGGGATCTTGAAAAATTTTTAGGTTTTTTCACCTCTTCTGCAGTCACCTGAATGTTGTAACCATGCAAATAAATGTTCTTTCAAAACTAGGAGTATTTTCTTTAAATTAATTTTGTACTTTCCTTTATATTACTATTTAAGATAATTAGTAGTATTTCAAAAGGATTTAATATTTTGGAAGAGTCTTAGTCCTAGAACCTATCAAAATAGGTGAGCCTCTTAGTTTTGCTCTCAGAAAGAACCATAATGATAATGATTATAATCACTGAAAAAAAAAAAAGCGAATTAATCCCTCAACCCTGGCTGCACTTGGAACAACTTAAAACAAAATACCAATTCCTGGGCTCCACTACCCAAGAAATTCTCATTTAACTGCCCAGGAATAGGGCCTAGGCACGGGTATGTGTTTGCAATTCTCCAGGGTTTCACTGGCCATGTAGAGATCAGACCTGAGCACCTCGTATATACCTCTATCACAGCATTTACCACTTTACACGATGATTACTTGTGTCCACATCTCCCTCTCCTTAGAGATGGTAAGCGTACGGGGAGCCAGGAGTTGTATCTTATTCGTCCTTCAGTCTTGTAGTAGACAGAGGTTTGTTAAACTCCAAGTGCTTGCCATTAACACGGCTACTTCTGGGGGCCCAACTCCCGTGGAGGGAAGGCATGAAGGAACTCTAGGAAGGCTCTTAAGCGAAGGTGGCCAGTCTCTGAACCACGTAACCCAACAACGTGAACGTGGGTGATTAGCCCAGGAATAAGCACCTGAGCAAGGGCTGCTGAGCTGCAGGGTATCCAGTAACCCGCATGTCCTGACCCAAAAGCTCAGTCCATTTCAAGCACCTAGTTAGTGCCCAGCAGGGCCAATTAGATCCTTTCACTAAAGGAGTTTAAATGTGAGATCAACAGAGAGCTGAGCAGTTGGTAGCAGGAGCAGAAGCCAAGAGACACCCAGAGAAAAACAGAGAGAGAGGAGCTGAATCACCTTGGCGGCTAAGCCTGTTAGAAGGGACGGCAGATGCCTACGGCTCAGGGGGCAGCAAGATAACCCAGTCACAGAGCCGGATCCTGAATGACCTTCCAGTTCCTGAACTTCAATCCAGTTTTCGTGAGGCCTGGCCGGGTGGCCCTTCCGGAAGGCTTTTCGGAGACACGTGGCTGAGTGGTGGAGATTCCGGTCAGCCTTCCTTCCACAGGGAACTCCCATTACATAGGGTAAACTCAGTGGTGTTTGGGCTTTGCAACCCCCCCAAAAGCCCAGTCAAGCACAATTCCCAGGATCTAGCACTTTGCCTGGCACATAATGAGCACTAAATCATTGCAGGTGCTTGGAAGGCATGACCACCCTCGGCGAAAAGCCTTCTGAAAATGAAGAAATCATTCATGGTAAGAACACTGACTACGGTCGCCTTCGAATTCCCAAAACAATGTTCAATTAGGATAAAAATATTAAGCTCGTGCCGTTTCCAAGTCCATCTACATTTCTACTGTAATCTACCAAAGAAGCAAATGTCACATTCTGCGGAACTACAGTAGCATCCTCATTTCAGCTAAGGTATGTTTGGATGACTGGATTTTCACTCCGCTTAATCTTAAATCACAGTAACCTTAGTAAGAACAATTTCCCTCCCACACTAGCTTCACTGACAAACCCCCAAAGTAGCTGATCTTTGACTTTTAAGAAGTTTAATAATATAGGATCTCCCCCCGACGTTGCCACACACATTCCCCCTGTCTATCGTCCGTATCAGCTACTCGAGGAACATGTACTCCCCAACAACCGGATGAGTCATAAAATAAGAGGTACATGGATGTAAACTGAGCCTGTTTATGCTCTCCCTGACCCCAACTAATAAAATAAAAGAGGTCCCACTGAATCCAGGTCCAGTGGCTTCCGGAAAACAGGTTTCTGCTTAGCAAAGACATACATTACACAGTATATTATTTTAAAGGTAGAGCTAATTTCATGCCCTGGGTTAATGAAACGGATTTATGGGGAGAGTCATGTGCAGGGTGTGTAAGGACTTGCCCTTCTCATGTCCTCTACGAAAGAAGGCTCTGGCACTTCTGGTGGTAAGCAAACCAACAAAAGGAATTCCTAAAAGGTCTCACAGATAACAGGAATAGGCGCTGGGCCCCTGCTCACTGGAAACGCAGCACCCAAGGGAGTGCTTGCTTAGGTTTCCATCTGCATTTTCGAAAATCTGGATGAAAGCAGGTTTTAGTCCAACCTCCCCCGACCTGTTCCTGATAAAGTGATCTTACGCCTCTGGAATTGGGATTCTGAATGTATGTGCCTACCCTACGTCTGGTATTATATTACAACAGCATGAAAATGGAGCCTAGGACTGAGGAGCGGGCCAGCCTCAGAAGCCTTCTTCATTGCCTGCCATGTAATACATGATATGCAAAGCCTCTGACTTCAGCCAGCAGATATTTGGAGACCGTGTTGGCCCTAGCATGGGGACTAAACTAATGTGTGTTTGGGTCAGAAAGCGAATCAGAAAAGCCACTGGAGGGCACGTCACGGAGTGAGAGCCCTATAAATTCTTCCCCACTCTCAGCGTGCCCTGGCAAACACTCGGCTTCCCTCCCTGGGCCGCTGCACATCTCTCCTTCGCAGTGCTAGGAGAACTCCGGCCAGCAGCTGTTCTCCTCGCCACTGCCTTCTGCTCTGCAGAAAAGCCAGAGGGCTAGACACCCGAGGAGGAAGGAGAGGCTTCGACAGGCGCGAGGAAAGCCCAGGGTAGCGCTCTACCCGACAGAGCCCCGGCTCAGAGAGCGAGGCGCGAGGGTGAAGCCGGGCGCGGGCGCCGCGGTCAAGTTCGGATTGCTCCCTTCGGTTCGTCTGCGCAGAGCTCCGCACATTCCTTCGGATCTACCCAGCGAGGAGGAGGCGCGAGCCCGGCAGCGTCTCGACGCGCTGAGCGCTCTCTCCCTGCACCCCGGGGAGGGGCGCCTCGCGTCACCCACTCGCACCCCGAGCCCCCGCCTCGTGAGCTCGGGCGCCTCCTCACTGTTCTCCGTTCCCTCCCCGCCACCGCTGACTTTAGACCCCTCCCTTCACGGGGCCCCGCGCCTCCCCTCCCCCACCCGGCCCCCCGGACCGGGCTCTCAAGGACCAGCCTGCGCTCCTGGCGCCCTCATGTCTTCACGGGACTCTCGGCGCCGGTTGACGTGGTGTCTCGTTCGGATTTCCAGGCCAGACCTCAGCTCCGGCGGCATCAGCCCGGCGCGTCTCGTGCTCCCAGGCGCTGCGCCCCGAGAAGGCGCAGAGCGCGGCCGCCGCCGCTGAACCGGCCGCCGCGCCCCCCGCCCGCGCAACCCGGGCTAAAAGCGCGGCGCACGCAGCCCTGTCACCCCCAACCCAAGGCAGCGGCGGCTGCTCGGACCTCGGCTTCTGGGGGTGCGGGGAGCCGGCGGGGGAGCTGTCTGCATCCCTCGCCCTTCTCGCGGCGGCGGCGGCGGCGGCGGCGGCGGCGGCGGGAGCCTTGGCCGCCGCCTCCTGCGCGCCCTTGCTGCCCCGAGCAGCCCCAGGATTGCGAACTCGTGCCCCTGACCTATCGGGCGGGGCTCCGCGCTCCTGCCCTCGGCCCGGATGGGTCTCCTGGCTGGGACTTGGGGCACCTGGAGTTAATGTCCAACTGGAGGTCTGCGGAGACCGGATCCGAGGTAAGCAGGGGAGCGGGCCTGGCGGAGCGGGCCTGGGGGGAGCGGGCGGGTGGCGCCTGAGTCGCCAGCGGGTGCGTCGGGCTGTGCGGCGCTGGAGACAGAGGGGGCGCGGCTGGACCCCAGAGCAGGCGGTGAGACTAGAAAGAGGGGACACTAGAAGGAACCGAAGCGCCGAGAGGGCAGAAGAGAGAGAGAAGTGGAACCGGGGAGAGGCTGGGTTTGCGGAGGGGCAGGTTGCCTTTCCTCGTGGGCAAAAATCTCTGGTGCCCCTATTGCCTCTGGACCCGGGCATATCCGACAGGGGCAGTTTCCCTCCCCGACTCGGCGAGATGCTCTTCCGTCAAGTCCCGGGAAGGTGCGGGACTGGAATCGCCTTTGAACCTACCACGACCAGAGTTGGGTTCTCTGTGGACGCGCAGCTGCATAGATATCATTAACGGGAGTGTAACTGGGTTTGGTCTGTTCCAAGAGAAAGTGTGGGCCCCGGGAGGGACTGCTGCAAAGGTGCTGAGAACCTAAAAATAGAGAGCTCACCTCCTCCGGCGCGGTCTTGCAAATCTACATTCCTAGCCCTGGTCGGAACCCGGTTGCTGGCACTTTCCTAATGCCCGATATCCCACCTCACCATCCCCGTCAAGCTTAAGAGACGGGCTTCCTGAACAGTCCAGGACCAGGGCCTCCGCCTCGAGCAGACTCTTGAACCTTCTCAAGGTCTCCCCTAAGCCATCTCGGTGATGGGTTGAATGACTTTCGTCTGTACTCTGTGCCACCTCCCCCAGTAACACCCCCGCCACCACCCTGGCACAGCCTCAGGGCTGATTTCGCTGTCGTTTGGTTTCCAGACCCACCGGGTGAAAACGAACTCTCTTCGGGGCGGGGAATGACTCCCGCCGGAACCCCCAGCCTCCTGACGCCTCCCTAGTTTCGGGGCTGGCACACGCGCCCGCAGAGCCGACGTGCGCGCCCCGGGGGAGCTGCCCAGCCCCGCGCTCGCAGCACTTTTGCTCATTGGTGGGGACAAACACAACTCTTCCGAGCCCTGCCGCGGATGTGTTAGAGCGCACTTCACTCTTCCGCAGTATATTTGGGGGGGAGTGTAAGTGGTTTACAGTGCTGTGTTAGTTTCTGCTGTACAGTGAAGTGAATCAGCTATATGTATACATATATCCCCTCCCTCTTGGACCTCCCTCCCCGCCCCCATCCCACCCATCTAGACCATCTTGAATATACACTTAAGTATCCCGAGGAAGAGATGCTGCTGCCAACCTGACGCACGCACCTCTTCCCGCAAAGCCCTGGAAGAGGGAGCTGCTGGGCTTCCGCCCAGCCGCGACCAGGTCTCGCCCTCACAGTTTCGCCACGTCTTCGCTTCGGCAGGGTTCAGGGACAGTGTCGCCTTTTCAACAAGTGTCAGGTGTTCGGGGAGCCCGCTGCGTCGCCAGCCCACTCTCGCAAGGGGTTCGGGTGCCCCTGGGTCTGGCAGCCGGCCTCGGGCCCTTTAACAGACAGACCCCTTCCCAGACTGCCTGCAGAAGGCGGCGCTCATTCTTTTTCCTACTCTGGTCTTGGGCCCGACAGAATAAGTCCTCCGTCCGTCCAGGACACAAGACACAGTTAAGAAAAGCAGTTCATCTTTTCAGCAACTTCTGTCCCTATCCCAAAAGAAAGCCCCCGAGTTACAGCACGCCGCCACCCACCCACCCCCGCCTCCCTTTTCTCCTCCTGAGACCTGGATCTCGAAGGCAAAGCCTAAACAAACCTCCCAGCCTGCCAGACACAAGAAGGCGCGGGGGCACTGGCGGCGGGAGCGCTCACACGCGCTGAAGCTGTCACTGTGACGCGGGGGAGGGGGGGAGTTCAAAAAGCAGGTTGCCGAGAAACCAGCTTAAGTGAGGTGGGTAGAGAAAAATTAGTGAGGATGAAGAGGGCTAGGAGCCTGAAAAGCAGGGATGCTCGTGAGGACATCCGAAGTTCCGGGGGGGGGGGTAATTTGCATTTGGGGAAGGATTGTAAGGGGAGTGCTCGTTCATCGGTTCTATGCTTAAAATGACAACGCAGCCCCAGCCGCGTGGGCGCTCCAGGACTCCGGCGGTTTCTGGTGCCCTCTGGTGCTGGGAACCCAGAAGCGCCCCACGACGAGCGGCGGCTTCTGCCGGCACTTTTGGCTCTTGGGACGTCCTTTCCGCCCTGGACTTGGGGACCACCAGGTGCCGGCGCCCGCGACGCTCCCCTTTTGCCCTGCCGGGCGCGTAAGTCCTGGGCGCAGAGGGGAACCAGCCTGTAGGGTACGAGGACGGGTGCGGGGGCACCTGGCGGAGCCGACTTCGAGAGGAGAGCTTGGTTATCGCACGTGGCAGCGCGTTCCGCAAAGGCGGACGGTTGCGGCAGAAATACGTCGGACAGATGT
Organism: Phocoena phocoena; assembly: GCF_963924675.1. Classification (NCBI taxonomy): domain Eukaryota; kingdom Metazoa; phylum Chordata; class Mammalia; order Artiodactyla; family Phocoenidae; genus Phocoena; species Phocoena phocoena. The sequence goes on along the minus strand of NC_089221.1, from coordinate 31,260,982 downwards.
GCTTTAAGAAAGCGATAAAGAGACCATCAGGGAACCCGCGGGGGGTGGGGGGGGGGTGGGAAAAACCTCAGCGTGGACCGCTGTGAATGCGAGCCGCCGGATTCCCTCCTCTTGCTGCGCCAAGCAAACACCGGGAACTAAAGAGCCGCTCCGGCTGCAGCCTGCCCCGGCGGTGCGCAGAGGGAAGAATGCGCCCTCCCCGTCCGGGGGAGGTGGGAGAGCTCTTTTCGTGGCCTGCGCCGCACCCGGCCGAGGGCGGGAACCGGAGTCGGGAGCCTCCTTTGGCGAGGCGGGGAGTTTTCCGCTGAACTCTTTTGCCAGCTTCGCCACACTTCTAATTGAGGATCTCCACGTCCAATTTAAAAAGCCCTCCGTCGGCCAAGCAGGAAAAAAAGGAAAAACCCTCTTAATGCGGAAGGGAAATCTGGTGCCTCTGTCGCTTCCTGCTGGCGGCCACCGCGATTTGGGATAGCGCATGAATCCCGCGCCTCCCCGCCCCTCAGGGCCGCCAGCCAGTTCGCACGCACCCGCGAGCGGGCCCTGGGCGAGGGGGCGGGAGGCCTCGCGTTCCCCAGTTCTCTCTGCTCGAGCGCCTCGCTGGGCTCGTTTTGCATGGCCTGGGTCAGGTGTTGCCTGGGCCCCCGCGTCCCAACCGAGAGCCTTTCCTTTTCCCCGGGTCTGTAAATCAGCCAGCGGGGCATGGGGCGCCCGGAGCTGCAGGTTTTCGGAGTTCCTAGTCCCTGCAGACTCCCCGAGCCCAACAGCTGCATAGCGAACAAACAGACGCCCAAAGGATGGAAAATGCATTCGCCTCCGCAGCGGTGGGAGGTGGCGGTCGAATGAAACGCTTCCCCGGGTGGCCTGCACCGGAAGCCGGGCGGGAGTTCTGGGTGGAGATGGGGGGCGGTTGCTGGAAGGGAGGCGGGCGCTCCTGCCTGCTAATGGAGAGGAAAGGGGCCAAAGTTTTTGTTTTTACCTGGAAACTCTTACTCTCTCCCACGGAAAAAGTTCAAGGAGATTTTCCTAAGAATCCCTTTTATTTGGAGGAAAGAGGGTAATCAACTGCATGAGTCTCGTAGCCCTTGGAAACTGAACACTGGCATTGGGAAGGCACTGGGTAACACCGCACCCCAAGGCGCCCGGGTCTCCCGCCACCTCCTAATTGTGTGGGGCTTGGCCCCGAGTTGAGGGGGCCTTTTTCTCACCAGCCCCCTGCTGCGTGACCCTCCTTTCTAGGGGTGTGCGGAGGGAGAGACCAAACGGAGGCCCCTGACTCAGAGGACCTGAGCCCCACCGCGCGCCCTTTCCTGGTCTAGTCCTTCTGGTGCCCGTACTCCTCTGTAGCGTCCCGGAACGGGTGCAGTTGTCCAGGAGTGACTGTGACCGGGCGTGGGGAGCTCGCAATTCCTCTGCGAGGGGAAGGGATTTAAGGCCAGAATATCGCAACACTGCAAAAATAAAGAGGGCGTTCGGGGACACCACGAACATTTTCAAGACAAAGGCAATCCCTACCTAACAGTAACGCTAAAGCACTTATTGAGTGCTTACTTTCTGCTTGGCTAGGCCTTTTCCTGTGTTAATATTCATAACCTTAAGAAATGGAAGTAGTATTTTAAACCGAGTTGAAGCTTTGGGAAGTGAAGTAACCTAACTCAGATATTCCCCAGACAGCCCCAAAGTCTCCAAGTCCCTACTAACTTCTTGTTCCGACGACAAAACACTAAGTTAAATGGAGGAGGAGGAGGAGGAGGGCTTCCCTGGTGGCGCAGTGGTTGAGAGTCCTCCTGCCGATGCAGGGGACACGGGTTCGTGCCCCGGTCCGGGAGGATCCCACATGCCACGGAGCGGCTGGGCCCGTGAGCCGTGGCCGCTGAGCCTGCACGTCCGGAGCCTGTGCTCCGCAACGGGAGAGGCCACAATAGTGAGAGGCCCACGTCCCACAAAAATAAAAGGGTGGAGGAAAGCTTGGGCCAGGTTAGTGGTGCCGCTGAGCCTGCCTCCGCCTAGCTGAGAGCAGGATCAGGACCCCCCGGCGGTCCCGCACTTGATTTTATTCCTAAAATAAAAGGCTGGTCTCTTGCTTGGGTCCAGGGCTCTTCCCCGGGGCCTGTGGGAGCTGCTGGACGGGGCGGGAAGCACAGGGTGAGGGTTGCCCGGTCGCCCCCCAGGAAGCGGGGGCCGGGAAGGGGGGGTTGCGCGCCAGTGCTGGTGTCGTCGTGTTGGTACCGGCGGGGGCAGCGGCGCTGCTCGAAAATCCGACCCCTGGGATCCGGTGGCGGAAGAGAAGGGCACTTGTGGGATGGCCGCCAGGGAGGCGCACCCAGGAGCGGGGACGAGCAGGCGGCTGGGAAGGAAGGAGGATGTGTGTGTGTGGGGGGGGGGGGGGGGGGTGCCCGGGGAACCGCTGGGCTGCCGCGGTCCGGGAGGAGGGCGGTGCCGAGTTTGGAGGGGAGCCCCGAGGACCCGCCGGGCCGAGGCGCCTCGGGCAGCGCGGCGGCCCTCGGCGTCCAGGCCTAACGCGCTCTCCCTGGTTCTCTCGCCCGCCCAGGTGCCGCCGCCGGACGGGACTCTAAGATGAAGTTATGGGATGTCGTGGCTGTCTGCCTGGTGCTGCTCCACACCGCGTCCGCCTTCCCGCTGCCCGCCGGTAAGAGGCCTCCCGAGGCGCCCGCCGAAGACCGCTCCCTCGGCCGCCGCCGCGCGCCCTTCGCGCCGAGCAGTGACTGTAAGAACCGCTCCCTCCCCGCGGGGGTCACCCCACCCGCCGCTCGCACGCACCCCAAGTCAGCCCCGACCGCAGTGTGGCCTCCCGACCCAGGGCAGAGCCGCGCTGGCGCCGACGCCCCCTCGCGGTTCGTAGCCACCGACTGGTGCCCCAGGACCCCAACACCTAGTCTGTATGTGGCACGCGCTGGTTTTGCCCCGCACAGGGGGTAACACATATTTCTGCTACTCATCTAGCGTTCCGAGGAACAGCTGTTTTCCCCAGCAGTACCACCACCACCACCGTAGGAGAACACGCAGTTGTCCCCTTTCCTCTGCTTCCCCATCACACATATACACACCCCCGTTTTTTTCTTCCAAAGCCCTCTTTCTCTGGGTGTGCCTGGCTGTGCTGAATTCTCCATCCTAAACTGCCCTTGCAAGGGAAGAGGCTGAGGTTTCATAAAACCAAGCCAGAGTCAGAGAAAACACAGAAGGGCCTTGATTTCCAGAACAAGCATCTGGGCAGTGTCAAATCTGTTCAGAAAAGTTCCAGTTCTAGAAAGACAACGATACATAGTGCTAGCTGGGGCTACGGGGAAAAGAAACAAACCATCGTTCACTCCACACATGACAATGTTAACTCTTAAGAAAAGACCAGGTTATTAATATTAGGAAATGAGTCTGTGATTTGCCTCTCAAAAATGTCTTAGCAGTTTATCAGGGCACATCAGCTATGATTTGATATAATTTACCCTCCGCTCTTGAGAAGTTTATCTATTGCATAAAGCAGAGTATGCTTCATCACAAGTTAGAGATTATTGGGGAGGTATGTAGCTAACAAAGGTAGCAGCAGAGAATTTGCACAACCCCAAACTAAAGCAATAGTGAGCGTCACCATAACCACTCACCACTCCCGTTACCCTTCAAGCTATTTTGCATTTGAAACATGCACAGTAGAAAGGGTCCCGGAGTCAGCTGTATGCTAGAGTCCCCCAAACCTATGGCCTTGGGCTAAAAATCGCCCAGGAAATGTGATGTGTTTATCTTATACTTAATTACAACAATTAAAGCACCATCTTCCAGAAGTCCCAGGGAAAAGAAAAGTGCATTTTTCTAAGGCAAATTAAGACTTCAAGAGTGACTTAGGGTAGGAAAGAGAACACAGTTGATCCCTTGAAATTGAAGGAACTGTTCCAAGAGTTTCTGTCCATTAGTTGTATAAACCTATTTTTAAAGGCTTTGGTTTCAACCACGAGTTTCCATCTTAGCGTATACAATGTTTCCATCTTAGCGTATACAATGTTTCCATCTTAGCGTATACAGTGTTTCTGCAGTAGAAACTTAAAATGCCCTTTAGTGCCATTGTCTTCAGAACTGTACCCATGAGGGCTGAGTAAGTGGCTTTTCATTGGTTCAAGCAGCCTAGGTCAGAGGAACAGGAACACAGTGGAAGGTAATAGTTTTCTAACCAAGACATTCTGGAGAGAAAAACGACTGTGCCTGATTGTGAAGCTGATTAATTCATGGAGGTTTAATTAGCATATCAGTATCCTGTCTACCTAGGCTTATTTAATGCTGGCTCCTGGTGCTGGCTCTGCTTTGGGCTAATTCTGTGACCTTGGACACATTACTTACTACAGAACTCAATGAACAGTTTACAACTATACAGTAAAGGAAGGCCTTTCCACTCCAAAATGCCAATGACCGTGAGATTGCCCCCCCACACACCTGCACACTCCACCCTAACCTTCCTTTGGGAAAAGACTCATAAGAAAAGACCCCTGCTCACTGGACTCACCTGGGGAACTTTAATGACTGCTGATGCTGGGCTCCACCAGGAGAGATTCTGATCTCATTGGTTTGGGTCGTGGCCTGGGCATCTAGATATTTAGATGTTCCCCAAGTGAGTCTAATGTGTAGTCAGGGTTGAATCCCTATGGCTTGATAATACCCTAAGAAAATCCGTGCCTCATGTAAGGTACAGGCAGTCACAAAGCAAGCAAGGTAGCCGTAATCCTACTGATGGACGGCGGTAGCTGGGGGTTCTGGGGAAAGGGAGATCACGTCCCTTTTCCAAAAGTGATGCTAAGTCATCAATGGACAAGATTCTGACCACTGTGTTTACATTAGAACCAGCAGAACACAACTGATTCTGTTTTACCTATCGGAAGACCCAATAGATCCTTGAAAGAGAAATGTTCCCAAAGAGAAAGCGAGCTGCGTTCTAAGCCAAACTGACTCCTTTCCAGGTATGTTCAATTCGGTAGCAAGCTGTCAGTGCGGGGAAGGCGGAATAATGACAACGTGCAGACTTTGAACACTCAACCAGTGTCAACATGCTGACATTTGTATCCTGCACGGTACGCCATGCAACTGGTTAAGGCTTATGTAGAAAAACATTCAGTCACTCGTTTCATTTGAAAATAGAAAGTACCGTAAATACTGGTCCCTCTTCTTTTCAAATGCTTGTAACTTAGTGACTGAGCAAAGGCTCTTTCATGCCACCTTGAGTCATTCTGTGCTGTTTGAAGGGGGCTGGACTGCACCTGTCCACACACACACCTTTGAGGTTGCGTGTATTTTGCTGGTTCCAATATAAATGAAACAGCCAGAATTCTGTTCCTACCATTATCATGAGCTGAACCAACCAAGTAGAATTCATAACTGGCTCACTTGTTTGCCTAGAGGTTGACAATAAAGTTCTTGGACTGTGGCTGCTGCCTCCTGTAGCAACTTTGAACTTGTCTAAACTCAAAGACTTGTGATTTTCCTTTTGGGGCGTCCAAGACTTTTCCCTTTCACCATCTTCGGTTTTTTTTTATTTTGCTTTTTACCCATATCTTCTCCAAAGGGTGATTAGAGCAGGCCTGAGGCATCTAGAAAGCGAAACTAGAAGGTGATACGCACAGATGTCATAGCATTTTAGAGCCCAAAGGTACTCCTGTGGTCCCCAAGCCTAAAGATGTAAAGCAGCTTGTCCAAAGTGCCAGAGTTCCATGATGGCAGGAGGATGGTTTTTAAAAATTTGTGATCTAAAAGCACGTCTTCATTCAACAAGTAATTAGTATGTGCCAGGCACTGTCCTAGGTGCTAGGGAATCCTTGGTACACAGGCAAAAGCCCCTGTCCTCATGAAACGTACTCTCTAGTAAAGGTACAGTGTGTGGTGCAATTTGGTAGGTTTGTAAACAAAAACTAAACATGAAGAACCTTGGGCTGAAAAGGTGGGCTTTCTGTGTGACCGGAAACCAACTAGAAGAAACACCGGGCATTCTTAAATTATTGCAGGTAATCCACAATTTATTGTAATCTAATGGGGTTATATTCCACCAGTTTGGTAGCAAGTCACACATTTCCCTAGAGAAACCATCTTACAAATCAAGCTATCAAGCTCCCAGACTAGCCCACAAAAATCTATGTAAACCCTGATAGAACTGAGATATAATTCACAATATTATTGGGCTAGAGTCTCTTCCTAGGTTGCCGGGTCCCCTAATCTGCAGAAGGAGGGCATAGAGCAAATCATGGAGTTTCAACAAGCAAGAGCTCACGTTCACACATTCAGATCAGTCTATGGTTTGGATCCCAGTCTTGCCACTTACCCAGCTGTTACTTAACAGCTCTTAAAGCGCAGTTTCCTCATCTGTAAAATAGGAATACTATTCATCCTGCCTCCTGGGGCTGCTGTGAGAGTTAAACGAGATAATGCTTTGTAAAACCTGTGCCCCATAAACAACTATTGTACTTGCCACCCTCCTCCTTGCAGCATGCACCCAGTGAATGCCTTTGCTCCCGACACAGACTTTCACTTCAGCCCCTGCCAAGCCATTGCTCTAACCGGTGGAATTTCAAGCAGCCCCGACAAAGCATCGAGAGTGAAAGAAATGCAGGCCTTGCAGGGAGGCTATTTTGGGCCCCAGAGACAGTCAGTTGGTCAGCACGTAGGCGGGCCAGTCTTGCCTGGGATTCTGCCCCCCCGGGTCAGCTCCCCCTGGCTCTTCCCAGGTTTCACAGCTCCTTCCCTTCCCCATTCTCTGAGCCCACATAGTTCCTATGGCATTGTTCCCACCAGATTCCCATGGTCATGTTAGGAAGACCCTCTTCCCCATGGGAAGAAGGGGGTCAGGGCGCACTAAGATCCTTACAGGTAGGTGATAAGGGGGCTGTTAGTTGGAGGCTCCCTGTCTTGAGATAGAGTATTTCTGTTTTAAGTGATCCCACCTGGATATTTAAGATGTGTCACAAACTCAGCAAAAAAGAACTGTTAGTGAATTTAGTAAACTTTCAGCCCATTGTTCTTCGGCTAAGAAAGCTTCTAGTGCAATAAGCTGGTTAAATTTTAAGCTTTCAAATCTCATGTTGTGGGTTCAGAGTTCAGAATAAATAAGTGCTGTCCACCTATTGCTCCTTATTATTTTAGGGACTATATGAATAGATGATACTGTAATAAAGTCCCTATGCTGAAAAAGGGCTCTGCCACTTGGGATGGGGGTCCTGGATTCAGGAAATCGCATGTCAGGCTTTTAGGAAGCACTGATTTCTCACTTGAGATGTGAGACCAACATCTCATTCTGGCCTCAGTCTGAAGACCTATTTCAAACTGTTGCTGTTTAGAGAAATCTATTTCAGGCCTAATTTGAATTGGCCAGTCGTAGGACCTTAGGCCGATCCAACAGCCAAAGAATTATTCTCAAAAGATTCTACTTTCACTGATAGAAAAATAAAAGCTATCTGGCATTTTCCCCTCCTAATGTCCCTTTCATCTTTGTTTCTTTAGCACTTAATGGTCCATAGCCCCTTTATTCAATTAAAACACATATTCTTTCATTAATCACTTGAGCTCAATCAGGAAGCAAGTATTAAATATCTTTCATGCTCTAGGTGCTGTGTGGGCATCTAAAAGGCAAAATTGTGAACTTAAATAGCTTATGATCTAGTTGTAAACTATGGATAGGCCGATGGGTGGGTGGGTGGGTGGACTGTCAGTCCGAGAGATAGCTATGTCTACCAAGGCATGTATGTTAGCTGTGGTCATGGTAAGAATTCCTAGCAATGAAGTCATTGGGATTTGGAGATTATAGCAGGAAAGAATTTGGGGGAGAGGGGGGATTTGAGCTGGTACTTGAAAGATGGGTATTAGGAAAGGAAGGGAAAGGGAAAAGGGCACATTCCAGACAAAGGAGAAGCACAGGCAAATTTGTGATCACGATATGGGGAAGGGGCAGGTGGTGGATACAAGGAGGAGGCCAGACTAGTCGCCAAGTACTGAGAACAGGTGGCGGGAAGTAGTGTGAAATTCAGGATATCTCTGTAGGTGATACCCAGATTATGAGATACTGTAAAATCCAGGAAAAGAAGGTGCTTGCTCTGTTTCTGATGGCAGCGGGGTGCCGCTGGAGTGTCTCAAACAAGCAGGGGGCAGCAAGCAGGATCTCACTGCAAAGCCTTCTTGCTGCAAAACTTACTCAAGTCCCAAGCTTCATGAGTCTATAGCATAGGCATATTTTTCATTTTCAGTGTGCCCTTATTTTTAAAGTGTCTAGGCATAGGCACACTTGAATCAACCTGTTAATCCTCAAGTAAGTGAAGAGCTACAAATAAAAACTTAAGTTAGTATCATACAGATGAACGTATTTACGAAACAGAACAGGTGTGTTAGTTTCTACTTTATAACAAAATGAATCAGCTATACATCTACATATATCCCCATACCCCCTCCCTCTTGTGTCTGCCTCCCACCCTCCCTATCCCACCCCTCTAGGTGGTCACAAAGCACCGAGCTGATCTCCCTGTGCTATGCGGCTGCTTCCCACCAGCTATCTATTTTACGTTTGGTAGTGTATATATATATGTCCATGCCACTCTCTCACTTCGTCCCAGCTTACTCTTCACCCTAGCCGTGTCTATTACAGGATATTGAATATAGTTCCCGGTGCTATACAATAGGACCTTGTTGTTTATCCATCCTATATATAATAGTTTGCATCTGCTAATACCAAACTCCCAATCCATCCCTCCCTCTCCCCCCTTCCCCCTTGGTAACCACAAGTCTGTTCTCTATGTCTGAGTCTAGTTCTGTTTCGTAGATAAGTTCACTTGTGTCATATTTTAGATTAGATTAGATCCCACCTATAAGTGATATCATACGGTATTTGTCTTTCTCTTTCTGACTTACTTCACTTCTTATGATAACCTCTAGGTCCATCCATGGTGCTGCAAATGCCATTATCTCATTCTTTTTTACGGCCGAGTAGTGTTCCATTTTATATATATATATGCCACATCTTCTTTATCCATCCATTTGTTGATGACCATTTAGGTTGTTCCATGTCTTGCCTATTGTGAATAGTGCTGCTTTGAACATAGGGATGCATGTATCTTTTTGAATTATAGTTTTGTCCAGAAATATGCCCAGGAGGGGGACTGCTGGATCATATGGCAATTCAATTTTTAGTGTTTTGAGGAAATTCCATACTGTTTTCCACAATGGCTGCACCAGTTTACATTCCCACCAACAGTGTAGGAGGGTTCTGTTTTCTCCACACCCTCTCCAGCATTTTGTTATTTTAACAAATAGGTTTTGCATGTTGTCCTAAAATCGAGTAGGTTTGAGCTACACTGGACAAGAGGAGATGTTATTTATCCCCGTTGTACAGATGAAGCAATGAGACCTAGAGTTTTGCTCAAGGTCACAAATCCAATAAGTGGTGAAGCCAGCAAACCTCAAACTTCTAGTCCCAAAGCCAATAATGCTGGCTTAACACAGACTGCTCTCGTATTAGTAGATTAAGAAAACACAGACCTTGGCTTGCTAAAAATGTATTCACTAACTGAAACACGTATTTCTAGGAAAATCAATGAGCAAACTAATAGCAAGAAGCAAGGAATATTATATTTCCTTGAGGCCCTTTCTTTGATCCCTGTTTGGGCTGCAGTGGGCCTAGGCTCATATTATTACTGGATATTTCGAAGTCTAAATCAGGACATTTCTCCGCACGGTCCTATAATATCGATGCTTTTGGCAGTGAGAGAAGGCTCCCTGACTCTTCGGGACAAAGTGAGGTCTCCTAGAATGCTTGATAGGCTGATGGCATTTGGGAGGCTTTCGAGAAGGCACTTGCCCTCAGGTGGCTTCTGTTCCGCCCAGGGAAGGAAGCGTCCACTTGGGAAACCAAGGGTGACTGCACACGTGCCAGAGTGATGGCCTCTGTGGGAACAGGAGTGGGTTTGCACACACAGACCTTGGGTCACTATGGGGAATCAACTGCTTGGCTCAGTAGAGACAAAACCCACTTTTGTATGATTGTATAACTGAGCATGGTTTTTTAAAGTCTTCAAACTTTTTTGCTTGCAAACCTACAAAATTATGTTGAAAAACTATTGCACACTTCTAAAGTGATATCTGCAGTTTTATCACAAGTTTAAATAGTTGCACCAGATGTAATTTCCAGCCCATCTGGGAACTAGATATGTGCTTCAAATCCATTTTTGGCAAAACCCTGGAGCTGCAAATTTAACATTCAATTCGTGGAAAATTATCAAACAAATCAGCTCAAATAAGTTTAATTTTTGGTCAGAAAAGGTCCAACTTCATTTTCACTTCAAATGCACATGTTAGTATACATCCACGACAAGCACCACGCCTCTGGATCCTAATTATAAGATGAATAGATGGATGGGTGGATGGACAGACAGGCAAATACCATGCCTTGCCATGAGTGCCTGGACAGAACGAAATATGGAACCACCTACTTTGATATTTCTTGATTCATTCATATGGGACTTTTTAGTAAGTGTTCCTAGTACAATGAACACCCGTGTCCCCTTTTCACCAAGACTGACCTTTCATTAGCATTTTGCTTCATTTTTCTCCCTAAACCATTTGAGAATTACTTGCAAACATAACAGTCAGTAGTTCAGCATGAACCTTCTAGGAGCCAAGGACATTACCTTATATAACCACAATTCAGTTATCAGTCTCAGGAAATGTAACATTTACATAATACTGTTATCCAATAGGTAGTCCATATTCAGATGCCCCCAATTGTGGCGATAACGTTCATCATAGTTTTTTCCCTTAACTGAGAGTCACAACTTGCCTTTGATTGTCATGTCTCTTTATTCTCCTTTAATCTAGAATTAGCTCCCAAGCCTTTTTTCCCACAACGTTTTGAGAAGTCCAGACTGTCTTGCCTGCTGTCCTGCAGACTGCCCTTCGGTTTGCATTTGTGTGATTGTTTCCACATGATTAGATTCAGGTACACATCTTTGGAATCCTAAGTTCATGATGATGTGTCCTCACATCACGAGTCACCGATACCAGTTTATCCCAAGGAGCCATGCACGCCTGAACTGTCCTTACAGGTGTCTATCCACCAGACAGTGCCTCGCGGTAAAATGAGTGAGACGGGCAGGAAGGCAGAGGGATGACTGTGAAAGGAGAACTGGCTGCAGGAGTATTCGTAGGTGGACCAGTCTTAGGACGCAGCGCATGTGGAATTTGAGGCTCTGGACATTGATTCTCTTAAAACTACCCGTAGGCTCTGTAGAAAGTCCTCATGTACCCCCAGAGGGATACATGCCACAGTTTGAAGACACCGATCTATGCCATGGTGGACACAAAATATCGTTCATGGGCTGTGGAGTCAGCTGATGTTTGTGTGGTTAATTTGGGGGCATTTCTAGGAAGAGAGAAGAGGCAGCCCAGACTCCCAGGACAGGCCTGCACCTCCCATCCACAGACCACCATGCCAGGGCCTCCAGGCCTTCTCCTCCATGCGACATGCTGGACGAGCAGGGGGCCAGTGTCTGCGTCCCCTTTGTCCAGAGCCAGCAGACTTAGTCTTCACGCCACCGTCTTCAATGGAATGTCAGTGAAGAACGGGCACAGACGTGAAAACCGTAGGGACTTACTTTTGGTGCCATTTGTTAAGTACTTTCAGGCACTGAACCAAAAATTTTCTTCCAGTGCGTGTAACTCTCCCCATTTTCAGGGGAGATCGGGGCTGCACAGGGTCAATCAGCTTAACCAGGCTGGACCCAGGAAAGCCTGAGGGAACACTCACTCTTTCGACCACACCGCATGACCACTTCCTGCCAGCCCACCACTCTCCTACGGAACTCTTCTGGCTACGTCAGCAAGGAGAAAAGTCAGGCGTGTAGGTTTTGTAAATGCAGCTGTTTTTGAATGGTATGTCTAGCTAATTACCTGAAGAGTCTTTGAGATTCCAGTAAATTCATCCACCAAGGGGTAGAAAGTCCCTCCTCACATCTGACCTCCATCAGGCAGGCTCAAATGATAAAGAATACTTTTCTTTCACCCCCTTTATTCTCCTTTCAGCTCCTTAATCCCTCCTCTTCTTGCCCAGGTCCCTCAGGCCCTTCGAGTTCCTTCTACCCACTGCTCAGGTGGGCCCACTGGGAAGGGCCCAGGGAAGTTGAATGCAGGACCCAGTGGAACCATGGGGCCTCTCAGGCTGCAGGCAGGGCTTTGTGGGAAGGAAGAAGCCAGGTTCTTTTGCTTTCCAGGTTCCTTTGGGGTTTCCCCTCAAAAACCACCTGCCTCTGAGAACATCTCAAGGGATTATTTTCCCCAAGGGGCGCTTTGTATGCGTCATTGTATTGGGTAACTTTCTCTCCCTCCCCTGTTAAGTGTTTTATAAGGGCAGTAGCAGGGCTCCTGGTGTGCGCTGGAGCGTGAGGTGTTTACAGCTGGCTGGGGTCTGCTTTTAGCTCGCACCAGGTGTTCATGGATTAGCTAACAAATGGACACCCTATTGAGTGTTTTCCTGACTTAAAAGCAGAAGAATGGACCTTTTCCCCTCAGGGGAGCCATTCTGTATTACCATAAAATTATTAACATCACTATAATAAAAGTATGGACCACATAGGTGGAAATCAGAGCAGGGCAATTAGAAGCTGAGTAACAAAATGAATGTAGTCCAGCTTTCCTGGGTGAGGTTTTTGGCTATTTGTATTTATAGAGTAATTTCCATTACAGTGGTGACAAGTTTTCTCAGTTAAATTGTAGGATAAGTAGTCAAGACATGGTATAGCTAATAAGTGTGTGCGATGTTGGTCAAAGTAGGTGGAGGTGGTAACTAAAATGGCATTCTGGTGGGCAAATGGCCTTTAAAAGTATACCCAAGGCTTCTTTTTCTGTATTTTGAACTGGTTGGTCTTTTCTTCTGTCTTGAGAGGATCCAGAAATGCTTTTTTAAAACAACAAAACACTGGTGTTTTTACAACGCAAATACTTTTCAAATAAACCCATGTCATGTTTTATTGCCGGCAAACCACTGGTCATGGAGAGAATGCCCTGGTAGCTCTGGCAGTGGTCACAGTGACTTAGTAAATTGCCTCAGCTGGTGATTGTTCATGGGAGAATAGATGCTATGGACCCCTCTTGAAGTTAACCCAAGTCCACTCTGACCAGGATGGTCTCTGTAATGCTAGATGAATACCCTGTCCAAAATAGGAAAGTAAGGGTGGTCATCACATGACGCGAGATGCCTCAGCATTCCAGTACTTAGGGACCCATGGGTGCCTTATTTTAATTAGTTCAAATAAGTGGCAAAGTCAACACTTTTAAATAGTACCAGGTGGCAGAACTTTGAAGTTTTCAGAGAACTGCAACGTGCTCCTGAACTAACACCACACGTTTCAGAGGTCGCTGAAGGTCAAATAAGAAACAAGCGTCAACAGCCCCCAACGCAAGCTGTGGGGCTCTTACAGTGCGTTTGGTAGCAGTTGCCGTGGATGATTCTAGACTTAGAGTCCTAAGACCAAGCAGCAAGACCAGAAATGAATAAAACAGAGATTTTGAGAAAATGGCAATGTTGCCCTTTGGGTGAGGGAGACTGCAGGATTATAGCGTGTTGGTGTCTGTGTCCTCTCGGAGGTCACTGGCTCCTTCTCTACCTTTACAGATGGAGACTGGGGTGGAAGGATACCTCCCACTAGAACCTGGGTGCTTTGAGACACAAGTATAGGGCCCTTTCTACACATCTCTTCGCCTCTCCTAAATAAGACACAGGAAGATGACTTGATGAGTTGAGAGGCACTTGGTTATTTCAGGTGTAACCAAGACATTGAACCAAGAGGCAAACGGAAAAGGTTGAGAACTGCTAGAACCTGAAATACCTCTCATGGGGTCTCCTGGGGCCCCTGATGCTGGCGGTTAGCAGAATGCTGCGGGGGCGTCAGTAGAGGCAGTCCTCTCCCCGACGGGGGTGACACCAAGACTTAGACTGTTCACATCTTAGGGCATTAGCACTGGGGGAAGGCCCCGGAGAGGGGCTAGCCGACCTCAGAAGGGTTCAGTGACTAGCCCAAGGTCACAGGCTGGGCAGGGACTGACCCCGGACTGGAATCCCAGGCTCTGTCCTCTCCAGCTCTGCAGTGAGACTTTATCACTTGGTGCCAGCCCGAGTTTGAGGAGCTTCCGGAGACGGGGCCTCTCTGTCTGAATCTGCCACCGCCCGTGGCTGCCGGTTTTCCGGTTTTAACTGGGAAATTGCCAGTTCTGCCTTAGGGTGATACGCCAGACCCAGGATGTGGGAGAGCTGCCCCCGAACGGCGTGCTTTTCCCTTTCTGGAGACGATTCACTGTATTCTGTGGTCCACGGCAGCCTAACTTTAGAATCTACTCAGTGTACCTCAGTTCGCGCCGAACTTTCCGGTAGAAAGTGTATTTCTCACTTCCTGTTCTGAATGTGGTACATGCGTGCAGGTGAGATCAGCACATCTTCCAGAGTAAGTTACCACACACCCGAGACTAGGCAGGCTCCACCGTAGAGGAATTTTTACTTAAAAACAGATCGGCAGCTTGGAGCCCTAGAACAAGTCTGAGCTTTGAAACCAAAACCAGCTGAGTCTACATGTATGAGCCACGTGGCCTTGAGCAGATAGATATTTGCCTTCTCTGAGCCTCAGTTTCCTGATCTGTAAAGTACAGATAAATAGGCGACCCCGACTTTGGCCTTGCAGGGATGTTGTCAGGGTTAAAATTCATGCTGGGTGGCATCCATCCCACCTTTACACTGGGCACACTAAGTGCATCAAGGAAGCTGTCGTTTCAGATAGAGGGTGATGCATATTCTTTGTAACGTGGGGAATTTTAAAGGTAAGACTCCATCACGTAGTTCTCATAATACTGCAATGTTAGTGAAAGAAAATCATGTTCGTACATTATTGAAAAGGAAAAACAGCATCCTAAAGAATGACATTAGTTGGGAATTTTCTTGAGAGGTTACATAAATCTTAGGCTGATCTTTTCATGTAAACATGCACGTGTATATGTGTATATACACATATATGTTTGTATATATGTGTGTGTGTGTATACACACACAACTTCTCTTTTTTATCTATTTGGTCTACAGAGCAATTTGTACTTTACCTGGGGTACAGGTAGGCAACGAATATCAGATTAAATGTCCTCCCCCCCGGGGGGGTGGGTTCCACGTGCCTCCTTTTGCAGACAGCCTTTCAGGAAAGGCTCTGCAGGCACAGCATCTCTGGCCTCACACCCAGGGTCTAGCCCACCTCAGAACTGGGCACCACCTGGAGTGAGGGCACCCAGGCACTGATTGACGATGTGCCTCTCGCCTGTGTGGCCTTGACCTAGGCAGTAGGTCACCCCTGTGGACCTCAGCGTATTAACCCTTGCCCTTCCAGTACACAGAAGCTGGATGCTTTTCGCTGGAGTACAGAGGTGGGTCCTCCCCAGAGCGAGAAACACCTGGGCCTTCTCTCCAGAGCCTCTGCATCCTTGAGGCTAGTTCTGGCTCCTGTAGGAGAGGCCCACTGTGCGTGCTAGGGTCCAGCCCTCTCCTTGCTGGGGCCCACCCCACTCCAGGTAAGGGGTCACCTCCTCACTGCTTTCTACACAAACTTGGGCTGCCTCCCTCATGGGCCCACAGGTCAAAGACAGGCTGAAAACTGGCTTAGACACCCAGCCAGGCTGGGTGAGGAGGGGGACAACCCAATACGAGTATAAAATGACCCTTTGATTAAAATACAATTAACCTGAAATATATATATATATAATTAACCTGTACTCTTTTGAAGAGAAATCTGACATTTAAAAGAATATTTTGTCCGCTAAATGCCAGCTTAGCCAAGATAATGTTTTGAATTATGTGCTTCTTGGTTCAGCTATTACAAGGGGTACTCCGAGGTCTCACCATTTTTGCTATAAAAACTCAATTAACTCTACCAGAGAGTCAATATCCCAGGCCTTTGTTCCTGAGGTAATGTTACTGTTTTCCCATAATCGAGGGGGGCAAAGTCTCTGCAGTGAATGGTTTGGTTTGTTCCCAGAGTCTGGCCCTGTACAAGGTTTCATTTGTTTAAATAACATTGTTTATACAAAGGACACATCAAAGTTAAAATATTTTAAATAGAATAATGCCCAAATATTTAGTTGCACCCTGAAGGATGACTTAAATGCATCTGAGCGTTTTGATTTTTCGAAAACTTTAGCTTCTAGATGTCCACGTTTTCCCAGATCTAGCCTCCAAGTGGGTCTGGGAAATGGGCAAGTGTTTGACTTACTTTTTAAAAACGATGCTCCTCTTTTGTGCTTTGCAAGTATTTTACTATCAAAGTTCATACTAACGAGGGCCATTTGTGTAGCTGACGTGCTGCCAAGCCCTTTATAGGATAAAGAAAGTGATATGCCATTAAGTCTTAATTTGGGGAACTAATCCAAACCCAGCCCCTTTGCTGCCCCTGGCTCAGTGAATTCCAGGAACATGGAGGCAGCTGGGGGCTTCTTGGTCCCCCGGGGAGTTTACTTGCCTGAGCCAAGTGTGAGGCCTCTGTAGAGACCCTAAAGATTGGCTCAGTGGGGGCATGGCTCACAATGCCCCCGCCAAATGCCTAGTGTTGATAACTTGAGGTCTCTTTAGAAATGAACTCAGTCAGCAGCAAAAGGCCTGGGATTAGGAATTCAGTTGGAAGAGACAGGCCAAGTTGCTCTATGGTTTGGAAAATATAATGTTGCCCTTTTCTAGTTTCCAAAATTCATCTCCATGTAAAACTTTCAGCATAAATATTTACTTTTTCCTCTGTTGTTCAAGAAGGAGAAGAAAGGGGGCAGGGTGGAATCCCTTCAGTTCAATAAGAATCACCTATGTCCTGAACCTGAGGCTTAAATAAACATTTCCACCTTAACGACAATGTATGAGGGAGATGTCCCATCAAAAGCAGTCCTCATTACCTACACTCTTTCTTTTTCTTTTTCTTTTTGGCTGCATTCGGTCTTCGTTGCTGCGCGGAGGCTTTCTCTAGTACGCGAGCAGGGGCTACTCTTCGTTGCGGTGCGTGGGCTTCTCATTGTGGTGCCTTCTCTTTGTTGCAGAGCACGGGCTCTAGGCGCACGGGCTTCAGGTGTTGTAGCATGCAGGCTCAGTAGTTGTGGAGCATGGGCTTAGTTGCTCCGTGGCATGTGGGATCTTCCCGGACCAGGGCTCAAACCCTGCATTGGCAGGTGGATTCTTAACCACTGCGCCACCAGGGTAGCCCCTACGCTATTTGGTTTAACACATCTGTGTTTAACACATCAAACACAGATTGACTGCTTCCCAGGGGACTGGAAGCCTTTTAATTCAGGCTTAATGATCCATTCACCACCTCACCCAAAAGCATAAGTGGCTGGTGCATTCGCACTGCTACACGCATCACCCCAAAAAGGCCAAGCAGAAATTAAAATAAAGAAAAAGGAACTAAACGTTCTCATAACAAAGGACAAGTATGTCCCAAACATTATTGAGGACTGCTGATACTAAAAATTTATTTGCTAGTTATCTGAAATTCAAATTTAACTAGGTATTCTGTATTTTATCTGGCAAGCAAAGCCAGTGGACAGAGTCATGTGGTCAAAATGTCTTAAAAAGGAGGGACAACATTTTTCCAGAACTTTGAAAGTGTCAGGCAATAAGTAAGAACATTATAAATGCTGATTCAAATCATTATAACCCTAGTAATATAAAATTATGTAATTTATCATGTTATATAAACTAATGAGTCTCTAAACCAGTGTAAGTTGAACTTTTGTAAGTCAAATGTTTTCCCATTCGTTTATGTTAAAATTTTAGTAATATTTCATCCTCATTTCTGATTAATCCTCAGTTGATTCTCAATCAGTTTTAACTTCCATGTTCCCAGGTTCTTAAGTTAATGATCTATTCAGGAGTTCTTGAAAAGAGCCAGGGACCCCATCATGTGGATCCTTTTGTAAAACAGTCTCTTTAGCAATTTGAAGACTTTTTTTTCTGTACTTTGACTAATCACCCTTAAGATACCAGGTTTAGAAGTTCAGACTTCTATTCAAGCATGGGTTTTTGAAACTGAGCACACCTAATTTCCTCTTTTATAGCTTATTTTTGAAAAAAAGTCACAAATAGCATAAGCAACTCATTTTTCGAAATAAGTAGTTCATGTCTTTTTTTTTTACATCTTTATTGGAGTATAATTGCTTTACAATGGTGTGCTAGTTTCTGCTTTATAACAAAGTGAATCAGTTATACATACACATATGTTCCCATATGTCTTCCCTCTTGCGTCTCCCTCCCTCCCACCCTCCCTATCCCACCCCTCTAGGTGGTCACAAAGCACCGAGCTGATCTTCCTGTGCTATGCGGCTGCTTCCCACTAGCTATCTATTTTACATTTGGTAGTGTATATATGTCCATGCCGCTCTCTCACTTTGTCCCATCTTACCCTTCCCCATCCCTGTGTCCTCAAGTCCATTCTCTACGTCTGCGTCTTTATTCCTGTCCTGCCCCTAGGCTCTTCAGAACCATCTTTTTTTTTTTTAGATTCCATATATATGTGTTAGCCTATGGTAATTGTTTTTCTCTTTCTGACTTACTTCCCTCTGTATGACAGACTCTAGGTCCATCCACCTCACTACAAATAACTCAATTTCGTTTCCTTTTATGGCTGAGTACTATTCCATTGTATATATGTGCCATATCTTTATCGATTCAACATTTTTTTTTAAGAACAGAGAAGGAAAGGAAGGGAGAGAGGGAGGGAGGAAGGATGGAAACTTCCTAAGGAAGTCCAGTAGAAGCGGTTCAGAGGAAACGACAAATTCAGATTCCAATACTCTCCCACTCTTCCAGTCCTTCTTGAGAACACGTTACTCCCCTGGAGCCAGAACCTTTCTGAATCCTCAGGATGAAGTGGGCTTTGAGAGCTGACACTTTAAAGCTGCCGGAAGCTGGCAAGGGAGTGAGCTTGGTTATTCACTGCGTATTCGCTCGCAGGAGGGAGATGACCGTGCTGCTCATCGCACTGTGGCTGCCCGCCTGACGGAGGCTGTTTATTTTGGAGCCTTTCGTTTCATCATGGTGCGGTTCTCAGCTGAAGCCCAAGTGTCCCCTGGATAAATTAAGGACTCTCTCTTTCTCCCCTCATAAAGTGACCTAACTCTTTCAGAAATCATTGTGGGCCTCCAGGGACCAGATCCTATTGTAGGCACCTGGGCTCCACTGGTGAGCAAGCCACACAAAGGTCCCTGCCTCGTGGAAGTGACATTCGCTCAGAGAAGACAGACAACAAGTAGTCAACATAAGGAAAGTTAGACAGTGTGTTGGAAGGTAGTGAGTATTATGCTGGGGAGGGAAGAGGGCAGGAGGGTCTGGCTTTGGGCTCGGGAGGGATTGCATTTGAAACAGGGAGGTCAAGGTGGGGCTTGGTGGTGGTGACATTTGAGCAAAGACTCGAAGGGGATGTGGGCGTGAGCCACTGGGTACTCTGCAGGAATGGTGTTTCAGGCAGAGAGGGAACAGCCGGCGCAAAGGCCCTGCATCCCTGTTTGTGTTCTGATCTGTGTGGTTCTCAACCACGATGATCTTGCCCCCAGGGGACGTTTGGCAATATCTGAAGACACTTCAGTTCGTCACTGTTGGGATGGGGCTGGGGGACACTACTGGCATCTCCTGGGTAGAGGCCAGGGATGCAACTACACGTCCTTAAATGCTCCCACAACAAAGAATGTTCCAGCCCAAAATGTCAGTAGTGCTGAGGTTGAGAAACCTTGTGTTTGAGGAACAGTGAGAAGGCCAGAGAAGCTGGAGGGGGAGGCAGTAAGGAAGAAGGAAGTTGCATACGAGGTCAGTGGTAACAGAGGCTGGGACGGAGTGGGTGGCCAGGTCAGGGAGAGCCCTGGGCCAGTGTCGACTTTGGCTTTTATGCCAAGGGAAATGGGGAGCCATTGGAGGGCTTGGAGCAGAGGAGGGACATGAGCTGCGTTAACAGTTTTAAGAGTGTTGCTCTTAAAACTGCAACAGACTGAAGGAGGGTAAGGCTGGAATGCAGGGGCTTGGGGGCAAGAGGCGATGGAGCACAGACCAGTGGAAGCAGCTTTGAGAATTCTGTGCACAGGACCATCCAGTGCCAAATTTTAGATTTGAGTTTTAGGGCAACAAGGTGATCTGGAAATTCCACACCATCCCCACTCTTGCTACCCCACCGATAGCTAGTGGGATGCAGGCGCATAGCACAGGGAGATCAGCTCGGTGCTTTGTGTCCACCTAGAGGGGTGGGATAGGGAGGGTGGGAGGGAGACGCAAGAGGGAGGAGATATGGGGATATATGTATATGTATAGCTGATTTGCTTTGTTGTAGAGCAGAAGCTGACACACCATTGTGGAGCAATGGTACTCCAATAAAGATGTTAAAAAAAAAAGAAAGAAAGAAAGAAAATACATTAACTTTAAATACTCAAAAAAAAAAAAGAAATATAAGGTTAAATAAAATATATGAAAAATTTTTTTTTAAATGTCATCTTGGGCTTCCCTGGTGGCGCAGTGGTTGAGAGTCTGCCTGCCGATGCAGGGGACATGGGTTCATGACCCGGTCCGGGAAGATCCCACATGCCGCGGAGCAGCTGGGCCCGTGAGCCATGGCCGCTGAGCCTGTGCGTCCAGAGCCTGTGCTCCGCAACGGGAGAGGCCACAACAGTGAGAGGCCCGCGTACTGCAAAAAAAAAAAAAAAAAAAATGTCATCTTACAGTATGACCATATATTTTTAAAGTCATGCTAATCCAAAGAAGTGGTAAATTAGTCTCTGTGTTAGTGAAAAGTAGGCTTAATGTTTTTTAAGGAAGCTCTAAAATACAGTTGAGCTCAAGAGCTTTTCATGTGATCTGTCAGAATGGTTCTCGTCCCACTCAGCTGAGCAGAGGTGCTAAGTCGGGGTGGATTTCAGGAAAAAGCACTCCTCGGTATTCCAGGTGAAAGCAGCAGTGTCTTCCAAGCCAAATCCAAGGTTAATCCTTTTTTCACCCTCTAAGACAGGGTTTCTCAACGTATGCTCCATGGACCACCCCCATCAGAATTTCTCCAGGGCTCATTAGAAGTACGGATTCCTCGGCCCCTCCCCACGCTTCCCTTAAGGGTCGGCTAGGACTCTGCATTTCCGTGAGCATCCCAGCATAGTCCCATCCACACTCACATTTGAGAACCTGTAGGTTACGTTATCAGAACAAGAAGAAGGGGCCTCCATCACCATCTGCACCCTCCATACAGACACGTTACAAAATGGCAGATGTTATTCAAATGGCAATTCCCCTTCTAAGGATCTGTCTTCAGCAAGGAAGTGTGTCACGCCCCGTGTGGATGAACTTCCTTCCGCGGAGTCTTGGAGGGTACCTTTCGGCCTGTGTCCTCAGGCTCGGGGTGGACGGGGGGGGGACAGCGGTGCCTGAGCTGGTAGTCTCACCCTGAGGCCGAGCTTGGCCGCATTTAGGAGACACCGGGGTCTTGGAGCCTCCTCGAAGCGGTCGTTGCTGTTGTCTCACGTGACCGTTTCTGTTTTCTTGTTGCACAGCAAATATGCCAGAGGATTATCCTGATCAGTTTGATGATGTCATGGATTTTATACAAGCCACCATTAGAAGACTGAAACGCTCACCCGATAAACAAATGGCCGTGCTTCCTCGCAGAGAGCGGCACCGGCAGGCTGCAGCCGCCAGCCCGGAGAGTTCCCGAGGGAAAGGCCGGCGGGGCCAGAGGGGCCGAAATCGGGGGTGCGTCTTAACTGCCGTGCATCTGAATGTCACTGACTTGGGTTTGGGCTACGAAACCAAGGAGGAACTCATTTTCAGATACTGCAGCGGCTCCTGCGATGCAGCCGAGACAATGTATGACAAAATATTAAAAAACTTGTCCAAAAATAGAAGGCTGGTGAGTGACAAAGTCGGGCAGGCGTGTTGCAGACCCCTCGCCTTCGATGACGACCTGTCCTTTTTAGACGATAACCTGGTTTACCATATTCTGAGAAAGCATTCCGCCAAACGCTGTGGATGTATCTGACTCCCGCTCCAGAGACCGCTGTGTATTGCATTCCTGCCACAAAGTGCAAAGAAAGGGACCAAGGTTCCCAGAAAATGTTTGCCCGGAGTGGAAGATAAGGACCAAGGAGTCGAGGAGGAGGCAGGCAGCCGTTGTGGGAGCCTGGCAGAGGGAGATCCAGCGACAGAAAACTGGGCGGGAGAGAGAGGAAACAGCTGTCTGCACTCTCCCAGATGGCGGCCAGCGTCACCAGAAGCTCAGGGCTGGTGTCCCTGCTTGGGTGTTGCCATCGTTTCATCCGATACAGTCCACCGTCGCCGGTCACGGGTACAGTTGCGGATGCACTTGAAACCAAACCAGCGTATCTCCTGTGGTTTGTTTTCACATGTCTGGAGACACCAGGGCAATGGTCCTCCTGGTGTCATTCCCTGTCATTACGTTTTACTGCTGAAAGCAAGAAAGGTTTATTTTTCTGTCACTCAGTGGAGACATACACCGGCAAGGAGGAGAAAAAAAAGCAAAGACACACACGAGAGGTAGTAACCTTTGCTTTTGAAGGTTCAGGCCTGAGGTTTACTCCAGCCAGCGTTTTGGGGAACAGTGGGTGATTGATTTCAAGCATGGTGTGTGAGGTGGGAAGAGGTTGGCTAGGAACCAGAAAGGCTGTCCTCGTGACTAAAACCAAACCTGAAGGTATTTCCTTTCTGTCCTTGGAAACAGGAAACCAGTTGTGGTTTTCGGCAGCATTCTTGCAGGAGAGCGTTCGGGGAAGGCCCCCAGCTGCACCGGGGCGGGGAGGCCGCCGGGCTCTCGGTTTACAGAGAGACAGATGTTACATACACCCCAGCTCCGTTATGCGTGGTCACCAGTGACCAGAGAAGCTACTCGATGCAATGCATCTGTTTCAGATACAGAAGTATAGAGAAAATATTTATTGAGATTTAAGTTATTGTTATTTATTACCGTTCACTAATGAATTTCTCTTTTTTCCCTTATTTATTAAAGTTTCTTTTCAAAGGTGCCAAAGTATATGTGCTCGCAAAATGCAAAAGAAGGTGACAAAGGAAATTTGAATTGGGAACAAGGGTCCATGCTTTTCAAAGTATTAAAAAGTTTTTCGCTAGGCAAAAAATCACTTACTTTACCTTTTTTAAGAAGAGCTCTCGTGTGATTCCCCCAGATCTCAGCGTCTTACCTGTTGTTTTCATATTTTAGAGAAGAAACGTGTCAGAAGGAACATTTCTGACCGGCTCCCTTTTCGGGAGCAGGACACAGAGACCGGGGCACTCGGCTTCATTTCTTCACGGTTCTGTCTCCCAGCAGACAGGCTGTGTGCTCCATTCCCTGTTGTATTTAAGCTCTCACTCCCGTCCACGTGTTCCTGTCTATCATGTGCATAACCATATATATCAAAGGTTAAAGTCCCCTTAGTAGGTAGTCCTGGATTCAGTGCAGACCTCGAAGTAACAGTCCTGTCAGGTAGCCAGGGTTCTGCCCTGATTGTGGAGACTCTTCCTCTATCCTTCCATCCACCACCTTCCTGAGAAACAAGCTCGGCCCCAGTGCAGCCAAGGAGTGCCCCAGGCTTTCCAGAAGTGGGGTCAGCCAGTTGCCAAAAGAGCCACCAGTTGCTACCCCTCCCTCGGAAGAAGGTGCCCCGGAAGGGTGGACACGCAAGACGGGCCTGGGCCAGCCTCAGCACACACGCCCTGCCACCTGGATGCTGAAAGCCCTTGACGGGGTGGAGGTGGAGGGTGAGAACAACCCTCTCCTAAGCGCCCCAGATCATGGATTTGTCTGGCAGCTGACCCGTGCTCAATGCACTGAGCCCTGCTGTAGAGCTTGTTACACATCTCATAAAAGGGATTTTTATCGGAGAGATCATCCATCACTACCGTAGTGGCTATTAGCCCCAAACTGTGACAGATTGAGCCGTTAAATAGCCTACTGGCCTCCCTCAAATAATCATGTTAATTTTACAAAGTAACCAAGAAGCAGCAGTTACCAGACATCCCTTCCCCCGCCCTGCCCCAAAAGACCCGAGCTGTCCATCGTTCTGCACCCTCTGTCCTTTCTGTTCCCCTTTCACGACTCGGAAATAGAGGAGAAGGGCCTCCCTTTTGTCCTTTCTTGGGGCCCAAGCCGGGACCTTGCTGAGGAGCGGCCTGCTCAAAACAGGGACAGACCCAGCCGACCAGTCATTCACGAAGCACAGTTTGATGCAGCCCCGGGATCCTCTGTCCGATTCAGAGAGTCCTGGCTGACCTGGCGGCTGGTGTCCCCAGGGGTCAGCCCCAGCCCCAGCTCCCCGTGGAGAGTCTCTGCCCACAGGGGCAGTGGGATTCAACGGGTGCTGACAGCTTGTTCCCAGCATCACCTACACACCATAAGCAGGTTTTAACTGAAGCAAATCGCTCCACCAAATCCACAAAAGGGTAAAGTTTGTGATTTTTCTCTATCATTGTGATTACCATCTGATCCAGTAAGGAGTGCACTTCTTTGGAAGTTTTGACTTCTCTGATCTGTCTCGGTCGTTTGTGTTATACAACCAAAGTTCTCTACAGACTTTATTTTTGTACAATATTATTTTGTAACTTTTTACAAATAAAAACTCATTTCTATTGCTCTCTGTACTTCTGTGCTTCCTCACCGGCCCGGACCATGACTGGCCCAGCCTGGAAGGCTGTGCCCTTCACTACCACTCAGCCCACTGGTTGGTCAGTGGCCTTGTTCATCAACTCTCCACAACCAATCACCACCCAACTGGGGAAGAACTTGCAAAGCTGTTCTTCATTTATTCATTCAACAAATACTTGGGGCGAGCGACACTGTGCCAGGCACTGTCCAAGGCACCAAGGATCCAACATTGGCCAAAAAAACAAACAAAACTCTGCTCAACCCTGTGGAGTTGATATTTTATTTGAGGGGGAGACAGAATATTCAAAAAAGTAAAAATATGTAGGGATTCAGGTGTCGATAAATGAGTCACCATTTGTAAAGAATACAAACAGGATATCATAATAGTAAATAGCAGGGGCCTGCTCTAACTAGAGGTGACATTGAGGCGGGGCTTACGAAATAGATAGGATTGTCCTGGCAAAACCCTGCGGCAGGCAAGCGCTTGGACGGCACCACCGCTTTGCACAACCCTGGGAGACGCCGTTCACGTGGGTTCTCCACAGCAAAGTAGCAGAATCCCTGGAATTGTGCAAATGGTGGCCTTGGGCTTAGTTGTTGCTGGCAAGAAAAACACACTGAAGGGAGGAAATGCCACGGCCCTGGACTGCGGGGAGAGAGCACGCTTCCTCCTCAGATGACACACACCCCGTGCTGTGTCACAGGCGGCATTGTGACTATTAAAAGGTGGCCTTGTACAGTGTTTCAAACCCAAAATGAAACTCTGACGCTCTTAAGACTCTTCTAAGTGGCCACCAGCCTAGGCTTTCCAGCCGACCACAGTCAGGGAAGTACAGGAAATGCCCTCCCCTTCCGGACAGTCACCATCCCCCAGGTAGAGTGGCTGGTACCCACTGTGGGCACTTGGAGTCCTGCTGCCAGGGCAGTGCTGAGGCCAGCTCACCTTCTCTAAGCCAGATTCTGGTCCAAAGCTCGGAGAGGAATGCGAACTCTTGCTTACCTCCACTCCTTTTACCGTCTCTCCAAAGTGTGTTCCCAGGGTGATGAACCAGGTGAGATGCTCGTAAAAAATGGGGTAGCTCTATGATCAAACAAGTTTAGAAAACACTGAGTTAAACAACGTCTTTTTGAAGTTAGAGAAGTGTAGAACTTATCAGAGCCTTTATTAAACTAATGAACCTTGTGACCGTCCAGGAGGGGCAGAGCGTGCAGACTTCCCCAGATGGATGGGACCATGAACCTGCCCATGATTTTGTTTTCTTTCTCATAACACCTGTTGCCCGTCCCTTGAAACTACCTTGGGCCATGTTGCCCGCTCCTGTAAGCACCGGGATGAGTAGAGCGGGGGACTAGAGATTAATAAGAGTCAGAAACTACTGGGCAGCTCCCCACGTGCGCACACACACACACACACACACACACACACACGCACACGCACGTTATGGACATTTGGGCATTGTGGGTTTCTTGTTCAGCATGATTAACAAGTGGTCAACTTTGGAAATTTCATTCAACCAAGAAAGGGAGAGTTGAAAGCTGGGAAATTCTTAGCAGCAATAAGAAAAGGAACTCTCGCCGTGCTTACCGCAAATGCTCACGCAGTTCAATTTGTTAGGAACCACCAGTGCTTTGGCTGGTCCATAGTTTTGCGGGGGCGGGTGCCCCCTCACAGTGGTCCTCAGAGGAATGTTTCTCTCTTTGGGCGTCTGACTCTGAGTCCTTGCTACTGAGGGTGGCGTGAGAGCACGGGACCAGGAGCCCGGACACCAGGCTCTGACGGTCTTGTGGGGCTGTACCCACCGTCATCTTGGGCTGGTTTTCTCCTGTGTGTCAGATGCCAAAGTAACAGTTTAAAAGAACTTTTAAAAGAATCCACTCCCAAAGTTAAGATGGAAAATAAGAATTCCCTGAACCTAAGTCTCAAAAACAGAAAGCCCCTCCCCTTCACACACAGACACCCTCTTGGGCCACAGCTGATTTGCTACCTGACCCCAGCATCACGGGGAGGAGGGAGCCTGAGCCCTCGCACCCTCTACCTTCTCGGAGCACGGTGGCAGGGAGGGACCATAAGTGCCCACCACGGGCCTCGGGCTTTTTTCCATCAGGTTGTGAAGTGTCTGAGCCCCAACTGTCTTCCTGGGACACATCTTTGTTAAAAGGGTGTTACTGCAATCCCACACAGTAGTTAACTTGACTCTTATCTCCCCACACAACTTCCTGAATGAAATCAAAACCAGATCCTGCCAAGTCATCACTGAAAATAAATAGAGAGTTAGGGAAATAAGAGGAAAGCACCCACTTACTCATGTGTGACAACTAATACACTGCCACGTCCCGGCCCCATGGCAGGTGAGGATAATGGTGATGGGAGTGCAGACGGGGTGGAGGATGTGCAGTGACGGGTGCGTGGAAAGTGCCAGAACGCCTCCACAAGCAGCAGGTGGGAAGAAAGCCTGGGGAAAAAAAAAAAAAAGAGTCAGGGAAAATTACAGAGTAGGCTTCCCGGATAATTTGAATTTCAGATAAACATGCATAATTTCTCAGTATAATTATGTCTCATGCAATATTTGGGGCATGTGCTATTTGGGACTTAACCCTACTAAAATGATTACTCATTGTTTATCTGAAGTTCAGCGGGGCATCCTGTATTTTAATTTGCTAAATCTGGCAAAAGAAAGCGACGTTCAAGCTGGGACTGGCATGTGAGCAGGAATCTGTCAGGTAGACGGTGCAAAGGGCGTGGGCGGGTTGAGGGACAGGCATTCCAGGTGGAAGAGAAGTGTGACGCAAAAGGATGGAAGGGCAGTGCGTTACGCAAAAGGATGGAAGGGCAGTGCGTTTTCAGGGTGTAGCAGGCAGGGTGGTGGGCTCGGAGCTTACTTCCTCATCACACAGGGCACAGCAGACACCGTGCCTAGGGGCCACGAAATGTTTCGTGATCCAAAAACTGTTTAGCTTTTAGTATTTTTAAAATCTGAAGAAAAAGTGAATGTAACAATAACGAATATGGAACACCAAAGCAGCCTGGGTTATATTCGTCTTTATATACCAGTGCACTCATTGGTAATTGTTAACATTTTTTATGAAGAAGGGGCCCACAAAGGCAAAAGGGCCTCCGACCCACAAAAGTCGTCACTCAGCCCTGGCTGGGCTGCCAACAACAACCTGTCCAGGTTCTCTACCTGCAAGTTTTTTCTAGTTTTCCCTTTCTTGTTCAATCATTAAAGCCGACCTTGAACTAAAAAAAAAACAAAAAAAACCCAACTTCTTCTCACCTTTCAGGTTAGATTGTCTTCTTAAGATATTTACTTCCTGTTTAGGAAAACATAAACCTAAGGATAGCCATTAACAGTCCAAGACTCATTCGCTCTTCTTGAAAAAGGACATGCATCAGGTGACCTGGATCAGATGTAGTTGAGGACATGATGACGGAGGGAAGAACAGGCAGACAGAAGGATGGATGGAGAGAATGGCAGAGAGAAGACTTCAGGCCCCAGGAGGTCAGAGAACCAGCAGAGGTGGGCATGACACACAAGATGAGGTTTTCAAACATGTAGAATAGATTCTTTTAACTTGGGAAATTCTTTCAAGTGGGACATGTAGGGGATTTTAACACACTTCCTGTACGTGCCTGGGCCTCATTCATCCAATTAATTATTGAGTATCTATCTCCTACCAGAGGAGGATATAAGGATATAAAGATAAAGCCCTTGAGGGGCTCCCAGATTAGAGGGACAGAAATAAGAGTATTAAAATACAATGTGATAAGGGCAGTGATGAAGAGTCGCAGTGTGTTATGGGAGCTTGGAGGGACAATAAACCCAGCTGAGGCTGTGGGGTGAGGAAAGGTATCAGGGATGGCTTCTTGGAGGTGGTCTGCCTGACAGACTATTAAAGGAGAGAAGGAATTTCCCAGACTAGAGTTAAAAGGTGAAAGATTTATACAATCTGAAGAGAAACCAGAGTATAGGAATTTCCCCGACTGGAGTTGAGGACATTTCGGGCAGCAGGGACTCGAGGGCTAAGCCATCAAGACTAGAGGCAGCCTGGTTTGTTGGTAGCTGGAGAAGGTGGAGATGGGGCAAGGCCAGAGCTTTGGAGAGCAGGACGGGTGAGCGTCATTGGGCAAGGGAGGGAAGGGAGCAGAGAGGCTGGGGGTGGTGAGAAGTGTGGGCTCCAACTCTGCATCCACCCTGGAGACAGGATCACTTATAATCTTTGCACCTGAACTCTCCCTTTCAGACCCTCTGTCCCCCACCCCCAGGCCCCTCTGGAGTCCCATCCTCTCAAAACCTTGCCCACACTGCTTTCCTTCTCCCACAGAAAGCCTCTCCTGGGGATGTCTACTTTTCCCAGGGGACTCCATAGGACTGAAAAGGCTCCCAGACTAGCATTTCCCAAACTGTCTAGGTGAACACTAGGGAAGCATCCATGGAGGCAAGAGCTCCTTGATTTTAAAAATTGGGGAAACACTGCATAGTCTGATTCCATCTCAGGAAGAAACAGTACACGTTACCTATCAAACAAGGCCCTGAGAAGACCTGCAGAGGAAAAACACGTTTAATGTTGTTTAACTCAGCATCTCACAATCTTATTGGACCAAGGAGCATCTGTTGACATCTAATGTAAGCGTTTTGCTGGGCACAACTTGGGAAATGCTATTTTAGAACCAAAGGAATGGACCTCTAATGGAAGAACTGCAGACACTGGTAGGAAGTTACTTCTGGCCAAGGGGATCTTTCCACCCCACCACTGGTATACAGGCACCCTTGGCCTGGAGGACCTGAGAAATAACCATCACGTTTTCTTACATGCATTACTGGTCCAGTGAGCAGCCAAATTCAGCCGTGATCTCGTTTGTCCCAGAGCTTGAACAGAAGTAACCAACCGTCCTCCCCTGTCCTCACTCTCCACCCAGCTGGCCAACCCTGCCATAGTTCACAACTGCTGAGCTGGAAGACACTCCAAGGGGTTCTAATCCATGCTACACACACAGAAAAATCAGCTCTCGCGGTCTTCATTTGTGTTGTTCACCAGATAAAGACAGATCCCTTTCATTCCTGGCTACGTGGTGAGATTACACAGCTGGGTTCTCTTGTGCTTGACGGAGGCCAGTGACCGACCAGAGAGCATAAGCAGAAGTGACGTGGGCTTCTCCTGAGCCAACGTTTAATTGCCATTGTGAGACTCAAGAATCTCTTTCTTGGGCTTCCCTGGTGGCGCAGTGGTTGAGAATCTGCCTGCCAGTGCAGGGGACACGGGTTCGAGCCCTGGTCTGGGAGGATCCCACATGCCGCAGAGCAACTAGGCCCGTGAGCCACAACTACTGAGCCTGCGTGTCTGGAGCTTGTGCTCCGCAACAAGAGAGGCCGCGACAGTGAGAGGCCCGCGCACCGCGATGAAGAGTGGCCCCCACTTGCCTCAACTAGAGAAAGCCCTCACACAGAAACGAAGAG
This sequence comes from Phocoena phocoena, assembly GCF_963924675.1. Lineage (NCBI taxonomy): Eukaryota > Metazoa > Chordata > Mammalia > Artiodactyla > Phocoenidae > Phocoena > Phocoena phocoena. The sequence goes on along the minus strand of NC_089221.1, from coordinate 31,230,877 downwards.
CCAACACAGCCAAAATAAATCAATAAATTAATTAATTATTAAAAAAAAAAAGAATCTCTTTCTTTTTCTATAGTATGGCCACCAGAAACGTTCAAGAAGGTGGCTGCTCCGTCAACTTGGAGTGACTCTGATGAACAAGGCCACTCCGCCAACCTGCAGCAGACATGGCCTGGTGAATGAGAAGTAGTCCTGTGTTATCTGAGCCACAGAACTGTGGAGGTTATTTCTTACTGCAGTATGCCTTAGCCGATCCTGACAGATACAAGCTTCTGTTGTGATGAGGTACACTATGGGCCACGAAGAGAAAGAGAGCAGTCAGCAGAGGCAGGCAGAGGAGCGGGTGGGAAGGCTCAAAGGGAAGGGGGAGTGGTAGGAAATACACCTGGAGGGATAAGCAAGGGTCAGATCACGTAGAGTCCCTGGGGCCATCATAGGGATTTAGGATTTTCTTCTGACTCAGGCAGAAAGCCATCAGGAGGTTTTAAGAAGAGAGGCGACAGGATCTGGCTTGTGATGATAAGGGACTGTTCTAGCTGCTTCGTTGAGTTACAGACCATGGAAGCGAGGAGGCCAGCCAGGCCGAGGCAGGAGTCCACACGAGTGATGATGGTGACTTGGACCATCATCCCCCATCGCTTGGGGGTTAGTGATGGCGGTGCAGACGGGGCTCGCTCAAGACTGGGCGGCAAGGAGGCCGGGAGAGCAAGAGGAGTGAAGGTGCAAACAGGATGGCACCAAGTCTGAGGCCAAAGCAGCAGCCTCTCTAAGAAGGCCGAGCTGTGCACGGCTCATGTGGGGGAGGGTCGCAGTCTCATGATGGACCTTTTCCGCTCGGAAAGTCACCACATAAGAAGAGGGACGCTGGTCCTGACATCCTAACTCCAGGTGAGGCAGGAGCCAGGGCCGGGGCAGGGTTCCGATGGCGCCTGCCAGGCCCCGAGGTCTGGAATGCCATTAAACGTGTGCATGCCGGGCCGGCTGGCTCGCGTTCAGGAGGAATCTGCCACTGCTCCCTCTGACAATGTTTAGCATGAAATAAAAAGTTTGGTTTTCAAATGATGCGACGAGGAAGATTCTTGAGCAAATACAGCCAAAGCCTCTCGGCAGAATGCTCTCAGAGGCTGGGATTCCACCCACCTCCAGCCTTCTTTTTCTGTCTGGTCCTTCCCAGCCGTGCACTGAGGTGGAGCTGGCGGTTGCACTGGCCCCGCCCTGGTCCCCTGCCCCTCCAGCTCTGCTCGCTGTTGCCAAGTTCATCTTCCTTACCTCACTTCTCTACTCAAGATCCAGCCCTACCTTCCTGCTGCCACTCAGACCCCTCAGACTGCCAATCACAGCCTCCTCAACTTGTTTCCAGCAAATCTTTTCTCTAGTTTTTTTTTTGTCCCCCGAATCCTCCTTTTTAGCCTAACCTTTACCCTTCAGTCACTATGGATGACCCCATAGAACCTCAAAATACACATTGAGCTGTTTACACTTTCCATGATTGGACCCTTGCCCAAGCCTTTCCCTCTGCCAGGAATAATGTCCCTCATCTCTGCAGTGCTCCAAATTCCCCCCAGCTGGTATTCATCACTCACTTCACTGTGGTCCTACAGCCAAGCTCTTCATGGGTGGATCAGGCTGACCACATGGGTCCCTTCACTTGTGGATATTCATGCACTGACCTTATGTTCTGTGCTAGGTTGAGGACCCCTTGAGTGCAGGGGCCTCATCTGACTCATCTTTGAATCCTGAAGAGCCCCAAGCATGTGCCCTCACAAGTAGCAGATGCTCAAAAGAATGTTTATTTGTCAGGACTTTGAGTTACAAGCAGCAGAAACTCAACTCAAGCTGTCTTAAACAATGAAAGGGAACTGATTGGCTCGTGCAACTGCAAAGTCCTGAGGTGGATCGCTTCAGGAAAAGCTAGATCCAGGTGATCAACTGACATCATGAGGAACAGGCCCCTCTCACTCTCTCCCACTTCACTGTCTTCCACCGTGTGGGCCTTATTCTCAGTCTGTTTATCTCCACGTGGTGGCAAAGAGGTCCAGTGAAAGCTGTAGGCTTTGATCCCACTCTCTTAAATACTCAGTGATTAATGCCACCAAAGATCTTGGAGGAGATTCTGACTGGCCAGCTAGAGCCAGACGCCAATTTCTCAGTCAATTACTATGGCCAGAGGGATGGCTAATTCTGTCCCGGCCTAGGGAATATGCCCACCTATGGTACCACCAGGTGGCCCAGCTCCACTAAACCACATGGACTCAGAACATGGACGGGCAGATTCCACAAAGGAAAGTTGTGTGCTGTGGCCTCAGGAAGGGAAGAGAGACACTGAGCAGGCACAGACAACAGATGTCCATGACAGAGGCATTTTCTACGATGGCACATTCCAGCAAAACAATTTGGCACCTCTTTTTTCAGATTGATTTTGACAACCATCTACTCAAAAAAATTAACATTCCTACCTTGGCTTACTCATTTGGCCAAAACAGCACAAAACAGTTCACACAATAATTCAAACAAAACAGCAGGGACGGGGCTTCCCTGGTGGCGCAGTGGTTGAGAACCCGCCTGCCAATGCAGGGGATGCGGGTTCGTGCCCTGGTCCAGGAGGATCCCACATGCCGCGGAGCGGCTGGGCCCGTGAGCCATGGCCGCTGAGCCTGCGCGTCCGGAGCCTGTGCTCTGCAACAGGAGAGGCCATAACAGTGAGAGGCCCGCGTACTGCAAAAAACAAAACAAAACAAAACAAACAGCAGGGAGTAGGGGACACCAGTTAGGGCATAACTGGGAGAAAAATGAAGATGGGCAATCAACTTTTTTACAAAAAAAAAATGGAATATTGGATGGATGGATGGATGGAGGACTGTTTTAATTTATTTGATTGTGCCATCTAGAAGATTAAAACCCTGTTATAATGGACCCCATTAGAAAGACAATTCAAAGAAGGTCCAATTAATAGAAAACCCTGCTGCAGTGATTTAAACAGGGGCTTACTTAACTTACACAACTGAGCGTTTATGAATATATATACACAGTGGATGCCACAGTGATATGTTTTATAGGCAGATCCACTAATGGATGTTAAAAATAGTGGGCGTATATTTGAGGAGAAAAGGATATTTGCATAATTTCAAAAAATCTCTCCCAAGATAGCTATTAATTACAAAGAGGAAAATGGTAACTTTACAGTAGAGAAACTTGGCAGAAACCACCTTAAGCAGGTGGTGCAGGCCAAGATCATCAGTAATAAGACATATTGATGTCATGTCCCCTGATACAGTGATGCACTGGGAAGGGCACAAAATCACCCTTGTGTGACTTTTGCCAAAAATGCAAAACATCAAACTAGCCTTGAGAAAGCATCAAACTCAAATTGAAGGACATTCTACAAAATAGCTGACCAGCAATATTCAAAAGTGTCGAGAATGGGAAGAACAAGGAAAGACAGAAGACTTATTCCCAGGTTGGAGGAGACTAAGGAGACAATGACAACTAAGTCAGGGTGGGATCTTGGATCGGATCCTGGAACAGGGAAAGAACATCAGTAGGAAAACTGGAGAAATCTCTTTCAATAGGTTCTGCGGTTTCATTAATAGTATTGCACCGAAGTTAATTTCCTGGTTTTGATCACTGTACACGGTCATGGAAAATGTTAGCGCTAGCGGAAGCTGAGTGAAGGGTATATGCGAGCTCTCCTCTTATTATTTTGACAATTTTTATATCTAAAATTATTTCAAAATTTAAGGTAAAAAAGAAAACTATTGTCTTCTTTCTTAGTAAATGTATAAACCAGTTGCCACCTCAATGCAAAGGTCCATAGGATTTACTGCCCTAATCGTAGGTATAGACAAATTATCTGAGTTTGGAGAAAAGGAGGGAGCAGTGTGGCCTTGATACTTTTGATGTCTCTAGGAAGGGCTTCAAGCAAGTCATGTGGGAACAGCTAGACCTTGAAAACATGAGCCAAGGGGTAAAAGGACTTCCATAGGTGACCCCAGCTGAGCAAAGATACAGAAGTGTGAATGAAAAAACATGGTATGTTCTGAAGGCTGCACAGCTCATGCCCAGGCAAAGAGAGGGACAGTGGGCTCTCATATGGTGGAGCATTCTGGAATTTTAGGGTTGAGGTGGAATTGGGGAAGACATGGGGTTGATTGTGGGACATGGAATAATGGGGAAATAAAGGCAGCACCTTAGGAGAAATCAGTTATGGAAGAATAAGTACGGGACAAATTTCTGTACACAAAAATAAGAATGAGGTCTGAAGCTAAAGGCCAGAAGCACACATGTGAAGAGAGAGCTTTTAAGGACACCAAGCTGATTTAGATCGAGATATCCTGCAGTGAATATTTACTTGGAGGGGCAATGAGTGATATGGGGTCAGCTAAGAAGTTGTGCTTATCTCAGTCTACGTCAACCAGACCTCCTCCAACTTCAATGTGCATACAAAGCACCCAGGGAGCTTGTTAATATGCGATTCTGATTCAGCAGGTCTGGGATGCAACCTGGGATTCTGCATGTTTAACAAGCTCCCAGGTGATACAGGTGCTGCTGGCCCTCAAAGCATGCTCTGGGTAGCAACAATGCAGACCAGGGGAGACGTTTACAGTGGGGAGACACAGTGAAGACGGCAGTTTAACACTATCAATCTGGGATTACGTTCAACGAGGCCAGGCTGACCTTCCTGGCCTTAGTGTGGGGATAAATAGTCATAAGCAGACAATGCTGAAAGCTGAAAAATTTGTATGAAAAGCCCTATCAGGCAAGTAACACAGCCTCGAAGAGCAGTTGGTATCCTGACCACCCCTCACCAACCCCCCAGGAACGTAGAACCCAGAAGAGAAGCTGCAGTGCATCTGTAACGCTGACTATTGCAACCAGTCCACTAAGCACAGCCCCGAAACGCAGCCGCATGGCCCAGGGCCTCCCAGGAGCAGCAGAGACCCAGCCAAGTGAAGGTTTCCTGATCACAGCCTCACTGCCACCAATGCCTGCGGCCCAGCCTGTTTGCGTGGTAAAGTCCAATAAACCAAGCTCTTCCTTGTTCTTTTCTGCTTCATCACATACCAAGTCTCTTCACGTTCTTTCATCCTTTCCCAGCTCAAACATACCATTATCCAAGAACAGCCCTTCCAAGCTTCCCACCAAAATGCACCCCCGCATGCAAAAATGAAGATGCTGAAAGAAAAAAGAGATGACCTTTGACCTCTCCTAGAGACTTATTCATTCCTCTTCTGGAGGATGGTTATGAGTTCTACTTCCTGTCCCCACCAGACAACAAGTTAGGAATGCCATCTGTAACCATCAATTGGGAAGGCATTTTCATTCTCTGAGGGTATCTGGAAGGCAGGCTTATTCCCTAAATAATGAGATGCTATTCTACCAAATGAGAGGAGAGTGAGTGCCTCCTGCCCGAACTGTGTGGCAACCAAGACATCTGCCCTTAAGATGCTCTCAACCTACTGAGAAAGAAGAACAAGGTAAAACTGAGGCAGGTACCAAAGGCTGCAGGAACCCAAGGGAGATAACGTCTAGTGAACTCTGGGAATTGGAGAACTAGGAGATACACCCTGAGTAAGGGGGTCTGTGGTCCCCTCTCACAGCCTCATCTCTGTCCTACAGGACACCATAGCGTCCACCATCTCAACCTGGGCTGGTGGCACGCTCCCCCTGCTATTGGGTGCAGACTCTACTGAATCCCGCAGACTGACTGTTTCAGCCTCACCTGGCACACTGTCCTGTGCATTCCCCACAGTTGACGTCTTTCCTTACAGCTGCCTTATTTCTCTCCAGACTTCTAAATCATAGCCACAGAATCCTCCCAAATCCCTTTGCTCCAAGTCTCACTGTTCATTCACTACCCTGGTTTCAGGGCTCTCCCCAGAGAGTGGGTCACACACGCTCTTTGTGGTGGCCATAGCACCTTGCCCACCTCCTGCTTCCTTGCCACCCTCTTACCAGTGCTGACAAGAATCTCCCCGTCCCACCTACCCACCATCTTCCCTGGTATTTGTTTGATCCTCTTCTCACGCTACCTGTTGTTTGGGACCACTTCCCCCCTTTTCCATCCAAATCCTAGTAATTCAGGTCTCTGTTAACAGAATCACTTTGGAACAAGCTGTCAGAAGGCTGTTTTCTACAAGCTCCAGCTCATCCCTTAGGCATCTGACAGATAATGTTTCAGAGATTCATCTAAGTTGTAACATGTATCAGAACTTCCTTTTCACGGCCGAATAATATTCCTTTGTATTATATACACAATTTGTCTATCCATTCGCCTGTCAATGGACATTTGGGTTGTTTCTGGGTTTGGGCTATTACAAATAATTCTGCTGTAAACATGTGTGTACAACTTTCTGTGCGCACAAGTTTCTGTGTGGATATGTGTTTTCACTTCTCTTGGGTGTATACCTAGGAGTGGAACTGCTGGGTCATGTAATGACTGTATGTTTAACTCTGAGAAACCATCAAACTGTTTTCCACGGTGGCTGCACCATTTTTCTCTCCCTTGTTGCCATCCTCATTATCATTATCACAGCAGCTAATATTTATTGGGTGCACAATGGGCCAGACTATGTTTAAAACAACATTATGAAGTTGATATTGAAAGAAACCGGAATATGTCACCCCAACATATGCCTCTTTGATATAAAAATTATCTTGAGCTAAAGGCAATTAAGAAGCAACAAACTCAGAAGTTCCCCCTTTTCTGTCTAAAAGCACAATATAAATTCTCCTTTTACTGGAGACAGATTCTTATCAGACCAGAGATAGCCCCAGAGGAATCTGCAACAAATCTCACTCCATTAGTTCCCTCCCATTTATTTACCTTCCCACTGTTTGCCGCCCTTGGAAGCCTGTAGCTTCTTTCCTTTGTCCTGTCATTTCTCTCCAGCTTTACTGTTCTTTGTTGAAGATGCTAGATACGCTGAAATTCTAAGCCACGCTTCGAGTTACTTTTTATTCAGGTTTCTCCCGAGTGATGTGTGCTGCAGGCATCAGTAAACCGCTTTTCTCCTGTTAATCTTTTTGTTGAAGAGTCCCAACTGAAAACCTAAGATGAAGAGAGAGAAACTTTTGCCTTTCCTGCAATATCATCGTTGTCTTCATTTCACAGATGAGGAAACCGCGGGCCAGCACTTGCCCAAGGTCACACAGGTCGGATGTGGTGGGCGGGGCCTGCCTCCGAATACTTTGAGCACAGGAAAGAACTGTGTATACAAGGCAGTTGGGGCACAGAGGAAGGAGAGTTCTGGGGTGTCTCCATTAAGGAAGGGGCCCTAAGCTAAGGCTTGAAGGATTACTGTTCCTGCCAGTAGATATGCAGTCTCAGGGGAGCAGCAGAGAGAACTGAGTGAGCGAAGGCATTAAGCTGAAACAACACGTGCTTGGTGTAGACGGATTGTAAGGGACAGGATGACAGTTACTTTTACTGCTGTGTCTCCGGCACATACACGGTACCTGGCACAAAGCAGGTATGTGATAAACGTGTACTAAGTGAAGAGGTTAGAGAAGTGAAGTAAAAGAGAACGCTGGAGAGGTGGACAGCGTCCAGGTGCAGGTGAGCTTCACCTGCCTCAGTGAAGAGTTTGGACTTTATCTTGCACGTGACACAAAGCTTTGAGGGTCGCATCGTAATTACATGTGAGCTGCAGAAAGACCCCTGCAGCAGCAGCGCGGAGTATGGCTTGGAGGAGATACGAGGAGAGACAGTGACACATGTTAGGAGGCAACTGCAACAGCCCAGGAGAAAGATGTGGCTGAAGGTCTGAACCGAGGCAATAATAGCTGGAACGGGAAGGAGAGGAGGAGACCAGTGTGATGAATGGAAAGAAGAAATAATCTACTGGATGTGGTAACAGGTTAGATTTGAGGGCAGAGGGGGAAGGTGGGACTGTGACTCATTCGCACGTTTACGTTTGGATGATGGGATTGACAGAGCCACTGGTGGGCACAGTAGGTGCCCACCGATGCTTGATGACCAGTTCACCACATTGGATGTGGTGCACTTAGGCTGCCTATGGGACTTGAAGGCAAAGATGGACTTGAAGGTGAGCCCCAAGCTCAGCAGAAAAGGGAAGGGGATAGAGAGGTAAGGGTCACCAGCGCCCATGTGATCACTGATGCCACTGGGTGGATGGATCCCAGGGATGTGGGTTGAAGCAGGAGAACGGGAACCTGGAGCCAGACCCAGAGAAGACAGTGAATCATATTGACACACCACCACCACTTAGACACTTACTGCTTGCTTCCTTATTCTTAACAACTTAACTAACCTAAGGTAGAGCAGTCCAGAGGCCACCTTCCTCTCCCACCCATACACGTTGTAACATCATCACTTGCTTTCTTTTCCTTTGCACGTAGGAGACATTTCAAGAAATGTCCACATGCCTCAATTTCCTTGCCATACCGAATATCTCACTTATTAACTTGGATTCATCATTTTCAATCTTCGGAAAATATATGACTGTACAACTCCGTGGAGGAGAGAAAGCTTTGCCGTCTCCTCAGAAAAAAGGATGTGCCCTTTAAAATGGGGTTTGGTGGCAACGGGAACAGAGCTCTCACAGATGCAGATGTGGGCAGTGTCCTCCCAAAGGAAGAGGAGCCTTGGCTTGGGGGCTTGGTGCCCTTGGGCCCCCGTGGCAGGGCTGACTCAGATGCTCTCTCCCTCCCCATTAGACATTCGATTCCTCTGACTCGACTCGGTTCTACGGCTGCCTGCTACAAGGAGAGAATGAGCTCTCTATGCCAATGGGGGATTCTGGACCTCTGCCACGGTGATTTCACGCCAGAAATTAACTAATCCAGCTTCTGCTTTCATTTCAGTCTTAGGAGCTTGGGGAGGATGGGTCTGCCCCTGGACTTGCCCTTGATCTGTGGACAAAATGCAGTGACAGAGCCTGTGGGCTGAGACACAGCCCTTGGACCTGGTAAACTCCCCAAGGCCATGACTTCTGCCTCAGAAGCAGGCCACCCTCCACAGGAATGACTTGGGCTCTCTCTTCTCTGACTGGGTCTCTCTACTTTGATCACCTGTCACCTCTTTCCACAACCCTTCCACCTCGCTCCTGAGTCTGCCGTGAAACTTTTATTTAAATGTTGTTAATGAAAAACCATCCTCAATGTATATTTTCTAGTTTGACCATTAGGGATGGTGTTTTAGACATCAACTTCTAGACTGAAGAAAGGTACTCATAAAATAGTGTCAGTGCAGTTGAGTAGATTCCTTAAATCACCATTTCTGGCTGCATCTTGTGAAGTCACAGCTTAGAGAAACAAAAGCTCCCAAATGGCTTTAAGAATGGAACCATTTTCAGGTTGACAATCAGATGAATTTATAAACATTTTCTCCCATTTACTTTCACCCTCCAAATGCAGAGATAGGAAACGTAACTTGCGTGGAAATGTACTGATGATGCTGGCGATGAGGGGGGCGCAGCTGGGATACCACCTGCCCCCAGCCCCCCCACTCCACACCCACGCCCCCCAGCCCCCAGCCCCCCCCACTCCACACTCACGCCCCCCAGCCCCCCACCCCCGCGAGCAGGCACACCCTCACGCAGCAGAACGCACCGGGACTCATGACATCAGGAGGCAGCCAATGAGACTGCAGCTAAAATACAATCTGCCTCAGCCCGCCGAGCTGCTCCCCTTCCAACTACACCTCCAGGGTTCATTTTGCCCTTCTGACAACTCCCCACGCCTCTTCAACCCAAAGGCTGGCTTTTTCTGACATCTTCCTTCTCAACTTTGTTGCTCCAGGCTGCCTTGGTTGTTAAGATAAATAGTGTTTATGGAGTGCCTTCTATTTTCTCTGTATCTTATAAGCACTACCTCATTTAATCCTAAACAAAGCTAGGGAGAGGCAGCCAGTACCTGCATTGTACAGCTGGACACCTAAGGCTCAGAGAGGTTCCTGTTCAGCTGGTTAGGGTCACCCAGTTGTAAGTAGCAGAGCCAGGGCTCAAGCCCAGATGAAGCTGAATCCACAGCGCTTACACTCTCTTCCCATCACACCCTCTGACTTTAGGCAGTGTCACCTGACAGTGGGAAGCCTGGGTCACAGACATCACAGCCACTAAATAAGCAAGGAAAAGAATAAAACAATTTTTCTTTGCTCCCAGCTGGTGCTCCCCAGCCCATGCATTTCTTACCAGAAATGGAGTTACCCAAGTATTTATTTGTAAGAGGAACAGAGCAATATAGGAGGGAAAAGATGCCTCCAAGAACCAGAAGCTCAGGGACTCAAGGTTTTGCACTTGTAAGTTGGGTTGACCTTGGGTATAGGTATAAATCACCTAGACCCTCTGTTCTTGTTTCCTCATCTGTATAATGACGATGAACAATGCTTGCCCTTCCTTCTTCCCAAGGCCAGTATGAAGATCAATGGAGTAATAGAAAAGAAAATTAGAAAATGTTCTACAAATCATGTATAAATATATTTTTTTCTATGGGTGTATTAATGCCTGAGAAAACAATATTTTAGGGTCACTGAATCCATTCCTTAACTCTGCTCTTGGGCGTAACATTCAATTTCTCTTGGCCTCAGTTTCCCCATCTGTAAAATGTGGCCATGGGGTTTGTTGAACCCTAAACGTCTTTCTAGCTCTGACATTCAGCAGGTCAGCGACTCTTCCTGACTCCTGCCATGCTTTCCACCCAGCCCTCAGTGGCCAAGAAAACGCAGAGATGAGTTTCCCTCACACAGAGCCACCTGTCCTCAACCAAGAGGAAGCTGGAGATTAAACAGTAAAGGTGCCCCAAGAATATTCAACTGCAAAAATGGCAGCATTAAGTGCTGAGAGGAGTAACAAGCTTTATCCCCTCCACAATGTTTCATCAGTGAGCGTCACGTGTCACTTCGTGTACTGGGAATAAGACTGGCTTTTAGAAACAGTCCAGAGAGGGAGATAGCTTTAAACAAATATCTTCCCAGGTAATTATTTAATTGGAGTTGTGACATATGCCGGGAAGAAGAGTTTGACTATTTATCAGGAGATTATATAATGCGGGGGGAGGGGCGGGGGAGGTCTCAGGAGGATTTCCCAAGGAGGTGGCATTTCAAACTGGTTCTTGAAGGAGCATCTGGAGTTGGCAGGGCAGGAAGGGGATGAAGAAGGGGTAGAGAATGTACTAGGCAGAAGGAACATCCAGTGCAGAGTGCTTTTAAAGAGGGAAGCTCTTGATGTATTTGAGTTGCTGAAAATAAACTTATTTGGCTGGAATGCTGGTGGTAGGGGAAGAGTGGCATGACGTGAACTTCGTGATACAGACAAGGACAGATCATGCAGTATCTTACAGGTCAAGGTGAGGAACTGGGGGCTTTGCCCTAAGAGCACAGCGATGCCACTGGAAAGTTTTACGCTAGAGGCTATGTTCCAGGCAATTGTCCTGAAAGACCACTGTGGAAGCAGCCAGTCTATAAGAGGAATATAGGAGTGGGTGCAGTGACACCAGCCAAGAGGCTAGTGCAACGATCTAAGGCAAGAGAGGAAAGCGGCGGGGCCCAGGATGGTGGCCGTGAATATAGAGAAACGTGGAAGGAGTTGAGAGGTGGACTGTTTAGGACGTGGTCATTGATTGGGGTTGGGGGGGAAGAAAGGCAGGTATTTTATACACTGTACATTATAACCCACTGAACTAACTAGTACCATGAATCCCAAGTTCCAGATGAACAAAGGAAGCCTCCGAGAGGCTGAGGGGCTTGTCCAGATTAAAGAGCTAAAAAGTGAGGTTCCCAGAACTTCGGCTCTTAAGTCATAATGTTTCAGGTATGTAAAGGTTCTTGTCCCAAATGACTCATCCTAAGTGCTATCATTACTTCACAGAAAACTCAGTGAAGGTCTGACTTCATGTGTATTGAATTCCAACCACACTCCGGCGAAGGCCCTATGATGAGAAGGGACTCGAGTGAGCAAGTGACATCATGAAACAGATGGAGTCACTATTCAAATGTGCGCTGTGGACTCCTTACACCATCACCTAATTATAGCTCCCGAGGAAGCGCTGTACGATACTACACCGTGCAGAGCCAATGGATGATAGTCAGGGGGCCAGACGGTCCTTTTTATCTGAGCTGATGTTGGAAGATAATGTGTAACCAGCTCAATGAGGTTTTTGTGGTGGGGCTTTTGGCTGATCAGGTCATAAATCTTTCTGGTCCAAGAGAAAGGCCTGCCCAGCTTGTGAGTTGAACAGGCTCTTCCCAACTCCGGAACTAGCACAATTGAAAGTATGCCGACTTTAGAGCATACTTCTCACATCCCAGAGAAAGGGAACAGAGGTCACAAAGTTCTCGTAAATATGTGTGCATCTGACGCGTAGCAAGTCATTCACATACCACTGCTCCTCTAACTGCACTGGCCCAGCATGGGTCGGCCAAGACAAACACTGATTTCTTACCAAATATTCTGGCTTTAATGACTACCCTTAGGGAACTTCCCCAAAGTCCCATAATTATAAGCAGCAGAGCCTGGAAACGGAGTCTCTCTGAGCACAGGGCCATGCTGCCTTGGGTCCAGTCTGAGCCCCGGACCCTCACGTGTGCAGTGAGGACACTCTCCGTCTCCCAGCACCGCTGTGATGGTTCATACCTGCAAGGCGTCTCCCACAGGCCTCGGCCCGCCGCGAGAGCTCGACAAATGAGCTCAACTAATTCCAACAGAGCGGCAACGGTGTGCAAAAAAAATGTATCGTGGGGCTTCCTTGGTGGCGCAGTGGTTGAGAGTCCACCTGCCGATACAGGGGACGCGGGTTCACGCCCCGGTCCGGGAAGATCCCACATGCCGCGGAGCAGCTAGGCCCGTGCGCCATGGCCGCTGAGCCTGCGCGTCCGGTGCCTGTGCTCCGCAACGGGAGAGGCCACAACAGTGAGAGGCCCGCGTACCGCAAAAAAAAAAAAAAAAAAAAGTATCGTGGAATCAAAGTGAATATAAATTACACAAATGGAACACTGATTTGTCCAGAATGTGAGACTGACATTTGAGGGTCATGCATGTATCCGAGCGATTATTCACCATCAAGCCACAACCAGTTTCCCCGCTCTTAAACCATTCAGTGACTAAAAGTTTACTGATCCTATTTGCTTCAATCTTCCGCCCGTGTGATGCATTAATCCCGATTCCCAACAAACCTCAAGGTCTTAACTACGCTTCGCATCCTTGAAAGCGGCATGATTGTGGCAAAAGCACACAATAATGTCAGTGCTGTTTCCCACCGAGCCTGGATTTTGCCTGCATTTGGTTGACAAACATGTATTCCACTTACTGAATTAGTTTGTGCAGATATGGCACCAGAGGCTGGCTCTCCAAGCAAGTGGAAGGTCTGGTCATCAGCCTCACATAGTTCACATCCTAGTGGGAAGAGAGGTCTGGAAGCTCTAGGATGGGATGGAATGGGAGCTATAAAAGCAGGAAAGTCCAACTGCGGCGGGAGGAGAGGGGGAAGCTACTCCCTCTGAAGCAGAGGGAGGGGAATTCAGAAAAGCCTGCCTTTCTCTCAATTCTACCAACTCAGGAAAACCTGGAGGGAGGGCCAGTGGGTCAGCCTGTTAGCCAGTGCGGTGAGAAGTGGGTTTATCCAGGTGATCATGAGGAAGGAGAGCTGCAGAGCCATGGAAACAGGCACCAAGTGAACCCCACCACGATTTAGTCCCACCACGATTTGGGGTAGACGGGTAGACACAGGGGAGAGGCGAAGCTGACCTCTCAGGCTGACACAGGCAGCCAGGGCCTGGCCTCTTCCCCTCACCTCACGTCTCTCCCCAGTGTATCACTTTCTTTCACCCTATCCTTAGCTCCTGCCACCCAGAAAGTTTTCTCCAGATGGGCGGACTGGCCATAGCTCCCCTCCCTTATGTAACCAAATATCTTACCCTGAAGATATGCTCAGACGTCCTGGCCTCCACTCAGCCCTCTGGTTTCCAGCATGGCCTGAGCTGTTAGCCAGCCGGCCCAGTGCCCCACCGGTTTCTAATTAAAACAGAACACATGTGTCTCTAGACGCAGAACAATTTCTTGGAGGAGAAACAGCAGGTTCCTCTAAGGTTGGCCTTTAAGTCTCACGTAGATGGGCTGTTTGTGAAGGAAAGGCAAACAGGCTGGCTTTAGAAAGTACAATAAGTATTTTATTATTATCTTTTTTTTAAGCTGTACTGCTACCTGATACTGACTATAAAGAATTTAGACATGTCTCTGGAATGGCATTCAATAACCGAAAAGAAAATCACATTATTTTAATATGTTGGAGCTGCAAAAATTAAAAATAATTTCCTGTTTCCCTTAAGTTATAAAAATTTACCTAATCCTCTCCAGGTTGATCAGAGTTAGCACTGTGCTATGGAAATGTAAACACTTCCAAAAATAAAAGAGCTTTTATAATTAAAAGTTAAAAACAAAATCAACACAAATGCCAAAGCCATCTGTGTTGGAATACACCCCCTGCTCCAGAAGAAGATTGCATGGTCCAGCCCAGAGGCCACAGACTGTCACCTAAAGGCAGGGGAGACAGTCAAAGTAGTTAACAGCTATCATGGCTCAGGGCAAGGACTAGTCAGCAAATGGATGTGAGACCTTGCGATGGAGCGATGGAGCGGGGACCTGAAGCCCTTAATGCCAGATGGAACCTCTTTATAGCCAGATTGTAGGGAAGTGGGCTTGAGGGTGCTATCGGGGAATGTTCCCCCCGGAGGAAGGGGGGCACTAAGGGCACTCAGGAAAGTATTTACCAAAGAGAACAGGAAGATTTCACCAATTTAACAACTGGTTCAGGTGGACCAGTACGTACCCACTAGATATTAAAAATCTGTATTTTATTTTGGCAAGTAATGCACGATAAAAAATAATGCCATGTTCCTCTGAGTAATAAAACCATGCATATTGAGAGTGTAGCTCAGGATCCCGCTCACAAAAGAAAAAAAAAGTGCCATGTGAACCAAACCAAGCAAGTTGGTAAGCGACCATTTTACAACCCCTGGCGGATAATGATGGGGGCGGGGGCGGGGGCGGTCAGGGCCACCTGGATCCATGGCCGCCACAGAAACATGAACCCACCAGATTGTTCCAAAAGCCAAAATCTCTCTCCATCTCCAAAGCCCCTGTCCTGGTTCAGGCCACTGTGTTCTTCCTGGTCATTTTAAACCTCTTTTTTGGTAACTCTCTGGATTAAGGTAATAGTGGCAACACCTATACCCAATAATCATTATCAATAGCCACATAATACTCCATGGATTGAATACAGAAAGGCAGGAGGGCCTACCAGGAAGACTGCCACCCTGGTGATTGGCTCGTGTTCCAGTTCCAGATCTAGTTCTGTGAGAGCTTGGGCAGACGAGAGAGTGAAGGAATTCAAACACCACACCCCGTCTCCTTGGTGAGGTCAAATCAGCCATGCAGATTCTTCAATGGCCAGTTGGAAAAGCAGGACCCCAACCTTAAGGTCCACTCGCAAGGTAATGGAAGGATGGATGTCACTGTTGGCTCTAGAAGACATCTCTGTGCCTCAGCATCTTCATGAGTGGAATAACTTATTGTGAAATTCAAGTAAGTTTATTGTGAAAATCAAAAGATAAAGTGAAAGCTATTATTACATTGTATCTAGGTTCAAGGCCGCACACTTTTTATCAACATTATTGTCATAGAGTACCTTTCCTCTTAAGAACGCCAAGTATGGGGTGCTTCTGTATGATATCACTTATATGTGGAATCTAAAAAAAGGAAACAAGCTAGTGAATATGACAAAAAAGATACAGACTCACAGATAAAGAGAACAAACTAGTGGTTACCAGTGGGGAGAGGGAAAGGAGAGGGGCAAGGTAGGGGTAGGGGATTAAGAGACACAAACTATTATGTATAAAATAAACAAGCTACAAGGATGTATTATACAACAGAGGGAATATAGTCAGTATTTTGTAATAACTATAAATGGAATATAACCTTTAAAAATTGTGAATCGCTATGTTGTATATGATATTGGACATCAAATATACTTCAATTTTAAAAAAAGAAACAGAAAAATGAGGTGCTTTTATTTTGCAGGCAGAAAAATAGAAGATCAAGAAGTTGCAGTGGGGCTGAGACTGAAAAACTCCTTGGGGCTTCTCAGATCAGCCATTCTCCCAGCTCAGCCAGGTTGCCGTCAAGGTCTTCAGGGCGCCTGAGGCCCCAAGTCTCCAGATTTACCCCAGTTCAGAATCAGAAGGAAAGTGAAGTGTTCCTTCCTCAGAAGTGCTTCATGGAGGAGAGTCCACGATGTCCTGTTTCAGAGTCACTCAGGACGCTAGTTACAAATGCAGATTCCTGGGCCCTGCCCCGGGCATATATTGAATTTGAATGACTGGGATTTGGTATTTTTATGACTGTCCCCCAGATGACCCTGATGCAGTCTAACGTTTTAGAATCAGTTTCTCCGGATATTGGATCACCCTTTTATGGCAAGACCATCCACCGGAAGGCTGAATCCACAGCGTGTCTTAATCCAGAGAACCTCCCTCCGGGCAACATTCTTTCAGCAGCTTGTAAGACACCACAAGCTGTCAAAATGGGCAGTATGGAGAAGGATATCACTGATGGCATTTTGGATTTTAGAAGGAGGGAAGGGTCCAAACCCCATTTGCCAAAGAATGGTTGCTGCAACAAAGGGCTGAGCGAGAGGTTAGTAATGCAACAATGGCCACAATTATGTTCCACCCAGACAGACGCTGCCCAAGCCCATGACTTACACCCCAGTCATGGGTTTGACTTTTGCGGGATCTCTGATCTGGCATTTTCTAAGACCAGATCACTTTCCCTGTGTCTGAGGGTTAACGGGATATTTATAAACAATGCCCATAAAATGCCATCTTGGGGTATAGAAACTCTTGATCCCAGGGTCAGCTTAGCCACACTGCTAATTTAAGTCCCTGTTCCTCGGTTTCTTTAGGAGCAAAACAGAAACTCTGTCGCTGCCCTGCCTCGAAGGGGCATGGCCAGGAGAAAGAGGCAGGATTTGCAGAAAGCTGACTGGTGCAGAGGAGAAACCTCAGCCCACCCTCAGATGCCCCCGTGTGAACACACGCTCTGGGATTTAGGTGCGTCCCTCGTCTGAATCTCAAATGGATTCACCTGCCACGGCTCATACTCTGGGTCTTGCGGAGCAGCACACCCAGGGAAAGACCCGGAGGGAAGCCAGCTGCCCCTTCTAATCCTACACAAGACCTTCCGGCACTTCAGCACTAGGCCTCTCGCTGCTCCCCTCCTTTATCAGACTCCAACTCTGCAGCCTTGCCCCCGACTCGGTGGTCCACTGCCAACACTGCTGCCACCCACCGGAGCCTCCATACCTGCCCCCAAGGCAACCAGCTAACACGCCCCTTCTTCCCGCCTTCAGCATTTCCCCCTCACGTGGTCCTGGGTTGTTTCTTCATTTCTCCTTTACTTCTTTCAAAGCAGCCTTGAAATTCTTAGTGGCTTAAAAAAAGAGGCAAGAGAGAAAAAGAGATCAGGACGATTCAAGAAAGACCTACACTCAAAATCCTCAGAATCTAAAGTTTTTAGTGAGGCCTCTAAATATTTGGATTCTCCAATGTCTGAATTTTAAGTAGAAGTCTCAGATTAATGGAAAGACTCCAATATGACTAATGATGGCTGAGAATGTTAGCAAGGCAAAATGGAGAAACTGAAATCAGTTTCTCTGGATTGCATTTGAAAGACATGTGTAGATAATCCAGATCGACCTCTGAAAGCCACTCAAAGGCTGATAAAAGGCAAACCAAGCTGAGAGAAAATTAGAATTAATTTCAGTTAGGTTAAACTTATGTCTTGGTAAAGTGATTTATGCATACTTACTGGTATATTGGCCCTTCGCAAAACCATAACTGTCACGTACTGAGCATTGTCTTGGCCATTGGTTAAGTCTTGTTCTTATGTTAATTATCTAGTTTAATCTTGACAATAACCCCATGAGTTAAGTATTAATTTCTCAGATTTATAGTTGGGGGCATTGAGGGTCAAAGAAGTGAAATAACTTGCCCAAGTTCACAACACATGGCAGAGCTGGGATTCCAGGCTGGGTCTGTCTCATTCTAATCAGTGACCTCAAGAATAGTGGAGCTGAAGGAACACTGGACTGCTATCAAAGACCTTGTTATGGTCCCAGCTCTACCATTAACTAACAGTGTGTCCTGGCACAAGTGGCTGGTCCTCAGGGCTCTAATTTCCTCATCTGTAAAATATGGGCCTCACAGTAGATGGTCTCTAATATCCTTTCTAAGTCTGACAGTCTCTAATTACGCTCCCCTCTATCACATTATCACATTAACGGCCTTCTACCACTTTCTTTGGATTTTATGATACATAGGTAGTCATAACGATAACTTACGGGATGCTCAGTCCTTGATCTCCTCCGCCTCCCAATTACAACACTGTTCTTACGGGTAAAATACAATCTGCCTGACCAGTGTCTGCTTTACCGCAGCCCATACTGTGATGAAGATCCCAGGGCACAATGTGGCAAAGGCGAGGGACTGCCTGTCAGAATCTCCAGAGATAAAAGCAGTAACATTTGCTTGTTATGCTGTTCTGTCTTCTCATTATTTACAGTCTTAGGAGCCTCCATAAAGGGGAAAACCTGAAAGCTGACTACACATAAATTATAAGAATAATGTTGATTGTTGTTGACTGTTTATAATGACCAAGTCTTAGAAGATGCAAGGAAATCCAGGCACAGATGGGTTAGGACCACACATCTGGCCCCAAGGAGATTCATGAGCCTCATCTCCAGGTCACACATTGTCTGGTGAAAGAGAGTCATCACGCATGACACTTTTGGGGTTCAGCCAACCTTGGAGCTGGATGAAATAAAGAACATGGCCACAGGGGCAGATCAGCAGAAGAAAGCCTCGGGTTATAGTCTAGATTCCAACTTCAGGGTTAACCCTAATTGTTGGTGGGTAATGAGCAGGTGGGGACTGGATTTCA
The DNA here is from genome assembly GCF_963924675.1 of Phocoena phocoena. Taxonomy (NCBI): domain Eukaryota; kingdom Metazoa; phylum Chordata; class Mammalia; order Artiodactyla; family Phocoenidae; genus Phocoena; species Phocoena phocoena. The sequence continues at coordinate 31,211,930 of NC_089221.1, read as the reverse complement.
AAAATAGGGTTCCACATTTTTGAGGTACAGAAGCAGATCTGCCACATGTTCTTCAGGACTTTCTTGTTTCAAATCAAATACACATATGCTACGATACAGCATTTCCAAGAAATATCCTGAACCAGAATCTCTGAAAAGTCTGCCTGCTAGGTTGCTGCTGAAAAAAAGCAGCAGTAATAAGAACATTTGTGGGCATCTCCTTGTTTGCAAAGAGCTTCCACACTTTGGTCCTCATAACATCCCCAAGAGTCACTGAGGCTCCAAAGAACTTACATAACTTGCTCAAGTCTGGGATTTGAACCCAGGTCTCCTGACTTCAGAGCTTTTCTCTATGCTATGTATCTCTGAATAATAAGATATTTTCCCAAAAGGAAAAATAACTTTTTATTTTTAAAACAAAATAAGGAGAAGAAAAAAAATGTCTACGTACTTTGAAGGCAAGATCACTACTGGCCATTTGTCACAGTTGACTTGCTAGTTTTCATAAACAAGAGGCAGTAGGGTCAGAGGAAAAGACCACATGCTACCCAACAAAACGAACACGATACTTTTTAATGCTTTCGAGAAAGAAGGGCAAACAAGAAAAAAAAAAGCACTATCAAGATAGCCTATGACAGAGGATCATTGCCTAAGCAAACTTCCTCTGTGTTGCAGGCTTTTTCCATCATAATTGTGCGACTAAATTGTTCTCATGTGCTGCCGATATATGATTGTAATTATAATTTAAACACAAAGGCAATTCTATGTTTCTTCCCCTTTCTGAAAAAAAAAAAAACAGCTTATGAGAAATGCAAAAGATAATTCCCCATTTTTCTAAATTTGGATGGTTTTCAGATGCTGTCATCACCAGCACCATGAGGATCGTTGATTGAGTTGAACATGGCCAGCAGTGAGGCCAACAGGAAGTAAATCAGGGTCCCTGCTGGCTCCATGAGAAGCTGAATCAAACAGGACCGGAGGCCCCCTAACACAGCCTTAGCCAAATCTTGGGTAACTTCCACATTAGACGGCAACCTCTCAAACATGCAGAATGACATTCTCCTTGATTATGGGGCTGATAACACATTTGGGCTTGTTTTCTAAAGATATGCCCTTCATGTACACTCAGTGAGATACTACTAATAAATAAACACAAGAGCCAACAACTATAGTAGCATATTATGGTTTGCAAAGCACCCCCAGCTCCCTGCATCTGAACCATAAAACACCCCTCCGGATACAGGCTGGGGGATTAACATCATCCCCATTACACTGATGAAGAAATTGAGGCTCACAGTTTATATGATTTCCCTAAACTCACAAAACTACTAAATAGAAAAGAAGAAACATGAACCCCAAACTTCTGCCTTCATATTTCATGTCACTTCCATGATACCAGCCACTGATGAAGACTCCTTGATTAATGGAGTAAGTTTTCTACCATCACACGTTTACCTTCTGCCATGGTTGACTGCCGCCAGAGATCTGAGGAGCGGCACCAGGCATCTGGTCACATCAGCTCTGTCGGGCAGATCTGAGCAGGGAGTCTCGTCGTCAGCCACCCAGGCTCCGAGGTGACTTGTAAACAGCAAAACCAACATCCCTTATTCAGCCGTTGGTGTCTCAGAATAAAAAGGCTGTGAGACAGACTTATTCATAGGCTTACAGCCTCATGGGTACTGTAGATTAGGAGGCTACAATGCTGGGCATCGGTCTGTCCCGAGGATCCAAGTGCTGAAGCCACAGCAGTTCAGGAAAACCCTGCCAGCGAAGTTGACTGAGGCAAAAATGAGGAAGGAACAGCCACTCTACTAACTCAAGGGAACTGAATGAAAGAATATTATAATTATTCCCTTTAGCTAAAGTCTCTGGGCTTGTCCCAAGTGGTTCCTGACAGTCTTCCCATTCTAGAGAATAAAATCTGTCCTCTCAGCCCCATCGCATCAAGAAGAGCCAAGACCTCACTGCTTTAAGACAAATTCTTTTTTTTTTTTTTTTGCTGTACGCGGGCCTCTCACTGTTGTGGCCTCTCCCATTGCGGAGCACAGGCTCCGGACGCACAGACTCAGCGGCCATGGCTCACGGGCCCAGCCACTCCACAACATGTGGGATCTTCCCGGACCGGGGTACGAACCCATGTCCCCTGCATTGGCAGGCGATTCTCAACCACTGCGCCACCAGGGAAGCCCCTAAAACAAATTCTTAATGAACCCACCCTAGATACTCAAAATGTAAGCTGAATTAGCTGCATTAGAAATTGTATTAGTTGTCTATTGCTGTGTAACAAATTACCCCCAAACTTAGTGGCTTAAAACCACCACCATCATAAGGCAAGTCCATACTGACAGCTGGGGCCTTGCAGGGGCTAGGGGTACGGTGAGAGGGAGGAAAACAGGACTCTAAACTTTGATGTTAGACCTTGAAAGTCTACTTGTGAACTTTTTTCTCTTCCTGGGCCCTTAATGAATTGTGAAATGCAGACTTGAAAAGTGCCCACCTGGAACCAAGAGTACCTCACATCTAATTGCTAGGAGCATTCATTTCCTATGGCTGTCTTAGCGAATTACCACAAACTGGGTTGCTTAAAACAACAGAAATTTAGTCTCTCACAGTTCTGGAGGCTCGAAGTCTGAAACCAAGGTGTCAGCTGGGCCATGCTCCCTCTGAAGGCTCTCGGGAAGGATCCTTCCTTGCCCCTTCTTAGCCTCTTGGTTGCCAGTGAGCCTCGGAGTTCCTTGACTTGTCCACATCACTTTGATATCCGCCTCCATCTTCACATGGTCTTTTCTCCTGTGTGTGTGTGTGTGTGTGTCTCTCTCTGGGTCTTCCCATGACCTTCTTATAAGGACACCAGCCTTTGGACTTAGGGCCCACCCTAATCTACTATGACTTCATCTTAATTTTAACTAATTGCATCTACAAAGACCCCATTTCCAAATAAGGCCACATTCTGAGGTTCTGGGTGTGCGTGAGTTTTTGGGGGGGACACTATTCAACCCAGTAACTGGGAATATTTCTGAGAATTATCTTTGGCCTCTCCAGCTGGGCATCCGCTGGTAAGGTAGCTATCAAGATTACAGTGAGTTATTCTCATAGCAAAAATGAGTCATTCTTTTGACCCCCATAATTCCACTTTGGTAACCGATTTTAAGAAAAAAAATCCTGTGTACATAAAGAAACTCTAGGCATAGATCTTAAGACAAAGCAGCACTGCTCATAATAGCAAATCTGTAAACGACCTGTATTTCCAATAATAGGAGAATGATTAAGTATAGCAGATACACACACATATATATATATATATATAATGGACTGCTAAGTAACCTCTAAAGTTATACATGAGGTTTGTAATAATGTAGAAAATTTACATGTTTATATAAAAAGCAAAAAATATACCCTATTTAATAAATATTATTAAATTTATGTTTTAAGAAAAAGAGAAAATAAGTCTCAAAATTGTACATAAAAGAAAAAAACTGGCAAGTAATTCATCAAAATATTTGTATTTGAATGGTTGAATTTCTTTTTCTCTTTTATGTTGTTCCAGTTATATATTTCTGCTAAGCAAACCAACCCACAACTTATTGCTTAAAATGATAATAATCATTCATTTTCCTCATTCATCTGCATTTTGGGCCAGGCTCAGTAGAGGCTGGTTTATCTCTGCTTCATGCAACAATAGCAGATGTGATTCAACTGGGACTGAAGGATCTGCTTTTTAAGATAGCGCGATAACATGCTGGTGCTGGCTGCTGGCTGGCATCTCAGTTGGGGTTCTTGGCCAGGGGCCTCAGTTCTCCACATGGGCCTCTCCATGAGACTACTCGGGCTTCCTAACAGCATAGCAGCCAGCTTTCAAGAACAAGTGCTCCAGGGCTTCCCTGGTGGCGCAGTGGTTAAGAATCTACCTGCCAATGCAAGGGACACAGGTTTGAGCCCTGGCCCGCGAAGAACCCACATGCCGTGGAGCAACTAAGCTCGTGTGCCACAGCTACTGAGCCTGCACTCTAGAGCCCGCAAGCCACAACTACTGGGCCCATGTGCCACAACTACGGAAGCCCGCGCGCCTAGAGCCCGTGCTCCACAACATGAGAAGCCACCGCGATGAGAAGCCAATGCACCGCAACAAAGAGTAGCCCCCGCTCACCGCAGCTAGAGAAAGCCCGCGTGCAGCAACGAAGACCCAATGCAGCCAAAAATAAATAAATAAATTTATTAAAAAAAAAAAAAAGAACAAGTGATCCAAGAGAAAAGAAGTAGAAACTGCAAGTTTCTTAATGCCTGGTCCTGGTAGCTAGCAACAGCACCAATTCTGCCATGTTCTATTGGCCATGTCATCACACAGCCTGCTCAGATTTAAGGGGAGGGGATCTTCTTGACGGGAGAAATGTCAAAGAACTTGTGGCCATCTTTTATCACCATTACAAATCAATTTTGACCCCTAATATAAACTCTCTGATAATTCAGAAAACTACTTAGAATAGCAAACTTCTCTTTGTCCTCAAAGCCCCTTCTCTACCTATAGACCTCTAAACACACACACACACACACACACACACACACACACACACACACACACACACACACACGATCTCATCTTTAGGCACTTTGCTCCTGGCCTGGTCTTCTCTCAATTCTTTGGTGAGGGTATCAAGTAACAATTAGAGCGCTGGTCATGGTGGCTTGCGGTATCCCCCATTCCAGATGGATACTTTTCAAAAGTGTCTATTAACAACCCTCCATTTCCTGATCTCCTCCCACACAAGAAGGCTGATAAATGGATGAAACATATCACCTCTAAAGGACTTCTGACTCAGGCTGTATTTATACATCTAAGCAGTTGCCCTCCCTTCCTCCTACCATATCCGAGTCTTGGGTTATCATACACAGAAGGGCTCACAGCTGCCTGACATAGTCATATTGATTCTTAAAATCTTTCCCAAATTGGCCCAAGTCTCATAATATATGCTCTTAGATCACATAAAGAAATGCTCACCTTTGGATGCTGCCTTCATGTAATCATGAAGCTGAACTCTTTAGTTTTTAGTGGGACAGAAGGCTGATAATCTTTCAAAGAATAAAGGTAAGGTCTACAAAGCAATAAGATTAACTGCCTAAGATTAAGAACAATGTGTTAGAGTTTTTAGTTTAGTTTGTTTTGTCTGGTATTTTGTGTGTCTGTGAATGTGTATGAGAGTTATGTTCTGGTTTTCAAGTCAGAATGGCCCAATTCTACACAGTCCTCTTGGGAGATGAAAGAGCTGCTAGCAACACCTAATATCCCAGAGTCTTAACTAATGCTAGAGATCCTCTCTACAGAAAGATGTACATGAGAAGAGGCAACACATGCTATGTTTTTTGAAGGGGTTCGCTGACACCCTGCCCAGGTTAAGAACCCCATGCTATGGTATCTCAGATCTTTGGTGACTCAGGACAAGCGTCACGGTGGCTTGTGTCTTGTTGGGCCAACCCTGTAACAGCACTGACACCTGTTTACAATCCTGCTTCTTCCTCGAGCCAACAACAGTTACCTGTGAACAACTCAGTTACCTGTGTACAACCCAGTTACCTGTGTAAATCCCAACACAGAAAGGTGAAGCAGCCAGCTGGGATATGCGCCAAGCTTCGGTATTAATATGGAGAACAATATGGAGGTTCCTTGAAAAACTAAAAATAGAACTACTATACGACCCAGCAATCCCACTACTGGGCATATACCCTGAGAAAACCATAATTCAAAAAGAGTCATGGACCACAATGTTCATTGCTGCACTATTTACAACAGCCAGGACATGGAAGCAACCTAAGTGTCCATCGACAGATGAATGGATAAAGAAGATGTGGCGCATGTATACAATGGAATATTACTCAGCCATAAAAAGAAACGAAACTGAGTTATTCATAGTGAGGTGGATGGACCTAGAGTCTGTCATACAGATTGAAGTAAGTCAGAAAGAGAAAAACAAGTACCGTATGCTAACACATATATATGGAATCTATAAAAAAAGGTTCTGAAGAACCTAGGGGCAGGACAGGAATAAAGATACAGATGTAGAGAATGGACTTGAGGACACGGGGAGGAGGGGGAAGCTGGGACGAAGTGAGAGAGTGGCATGGAATTGTATATACTACCAAATGTGAAATAGATAGCTAGTGGGAAGTAGCCGCAGAGCACAGGGAGATCAGCTCAGTGCTTTGTGACCACCTAGAGGGGTGGGGTAGGGAGGGTGCGAGGGAGAGAGACGCAAGAGAGAAGAAATATGGGGATATATGTATATGTATAGCTGATTCACTTTGTTATACAGCAGAAACTAATACAACACTGTAAAGCAATTATACTCCAATAAAGATGTTAAAAAAAAAAATTACTCCTTCCCATCTGCAAGGCAGAAGCACTTCTCACACCTCATTCTCTCCCCATCCTTTTCTCTCCTTTCCCTCTGCTAAATATTTAATGAGCACCTTTTTAAGCCCTTTCACAGGGCTAGGATCTAGAAATACCAATGTGAATAAAATATGGCTCCTCTCATTTTTCGAAACAAACTCATTAAATATTCACAGAACCCAATGTAGTTTAGTTCTTACAATCTACTTCCCAGTGGGGGAAACAGACACACTCAGGCCCACGAGCCACACACTCGTACACATTTACGATGCAACATAAAAGAAGGCTGTAGTGGAGAGATACATAAGCAACTATGGGGGCAGAGGAGGGAGCAAATAATTGTAGGCCTGGATGGGTAATGGAAGACTGGTCAGAGAAGGTGAAGTGGTTCCCATGTTCAAAAACAGACAGGCAGACAACAAAGGGACATGTGCAAAGGCATTCAGGTGCCAAAGAGCATGGTACCTCCGGGTTCAGTGCCGGTGGATCTCAGAAGCATGTGTATGATCAGCCGGAGTTAAAGGAAGAAAGACCACGAGAGGCTGAATCCTGGATGTCTGAATCCTGGATGTCCGAATCCTGGATGTCGATGCCCTCAGGGCCACACAAATGGGTTAGAGATAGAACATGGAGCCTCTGGAATGCTCTAAGCAGAGGAACGAAATAAGGGCGTTTGGTTTTAGAAAGCTAATTCTGATGGGCAGAGTTAAAAAAAAAAAAAAAGATGGATTAGATGAGGACCAAATGCAACACAGAGAGATGAGTTGGAAGTGAGGCTCCTGAGGTCCTGGTGAGGGATAAAAGGGGGTCTCAGTTCTAGTCGGGGCAGTAGGGAAAGACATGGAGGTCAAATACCAGAGATTCAGAAGACAGCACGGATAGAAACTGGCAAGTGATTAAATGAGATGGGAGTGGGAGTGAGGGAGGGGTCATTATTATGACCTTCGAGTTCCTTATTCGAGCAAACAGAAATGGAGTTGACCGGGACCAGGAATACAAGGTTATATGGGGTCAGAGAATTGAGGCCTGGGTGGGGGTGTCACCATCCTGGCACTGAAACAACGGATGAAATGAGCACCCACTCTTTGTCCAATCCCAGCTCTCAGGTCCTTGGTCACCAAAATCGAGACTGGAAATTCTTATGTGTATTTTGATAATCTCGTGTGGAAAAAAATCATTTTTTTACAAAACTCTCCCGAGTGAGATAGATCGTCTCAAGCATGAAAAGGGCCACTTGTGCTGTGGGTAACAATGACAAAAACCATCTTCGTGCTAAATTTGCCTTTCCCTTCCCTTACCTCATAGCAGACTCTGCCAAGACCACTATGATCAAGTTTCTGTTCCTCCCTCCAGCCCTCCACTGCAACATTTGGCTGTGCAAGACGAATACTTCCATATGGTGCAATGTTTATGTTAAGACGGGAAAAAACATGAAATGCTTTAATTTTATCCAAGAAGCAATAAATTTACAAATCCTAAGCAGCTGGAACAAAGTATTAGTCTGTAATTGATTTTGGATGAAGTGTATTTCAACAAGAATAGGAAATTTGGGGCAGTACCTTTTTAACTACTGATGTCTGGGGATCTGGGGTATCTTCATACTGTATTCCATAAATGTAATCTCGGACAGATTATTTGATATCCTGGACTTCTTCTGTCTCATCTATAAAGTGGGTTTAGCAATTTTACCTATTCATGGGTTTTTTTGTGAGGATTAAATGAGCTAATGCAGGTAAAGAGCTTAAAAGAGTAGTCATCAGATAGTAGGCACTCAGCAAATGTTAGTTCTTCCTCTTCTTACCTATTAAGCTAGGTGACAAGGGAAGGGGAATGGGATGAAGACGGGGATGGGAAAAGAAAAGGACAGAAAATAGCTTACAAGAATGAAGGTTTTTAGGATTTATCTATGAAGAATGCCCGCTGCCACCTCAGAACTGTAGACGCAAAAAAATCTGTGTGAGTTCAAGGGGTTGTTAAAAAAGATTTCGGGGGAAGGGTGTCAGGGAGTGTAGTATGTGAGGCTTGTAGAACCAGGAGCTTTCTGATACACATTTTGGGCCATCATTCACTTTCATACCTATTTAATTCACTGGGACAGATGAGAGCAGGAGGGCAGAAGGCAAGAGTATTAAAAAACCTGAGTTGTCTAGCGGAGATGATTTGACACGCAAAAACTACCCCAGGTCGATGTGAAGTCAGGGGAGAAAAAGGCAAATTTAGCACGAAGATGATTTTCTTACTGTTACTCACAACACAAGTGGCCCTTTTCATGCTTGAGAATGAAATAGGATTTTATTCTATTGACTCATTATTACTTTGGACAAACTGCCAACTTTTGTTTTAGTTTTCTAGTCAAAAGCACAAAGACCATTCAGAATGATTTTTAATGTCTTCTACTTATACAGCTTTTACATTTACAAAGCATTTCTATACTTTTTAAAATTAATACTGATAAAAATCAGGCAAAGTCAATATCATTAGCTCTATTTTAAAAGAGCAAATATTTAGTGCATATTTACTGCGTGTCAGGTGCTATACTAAACGCTTTACAAGGATGTCTTATCCTTTTGACAGACCTATCAAGGCTACACTATTATCACCTGAGTCTAGAAGAGAGACGCTTAATAACTCTCCCAAGGTGACCCACACAGTAAAGAGCAGAGCCTGGATTTGAACCCACATCGGTCTGACTTCAAAGCCTGCTTCCTAAGTCCTAATCACTGCTTTCTGATGTTGAAAGATAATCAGATACACATTCTTTCCTAGTTTGGCAATACTTTTAGTTTGAACTCAGCTTAATTATTTAGTCATGTAAACAACTGCTGTGAAATTATACAGAGATATTAAACGTTTTGATGTCCATTTCCATATTGTGCTCCTAGAATTGCTCAAGACAGACGTACATCTCAATGTACCTTCCCCTCCCCCAAGGTTATAACAATCTGTACAAGACCAATCACTGTTGAATAAAGTTTCCAAATACCTAAAGTACTTGGTAATAAGCTAAGAATTGGTTTCTTATTTACTTATAATACGGTTTAATAGTTGTAGGTAAGAAAATGTAAGCAGAATTTTACTGAAGAGTAGCTACCAATCTTTTGAATGGTTCAATAATACAAAGGACAAAAACCTGATCATAAAAACGTCTTTTTATTTCATTAAAAAAAAAAAACCCAAACCTGTTCAATATCCCTCCCCCTCATGCAAACAGCTCTCACATGAGATTCTTCAAATTTTACGTTTTTTCCATTCCGGCTCATTCTTTGCTTCCTCATCATCAGATTCAACTTGGGCAAACATGGTTTTGGGCTGAGTCCTAAAAGAAAGTTAAAGAGGAGAGGAAAAATTTAGTCAGCAAGTGTGCATTAGACTTTGCTACTTTCAACAAGTGGAAGCACATTTGGGGAATCAATTATATCTCAATTAGTAGATAAGCATTAAACTTCTGGCAAAGAAAAGGATAATGGAAATTTAATTATGTTCAGATTCTTTTAAAGGTTCTTCCTTCTGTGGCAGACTACGTATGTTGTCCTTTCCTTCAATAAAATGAAAATGTTATCGAAGTCAGTGGAAACTCATACATCCATTAACCACCCTCAGTTTAACCAGTACTGCTCGGGGGAGCCAAACTATAGTCACCAAGCAAGAATCTACACAGTCTTTATTTATAACTCCCTGGGCTGTTCCTAGACTTAAGTACAGCAGTCCAAGTACACGTGATTATGGTGTACACAAACAGGAGAATCTGAGTCAACAGTTTTCTTATTTAATGAGTTTAAAATAATAGATAACATATATAGTAATTTGAGCCTGGCAGCAAAACAAAACAAATGAACATTCCTTCCACCAAACACCCAGATCAGTGCACAGAAATGACAAGCATTTTAGGACATATCACTGCGTATCACTGCTGTAATACTGGCACACGGTACCTCAAGCAATCTTTGCATTAGGACCTGCTGTGTTTTGTAAACATACCTGGTTCAATGACACTCCTTTTTACATCGTTCACACAGAAAATAATTGCAAGAAAATATCAAATGGTCATAATTTATGCCCCTCATAATTTATGCCCCTTTCAGTCATGCTACTGCTGATTTCCTTTTAAAAGCAGCTCTACTGCATTATGAGGAAACATTAAAGCATGATATCTGAAGATGAAATACTTTAGCTTACATCATCATTTAGAGTTCAATTCATAATAGTAAGGTAATTGCAGAATGGTAAAAATAATGTCAATAATTCCTTTTATTTGGCAAGTGAAACAGGGTTAAAACCTTATATTACTAAACAGGTGGTTGCCGGAGGGGAGGTATAGGGAGGAGAGAAATAGGTGAGGGAGATAAAGAGGTACAAACTTACAGTTATAAAACAAATGAGACACTGGTGTGAAATGTATGGAGTGGAGAATAGGGTTGATAATTATGTAATGTCTTTGTATGATGACAGATAGCAACTAGACTTATCACGATGCTCACTGTGAAATGTATAGAAATATCAAATCTCTGTGTTGTGTACCAGGAACTAACATAGTGTTTTAGGTCAACTGTATTTCAAAACAAACAAACAAACAATTTCATAGAAAAAGAGATCAGATTTGTGGTTATCAGCGACGGGGATTGAGGGAGGGGGAATTGGAGGAAGGCAGTCAAAAGGTAACAACTACCAGTTAGGAGACAAATAAGTACTAGGGAGGTAATGTACGACATGATAAATATAATTAACCCTGCTTTATGCTATATCTGAAAGTTGTTAAGAGTAAATCCTAAGTGTTTTCATCACAAGGGAAAAAACTTTCTGTTTAATTTTGTGTCTGTATGAGATGATGGATGTTCATTAATTAAAGTTATTGCGGTCATCATTTCATGATCCATGTAAGTCAAATAATTATGCTGTACACCTTAAACTTACACAGTGCTGTATGTCAATTATATCTCAATAAAACTGGAAGGAAAAAAAAAAAAACCCTTACATTACTTCTTGCTCTTCCTTTATTATCCTGGGGAAGAAGTATAAACCATCCACATTCCACACTGATGTTGTTCTGATGCAAGCCATGTACTAGAATTCCTCATGCATAAGTCAGTCACAATTCCTGTCTCTCCAGTTACCTGCCTAGAGAGCCCAAGCTGTCCCCATACACAATCCAGTTGGTTATATTTCTTGTTGTCACTTCAAGACACTGTTATGACATCTATAAACAAGTCATAGCCCTAACATTTCCAAAACCAGCTGCAGATTTTCATAGGTCATGAGTTGCTGAATTACTAGAAAGCAGGCCACTGGCTTTCTAAGATGCTACAACAAGGCAACTGGTGCTCATGACATATTTCGCCTTCTGGCAAAGATGTCGAGCCCTTGGGTATAGACAAACCTGTACAGGAACAAATTTGTCTGGTTTAAAAAATCCTTTGGAAGCCTGAAGCTGTAAGTAGTCCCTGATCTAAGCCTCAGGCGGAGGATTCATTCCCAGTTTGGCCACTGACTTGCTCTGTCACCTGGAACAGGTGTTTCCCCTCTCAGGGGTTTAGTTTCCTCCTCTACCAAATGTGGAGGTTGAACCTGATTAGTGGGTCCCAAAGGACTAAAGCCCCAGGGTAGATAATGATGAAGTGTATGTTTTAACATTAATTCAAGTATAATACAAATAGAAAAGTGCATATTTCATAAATGTACTGTTTTCTGGATCTTCACAAACTGGACATGTCATGAAACCAACACGCAGATGAAGAAACAAGAGTATGACGAACACCTCCGAAGCCCCTCATACTCCCTTCCAGTTACTAACCCCAGACCCAGCGTAACCATATCCTGACTTCTGGCCACATAGATCAGCCCCACCCGTGTTTGTCCTGTCTCTGTATGATGCCTAGAGTGTTCACTATTTTGTGCCTGGTTTCTTCCGTTCAGCATCATCCACGGTGCTGTGTGTAATAAGGATGTTTGTAACCATACATTCCAAAAATTGCGAAAACAAAAACCCCAAAGGCAATACTGTGAATTTTACCGTGAGTTAAAATGTGTTTAAGTTAAATGGCTGTCCTTTATTCTGAGATAATGTTCTTCTACCTATTTTGTAATAAAATGTGTCGGAAGTTTAAAAAAACAGTCCTTAGAATTAGCTACTTAATTTCTAAGGGAATAAAAATAACATGATCTTCTAAAGATACCTGGCAATGCTTCATAGCTCATCAATGTTAGCTGCAATGAGACTTAAGTACTTAAGAAGTTGCAGTGCTGCTTTTTTTGGATATAAAAAAGGAAACTGAATGACAGGTCACGGGAAGAAAACCTAGAGCTTGAAAAGGCTATTTCATTTATGTAGTCACTTTTTTAAATAATCCACCTACTTCCAGAAGTATTTTTAGTAGGTTGGTGGCTAACATTGAAGGGCACAGAATCAATGGAACTATTTAACAAGGGGCAGAAAGGGAGTAATGATGGCAAAGAGGCATGGGAGAACATTTTGGGGGAACGGAGACATTCTATAATCTTGATTGAAGTGGTGATTACACAGGTGTATACATTTGTCAAGACTTGAAATGGCTGCATTTTGTACTTTATTGTAACTAACTTATAAAGAAAGTCAAAACAAAAAAATGAGTCGAAGGTCAAGAACAAAAGAACAAAAAGGTATGTAACTGAGCATAAAACTTAGCACTAAATTTCCTAGAGGCCAAGGCAAAATGAAAAGAAAGAGATTAGTTTTTCAAAGGAGGTAACCTCCCCCGCCCCGAGCACTGAACTCAGCAAAATTCACTGAGAAAATGTTCATACCAGGGTCACTTCGACTGTCACTTTCAATTACCAGACCATGACACTTTCCTTTTCCTCTCCAGGTATTTTAACTTAAGGGATAGCAACTTGTTTGGAAGGTTGAATGGTCTCCTTTGTGAAACTCCATGAATTTATTTTAAATTCCACTTTTGAACTAATAAAAATGTCGTCAGCAAAATAGCCATATTATGTATACACAACATCGAATCACGACACTTAGCTTTCATGTTCCACTTAGCATTCAACAGTCATGCTCCCCTTCCCCAAACTGCCAAAATCAAGGCATAAATCAGTGTCCAAATTTTCCCAGCAATGCTTGCATACCACTTTTCCTTTCATTTCGCTGCCCAGGTAGATAATAACTGAGTGTAAGAACTAGGCTCCTTTCAACAAATAATGTTGGGGAAATTGTATATCCATATGCGATGAAACTGGACCCTTACCTTACACTATATACAAAAATGAAATCAGCATGGATCAAAGACCCAAACCTAAGAGAAAAAACTATAAAACTCTTAGAAGAAAACATAGGGGAAAGTTTTATGACATTGGATTTGGCCATGATTTTTTTGACATGACACCAAAAGCACAGGCAACAACAAAATTAGGTAAACTGGACTGCATCAGAATTAAAAACTGTACATCAAAAGACGAAATCAACAGATTAAAGTGGAGAGTGGTTATTTAGTGGGTATAGAATTTCAGTTTTGCAGATGAAAAGGGTTCTGGAGATGGCACAACAACGTGAATGTATTTAACACCACCGAAATGTACACTTAATAATGGTTAAGATGGTAAATTTTATGTTATGTGTATTTTACCAAAATTAAAAAGACAGAAGAGTAGGCTCCTGAACTTGAGAATAAGGAAGAATGAACCCCCTTCCTGGGACAAAAAAGGGGGCACCTTGGAAAGGGCCTTAGCCTCCAACTTGGGGCCCTGCCTAAAGCAGTGCTTCTCAAACCATCTGTGGTGCAAGGCCAGACTTTGTTTTCTAATTTCCCACCACTTGCAGATAAATATTTCTAGAAAAATTAAAAGACTACAAAATACAGATCCAAAATTTTTATTAGATTCAATAAATATATCAAATTGCTATAAAATTTTCTAAGCTTATCTCGTCGGCACTGGCTGGTAGAGCACACTGTGAGCAGCGTCTGCTGGCAGTTCCATGCCTCCCCATGCTTGGGAAAGAAAGGCTCTGAAAGCAGGGCGCCGAAACCAGACTGTGCAGTAAGAATCTGTCTTCTTAACATAAACTTTTACACAGGATGAGCTTCCTCCAACTGCAGGAAAATATTCTTCACATCTAGAGAAGCTGGCCCTGTATGGTGCTACTAAAGGCTTGGTGAAGGAATGAAGCCTGAGGTTTCACTCTCACAGGGCCACCCTTTAAGGAGCAGTCTTTCATTCTCAGAGGAGTATGGCATGGGGAGGTGAAGGGAGACGTGGCCCACGGAAGGAAGTTTCCCTCATTCCACTCCATCCTGCCCCCAAAACCAACATCCTTACAGCATAGTTCAGCACCTTCCATAAGAGCTGTATGTTGTCTGCTGAATAAAGACCAGGTTCTTCAAAAAATATTATTTGACTTTAGCACAATGAATATCTCTGTCTAGTCTAGGGAATGCCAGTGTTTTATAGAAGCAAAGTGAGAGAATTACAGCTTTAAAATTTGTAGCTATTCTTTCTTGTCAGCAATTTTTATCTTTAAATTTATTTCCAGCAGTTTTTCTTTTGAGATTTTTTGGAAATCCATATATGAGGAAGACCAAAAAAATAAAATCAGTTCAGGATTATTTAGGGCATTTAAAACAGACTTCTTTAGTTACCACTTTTCAAGACAATGAAGAACAGAGATGATTAGGCAAGTTCCAGCAGAGTTAGGAACAGAACCAGGAGACTTCTTCCTTGGGGGTGGCCTAATTTGCCCTTGACATAGAAAACTACTATAAAAATAAATCAACAATGTCAAGCAAGAGCAAAATGACACATACAAAAAGATAAAATGTTTTGAGAGCACTTAAAAGCTGGTCCAGAAATTCCTACTTTTAAAACCCATAGAAAACCAACAAATAAACAACAAAACCCTCTAAGCCCCTTCTAACCTTGTCACTGGCAACATAAAATGTATTCCTTTCTGGGCTGCTTGAAGAAATGGAATTTATACACTGATCTTAACATAGACTCTTTTGGGTGCTTCCATGAGGAAAAGTAGAACAAACCAAACCAAATGGGCACTGAAGACATGGCAGTAACTCAAGAAATACACATATAAATAAATAATGTACAAAAAATATATTCTACTGCTTCAAGAAAGCATTTCCATTACCAGCCATTCCCTGTCTCCTCCTATTTAAGCAGTTCCTGCGTAATTCTATTACCTCCTTTCTCAAGAGACAGGAAGTTGTCAACTCAAATTTACAACCTCATGGCAGACTTACCTCAGTTGCCCAAAACGAAAGCCTACAAAGGGACTGACCTGAAGAAAAAGAAGATAAGGGGAACATTCCATTAAGCCAAAGCACTGTGTGTGCTCAACAGGTTAATGGGGATAAGGTAAGCCTCGTTGAGAACCATTAAAGTATCCACCTTATTGAAATCAGCTTTATCCAGACTATTTATTTCATTGATTTACTGTCTACATTTACTCATTTTTCTAAGTGTTAACTGAAAACTTAAGCTTACAGAAGGCTGATGTGAAACTTGTATCTTCCAGTTTGATTAACTCACTTGGCAAATAGTAAACATTTTTCACTTGACTATATATGTCATCTTGTTTACTAGAGTTACCAAGGAGAGCAGATTAGATAGCAACATAGTTATTTACTGCTAACCATTAAATAAACTAATCAGAGGAGGGCTGATGGGTTTTTTGTTTTAGCTTCAGTAAACTCTGCATTTGCTAATCGTTAATATTTCATGAAGTACATATAAAAGCTTAAGCAAATGTCTTTCTCAAATCTATACATTCTGAATAGCTGATACTTTGTGCTGATTAATTTCCCCCTTGGAACATTTTTTAAACTGAATTCTCAAAGTTATTTGTACAAAGGGAGTCTTTTCCAGCAACTGTGTGTTACAAAAAAATGACAGAAGCCCAACAGAAACGGAGTCCCACCTTCAACGTTTCCATCCAGAGGAATTTTGCATAGAGCAGTCAGTAATGAATAAAAATTCCCTCTGTAGTCTTTTCGAAGGGCATTTTTTGGATACAATGTTTGTGTAAGAGATTCAAAGTGTCTTTTCAAAGATTCAAAGGCTGTCCTTTCTCTTCTAAGCTCTAACCTAGGCTTTCTACACTCCTTGAATGCTCAGGCCAGAGAGAAGCCTCAAAATGTCTTTGGCTGCAATGGGAAGTCCACAGGTCAAATTCTTTTTAGTTATGGATATTCTCCTGATATGATTCATTCAAAAAGCAGAAAGTGAGCTCCAGGGTAACAGAATGAGTATGAGGGGAAATCACTTGTAATACTTACTTAATCATCAGTATGTGACTATCAACCAACCACAAGCTTTTTTGGCTCAGAGCCCATTGTTTATTATGAAGGAAAACCTCAAAGCCAAAGTCAATTATAGCCGTGACTTGACAATCTGACACACTTGTTAACCCTCTTAGAATGAATACGGCCCAGATGAACTCTGACCCAGTCGTCACAATTGCAGAATTATTAAGATTAAATAAAGGCTTGACCAAAAGGTTCCACTTGAAATGGTCCCTTCTTTCTGGTGAAGAGCTAATCAAAGATAATTTTTATTTGTTTATCTATTTATTTACTTATTTTTAATTTTTATTTTATATTGGAGCATAGTTGATTAACAATGTTGTGTTAGTTTCAGGCGTACAGCAAAGTGATTCAGTTATACATAAAAAATATTAGGGATGCATAAGAAGATGAGAGGCAACAAGATATTTCTAGATAAAGAATGTTCTATCTTCTTCAGGAAGTGAACACATAATATTTTGGAAAATAGCTAAAAATAGCTAAAAAACATCTCAGACTCATTAAGTAGGACATATTAACTCATTATGCTTGTGTGAGAGTTCAAAGACTGGGTGAGGGTGGAGAAAGGGACATACATGAAACCTGTGGAAACTGGGGGGGAAAAAAAAAGAAAAAGAGGGAAAAACAAAAGGAACCCTCTAAAATCACCATTAGCTACTTTATCAGTAAGTGGGTAAACAAGTTAGAATGATTAAATCTTTGAAGAGCACACAGGCCTGAGGCAGCCCAGGTAACGTCAGAATGCCCTCTCTAAGCTCACATTTAGGAAACATATAACGGTGTGCCACAATTTCTACTCAAAAACACATATGAAAGCTGGGCATTAGTGTAACTCTACTCTCTTACTTCATAGATGGCGAAATAGTCTCAGTGAAGGTAAGTGAGTCTCAGAGCAGGAATTAAACCCCAGGACTTCTGATTCTTAGTCTAGCATTCTTCCACTATGCCATACAATAGTCTTTTCGGCTTCACTATTATTCAGCTTTTCCAAGAACTATTATCAGTTGCATTGTGATGAGAAGCAGTACACTGTAGTAGTCAAAAGCAGAAGCTTGACTTTGAAGCCAGACCACCTGTGTTCAAGTCCCAATTCTGCCTCTTGCTATCTGTATGGCTTTGGTCAAGTTAAAAGCCTCAATTTCCTCATACGTAAAATTGGAGCAATAATACCACTTTCCTCCTAGGACTGTTGTGAGGATTAAATGAATAATATATAAAGTTTTTACATGACCATATAAAAGTGTCATTATTACCATATACCTTGCTTTTTGGCTATCAGGTGTTCCTCACTTCATATTTTCAAAAGTTGTATGTGGAATATATTTGATCAAATAATTTGCATCTTAAATACAACATAGCAGCTTGCTGTTTTTTTAAAAACCCTGGGGGAAATACTCTTCTATGTAAATGAGCTATCTTCAGTATGAATCTCTATCATCAAAATAATCTATTCCATATATTTGAATTTTCAGAAGGGCTAATCACTTGTACTTTGTTTTAAATAATTACTTTTTTTTATTATTACCAGACTTTAGTGTGCAAAACAATCACCTGGAGAACCTGTTAAGATGCAGATTCCCAGCCCCAATCTCTCAGTCTAGATGAGCCTGGGGTGACGTCTAGAAATCTGAATTCTTAACTTTTCCACTCTTACCCTCAACTCTGACACAGACAGTCCACAAAATCACTTTGAGAAACACTGGCCCTTACATAGGAATACGGTGGTCAGTGATATCAGTCATGTAACCATAACTCACAAAAAAAAGTAATATTTTCCTCTGTGGGTTTATGTCTCTTCCTGGCACAAATAATATATAAATCTTTACTCACTCAAAGAGTGATCTCTTTAAATATTGCCTAGTAACTCAACATGACTTAAACGTATCCTTTATAGATGGGAATGATATTTTAATGCATATACACACATATCCACGTATCCCGTATCAGACAAGACACGCACACTGAAAATTAAATTGACTGAACCAGCAATAATGGCAGCTTATCTGGCAAGGAAAGTGACCATGGCTGACAGAACTGTCAGGCTGTCTGGCTACTGGCCAGGGTTCAGGTTCCCACACACAACTATCCCTGTTGATGTGTAAGCTAATAGCATTCTGGATCTTTACCCTGCCCACTCCCCAGTCGGCTCCTTTCCCCTCCCTCCAGCAACATCTTTTGACAAGAAACTGTAATTGAATCTTCCCATGTATAGCTAAACAAGAGTCCTCTGTGATCCTGCTGTGTTTTAAAACTTTCATGGTTGTTACATTCTGAGTGCCAGGAATGAAACTTAAATACTCAACAATAAAGGTAAAGTGTTAAAAGACTCTTTGTTCTCATCACTGGAGAATAAAGGTGAGTGTCATGTGCAAGCAGGCAGATTTGTGTAATACCTAGTTGTGCTTTCCTGTGATAAAGCAAGATACAGTAAATCTTCATTTCATCACTGACACAAGTCAACTGCAGGGAAGAAAAACAACCAGACACACGTTCTCGATTACAGTGACCTTTATGAAAAGATCCTTTTGAATATTAGCTTCCCTTCAAACACTGCCACTTGGCAGTAAACAGTATACTGTAGCAGGTGAACACAGGAGAAACTGCACTGCAATTCTGGCTAACAAATCACATGCCACAGACAGTGCCGTGAACTTAGTGTGCAGTAAATGTAAGGTGACAAAACTGAGTGGAAGGAAAGACATGGGAGCAAAATGCAGCAGTAGAAAGGTGTATATTAAGAGAGATCACAGTCCTCTGAAAAGCTCATTAAATTAGGGATCAAGAGAAATGAAGTCTAATTCTAATTGCAATCACTGTGAATTGCAAGTCTCTAAGTTTCAGTCTCCTCACATGTAAGGTAAGGATACGACAATACCTGTTCTACCCATTTTGCAGAGCTACTATTAAACTAGCATATTATTCAATTGTAGATATAACTAAACCACCTACAATGCAGGAAAATGTCATTAGGTAACAGAAACCAATGAACAAAACCAATTTCTGCTTCAATTAATTCTAGTTAAAGAAGGTTGAAAATCTGGAATTTTTTTCCAAGAAAATATTAATTACCAAGCAGACTCAGAAGAGTCAGAATATCCAGATAGTCTATTTACCATGAGGGGATGGAAAAGAAAGAGAAAAATTAAGGAATTACTACTCACCCTCCCCTCCACAAAAGCACCAGGCTTCGACAGTTTTACGGGTAAACTCTATCAAATTTTTACAAAGTAGATTTAATGGTATTCAAAACAGTTTGAGAGTACATACAGAAAAGGAAAGCATACAAAATTTTTATGAAGGCAGCCTAACACCTGACAAAGAACAAACCATAAGCACGTGAGGGTCATACCAAAGAAGTGAGGATGATTCAATACTAGAATTTTATAATATAATCATGTTCATTGATCAAAGTAGAAATCCAGAGGGAATTCCCTGGCAGTCCAGTGGTTAGGACTCCGAGCTTCCACTGCAGGGGACATGGGTTCGATCCTTGGCCCCTTGGTCAGGGAACTAAGATCCTGCAAGCCAAGCCACGAGGTGCAGCCAAAAACAAAACAAAACAAAAATAAAGCAGAAATACACAGAGACACAACAAAGGAATTCAATAAAATTCAGCATCTATTTCAGATGAACATGCCTCTCATTTTTGTACAGTGTTTTCTTCGTAGAGGATGCTCTTCCCTTGGATATCTGCACAGCTCATTCCCTCATTTCATTCAAGTCAAAGATCACTTTAGCAGAGGTTCTATCCTGATCACCATATCTAAAAATAGCACCCCTCTTTCTCCCTGATTACTCTATGTCCCCTTATCCCTATTTTATTTTTCTTCACTGCACTTGCTACCATCTAACACTTATAGATTTACTTATTGTCTCTCTCTGTCCACTAGAATATAAGCTCCATAAACCACAACTTAGTACCTGACCCACTGTAGGTGTTCAATAAATGTTTGTTGAATGAATAAATAAAATAAAAAGAGATGAATTCTTCTTTAACATCTTGTATGTGTGTGTTTTCAAAAGCTGTCATGCTTTACGGAGAAACACCATTAAACTGAACGATATGAAATTGCCGATATTTGGCTTTTATTTCTTCTATAGAAAGGGCAATTACATATGTTTTAACCGAATCCTGTTCAAGTTCAAAGTGAGAAAAGGATGTGCACTATCACTGTTACCATTTAATATTGTTCTGGCAGTACCAGTCAGTACGATTAGATAAGATAAAGAAATAGCAGGTATAAAAATTGGAAAAGAGGAGGTGAATTTATAATTATTTGCATATGATATAATTTTATGCCTGTAAACCCCTCTAAATCTGACCACATTAAAATAAATTTTTTTCACATGGGGGAAAAAATGGCATAAGCACAGTAGAAATAAAAATGACTGACGGGACTTCCCTGGTGGTGCAGTGGTTAAGAATCCACCTGCCAGTGCAGGGGACATGGGTTCGAGCCCTGGTCCGGGAAGATCCGACAGGCCACGGAGCAACTAAGTCTGTGCGCCACAACTACTGAGCCTGCACTCTAGAGCCTGCGAGCCATGGCTACTGAGCCCACATGCCACAACTACTGAAGCCCGTGCACCTAGAGCCCGTGCTCTGCAACAAGAGAAGCCACCACAATGAGAAGCCTGCACACTGCAATGAAGAGTAGCCCCCACTCGCCGCAACTAGAGAAAGCCCGGGCTCAGCAACGAAGACCCAATGCAGCCAAAAATAAATAAATACATTTATTTTTTTAAAAAATGACTGACTAGTAGGAATATTTGCAATACGTGACATACAAAGGGTTAAGCTCCTTAATATAAAGAACTCTGACAAAACAGTAAGAGAACCAATCAACCAATAGACAAAAGGGCAAAAGACATAAATAGAAAGTTCACAGGAAGAAGAGGCTTTTAACATATGAAAAGATGCCTAGAAAATTTTTAATGAAAGTGTAAACTACGATGGAATACAAGGTTTCACCTACCAGATTGACAAAGATAGAAGGATGAGGGGAAGGAAGCTCTGATACATTGAATAAGTTGGTTAAAAAGTCTCTTTGGGGACTTCCCTGGTGGCGCAGTGGTTGGGAGTCTGCCTGACAATGCAGGGGACACGGGTTCGTGCCCTGGTCCGGGAGGATCCCGCATGCCGTGGAGCAGCTGAGCCCGTGTGCCGCAGCTGCTGAGCCTGCGCTCTACAGCCCGCTCGCCACAACTGGAGAGAGCCTGTGTGCGGCAGTGGAGACCCAACGCAGCCATAGATAAATAAATAAATACATTAAAAAAAAAAAAAAAAAAGAAAAAAGTCTCTTTGGAAGAAATCTGGGCACCATCTATACAAATTTAAAATGCAAATATCTTTTGATTTGGCAATTCTATTTCTCGAAGTTTTGCATATGTCGTCAAGCAGTCCAAAGATATTAATTTCAGTATTGTTTATAATAACAACAGACTGAAAGCAATGCAAACGTCCTTCAATACTGTACTGTTTTAGAAAAGCATAATATATCACACAATGGAAAATATCAAGAAAGTATACACCATGAGCTAGGTATGTATGAACGGGTCTAGTCCAATCTCCCAAGTAATACATAAAGCAAAAAACCAACCAACAATCAAAAACAAAGACCAGCTTGGAAAACATGTTATGTTTTTAAACAATAAATGTTTCTACACACATCTGCTCATTTGTACATGGACTCTCTCTGGCAGGAAATACAAGAACCTGTCGGCAGTGGGTATCTCGAAGTGGTAGAACAAAGGAACTGGGGGTTAAAGTGAAAGGGAGGCTTTCAAATTTCCATCGTCTATGCTTTAGCATTGCTGGATTTTTTAAAAATTGTGTGCACGTATTACTTAAAATCTCAGACATGAAAATCTTGTTATCAAGATAATTAGTTGTTAGAAGTTAGAACAATAACCTGGAAGTTCTAAGGCCAGGTTCCTGGTTTGGGTTCTAGCAATAACTTGCAATCCAGCAGGTTCTAAAAGTTACCTTCTCAGTGTCTCATTTTCTTCAGTGGTAATTCTGACACCTTTCTGTGAATTACATATTGCTAATATCAATCAGCAAACAGTATTATTTCAATATTTGTGGAGACACCTCAATGATTTACTTTGTGTACAAACAAACACACGTCTATTTGGAGCAGTTTGCTATCAAAATGCTACATAGTATGTTTGGCAAATTTTAAACCATGGCTCTGTTTACTCTTCTTTCCTCAGCTAATTTTTGGTATGCTTATAAACAAGTTTTCTGAAGTATAAAAAGATCCCTAATAATAATAGAAAATAACTACTCCATTAAAAACAGACGTGTCAGAGGCATAATCCATAAGCGTATCTGAGTGCCAAGGATGTGCTGACATATATTAGCTTATACACACACAGATTCTACACAAATGAAGGCTACATGCAAACTGTTTAGCTGGCCAGCCTTGATATGACCCTCTTAGCTGCTGTAATATTATCCAACTACTTGTTCAGAGATGTTCCATCTGTACTGTCTGGTTATTAATACATGTTGCAAACATCCACCACTGACGTTACACAGTAAATAAAGTCTGTTCTGCCACAACACATATAGCAAAGGGTGCGGTGCTCCCCACCAGGGGCCCTCAAATCCCTTTAGCATTTTTCTGCAGGGTGCTTTCACTCGCAGCAGCAGCACCGACCTCTCTCTGTCCGAGGGCTGCCGGCAGGTTGCTAAAGCCCAGGACAGCTGGAACTGCCTGAAATGTCTCCCCTGGTCCCATCTCTAGCCATCACCAAGGACCAACAGATGTTGGAGTGTAATACTCCAGTTACTGTGTGCTCTGACCAGGGTCTCCAGGATCACCTTGTGGGACTAAGCCAAAGTGACCCTCCTTGGAACTTTATTTAATATTGTGCACTTTCTTGGCTTAAATCATCTTTGTAAGAGTCTGCTTTTAAGGAACCCAAGCTAAGACAGTGTGCTTTACTTTTAGGCAAAGTAGCTCATAATGATCAGCAGAGAGAGGATCAATATCAGTATAACATGTAAGCTGAGCTGGTTTATAAAGTTGGTTTTCTTCTGGCATATAAATGTTTTGAAAAGTAATCAGAGTCCAGCTTTCTCATAATTGAAGAGAAAACTTTAGCGATACATAAAAACATCAAGAGAAAAGCTGAATATGCTTCCAACAATACAAAAATACACATACACAAATTTATTTACTGTGTTAGTAATTGCAAAATACTGGGTGCAATCTAAATACCCATATGTAGGAGAATGGTGGAATAAGCCATGGTACATCCAAGCAGCGGAGCACTATACAGCTGTGTAAAAGAATGAGAATGAGCTCTACGAACTGGTGGAGAGTGATTTCCAGGGCATACTGCTAAGCGAAAAAAAACAAAACTCAAAAGACTAATTATACCATGCTAACCTTCATGTAAGAAAGGAGGGGAATATAAGAGAATACAGATCTGCACATTTGTGCAAAAGAAGATAAAACAGAGTGGTTACCTATAGGGGTGAGTGGGAAAAGGACTGAAAGAAGCAAGGGTATTGGAATGGGGGCGCAGGGACGAAGAGGGAGTGACACTTCCCTGAGTATATCTCTTTTAAAGTTCTGACCCCTAGCACCACAGTAACAGTTCATATACCCTACCCACACCCTAAAAATATAAAGGAATATAAACACTAAAAATAAGCCTAACTTCATTTTCAAATGAATAACATAACCACACTGATGGGAGTGGAGAAGAAAAGAGCTAAGTAACTTGACTAGACACTGTAAGGATAAAAAAGACAAGAAGAACTGCACACAAATGCTGTAATTTAGTTAGGAAAAGTGTTTCTTATGGGTGGGTGGCGGTTAGCAATTCTAAAACGATTTTAGGTGTAGACTAGAATTGAACAAGTAAGTAAATATACTGTAGATAATATGAGCTGGGTTTCTCACTATTGGAGAAAGAAGTTACAAATACGCAAAGGGAAAAGGTTAAATGAACCCTGTGGTACAGGATTGAAACCAGGGGCATCAGTTTAAACTCGTATATTATATTTAAAATATACATACAGATAGGTACATAGAGAAATAATAGTGTGTGTATGTGTAGGTTAGTATACAAACATATATTTCTGAGGTTTGCTGGCTGACAGGACCTAGAAACAATGACATTTTAGTAGCAATGAGCACATCTAGCACCAACCTCTTGGTTTCTAAACATCATTCTCCAACAAAAAGGAGCCAGGGCTCCTTGGAGAAGTGGTTGATTCTAGGACTGTGGCAAAACAAAAACAAAAACAAAAAAGATGAGCCTGGAACATTTTGTGGTGCCAGAAAATAAGGACGTGCTAAAAAACAAACAAACTAACAAACCAAAAAAAACACACCTTGTTGAAAGAATAAAGGAGCCATTCTGAAGGAGATTCTATTGGCCAAAACTGGAACAATGTGAGCAACAAACTAAATAATGATAATATTGGATTTTAACCCACAGAATAAAGTATTTTAAAGTCCACACTTATATTTAAAAACTTGAAAAATAAAGAAATGTGAGAGGAGCAATTCTTCCTTTTAGTAGAAGTCCAAGTAATAAATGTACAAAAAAAAGAGGGAAATAGAAAACACCACTAGGGAAACACCACAGTAGTAACTGCTGCAGGCAAATCTATCCATGCATGATAAAACGAGGGAGCGAAAGTCTGAGAGACAGGATTTGCCTAGTCTTAAAATATTACTCCCAAGCAAGTTACTAACTCAAAATGGAATGACAGTAACTTGACAGTGGAGAAACTTGGCAGACATCACCTTAACCAAGTGATCAAAGTTATCATCACCAGTCATCAGACTGAGGGACACGAAGCCCCTGATGTGATGCACTGAGAAGGATATAACATCACTCCTGTGTTACTTTTGTCAAAAATGCATAGTTTTATTCCAATCATGAGAAAATATCAGACAAACACAAACTGAGAGAAAGTGTACAAAATAACAAACCAGTGTTCGTTGAAAGCATCAAGGTCATGAAAGATGAGAAAGACTGAGAAACTGTTATGACTGGAGGAGACAAAGGAAAAGTAACAGCTAAATGCAACGTGGGATCCTAGATAGGACTGTAGAAGACAGAAAGGATATTAGTGGAAAAACTGGGGAAATCACATAAGGTCTGTAGCTCAGTTAACAGTACTATACCCATGTTAATTTCATGGTGTTGCCAATTAATTGTACTATGGCCATGGAAGGTGTTAACATCAGGGGAAGTTGGGTGAAGAGTATACATGAACTCTCTGCATTGCTTTTACGATTTTTCTGTGAGTCTAGCGTTAGTTTACAATAAAAACTTAAAACCCCAAAATTCTACAATATTACTGTTCTTTAGTATAAATGTAGCTGGTTTAGTGGCTTTAAGAACCACTACATGTTCACACATGCGAAGCTATTTGAGGGAATATGAGCAGGCAGGCTCTACTCTGCCTATGTTTAAGTGTTACTTACAAACACAGCTCTACAAATAAAAGTTAATCCTCAATAATAGATTCTACAAACTGTTTCCTTTCATTTGCTTTTAACCCTCCCTAACTAAGATAATGCAGACAGGCAGTGATTTTCTTTCTTTCTTTTTTTTTATCACAGGTAGAATGGGTTTCACATAATGGGTTTATGCTAGGCTATAGATCTAATGGAACCGGCCTGGTTAAAACATTTACCGTTTAGAGTCCTCAGATACAAACAAATGCCTAGGTTTCAGGACCATGAGTACCTGGCCATTTTTCATGCTTAGGAATAAAAAAGATATGGAGAAACTAGAACCTCAAAGCAGCCATTGTTACGTTCTTCCCAATTCATTAAACATAATACATTTTCTATTTTAAAAGGCTGTTTCCTTACTTGGAGTATGCTGGAGAAACCCAATATGGGTTGTCCTCGGCTGCTTTGGCGTGCCGCAAAATGGCTTCCCGGGGATTGCTGTCATCGGTTTTGTCCAAAGCAATGTTCTTCACAATGTATGACGACAGGGTGCCCCCGTGGGTTCCAACCCGGCCACCACGACCTGTTCCAAAGGAAAAAAACCAAATCCGGAATGGAGTGAGCATATACCTTTTGTACACTGGGCTTATCTGACCAGGTTGAGAATCCCTCACTGCTGGCTTCCAAGGCGGACGGTTAAATGGATGACAGACTAGGGCCAGGGATTCAGGTTTACCTGAATTTTGTCATTCCCTACAGAACCAAGGTTTTGAGCACTCTGAGGCTTCTACCAGACTTCGGTTTGAAGCACACAAATCTCAGGAGTACTTGAGTACCGTCCTTTCAGCTTTCATGTATGATAATCAAAACCAAAGTAGGACATCACCAAACCTCAACTTCCCCATAACAGTTTTAAATAGAGACATTTTTTATTATGCCTTCGTTGCTCACTTTTACACAATGACACCAATGTAGGAAGAAATACAAATAGTTTGCCATGTGTATGCCTTAAAAAATTCCTCAGGCACGAACACATGAAATTCAACTAATAAAAATAACCAATGATCATTAGGTGCTATTTTAGATTTAAACAAACGTATCTTAGGGCTTGCCATCTTCCAAGTACCTTGTAGGAGAGAAAACAAGATCAACAGACTGATTCACATTATTTTACTGTACTGTAATTGCTCTAGACAGGAAGCTCCACACGGGCAGGAATGTGTTCCCCACTGGATCCCCAACTGCCAGCCTGGTTCCCAGTACTCAGAAGACGTATGACTTTTTAGGAAGATTTAAAAAAAAAAAGGAAACACAAAAACAAAAAACCACACCACATGACCACATGAAAAGTCAAGTAGCACTAAAAGATTAATTTTATAAGGCAGGAAATAACTGCCAAAGAATCTGCATGGCCAGTAACTAAGTGGAAGGAGAGGAAGCAGAAAGCTCTTCAGGCTGATCTGGCGGGGGGAGGGGGTCGGCAGGAAGAGATAGATCCAATTTGGGAGAACTCAGAAGACAGAGAAGGTTATTTTCAATGAGCAGAATGGTTTAAATACAAAAGTACAGAAAGAGGCAAGTTCATGGGCATTTGGGGGCAGGAATGAACCAACAGTCATGTGAGAAGATCAGAGTAGGAGAGAGGTGAGGTGTAAAGCTTGAAAGTACGTTAGGGGCTTCCCCGATGACGGAGTGGTTGAGAGTTCGCCTGCTGATGCAGGGAACACGGGTTCGTGCCCCGGTCGGGGAAGATCCCACATGCCGCGGAGCGGCTGGGCCCGTGAGCCATGGCCGCTGAGCCTGCGCGTCCGGAGCCTGTGCTCCGCAACGGGAGAGGCCACAAGAGTGAGAGGCCCGCGTACCGCAAAGAAAAAAAAAAAAAAAAAAAAAAAGAAAAGTGCGTTAGATTCAGACTGAAGAGAACTCAATCTCTGGAAATGCAACTGGACAGTGTAAAGCTTATGAAGATTTGAGGGCAGTAGCAATACGAAAGCTACAGGAATTGGGAATAAAGGCTGTGTGTGAGATGAACGAAGGTAGGGTGGTGAGGAGAGAGACTTGAGAAGGTGCCTAGTTAGAAGAGCTTTTCAATAATCCAGGCAAGAATATTATTTAGGAACTTTGATTAAGATGGTGGCAGAGAAAATGGAAAAAAAACTGAGATTGGTATATGAAATATTTTCAATGCTGAAGGGTCAGGCCAAACAGATACAGGTCCAGAACTCAGGTTCACATGAATGAACAAGTCATAAGCTTTAAGCATGTGAACATAGGACAAATGGAAACCATGCAGATGATAACAGAAAACGGGATTCTAGTAAAGGTACGTGCTATATGATAGCCAATGCTGCCTTGCTTTCTTCTGGTACCTACTTTCTTAGAAACTCTAAGGATTTTTATTCATCTTCTAGGGAAATGGGCAGCTCCATTTTATCAACACAGAATTAAATGATGTTCACTTTCTGCCTTGTGTGAAACCTAATCCAGCCTAAATTCTGGTCAAAGTACCCAGTGTTGCATATTAAGCCAATATTGAGAGCAGTGGTTTTAACACTGGGTCCCAAGGAGCCCCAGAGTTCAACCGAGGTCACCTAAAGGGCTCTAGTCGGAGACCAAGCAGAAAGGGCTCCGGGCTTCCTCTCTACTTCAGCACAGCAGCTCCATTTTTATCAGTTTATGCACTGGGTTTCTGCATCAGATCTTTACACAAGAACTTCTGATGCTAAAAGAAGATGTTTGAAAACCCCTATTAAGTAAAACCTCTGAAGACAGGCATCTAGGCCCAAAAGATCTTCCAAATTCTGTATCTATTACCCCACCCTGCCCCGCAACCCCCTTTGCAAGTCACTAGTTAGATCACAGTCACCTGGGCCTGCTACAGGAGGTTCGGGTTTGTGAGACTTCAGCGGATCCAGTCTGTCCTTCTCCAGCTGTTTCCTTGTACTCCGCTGGCGGGGCTCGCGGAACATAGGCAAGGCATGAGCTATGAGAAGTCACATTTGAAAAATTTCATTATGATAATAACCCTTCCATCCAAAAACATAGCTAACGCATGAGTAAATGACGATGAAATGGAAGTCATAATGACAGCCTTCATCTAATAATAAAAGACAGTCTTATTGCAACCAATAAGCCAATTCCGTTTGAGACCAGACTCACTGTTCACCTCTCCTGGCAACTAATGGCACTCAGGAAATGCTGTCAAATACCGTCACAGAAACATTGGTGAGGCTCCCCATCTCCCAAACCATGGGCAGCAGTTAAGCTTAATTCCTGTGGTTTTGAAAAGAAACATTTAATGAGACTGCCTCTTGTTTTTTCTTATAGGACCCAAATGCAAATAATGCCAACAGCTTGCCTGTCAGCCCTGAAGTTTCCTCAGATGCCTCATAAACACTGGAATCACTTCACACATTTCTGAAATGTGACCGCCTCTCAGGAGGAGTTGACAGCACTGAGAAACCAGAAGGGAGGAACACTTATCCCACCGAAACTGGGATAAAGGTTGCCTTGAATGCAAGGAGGTGCCTGAATCTCCCGATGTGGTGACTTGATGGGGACTTAATCCTTTTCAATATGGTCGACAAAGGAATAAAAATCAAAGTAGTATTTGTCCAATTGCTGTTGCTCAATGTCAGAATTAAATTTCAGAATATAAAAGAAAATACATATTAAAAAGGGAAACAGTGTGATATTCTGATGGAGAGGGAGAAGACTATTGGGGATAGAATCAAATATCTTTTTTTGACCAAAAAAAGTACCAGAATAATTTCTTTGAATGTTTATGTGCAAATTAAAACCCCTTTAAAAGAGAAAACTGGGGGAGAGTTGAAGGAATAATAGGGGTTTAAAGGAAATTTATGATATGAATGACAGAAATGTCTGTTAACACCTAAAAAACACTTCCAGTGCCCCTCCTATCCTCTACCCGTACTTCCAGCCTGGGCCGGGGCCATATCACTCACTAGTAAAATATGTCTACCTTGAGTCAGGGGAGCTGAAACACAGCCACCCGTCACTCTGTCGGGCAACACGACACAACAGTATTTTTAGGAGGGGGAAAAATAGCTTTTCACTTCAAACGAATGCAGGAATTGAAGTAGGCTGCATGTAATCACATGAGTTAGACTGGTTACGACACCGACTTTAACACTTCTACTCTTGCAAAAAATGTCACTGGATCTCTTTACTGATCATCAGCTCCAAGGGACATGGTCTTAGATGAGACCAACCACCAGGGAGAAAACCCAGCAGTGCAGCGCCCCCTGGTCTTTAGACTGAGCCACTGATAAAATCCCCAGGGGCATCTGCTAATGACAACTGCTACTGCATCCAAGATCTCCTGCCTAGCCGCAACCTGTGACAGGTCTGAGACTGTGACTCTGGGAAACAAAAACCTGCCAGATTAACGAGGCTGTGTGACAAACCCGAGAGAAGCTGCTCTGTCCTGGTAAGATTTCTGATCATACCCCAGGTAGTTCATTTTATATCTAAAGGTCTCTGGATCAGTCTATCACATGGTCACAGAATTTAGGCTTTTCCCTTTTGGGTTGAAAGTTACATGAAGTAACCCTGTCTCCGTGACGGGGCACAGAAGCTAAAGGGGTTTGCTATTATATGACCCCCAGTCCTGAACACATGAAAGGGGTATTTTGTAACATATGCCTGAACTCGGAGGGCTTTTTCTGTCTCTAAAGCCATGAGATCAACAGCACACTAGAACAGAAGACAGACGCATGATGGAGAAACCCTGCTAACAACTTACGGGTGATGATGTAGTCCTGGGTTAGAGTCTCCGCTTGTTTCGCCTTCCGCTGTGTTTTAACCACACATAATTTCGCTCCCCTGAGAGGAGTAAAAGCAAACGATTTTCTTTATTTGGTCTCAGAAACGAAGCCTACGTCAAAAGCATTAGATACTTTCAGGAACATGCTCTGTACATACCACCTCACCAAGTCCTTGACTTTCTAAGGACTGGCAACAGATGGAGCCCTTGGTGATAAGAGATTAAATGTATGGGAAAGCAAGTCTGAGTCAGTGGTTACTACTCTGTGAAAGGGTTAGAAAAGTAACTGGAAAACAAAAGGCCAGTTTAAAAAATCTATAGAAATAACCTAAAATTAAGATCTTGAAGAGATATTAATAACATTAATCAACCTTTTCACCCTAAAGGTCATAGGGTTCAAATTTTAGTTTATGTCTCAGATGAAAGCAACCTAGGTAGTCTACAGCCCAAGTGGCATTTGTCTACAATTCAAATACAAGAGTACAAGTGATCTGGAACTGAGTCAGCTTGGCAGTGTTGCCAAGGGGCTACAGTCCAAGAATGTGTGGGATTCACCAAAAGTGTGCTAGAACATTTCACTTCTCCTTAGCAATAATGAGCATGTGTTTCAGGAGAAACAAAAACAAATAAGCAAATTTCTTAAAGTAAAGATTCCAAAGATAGGAATCTTCTAAAGGGTGCTATCAAATGGGTTCATTATTTTCTCAAGTAAAACAGACTCTCTCCTCTCATCCTAATTACATTAGCATTTTCAATTTCTTTATTAAAAAACAAACAAAATCCTATTTGTTCTTAAAGACCACAATATATAACTTTATTTTATAGGGCAAAGGTTCCAACTCCAGAAAATTCTGTCTGCTTCTATTCCGAGCCAAATTATAGTCAATACATATTCAATAATAGAGGATGGGTTTCCCTTCCCCTGAAAGAACGTGGGAGCTCAAAACAGGGTTACGGGGGACCCCAGTAAATACAGCATGTGAATTTTAGTACTAGCTAGCCAAGGCTGACTCTAAAGAAAGAGCTAATCACTCACTATACCTTAACAAAGAGAAACAAAACCATCTTTTTGGGGGTTGGTGATACATGTTTACCTTTGTGCCCAAGGAAAAGAGAAATAACTGAGAGACTGACTGAGCCTCTAGTGAAGTTTTCGGATCCTTGAAGCACACTGGTATGCTTAAATTTGGCATTTGGGGACAGACATGGGATTGAAGGGGAAAGTAGCTGTGCTGTCCTCCTCTGCTGGCAGAGAACAACCCTGCCAAACATCCAAACCGGCACCTGATAAAAGCCCAAACAGAAAGGGAACAAAACAGACTAGCCGTTTCCATTTCCTATAAGTGGTTAGTTCCCTGCTTTGTTAATCCCTTACATGCATCACTGCTAATGCCACTGTCCAGGGTGGTATGCAAAGTGGGCAGGCCTTTTTCTCCCCTTGCACTCAACATTTCAGCTAAAGAACTGCAAATCCCCAGGAAACTTTCACTTTGAATTCTGTATGGATCAAGGGAGATATCCAAATCCTCTTTAAAGCACAATACTAGGAGTTTGAGGCTTTACTCTGTGCCAGCTGCATTTTCTAAAAGGGTGGATCCCCATCAAAGAGGGAAATAAATAAAAGTGGGGGTGGAAAAAGAAAACCCTCCCCCAGTTGCTGTCATCCATCTAAAACAGGCAATACTTATGAAATACCTCTGACTCTTGTTGGGGTCATAATAGACTTTAGCCAATCCGTTTCCAGTCCCCACCATGATCTGGTTCAGCTTTGGATGCCACAGGCAGCGGACAACACTCTGTAAAGGAAAGGCACGGTAGTCAACTAAAGAGGGCACATAAAAATGGAAAACAAATCTGCTGGTACTTTGATGGCTTGTTTACGAAACTGAAAATCACCCTGATGACTACCTGTAACTTTTAGGGCATTTTCTTCTAAACCATAGAGTTGTGTTCCTGAGGTTGAGTTCTGTTCTATCACTTGTTATCTGTGTGATACTCTATAAAAATAAAAAAGATGCTCCCTTCCTAACATCCCTCCTCTCCCTCCCTGACAGCCTTGAAACCACAAAGGTGGGCTTTCCAGGCCCTGCTGCCATATGAGGCTGGCATCTTAGAATGCTGAACCCACATAACTCAGTTCATTTTACCACTGAAGCAGATTTAGATCTCAGTGTTTCATGCTTTTATACACACAATAAACATGCCCCTCTGGACAGCGTATTGAGACCAGGTGGTTACTGTTTTTAGTTTACAAAGATCGAAATCTCATAAAGCTTTTTCAGGAACAACACACATTTGCAAACATTGAATAATATCTCCCTATCTATGAGATAAACCAGCAGGTCAGTAGCAGAAGTAAAACAGAGATATGGAATATAAAGCCTTGATATTAACCTGAATGAAAAGCTATTTAGGAGAAGGTTCACTGGAAGTTATGATCCTGTGACTTCATCACTAGTAAGGAAAATATGTGGTACTCTGGGGTCAGAAAGAACCACGAGTTCTTAGTGAGAAGTACAGCCTGTTTTTAATTTTTGCTGAAGTAAGGGGGCAGAGGTGGAAGAGATGGCAGGGATAGAATTAAGGGGGAAAAAATGAAACTAAGGTTGGTAGGCAGAAACAGCATGTGCTGGGTTCTGCAGATCTCACTCTGATAGAGCAAGAAATGAGTGGAAACATTAATTCAATGATTATCAGGAACCTCTCACGTGCCTGGCAATGTACAAGGACTAAGGGAAAAAGGGTACAATTAGATATTGCAATTTTCTGTTCTAATACTAAAATGCAAATCATGGAATTTCTGTCTCCCAAATAATCTAACTTGGGCTGGATTTCTTTGGTTTCTTCTCCCCAGCCATCCAGCTCTTTTCTTAAGACAGAATATCTGGGAATCCCTGCAACCCCTTTTGATAGAAACTCTGGCTCCCACCTGACTGGCCCCCCAAAAAATGCATATAGTTAAATGGCTGCAATTCCTACTCTGAGATTCCTGAGAAACTAAGAAGGAAATGTAAGAGTCTCTGCAGAACTTCTAATTCATGCCTGACAATATTCGAGAAGAGTGGTTCTTAAGCTCTGCACCACTGAAGAGCGTTGAGATGTTCTACTGAGAAAACCAAATCAGAGTGGTTGTGTTTCCCCTGTCGTCAGGGGAAAACTAAGTTCAAAGGGCAGGTTTTCACAGCTTTAAGTTTTCTTTCCACAATTTTTCTTAAACCTGTGGTGCCTGCTACCCAATGTCTACTAGCAAGTGCTAAAAGACGATAAAACATTTCTAATGGTGAGGGAATATTAACAGAAAAACCTGAAAATAGTAAATCATATTTTTAGTAAAAGATGAAAATAGTAAATCAAAGTTTGGCTTTTAGGGTGTGGGGTGGTTGTCGTTTTGTGCATATGCTCATGAAACTTACTTTAGAATGCGTGTGTATAAAAAGTCACATTTTCCCCTACTAAAACTGTGCCTGGTTGGTAAGATGGAATTAAGTATATCAGTAGTTCATGGTCTGCAAAGCACAACCTGACTACCAGGTTCTCCGCCACTGAGACTAATTTGAGAAACACGCCTAGACCACTGGGAATTTCCAGATGGTCAAGGCCAGGCATGTGGAAACATGAAAGGAGTCACAAACATAACTTCATATCTTACCTAGAATAAGTTCATCCAAGCCAATACTCATCTCCTTCAAGTCTTGGCTTAAGTGTCATAACTACCCAGACCACCCTATTTAAAACATCACACAACTCCCCTTACTTTCCTTGTTTTTTACAGCATGTTTCCCATTTTAAAGTACTATATAGTTTACTGTTAATTATGCTTATTGTCTGCCTCCCCTACTAGGATATATGTTCCACACAGGCCGATCTTCGTCTGTTTTACATAGCCAAGAATCCCAAGTGCCTAGATTAGTGTCTGGAACTCAATAAATGTTTGCTGCAGGGATGAATTAAAAGTTACAGTTCACCCAAGCCTAAACGGATTGCTTTGCTAGGTGGAGGTAGAGACAATTTTCAACTTAAACTCACTACTGCCTAGGAGGGGTAATTTGATTTCTCCAGATCATTATTATACTCAAGTACCCCACAAACAGAGTAGGGTTAGCTCCCTCACAGTGTGGGCCTAAAAAGAGGGATGTGCAAGGACCAGAGAGCAAGGGAGGAGAGTGAGAGGGGCTTTCAAGGGCCTTCAGAAGTCTCAGCACCCACAAATCGCCCTAGGACAACTTTAAGGACATAGCATTAAGGTTATTTCTCTTCCTTGGTTCTCTAGAGATCTGGCTAAGCAGTCTAAGATTACTGGTTCTCAAATACGTTTTCAAGTGAGCAGGGTGCAGAACCGGAAAAGATCCACAGTGTAGGCCTGGTAAATTCCAGACACCCAGCCAAACAGGCAGTTTCCAGGGGCAGCAGGTTACTGTTACTCTCTCCCTCTATGCTGAGGGTGTAAATGTTAGAGAGAGGCAACGGCCCAGGCCAACAGACCAATGTCTCACGGCTTTCCAGGGAGTCCAAGCTCAGGGCACTGCACCTCTATTCCTGTTCACAGCTTTTACCCTCTAAAGCCCTTAGACACACACATGGCTTTTTACATGGAAGCAAGGAGAAGGCAAATGAGACCCCTTGAACTAAACAGTCATTCCAGAGCTCCATCCACTGTGGCAGTGAGTCACCAAAGCAGCCAATGAGGACTCTGGGAGCAGTCTGACTTAAGCGAAAGATACTTAAGGCTCAATTACCCTAAGACTGGCTATTAATCAAATATTACAAGGATTCCAAAACATGGAATGAAGAAACAGAATTCAAAGTCAAAGGTGGGTGGTCTTTTTTTGTTTATTAATATTTATTGTGTATGTTTAGCTAACCTTCGTAAACTTTGCAGCTAATGCGGCTCCACACTCTGTCCTGTCAAGGAAATGCATCTTATAGCAGAGAGCTGGCCATCTGCCAAACCAAACAACCCCTGAGACGGCAGCGAGGCTGGGGAGCAAGTAGAGCTGCCACGCTGCTAACTCGTCAAACACACATACAGGGTTTTACTTAACAACAATGGGACACGTGCCTCCTAGAAGCCCAAGGAGTTACCAGAAGACAGATGAGCTATAACTACTTAGAAGGAATGCATTCACTCAGTCAACCATCCACCAAAGACATCTTCCATCCTCTGTTCTTGAAGAGGTACTTCTGTAGCTGGGCGCTTGCCACATTCAGACGTACACATTTGCTGAGTGACACAGCAAATGACACAGCAAATGAAGGGTAGAGAGCACATCCGAATTAAAGGAGCAGAGGAAAATGTCATGACAGGAGATCTGCACGGACCAAAGAGAAAGCAGAAGGCCACGGTAGTGCAAAGAACCAGATTCTGAAGTTAGTCTGCATATTTTAATACACTGATTTGCTTAATTAAATCGATAAAGGGTTTTATTCTTACACTAATCTACTTCATCTTACCGAAGCATGTGGGACCACCACCGGCTTCCCCTAGCTGCCTGAGCTGAACCCCATGTCACCATAAAAATTAAGTTTAGTCTTTTAAAATTTATTTTTTATTTTTGGTTGTGTTTGGTCTTCGCTGCTGCACACGGGCTTTCCCTAGTTGCGGTGAGCGGGGGCTACTCTTCGTTGAGGCACGTGGGCTTCTCACTGCGGTGGCTTCTCTTGTTGCGGAGCATGGGCCCTAGGCGCGTGGGGTTCAGTAGTTGTGGCATGCAGGCTCAGGAGTCGTGGCTCACGGGTTCTAAAGCGTAGGCTCAGGAGTTGTGGCGCACGGGCTTAGTTGCTCTGCGGCATGTGGGATCTTCCCGAACCAGGGCTCAAACCCACGTCCCCTGCATTGGCAGGCGGATTCTTAACCACTGCGTCACCAGGGAAGTCCCAATTTAGCCTTTTAAACCAAAACCTACTGTCATTTTAGATAATCTGGCAGTGCAGAGGAACCACAGTCTGCCCCACAAGTGCTCAGCTCTAGCAGCAGCCACAAAGAGACAGTAACTGGCGATGGAGATCATAAGCAAGATGACAAGGAGTCACAAGACTTTCATGTGCTCAACACAGAGATCTTTCTTCTCTGTGAAGACCAGAGAAAAAAGATGGGGTGGGGGGCAGAGAAGAAGAAAGCACTTTGTGTACAAAAGGCAGTGTCAAGATTCCAAAACAGGAATTTTGGAATTACCCCTCTACAAAAGTAAAGAGGCCACAAAAAATTCCAAATAATTTATTTCTGTGGTTTTGTTTTGCTTACTTTAAGTGAAATCATGGAAGCAAATAAGGAGAAGAGGAGGAAATCAATGAGAGAAATAAATTTATATTTTAGGACATGGTAGGAAAGGAACTATTAGGTATCTGCAACTTTATGTTATTTAAAGTAGTTGAATCCTTACAGCAACACTACAAAATTAGTTATCTCACCCCCATTTCACAAGAAGAAGAAACTGAGGCTTGTAGGAGGCTGGGCAACTTTCCCAAGGTCACATAACTCGTACACAGAGGAGCTGGGCTCAGCAGGGAGGTTTTCCCAACTCCAGTGCTCATTCCTTTATACCACCTCATTATGCAAAGGCCTGTTTTAGAAGATGATGGGGAGGAAGGGATGTGGCAGATTTAAAATCATCTCCAAACCCACCTGACCCAGAAAGAGAAGTCTTAGCAAGTTTATACTAAAAAGCAGATGGTATTACTAAAATCATAAGGAAGGAAAAAGGAACTTCTACCCCAGTTCACAAATGTTACTATAAAAGAAATCAATGCCTGCATAACATCTTAGGCATCCGTAATGCACATATCTAAACACCACCCTTATTCTACTTCACATGCTAAAAGAAGCCTAACATCCTTCATAATTTTATATCTTAATCATGATTATGATGAAACACCATTTCTTGATCCTTCGCAGCTGCTGACCCACACTGTAAAAGAAACTCCGTCTGGTTTTTTCATGTTTGGTTTTTGTCACATAGTACAAGAATGGATAAGCTAACCCAGTGATTCCTTGGGAGAAGAAGCATTTTCCAAAATTTCAAATAAAGAGCCTAACACCTGTCTGGGGAGGAGACTGTCACACAGTTTTGCACACTTGTGTAGAGGCAGTTTCACGGTCGTGGACACCCTCAGGACTACCCAATACATCTGAAAGGCCATGTATATGCTGATCCCCAAAACTAAGAACACAGATCAAGATGCGAGTCCAAAGCAAATAAAAAGAAGGCAGATGAAAATGGAAAGGTACTGGAGAAAGAATTTTCTTTGGATTTGCACAAGCCCAAGTTTTATTTCACAGAGAAAGAAAAACTGCTTTCCACATTAAAATATTGAGCCAGGGAGGTAGAAGAGCAAGAATGGGAAATCCTTAAACTCTTCCAGGCTATTTGTCCTGTCCTCCCAAAGCCTTGCTTTTCCCAAACTTGGATGATTTTGCAGCATGCATGGGCCATTGGGCTTAGTTTCATTCCTCTAAAGTTCAGGAAGCAAACCCGGTGAGTAAGCCTTAGTCTATAATAAATACGACTCCTCAACACCCACCTGATCTCCATGGAGACATCCCTCAAATAAAAACGATTAAAGACATTTTCTCTGCTCTTATAAGTGAGCACATGCCTATCCTTTTTTCCTCCTCCACATTCCTCCGACTCTAAGGAACTTCCACCATAGGGCCAGACTTGTAGCAATTATCACTCTTGGCTGGAAATCTTCTTAATCTTCCCCCTTCCCTGCCCCAAACAATTCTCTCTCTGATAAACCAGATAGAAGCTCAATGGTGAAAAGAAAAAAATGCCATGGCACTTTTATGAATGTACGGGTTGCTGCAAAAAAAAAAACAAAACAAGGAAAAGTGTTGCTCTATTCCTGCCATAAATATTTGATACAGATGCACAGATTATGCTTTTTAAAAACTGGTATCTAATTAACAAATTAAGTCCTACCAAATGGATGGAAAAATGCATTTATTAAAATCAGTTTATTTACAGCCTCTGCTCTAAAATTAAGGTAACTGCTCAAGCAGCAAAAATCTGGAACCTGGTAATTGTCCTTGGCACAAAATGAATCACATCTGTATCTGATAATAAACTTGCCTAAAGAACTTCATCACGAGAAAAAGATCTCAGAGAAAATGGAAGGTCTCTTGGGTAAGAAAATTAAATACAATTTTCTTCCTCTAATTCAAAACACTAAATGTTAGTTTGCGCCAATCTGCTATTTGAGAAGAACTTACAGAGGCAAAAAAAAAAAAAAGCACAAATAATGATTGAAAAAAAAATCTGGTAATTATTCTTATTAATGACAGTCTGGGAGCACGAAACAAATAAGAGGCTGGAAGCTGGAGTCCACAGGGTGAGTGACACCAGTGGTGGATCCTACAAGGCAAATACAACAAGGGGGGGAAAGTGACTGGGGGTGGTGGTGGTGGTGGGATGAATTGGGAGATTGGGATTGACATGTATACACTAATATGTATAAAACGGATCACTGGGCTTCCCTGGTGGTGCAGTGGTTGAGAGTCTGCTGGCCGATGCAGGGGACATGGGTTCGTGCCCCGGTCTGGGAAGATCCCACGTGCCGCGGAGCGGCTGGGCCTGTGAGCCATGGCCGCTGAGCCTGCGCGTCCGGAGCCTGTGCTCCGCAACGGGAGAGGCCACAACAGTGAGAGGCCTGCATACAGAAAAAAAAAACAAAAAACAAAAAACAAAAAAAACAACGGATCACTAATAAGAACCTCCTGTAAAAGAAATAAATAAAATGAAATTCAAAACTTAAAAAAAACAAAAAGAAGCAGCGCTTACTGGAGGCACATTCCCAATATTCTTGTAGAACTTCCTACTGGTGGGCACAGGATGGATCAAGTGTGTCAAGATATGGAGCCGTGCAGGTTTGAGAGGGGTCTGGGGCACTGGAGCCTCAGGCAAGTCAGTTCCAGCAAAGAGTGGGTTTGTCTGTTATATCATACATTATCATCTATTATGAGGACCAGCTTGTGAAGGAGCTTGGGAAGCAGTACCTAAGGCCATCTCTCTCGATCTAATCTACACAGACCCAGACCCCTTTACCATTCTTCATTTATAAGTAGTTCGAGATGGGAATAAAGATAATAACCATAAATCTTTTCTTTATATAAATAAACAAAGCACAAATGGATAAAGCTTGAAATCCCTAACTACTAGATAAGAAATATATATGATCAGATCTTGGAAATCATGAAGTATGTAAAACCAAAAATTAAAGAAAAAGCTGAATCTTCAAAGATATACTATACAGGATACATAAAGCACTATTTGTCTTAATATAGTATAGGTAAAGATGTTTTACAAATCATACTCTTTTATTTAGCCCTTTGGGGGTCTCACAACCCCTCATCATACAAGACACAGCATTATCTATCACTCCAAAAAAGGAAAAAACACTATCCTGGGACATGTGTTAATTATAGAAGTCTTTCTTCCCCACACTAATATAAACTGTGAAAGTCTGGCCAGAATTCTGATAGAACATCCGGAAAACTTGTTACCAAAGATCGTTCATCAAATTCTGGTTGGGAGAGGAAAATCCGTGGTAGAAAATCTTACAAGACATATAAATCCTTCACTTGGTCTTCTACCAGTGTGACGTAATATGGTGCTGGGTTTGGACAACAGAGCACTGGTCATTACTGTATTATACTTTATACATTTTATAAAGAACAGCGTGTCATTTTGAACACCTACAAAATTTACATATCTGCAAAATCAAGTTCTCTTTTCTTGGTATTTTATAGCGTCAAGTATGTTTCTCCTTCAGGGTCATGTTATCTAGTAGGTGATTCTTCACCCAGTTTTGCCATTCGTGGCAATTATGTCTATACTAGGAAGTATAGATATGTTTAAATGCCAATTCAATAAAACACCAAACTCTCGTGTAGAGAAGAAAAAAAAAGTTTCTAACTAATCAAAAGGGAAACATTGTTTCTATTGCTTTGAAGGACTAGAAATAGAAGCAAAATAGTAAACAGAAAACATTTCCATGAGACTGCTGACACCAAATAAGTAGTAGATGCCTTTTAATACAGCATGTTGCAGGGTTAAATGACACTAGAAAAGGGATAAAGTACTAAACTGGACAAGCCCTGCTTTTAGTCCTCATTCTTCCGCCTTCAATGATTTATGAAGCCTGAAGCAGGATGTGATAGGTTCTTCATCTAATTGTAACTCCCCAAATGAGATCACTGTCAGACAGATAATTATAGGAAAAGACAACTCACTATAGGTTTTGAATCTGGATTCCTGCAGTAAACGTTATTTCAAAGAAGAAAATGTTGAATAGAGACTCTAAATAACTGCTCCTGAACTAAGAGTCTACTGGTTAAATTTATAAATTGTTCTTTTAAAAGAGACTGGAAATGAGAATAGAAATGAAATGATAAGCACATCAGAATTCGTCTTCTGAGGAAGAATAAAGATTAGAATTTTGATAAAATACAGTGACAAATTCCAAGAAATAATTTTTACTTCAGAGCAGAGTGTGTTGTACAAAAGAGGTCCAGGAAACAGATCATATTCATTAACAGTATAACAACCCAAACAAATTATATTCTTTACAGTTTTAGATTACCAGTATTTTAAGCATCCACAGTAAACTTGCTTCCTCCACTGAAATCAAAACATAGCTATTTTTAGTAGGTCTAAAAAAAGATCATCTCAAGTTTTAAAGAAGTAGACAATTAAAATTTGTACTTCTTTCATCAAATCTAAAAGAAAACATATTTATGCCCTGAAGTTCCAAATTAATTAGAAAAAACTATTAACAAAAAACAAAAACAAGAGAAGCTGGTACGGAATAGGCCATTATAGTTAACTCCCGATAAGAACATACTATAATAAAATATAACAAAAGGTAAAGCAAAATTAACAAATACATTTTCACCAAACACCTACCATGTGCCATATATTGTTCTAACCATAGGAATATAATGCCCTTTCCACCCACATGGCACCAAGGAGTCCCTTACTCCAATTTGGTCACTGGAAAATCCAGAAATGTCTGAGAAAAAGAGTACCAAAGATAATAGAAGTGTTGAGAAAATATGACCCACAAGGAAAGGTTAAAACAACAACAACTAAGTTTGGTTCACTTAGACAAGAGAAGACAGAACAGCAACTTTATAATCTTAAAGGAAATAGAGGATGTTGACCAGCTGTTCTCCAATTCCCTGAGGACTAGAGTAAAGGATGTGGGCTCTAAGCATGAGAATGTGAGCCTAAAAATAATGAAAAAAAAAAAAAAAGATATGATGGTATGGGATTTCATAAACAGAAATGAACTCTTAGGGAGGTTGTAAACTCTTCTGTTAAAGTTTAATTTTCATACAGGAGAGTTGAGCCGTGGTCCTCAGGTAGGCAAGCTGGACTCTGGAAGATAATATTGAGACACAGAGCAACGTATGCCTGATGCCAGACGGCAGGTGATGAAGCAAAAGCCAGCAGCTTTGCCTGTGGCATACTTACGTGAAGGGAACCTATCACCAGTGTAGCAGAGGGGACTCGCGCTAGGATCAAAGACATTATTTTATTTCCTATAATATGAACATCCTTGCAAATGTGCAGTGATCTTCGAGCTTCCTCCACGGCTAGCCGCGAGGGAGTCCAGGAAAAAGTCTGGAGCTGCCGAAAAGGCAAGACTTTTTCTTGCCTATCTGTTTCCTGGTGCGCAAGGAGAGGGGATTCAGGGTGCGGCTTAAAAGTACCTCCACAGACGGGCGCGAGCCGCAGCTATCAGCGCGGACGCCATTGACGGGCATGAGACACTAAGGCTGCTGCTGCCACCACCACGAAGCCTGTGTGCAAGCAAAGGTCACTATCCAACCTCCCTGTCTGGGAGCCTGTGCAGCCCGCCACTGCCAGGGTCCCGGGATCCAGGGACAACTTCCCTGGGAGAACACACAGCGCGCCTCAGTCTGGTGCAATGTCACACTGGTCTCTGCCCCCGCAGGCTCTCCCCGCATCCGTACCCCTCCCTCCCCACGGCCTGAGTGAGCCAGAGCACCCGAATCAGTGGCTCCTTTACCCCATCCTGTATGAGTGAAGAACAGACGCCCTCAGGTGACCTATAGGCAGAGGCGGGTCGAAATCCAAAGCTGAACCCCTGGAGCTGTGCGAACAAAGAAGAGTAAGGGAAATATCTCCCAGCAGCCTCAGGAGCAGAGGATTAAATCTCCACAATCGACGTGATGTACCTGCATCTGTGGAATACCTGAATAGACAACGAATCATCCCAAATTGAGGAGGTGGACTTTGGGAGCAAAGACATATATACATTTTTTCCTTTTTTCTCTTTTTGAGAGTGTGTATGTGTATGCTTCTGGGTATGATTTTGTCTGTACAGCTTTGCTTTTACCATTTGTCTTAGGGTTCTGTCTGTCCGTTGTTTGTTTTTTGTGTTTTTCTTTTTTTTACTTTTTAGAAATTTTTCTTAGTAATTATTTTTTATTTTAATAACTTTCCTTTATTTTATTTTATTTTATCTTCATTTTTTCTTTCTCTCTTTTTTTTCTCCCTTTTGTTCTGAGTCGTGTAGATGAAAGGCTCTTGGTGCTCCAGCCAGGCGTCAGGGCTGTGCCACTGAGGCGGGACAGCCAAGTTCAGGACACTGGTCCACAACAGACCTCCCAGCTCCACATAATATCAAACGGCGAAAATCTCCCAGAGATCTCCATCTCAACGCCAAGACCCAGCTTCACTCAACAAACAGCAAGCTACAGTGCTGGACACCCTAGGCCAAACTAGCAAGAGAGGAACACAACCCCATCCATTAGCAGAGAGGCTGCCTAAAAACATCATAAGGCCACAGACACCCCAACACACCACCAGACATGGACCTACCCACCAGAAAGACAAGACCCAGCCTCATCCACCAGAACACAGGCACTCGTCCCCTCCACCAGAAAGCCTACA
The DNA here is from genome assembly GCF_963924675.1 of Phocoena phocoena. Lineage (NCBI taxonomy): Eukaryota > Metazoa > Chordata > Mammalia > Artiodactyla > Phocoenidae > Phocoena > Phocoena phocoena. Next base: position 31,168,149 of record NC_089221.1, on the reverse strand, counting down.
CAACCCACTGAACCAACTTTAGCCACTGCGGACAGACACCAAAACCAACGGGAATTACAAACCTGCAGCCTGAGAAAAGGAGACCGCAAACACAGTAAGGTAAGCAAAATGAGAAGACAGAGAAACACACAGCAGATGAAGTAGCAAGGCAAAAACCCACCAGACCTAACAAATGAAGAGGAAATAGGCAGTCTACCTGAAAAAGAATTCACAATAACAATAGTAAAAATGATCCAAAATCTTGGAAATAGAACACAGAAAATACAAGAAACATTTAACAAGGACTTAGAAGAACTAAAGAGCAAACAGACAGTGATGAACAACACAATAAATGAAATTAAAAATTCTCTAGACGGGATCAATAGCAGAATAACTGAGGCAGAAAAACGGATAAGCGACCTGGAAGATAAAATAGTGGAAATAATTACCGCAGAGCAGAATAAAGAAAAAAGAATGAAAACAATTGAGGACAGTCTCAGAGACCTCTGGGACCACATTAAATGCACCAACATTCGAATTGTAGGGGTCCCAGAAGAAGAAGAGAAAAACAAAGGGACTCAGAAAATATCTGAAGAGATTAGAGTTGAAAACTTCCCGAATATGGGAAAGGAAATAGTTAACCAAGTCCATGAAGCACAGAGAGTCCCATACAGGATAAATCCAAGAGGAAACACGCCAAGACACAAATTAATCAAACTATCAAATATTAAATACAAAGAAAAAATATTAAAAGCAGTAAGGGAAAAGCACCAAATGACATGGAACAGAATACCCATAAGGTTAACAGCTGATCTTGCAGCAGAAACTCTGCAAGCCAGAAGGGAGTGGCAGGACATATTTAAAGTGATGAAAGGGAAAAACCTACAACCAAGATTACTCTACTCAGCAAGGATATCATTCAGATTTGACGGAGAAATTAAAACCTTTATAAATAAGCAGGAGCTAAGAGAATTCAGCACCACCAAACCAGCTTTACAACAAATGCTAAAGGAACTTCTCTAGGCAGGAAACACAAGAGAAGGAAAAGACCTACAATAACAAACCCGAAACAATTAAGAAAATGGTAATAGGAACATAAATATCGATAATTACCTTAAATGTAAATGGATTAAGTGCTCCAACCAGAAGACATAGACTGGGTGAATGGATACAAAAACAAGACCCATATATATGCTGTCTACAAGAGACCCACTTCAGACCTAGGGACACATACAGACTGAAAGTGAGGGGATGGAAAAAGATATTCCATGCAAATGGAAATCAAAAGAAAGCTGGAGTAGGAATTCTCATATCAGACAAAATAGACTTTAATATAAAGCCTATTACAAGAGACAAAGAAGGACACTACATAATGATCAAGGGATTGATCCAAGAAGATGATATAACAATTGGAAATATTTATGCACCCAACATAGGAGCACCTCAACACATAAGGCAAACACTAACAGCCACAAAAGGGGAAATCGACAGTAACACAATCATAGTAGGGGACTTTAACATCCCACTTTCACCAATGGACAGATCATCCAAGATGAAAATAAATAAGGAAACACAAGCTTTAAATGATACATTAAACAAGATGGACTTAATTGATATTTATAGGACATTCCATCCAAAAACAACAGAATACACATTCTTCTCAAGTGCTGATGGAACATTCTCCAGGATAGATCATATCTTGGGTCACAAAACAAGCCTTGGTAAATTTAAGAAAATTGAAATTGTGTCAAGTATCTTTTCTGACCACAACGCTATGAGACTAGATATCAATTATAGGAAAAAATCTGTAAGAAATACAAACACATGGAGGCTAAACAATACACTATTTAATAATCAAGAGATCACTTTAGAAATCAAAGAGGAAATCAAAAAATACCTAGAAACAAAAGACAATGAAAACATGACGACCCAAAACCTATGGGATGCAGCAAAAGCAACTCTAAGAGGGAAGTTTATAGCAATACAATCCTATCTTAAGAAACAAGAAACATCTCAAATAAACAACCTAACCTTACACCTAAAGCAATTAGAGAAAGAAGAACAAAAATACCCCAAATTAGCAGAAGGAAAGAAATCATAAAGATCAGATCAGAAATAAATGAAAATGAAATGAAGGAAACGATAGCAAAGATCAAAAAAAGTAAAAGCTGGTTGTTTGAGAAGATAAAGAAAATTGATAAACCATTAGCCAGACTCTTCAAGAAAAAAAGGGAGAAGACTCAAATCAATAGAATTGGAAATGAAAAAGGAGAAGTAACAACTGACACTGCAGAAATACAAAGGATCATGAGAGACTACTAAAAGCAACTATATGCCAGTAAAATAGACAACCTGGAAGATATGGACAAAGTCTTAGAAAAGCACAACCTTCTGAGACTGAACCAGGAAGAAATAGAAAATATAAACAAACGAATCACAAGCACTGAAACTGAAACTGTGATTAAAAATCTTCCAACACACAAAAGCCCAGGACCAGAAGGCTTCACAGGCGAATTCTATAAAACATTTAGAGAAGAGCTAAAACCTATCTTTCTCAAATTCTTCTAAAATATAGCAGAGGGAGGACCACTCCCAATCTCATTCTATGAGGCCACCATCACCCTGATACCAAAACCAGACAAAGATGTTGCAAAGAAAGGAAACTATAGGCCAATATCACTGAGGAACACAGATGCAAAAATCCGCAACAAAATACTAGCAAACAGAATCCAACAGCACATTAAAAGGATCATACACCATGATCAAGTGGGGTTTATCCCAGGAATGCAACGATTCTTCACTATACGCAAATCAATCAATGTGATACACCATATTAACAAACTGAAGGAGAAAAACCATATAATCATCTCAATAGATGCAGAGAAAGCTTTTGACAAAATTCAACACCCATTTATGATTAAAACCCTCCAGAAAGTAGGCATAGAGGTAACTCTTCTCAACATAATAAAGGCCATATATGACAAACCCACAGCCAACATCGTCCTCAATGGTGAAAAACTGAAACCATTTCCACAAAGATCAGGAACAAGACAAGGCTGCCCACTCTCACCACTATTATTCACCATAGTTTTGGAGTGTTAGCCACAGCAATCAGAGAAGAAAAAGAAATAAACGGAATTCAAATCGAAAATGAAGAAGTAAAGCTGTCACTGTTTGCAGATGACATGATACTATACATAGAGAATCCTAAAGATGCTACCAGAAAACTACTAGAGCTAGTGAATGAATTTGGTAAAGTAGCAGGATATAAAAGTAATGCACAGAAATCTCTAGCATTCCTATATACTAATGATGAAAAATCTGAAAGCGAAGTTAAGGAAACACTCCCATTTACCACTGCCACAAAAAAGAATAAAATATCTAGGAATAAACCTACCTAAGGAGACAAAAGACCTGTATGCAGAAACGTATAAGACACTGATGAAAGAAATTAAAAATGATACAAAGAGATGGAGAGATATACCATGTTCTTGGATTGGAAGAATCAGCATTGTGAAAATGACTCTACTATCCAAAGCAATCTACAGATTCAATGCAATTCCTATCACACTACCACTGGCATTTTTCACAGAACTAGAACAAAAAAATTCACAATTTGTATGAAAACACAAAAGACCCAGAATAGCCAAAGCAATCTTGAGAAAGAAAAATGGAGCTGGAGGAATCAGGCTTCCTGACTTCAGACTATACTACAACGCTACAATAATCAAGGTATTATGGTACTGGCACCAAAACAGAAATATAGATCAATGGAACAGGATAGAAAGCTCAGAGATAAACCCACACACATATGGTCACCTTACCTTTGATAAAGGAGGCAAGAATACACAGTGGAGAAAAGAGAGCCTCTTCAATAAGTGGTGCTGGGAAAACTGGACAGGTACATGTAGAAGTATGAAATTAGAACACTCCCTAACACCACACACAAAAAAATAAACTCAAAATGGATTAAAGAGCTAAATGTAAGGCTAGACACTATCAAACTCTTAGGGGAAAACATAGGCAGAATAGTCTATGACGTACATCACAGCAAGATCCTTTTTGACCCACCTCCTAGAGAAGTGGAAATAAAAACAAAAATAAACAAATGGGACCTAATGAAACTGAAAAGCTTTTGCACAACAAAGGAAACCATAAACAGGACGAAAAGACAACCCTCAGAATGGGAGAAACTATTTGCAAATGAAGCAACTGACAAAGGATTAATCTCCAGAATTTACAAGCAGCTCATGCAGCTCAATATCAAGAAAAACAAACAACCCAATCCAAAAATGGGCAGAAGATCTAAATAGACATTTCTCCAAAGAAGATATACAGATTGCCAACAAACACATGAAAGAATGCTCAACATCATTAATCATTAGAGAAATGCAAATCAAAACTACAATGAGATATCATCTCACACCAGTCAGCATGGACATCATTAAAAAATCTACAAACAATAAATGCTGGAGAGGGTGTGGAGAAAAGGGAACCCTCCTGCAGTATTGGTGGGAATGTAAATTGATACAGCCACTATGAAGAACAGTATGGAGGTTCCTTAAAAAACTAAAAATAGAACTACCATACGACCCAGCAATCTCACTACTGGGCATATACACTGAGAAAACCATAATTCAAAAAGAGTCATGGACCACAATGTTCATTGCAGCCCTATTTACAATAGCCAGGACATGGAAGCAACCTAAGTGTCCATCAACAGATGAATGGATAAAGAAGATGTGGCACATATATTTACAATGGAATATTACTCAGCCATAAAAAGAAACAAAATTGAGTCATTCGTAGTGAGGTGGATGGACCTAGAGTCTGTCATACAAAGTGAAGTAAGTCAGAAAGAGAAAAACAAATACCGTATGTTAACACATATATATGGAATCTAAAAAAAAGAAAAATGGTCATGAAGAACCTAGGGGCAAGATGGGAATAAAGACACAGACCTACCAGAGAATGGACTTGAGGATATGGCGATGGGGAAGGGTAAGCTGTGACAAATTGAGAGAGTGGCATGGACATATATACCCTACCAAACGTAAGGTAGATAGCTAGTGGGAAGCAGCCGCATAGCACAGGGAGATCAGCTCAGTGCTTTGTCATCACCTAGAGGGGTGGGATAGGGAGGGTGGGAGGGAGGGAGACAGAAGAGGGAAGAGATGTGGGAACATATGTATACGTATAAGTGATTCACTTTGTTATAAAGCAGAAACTAACACCATTGTAAAGCAATTATACTCCAATAAAGATGTTAAAAAAAATAATGTATTTTGCCTTGTAAAAGACTCTATTAAGAAAAAGAAAAAAACAAGCAACAGACTGGGAGAGAATATCCCAAGAACTTGGCATCTAGAATATATAGAGGACTCTCAAAATTAATAGTAAGAAACAAACAACCTCATTTAAAACAGGGCAAAAGACTTGAAGAGGCATTTCACCCAAGAGAATACAACTATGGAAAATGGACACATGAAGATATTCAACATCACTGGCCATTAGGAAACTTCAAATTATAACCACTCCACACACCTATTAGAATGTATAAAATAAAAAATGTTACAATACAAAGTGTTGGTGAGGATGCAGAGCAAGTAAAAAACACATACACTGTTGGTGGGAATACAAAATGACATTGTTAATCTGAAGATGGCTTGGAGTTTCTTATAAAAATAAATATACACTCAATATATGACCCAGCAAGCCTACTCTTAGGTATTTGCCCTAGAGAAAAGAAAACTTACATTCACACAAAAACCTCTATACGAATGCTTACAGCAGCTCCATCCGTAATCTCCAAAAATTAGAAATAATCAAATGTCCTTTAGTAGGTAAAAAAACTGTGCCATATCCATACAGTGGAATACTATTCATCAATAAAATGTAACACGTTATTGATACGCACAACTAACCTGGATGAGTCTCAAAGGATTCTGCTGAAAGAAGTTGATCTAAAAAGGTTACACACTATATAAGTCCATTTGTATGACATTCTTGAAAAGTCAACACTATAGTGATGGAGAACAGACCAGTGAATGCCAGGGATAAGGAGTGGAGAGGGAGGGAGGGGGTAAGAGGGTGACTATAGAGGGATGGCACAAAGGAGTTTTTAGGGGGTGATGGAACTAACTGTTCTGTATCGTGACTGTATTGATGGAACTACAGGAATCTATAGGGGTTAAAAATCACAGAACTGTGCACTTTAAAAATAATAAAAACTAATCAGCACTAAGCTTGTTCCTTTCATTTTCCCTATGTAAAGCATTTTAAGACTTGATAAGGTACATATTAACAGTTAAACCATCATGAAATTGCTGGTTTCTTTCCTCTCTATTCTCACGTGCCTACAGATGAACACTCAACTGCACTCTTTAAATCCTGAGAACTACTGTCCTGGAACATCCATAGCATGATACCTTTAGGTGCAATGAAAAGTAATTTAATCACATCTTATGGACACTACCCCCATCCTGGACACTGTGAGGCTAACTTAGCAGGGGACTCCAGCTGAGTTCCATTTACTGAATCTGAAGAAAGGGTTTAGTAAGTCAAATCACACACATGGTAAAAATGTAATATTTTTTTCCATCATAAACCAATGGCATCTCTTTTCTTCACTACTTAAAGAAAACCTAAATGTCCATCAACAAAGGAATGGATAAAGAATGGGTATGAAAAGAAAAAAAAGAATGGATATAGATGTGGTACATACAAACAATGGAATATTACTCAGCCACAAAAAGGAACGAAACTGGGTCATTTGTAGAGACGTGGATGGATGGACCTAAAGAGTGTCATATAGAGTGAAGTAAGTCACAAAAACAAATATCGTATATTAACGCATATATGTGGAATCCAGAAAAATGGTATAGATGACCTTAACTGCCAAGCAGACACAGAGACACAGACGTAGAGAATAAATGTACGGATACCAAGGGGGAAAGGGGTGGGGTGGGAGGAATTGGGAGATAGGGATTGACACATAGACACTACTGATACTATGTATAAAATAGACAACTGATGGGAACATGCTGTATAGCACAGGGAAGTCTACTTAATGCACTGTTGTACTACTATTCCTTATGCGATCCTGACTGGGCAAAGACACCACTTGAATCCTTTATTTCTAGAAAGCGCTTAAAGACGTGTGATTCGGACTGAGCTGGGACTTTATATCAGTAAGACAGATCATTAGTCTATTCCCAGTACAAAATGGAAGAACAGTTGAGTTCTTCGGCTCCTTCAGAGACAAGCTTTCACAGGCACAGCTTCATTAATTCATTAAGTTTGAAGTAAATTCCCGTATTAGTCGTTATCTGTATTCAAATATAAGAACAAAGACACATTCCAAAGCCAATTCTGAGGACTCCTTGGAATATCCATTAATTTGAATGACCTTTCTTCTCTCATTCACATGTACAAATAACATGGGGTGATTGTAGTCTGAAGAGTCAGCATGTCCCTTACGCTTATTAATTAAGATACATAGCTAGATTCATGAAGGGTCTATTATTTCATGGCCCCATTATACTCATTTATACTTATTCAATCTCTTTGGATTTAAAATATCAAGATTCTCTCCTAATAAGAACACAAAAACTTTTTATGTGAAATGGAAGTGCTAATCCTTTCATTTTATATGTTATATGTCATTTTATATATTGACACATATAGCAATGTTCTTGGACATCAAAATTCATTAATTTAAAGGTCATATCTCAGTATAATCTATGGGTAATGTGATAAGATATGATGTTTAGAAAAATAATGAGAACTCAAGTTCTCTTCAGAACTTCACCTAACTATATAAAGAAGGAAAGACAGTTGGTATTTTTATGGAAATTTTTGTTCTTTTAAAGAAATCTCTTTTTTTTTTTTACACAATATGGACCTTACCTTCTCCTCAATATATGCAGTAGGCTATCTCTGTAATCGGATAAGTAGGTCTGAAATAAGAAACTTTCCCCACCTTTTGGTAAATATATAAACTATTACTTAATTAACATAACTTTAACAATAATTATGTATTTTTCAACCAATACCTATGATAATAAGGGGCAGAGATACAGCCTGTAGGTAGGTAGGCAGTAAGTAAGTAAGTGTGCATAATCCAGATTTCATCTCCCACGGGAAAGGGATATTGCAGAGAACAAGTAGTGGTAGAAAGAAACAAAACTCTAAGATAATCCTTGTTCTTTGCTATCTATTCTCTTCAATGCTTAAAAAGCATTCCTAAAGATAATCAAATATTCTTTAGATGATCACAAATGAGTTTTTTTCTTCCTTAAAAGACCTTTACTATTATCTCTCTTAAATGGGCACCAGGATTCTCAATCAACTTTGAAATGCCTACAGTCTAGTTGAAAATGCCGAAGCAAATTTCCCTTCCCTTCCGTTCAGTAGCCGTGCTAAATGCTATAGCTATGTTTTAAAAATAAAGGTTTAGTTTTTCTTTTTCTTCTCTTCACTTTGCTCATTTAGTGTTTACAGAAACAGAGATCCCTCACCAAACTACACAAACAAACAAATTAGAAGAGAAGTTGGGACCAAGTGTGAAATTTCTGGCTGTTTTCCTTTCCATCTTTTTCTTCTCTCTACACAAGGGAATGTCTGCTCTCTCTTAAATTACTGCCCAAAGCAACTGAGGTGAAGAGGCCACCATCTTAATACCAGGTCAAAACAACTTCATTTCACTATGCTTGGGTTAAAGAGTATAAATGGTAATATACTAGTACAATTGCATAAACCATGTCCCTTGATTTATATTAGTAAAAAAGGAAATTCTATTAATCATTTTGCAACAAAGTATAGTTTGATGAAAAATCACTAAGCTAATAATAGTTTTAAATGTTATTTCACAGCATTTCCTGAAATAACTGGAACTTTGAAAAGACTTAAAAATTTCTATGTCTCTTCTAAACATAATTACCTTTTAAAAAAATGATAGGTCATCTCCAAATTACATTTAGTCCATTCCTTCTCTCCTATGCTTTTTCACATAAAATAGAGTAATGGAAGCTTTTTACACAATATATAAACATGCTAGGGTCCCATCTACACAAAGACAAAGGTGAGCTTTTAAATTCAAGATCAAATTATATTCTGGAATTTACCTTAGAAAAGAGGCTACACATTATTCAAATTACAACGAAGTAGATGATAAATGAGGATATGCATTTTTTTTCAACTTGAGGCAACAAAATTGGACTAGGAGAAGGAAACACCTAAAAATAATTTCAGCAGAATTGTAAAATGTGTACAAACATCACACAGTAAAAATAGTAAATGTTAAACATTTGTCATCTCCTAGCGAAGAGTGTTGAGAGTCTCTAAACTGAATAGAGAAAGAAAAATTTTCAGAGCATATGACAATGCAGAGAGTGCAATTAAAACCATTTTTAAAGTTTGTTTCAAAACTAAATATGGAAAATATAATTGTCATATTTTAAAAAGCTATTTATTGTGAAGATTGTAGGACAGTTTTTAGTTATTAGGAAATTAATTGTATAGATTGTTAACATTCCCTAACTGAAAACAATGTTTGGCTCCCCATCTATATTGAGCTTGGCATTCCAGAATATAACTATCTAGGGATTTATTTAGTTTTAGAAAAGGGTGTGAGAAAATGCAGTCAATCATACTTTACTGAAGTAAATGGTTTTAGGATAGACCTAACAGCACCATTGCCTGTGCCTAGTCAAACAAGCAAACAACTAAATGTTGATATTAAGAATATGAGATGCTGCCTTTTAGCTAAATTAAAACTCAATACAGTAAGTACCTTATTATAGCAGAGTGTGGTGTTTCCAAAAGAAATGACAATCCTGGCTTTTAATAACAAAAATACAATTAAATAAAAGAGGTGTTTTTTGGCCCTTCTAGCAAAGTGTCCCCCCTCTTTATCCATCCCAAAGAATGAATTTGTTTATTTTTCTACATTCCAAGAAGACTTAAAACTTGAGAAAATTGGGATCAAAGGGGCAGTTTAAAGTCCCTTTAGCATACCGTTCTACAATATAAACAGAAAACAATGCTGTCTGATGTTAACAACCAAAAAAAGACAAACAAATCCTAAATCAATGATTTAAAAGGCCACTTTAAGGTGTGTGGTTTTGTCCCTATTTGAAGTTCTCTCTTCATCCATCTATTAAAATGGGTCTCAAAATCAGTTTTCTGACTTTTCTAAGATAATTCAATATATGATAAATTCTGTTTCCTTAATGACCTCACTCTTCCCTTTGTATCTCTTCACTTGCTCATCCCTTAAATGCTCTGGTTTCCTAGGGCTCATCTTCTCCATCCTTCAGGCCCTTTCCGAGATCAAACTAATCAGCAACCAACATTTCAACTATGAACTATAAATACTCCTCCCAAAACTGTGTCTTCTTTCTTCTAAGCACCAAAGTTATCTACCCATCTGCCCACTGAACATCTCTACCCAGAGGTCCTAAAGGTACTTCAAGTTCAAGATACCAACAACAGACTTGCTGTCTTTCTTCTAAAACCTGCTATCTTTTTTTGTTTTCTTTTAATTGCAGGGAACACTGACCCAGTCTCCTAAATTACACATATACAAATAAATACTACGTCTTGTAAATCTAACCTTCACACTTCAATAAAAATCAACGTCTAAGACCTGGATCTGAATATGTCATTCCTTTGCTTTAAAAAAAAGAAAACGAAAAACAAAAAAACCATAAGATAAAGTCACTTTATTATGGTATACAAAGTCAGTTTACCCTTCCATCTCTAGATACTTCTCTCCTGCCTCACTCTCCAAAGACACACCTGTGCTCTACAGTATGCATTACTTGCACTTCCCAAGTATACCATTCACTCATTCAATAAACAAGCACCTTCTATGTGCCAGGCACTGTTCAGAGCACTGGGGATATTGCAGTGAACAGACAAAGTTTCTGCCCTCATGGGCGTACATCCTGGTGGAAGCAGACAGACAAAAACAAACAAATATATAATAGATGAGATGGTGGTAAGTGCCATGGAGAAAAACATCTAGTTAGAAAAGCAATTCAGAGCAACACAACAGTGTGTTCTGTACACTTACGACATCCACATGTCTTTAAAAGTACAATCATACTTCTATATCCCTTAATTTAATTACATTTCAATTTAAATTATAATTTAAAAACACAATCCCATGAGTAATACTGAGATGTATAGTCGTTGAGAGGCATTAAAAACAAAACAAAACAAAACCAGCTTACTTCTGGAACAACCAATTATAATAATTTTATTTTTTGAGATTAAAGTTGATAGAGTCAAGAGTGTTTTTCTTTGATTCTAGTGTTTTAGTTGGCTCCTGGATGCACCCCAAAAAAAGTATGATTAGTGTTGGCACATTTCAAATTATGTCATGAGATTAGAATCTATCAAACTTAAAGTACTCATCTAGAATTAGTCTCATTGTTAGTTCATTGTCTCTATACATGGTTTCAAATTTAGTGCCTACAACTTAAGACTCCACAGTAATATTAAAACATTAGAGACAGGAGCTTTTTGCTGGTGATTTAAAAACAGTTGTTCAATTGTCTGAATCATTTAAGTACATAATATGTCTCAACTGTTTACGTAGAGCTGAAACAACCGGAGAAATCTACATAAGAGCACTGTTTAAGATACAGGATATTACTAAAGGATTTGACTATGAGCCAAAGAAAATTTGCACAGACATTAATTGGCCTGTTTCATACTCGAAAAATAACAATGATTTGCCTTACCGTCTAAATACTAATACATACTTTCAAAGACTTTAAAGGAACTCAGATTTTCCTCTGGGAATCTTCACTATTATTGTATTACATACGGCTCCAGTCTCTAGACATGAATGAATGAATGAATGCACGCATGCTGGTGTTTTAGTGCTTACATAAATATGTAAAGAAAACTAAAGGGGGGTTTTTCAGATGTGGAAGTTAAATCTGAAATGTTTTAAACTTCTAATAACTAAATAGATATTAACCTCAGTGGAAGCTGAGTCTTACCTTAATGACACCTCTAACAAGGAGAATTCTGTCAAAGTTTTCAAACAATGATACACTTCATCACATTCTGAGGGCATAACGTTTCACTTCTGTCCATAATCCCTGAATCCTTACAAACATGCACATTGTGGGAAGCTCCTTTCTGTACGTTACATGAAGATCAGCTTCTTCTCTCCTCAAATTGGTTGGCAGAGCGGATAAACATCCCAGGCCCAGCTGAAATTCTGACTAAAGTGTGGGCCTATAGGAAATATTGGGTTGGGGAGGGAAAAGTGTAGATAAGCCAGTCTGCAATGTACTAATAATTCCTGTGTTGGAGAAAAAAAGCAGCTACCACTGTACTGTAAGGGCAAGAACTTATGTTCTATTTCAAAACCAAAACCAAAACCAAAACCAAAAATGGCTAAGAGGCAAACTTCACTTCATTCTCAAGGCTGGGAGGAAAGAACACACATACCGCATCTGTGATGTCTATTTCATACACCCTTTGGAAAGTCCTGCGTTCAAAGAAAACAAGTTTGCCGCTGCCACATCCCCTTTGAACAGACGTACCGGTGACTATAAGTTTATCATCTGGACTGAAACAGCAGTCAGTCCTACAGACAAAAAGAGTTTATAAGTATAGGCTTATGATGCCACAACAGTGCAGTGATAATGAGTAAAAATATAAACAACCTCACTGTAATAAGAAACAACTCTTACATAGGATTTATAGTAAGTCAGGCACTTATATTAACTCCCTTAATACAATAATCCTATGAAGTAGATACTATTATCCCCATTTTACTGATTAGGAAAGTGAGGCAGGAAGAGGTTAAATAAACCTTGTCCAAGATCACAAAAGTAAGTGGTACAGCTGGGATTCGAACTTAGCCTGACTCCAGAATCTGTGCTCTAATTTCTATACATTATAATATCTTTCAATGTAAATAACATGTGGGAAAAACTCAATATAGACATTGACCCTGTCTATACACAAATAGACAGCATATGACTGACGTCTAAGTAGTGATTATTTTGATCAGTTTGGGAACTATTTTTATCAGCACCACCTCTCAAACAATTTGAGCTTTGTCAAGTCAAGCACCATGAAATGAGGAGCAGCTTGTACCGCTGGAACCTAATTGATGGCTGTGATTCAACAGCTCTTGTGATGAGAGGTCTGGCCACCTGACTGTGAATAATCTAAGACATGAGCCAAAGACGCTATCTAGTTAGCATTACTTGCAGCAGGCATAAGGCTCAAAAGATTCGTATCGGCTATAAATTCATGTTTGTTTATCCATCTGTTTGTTTTAACAGATAAATGCCATGGGCAATAGACTGTGTCAGAGTTAGTGCTCTGAGATTATACAGCTTCCTCCATTTGCTGCTTCCATTACCTTCACACTCTCCTTGTTGGTCATTATTTAATACAGGTGAGAAATTTTATTTCTACCAAAATAGACATTTTTGCTTGGGCACCAATTGTAGGACTTAGAGATCAAATCCCAACCTCAGCTGTTTGCAGAAAAATCTTTAAAGCTTCAGTTATCAACTCAGTAGAATGCAGATAACAGTGTTCAGCTATCCAGAGCAAGACAGTTTGAATAAGTGACAGTTACCGAATTATTGATGGAAATGATGATAAGAAAAAATTGAGAAAATGACATATAATATTCAGTAACTATGAAGAATTGCTTTAATGGTATGAGGATTCAAATTTTAAAAGAAAACAAAAGACAGGCCTACTCTGTCATTTATACACTATCAAAAGAACAATTCAACCCTTTAAAATGTTTTTACTACCCCAAGACCTATGTGTGCATACAATATATATATTCACACACACAAATACATGAACAGCTATGATTTCAACTTCAAAAATAGAATTTTATATTCTGAAGAATGTACGAAATGAAAGGAAAAATAAAAATTCATCTTTCAAAAAACCTATTTCAATCACTCTTCAAGTCCCTTTTCTAGAAAATGTAAGACACATACTATAAATTAACATGAAGATGAAAAAATTACTTTTCCATTCTCTTGTGCTTATCGAATATTAAAAATATGCTACTTACATTGGGAACATGGTGGGAAGACCCGAGGCTGAAAAAAGTGGCTTATTAAACTGTCGGATGTCCCACAATTTTAATGTATCATCACCTGATAGAGGAATGAGAAAGGAAAAAAAAAAGAAAGTAAATTTTGCAAAAAAGAACCAGCCCCAAGTTTAGAGTTTGCAAAACTTAGTGTATAACTATAAGAAAAGGAAGGGAGAGAGGGAAGCGGGGGAGGGAGGGAGAGAGAGAGAAAGGAAGGAGGCAGGAGGGAAGGAAGGAGGGAAGGGGATGCACATAACACATTTTACTTTTTAACTAGGGAGCTTGAGAGCCATAGTTGTGAGAACAGTAGAAAGATACATGATAATGAACTAGCTTCCTAGAAATTACTTTCCAGATTGATGTAGCATCTGTAGGCTAGAAGGAACCCTGGAGAATCTTCTCTAAAGAGTGACTTCAGAGCAGATGGTAGTTTCCCTGTGGTATATCTGAGCATAACTTGACTTCTTAAGAAGATACTAATTTAGCAACCACCAGGACTGAAAATAGTTCAGTTCACAACAGATTCTTTTTCCCACCAGTGTGTGGGTGAAACTATCCATTAACATTAGTGAGAGTGAGCCAACGTGATTCCTTTCCCTCCAGGGTAACTCTATCTGTGGGCTATCATTCTTCACCTTGCTGGGGAGTATAGCTTTTCCAAGCCATTTAAAGCATAATTAATATTCTTTAAAGAATCACTTTTGAAGTATTTCTATAGGGCTACTAACTAATTCTTGTTCATAATGAAAGCCAAAACTCATATAAGTAATATCTTTGCTGTCCTTTTTCCCCAGTGTCCGCAGCTGAGACCTGCCTCAACCCCCTGGGTCCAATAAGGAATCAGTACCAGATGCAAGTGGGGTGAGTGGAGAATTCAATAAAAATCCCCATTCTCTCCCCAGCAACCCTGACTCTGAAACCCAACTTTTGGCAGGTGCTCTAATCCACGACTGGCTGGATTGGAGACCTGCTTATACTGGAAGAACTTTGTAAGACTAACCTTTTTGCTTTTAGTCTTTAAAAGAAGGTTACACATCCCCACAATCCTCAAACAATAAGAAAACATTAATCTGCATTAAACAGTTTAGTTAACCTGGCAGGTTCTGGAGCTAGCAGGAGCACCTTACAACACTCTGGGGACTCTGCTGAACAGAGAGACTTCCATCTGGTATATTCTATACATCCAGGAAGGAGAATGGTGGAATACAGTATACATGTTACCCAACAGCTAGTATAGGATGGAAGGGGAAGGTAAAAATTATCACTAAAATGGCTTTGACTGAAATGGAGTTAATCCTATACTTCTAAGGCAGTAATAATCAACTGCGTGGGGCTGGGCTATTTCAGAATCCTCCAGGAAGAATTTTCAAAGTACACTCCTCTGTTATTCCCCTCTTCTTTCCCCACTCTACCTCGGAGATTGGGGTATACCACTCTAGAGGTGTGAGAGTGAATGTGAGAATTTCCTAGTGGAGGATTTGTGATTTTGAAAATCTTCCCAGGGGATTCAGATACATTCTTGGGGTAAGAATCACTGATGTAAGTACAGAGTATAATACATAGTCTTAATTAAGAGTCATCTTAGGACTCAAAGAACAGGTTAGAATTGATGAACCAAAACATATATTTTATACATATCCATCTTTGCCATGTATACCGTAAATAGAAAATACATGTGCATGTGATTTGTTTTTTTTTAAATTATGTAAGTGAGGGTAGTTTGGGTATAATATATCAATAGAAGGCTTCCTTGGAAGAAGGAGAATCTGGATAGAGCTCCCAAGGGTAAACGGGCATGGACCAGTTAAACCGAGGGGAGAGCTGTGCCAACTCTATGTTCCCCTCACTTCTATACCCTCTACATCAGGCTGTAAATTCTTTCAGGAAAGGAACCCTGCTATGATGTCCACAGTTTATGCCAAGAACCTAGCATAACGCTTAGCTCAGATCAGTTGCTCAATATACAGTAAAGTGAGTGAATGAATGACTAAACTCAGTGTTGCTAGATTAATTTGGCCTGTGGAATAAAGACTAAATCCTTTATGTGATATTTAAGGCTATCTGTAACACGGCTCCAACCTACTTACCTTGATTCTTTTCTCTCCCCACAAATGGGCCTATTGGAAGATCCTCAGTCACGCCCCATACTTCCCCCTAATGCTTTGTTCATAAGCTGCCCTCACTATTTTATTATTTCCTTCTATCAGCATACTACTTATTCACGTGAGAAAGATCTAGCAAAAAGTTAGAAACAATCTGTATTCAATCATGAGTGTGGATAGGTAAACTTACAATACGACCACACAGAATTACATAGCTATTAAAAAAAATAACATCCAGGTATACAAATTTTTTTAACTGAACTGAATTAGTGTTTGAACTGAAAAAAAATCAATGGTCAGCAAATAGAAGAGTTTGAAATACCAGACCCAGAACTATAAAATGATATAGAAAGAATATAGAATATCAGCTACAAAAGTCCATTAAGGTAGAGGCAATGGTCATCCTTGCAGGCTCCAAAGACTGATGGAATTTGGAGCTAAAATGAAAACTTCGGCAAAAAAGTACATATTTTCTAAATTTTACTTGATAATTTTAATAAAATAATGTTGCCAAGTTGGAAATGCATTTTAATGAAAAAAACTAGACTGGCAAAGGTACATTAACAAAAGCACAGCTAGCTTTACTAAGCACTAGGATATTAGTGTGACATTTGTTAGAGTTACATACGATCATTTTATATATAGAAACATTTTAAAAAGAAAGCTTCTAA
Organism: Phocoena phocoena; assembly: GCF_963924675.1. Taxonomy (NCBI): domain Eukaryota; kingdom Metazoa; phylum Chordata; class Mammalia; order Artiodactyla; family Phocoenidae; genus Phocoena; species Phocoena phocoena. Next base: position 31,151,299 of record NC_089221.1, on the reverse strand, counting down.
CCTACCTCCACGAGAGGCAAGGACATTACCATCATAGGAAAAAGTCACGCAAGAAGTATCTGTGCCCGGGTCATGAGCTTGTTTATAGTGGAATTTAGGATGAACCTGTTTGCAAAGACAAGCAAAGTGTTAACATCTCATCTGAATTCAGATGAGAACATTTTTGTGGCAAGAATATTTTACTTTATCATCCAAAAAATGATACATAGCTACATGAAAAATATTAATTTCACCTGATGATAGTTTTTTTTATTTTGGAAAAAATTTCAAAGGGCTTTTAAAAACATCCATTTGCTTTAATAAGCGAAAAGAAGAGACAAGGTTAAGTTCTAGTAGGAGATATTTTACAGACTGCCTTAGCAAGCTCTGAGCAACACAAGAGTAGCACCGCATTTAGTTCTTCTCATTATACTTATAAAGTTTTGGGGACCATTTCCTATAGTTATCTGAAAGAATAAATATAAATAAAAATTACAAATGAACATATTATTAACTCAAAAATATCACTGTATTCCTAGTATATGCCAGACACTGTGCACATGGTTGTAAGTCTTGAACTATCTTCAGTGTGCCTGTAGGATAATGTTGTTGCTGATGATGATGACGACAGCTAGCCGTTACACAATGCTTACCATACCCTAGGCACCATATTCTTTTACTAACTTGCCTATGGTGCTCACGTTCACTCTAGGAGATTATCTTCATTTTACAGATTAGGAAACTAAGCACAGAGACTTAAGTACCTTGTCCAGAATCACAGAGCTAGTAAGTGGTTGAGCTAGAAGTTTGAACCAAAAAGCCTACCCTTAAACACTACCCTATACCCCCTCTCTACGGATGTATGTTATTAGCCTTTTTACTTGCAATGTGACTTCTAAACAGTTAATGACTTATAAAAGTAACTCTGCTACACTAATCCTGCCACCCAGTTATGATTCAGTAACCAGAACAGGCCAAAGTACTAGGGAGTCAATTATCCCAGATCCACCAGGCTGGATAATTACACAGTGAATGGCCAGGGACATTACTAGGGATGACAGCATGTAGGTCTCTCCTGGCAGCCACAGGTATAGGAATACAAATGACCCATCTCCATCAATTTGCAGCAACCATAACAAACAATGAGTCACAAAACAGAGCTCACGTACATTAGCCTCCCGATAATATCCCCAACACTCCATCACTGAGCTTTCACCAAAAAGTTTCCAGTAATGAGGACACACTACCTCACAAAAGCAAGCCTTCAAAAAAATAAACTGTATATATTGAGTTAAAATTGTCTTCTCAAATACATCACTTAACTCGGACCTTCTGTTTTAATAAGGACCAGAGCTTCCTTGGCCTCCTGCGGAACTGTTACACTCAGATTTCTTTTCACTATATTCCTAGGTTAGTTCTAATGATTCTTGTGTCCCATTGTCACAATTTAAATTTAAATAATTTTTCAGAAGGTTAAATGGTAATAAATAAATAATAAAATTGTCTTCTCTCTTCCTCCATGTGACAGTCTTAGAAAATTATATTAAAGACAGTAATCATGCTTCCTCTTTTCATGGATATAAATAATTCATTGATTCATCTTTTTTTTTTATATTGGGAATCAACTGTATGGCAGATACATGGGTGAGCAGGGAAACACAAATGTGCTGAGATAAACATGGCTTCTCTTCTCAGAGGTGATAGACGGTCCCCCTGAAAGGACACAGATAAGCATACAAAGTGACAAGTGGTACGGTGGGGAAGTATAGAGTAATTTGAGAGCACTAAAGAGAGGTTCTTAATCAGAGCATGAGAAGAGAGGGAAAAAAAGAGGGGCAAAAAGAAATCAGAGATGCAGTGGATAAAGTAAAAGTTAGACGAAGGAGCAGGATGCAGGGTCTAGAAAGGCTATTCCAGTCAGAGGGTACTCACTGCATTGTGGTAGCAGAATTTTGAACCCCATGACCTCTGCGATCGCTGGTGTTATGCCCATGAATACGTTACTCTACTTAGCAAAAGGGACTTTGCAGGTATAATGAAGGTTATTAGTTAGCCGATAGGGAGATTATGTCCTGGATTACCCAGGTGGGACTGAAGAGTCACGTGAGTCCTTAAAAGCAGAGTTTTCGGGACTTCCCTGGTGGCTCAGTGGTTAAGAATCTGCCTGCCAATGCAGGGACATGGGTTCGAGCCCTGGTCCGAGAAGATCTCACGTGCCGTGGAGCAGCTAAGCCCATGCGCCACAACTACTGAGCCTGTGCTCTACAGCCCGCGAGCCACAGCTACTGAGGCCGCATGCCACAGCTACTGAGCCCACACTCGGCAACTACTGAAGCCCGCGTGCTCTAGGGCCCCTGTGCCGCAACTACCGAGCCCAGGTGCCTAGAGCCTGTGCTCCGCAACAAGAGAAACCACCTCAAGGAGAAGCCGGCGCACCGCAACGAAGAGTAGCCCCAGCTCGCTGCAACTAGAGAAAGCCCACGCACAGCAATGAAGACCCAACGCAGCCAAAAAAAAGAAAGGCAGAGCTTTCTCCTGGCTGAGGACAGAGGAGGAAGCCATAAAGACATGCCAGAAGAGGAAGAGAGATTTTAAGAATGAGAAGTGTTTGACATGCCACTATAGATTTAAAAGATGTATCAAAGAAACAGGGATCTGAACATGGGTTTTAACTGCATAGGTCCACTTATGCACAGATTTTTTTTCAATAAATACATAGTACGGTACTACATGAGCTGTGTTTGGTTGAATCCACAAATGTGGAACCATGGATATGGCGGGCAGACTGTAAAGTTATATGTGGATTTTCAACTGCTCGCAGGGTGGCGAGAGGAGTGTGTGTTGGTGCCCCTAACCCCACACCTCCCCACGTGTTCAAGGGTCAAATGTACTTTGACTGTAGCCTGGTGAAACCCTAAAACCCTAAGAAGAGAATCCAACCATACTATGTCAGGCTTCTTACCTACAGAAATTGTGAAATGATAAGCTGGTGGTTTTGTAAGCCACTAAATTTGCGGTAGTAATCTGTTACTAAGCGATAGAAAACCAACACACGCATACTGGAAGGCCTCAAGGGAAAGGAGCTGGTTGATACAAAGAACTAAAAGAAGTTAATCACGTCTAAGAGGAAAAGGACAGGTGAGAGGTGACATAAGCAGGACCCAGATCACGCCTTGTAGGCCATGTTAAGGGCTTAAATTTTATCCTGAAGGTAAAAGGAGTCGCTAAAGGATTTTACACAGAGGAGTAGTAGTGTGACTAGGTTTGCTGATCTTTAAAAGATCATTCTTGGACACATGGAGAATAGATTGAACATATTTTTTTTGTTCCTCAGAAAAGCAGAACTCGGCTACTAATCTCAATAAGGAAAATATGCCACTTAGTTATATTTCAACAACTTATCAACTCCTAAACTCTAAATAAAGCTTTTGAAAGATACTACAGCGGTAACAGTTTACCAGAAAGTCCTATACTTACATTTGGCCTCTCAGTGAAATTAATTTTTTATTTGTTTTAAATGTTTTATTTATTTTTAATGCTAATAAATATATATATATACATCTTAACAGAAGGAAGACCCGTCACTTCATGAATTACCAGTAAGGTAATGTGGTATAGCAAAAAGAGCACTGGTCCAGGACTAGGAGGTATGAAATTTGGACTTAGTTCAGTCAAAAACTAGCAGTATGACTCGGGACAAATTACTTAGCCCTCCAGATCACAATTTTATCTTCTGTAAAGTAAATGGATTTGAACTAGATGACTAACTGATCAAATGTACTTTTTATTATTAATAGAGCAAAATAGATCATGAATACCAATATTCTAAAATATAAATACACACACACATATATAGACATGTACATATCAGTCAGGTGGGATAAAGAACCTTAAAAGCTGTAGAATCCAAAGCAATCATATCACGTACACTTCCGCATGAGCCCAAGAGCAAGCAGGTAGTTCCATTTCGACTGAGATTTTATGTCAAGTGTGCTCTTCAATTATTAACTTCACTTTAACCAGTAACAAAAGTTTATTCCAATGAAATAAAATGGATAGCCAGAGGAGATCTTAAATTTGCATAAAACATCAATATTTGGACAGTCTGTGATGAAAAATACCCTCACATTTTGAAAACAAAGTCAACCTGACTGAAAAACACTTCTGGCATAATATGGGAAATCTAAAACTGCAACTTCTCCTTTAATTCCTTTCATAATCATCCTAGGCAAAAAACATTATTCTTTAGGGAAGTTGAGATTATTAACTCCTTTATATAGGCTTCCTATTCTTAGGAGTGCCTTATGTTAGATTTGGAGAACATCAAGTGTCAAATATTCAGAGTGATGGGGAATGCAAGCACAAAAACGTAGAGTTTTAAAGGCCCTCTCTGAGCTCATACAGTACAAACTGTCCCTTCTCAGCAGATGGTCATAGAGCCTCCAGCAGTACAGAACTCATTACATCACAAGCAACAACAGTACGTTTGTCTGGGTGGCTCTAATTGGCAACACCTTTCTTAAACTGGGTCCAAGCCTCCCTCCTTCTAACATCTACTTATGCGTCCTGGTCCTGCCTTCTGTGGCTATGCTAATTCTAGTTTTTCCTCTCTAAGGAAGTATGCCAAATTCTCAAAGAAAAATATGATGCCTAGCCCAAAGTCTTAACTATACCACTTTCTGTAATTCTAAATAATCCAAATATTCTATGGTGGTAACAGAGGTCAGTGAGTTTACATCCAGCAGCTAGCTAGATCCCAATATCTTTCCATCGCTCTAGTGTGTATCTATCAATTCAAGAGGAAACACAGCCCTCAAAAGGATCAAAACATGTTTTGTAATCAATAAAACAGTGGAATAAACTATTTTAAAAGAGCAAGAATTTAAATAAATTTCTGGGCTGAAAATAGGAGAAAATTTAGTGGAAAGAATACTGGTTTTAGAGCCAAGCCAACTTAACCTAAAATTTCAGCTTATTACGTTTAGTTTGACCCTGGCCAAGATGCTTAATCTTTCTGTTTCACAGTTTATTAATCTTTCAAATAACATGCCCTACACATCTTCCCACTCTTACTCTTTTTCCCCAACTCCCAAAGAAACTGAGCTACATCTGACCTACTATCTCCCTGCCTTGTGTCAATGCCACACATTTATTTATTCAGTCTACAGTGGGCACCTCCTCTCAGAACGTTGCTGAAATACAACTATGCTTCCGAAACACAAACTCCGAGAGCAAGATGAAGCAAATGCTAGGCTATCTAACAAACTAGGTGTACTAACATCTAACTGCCCTCTCAAATCTACTCTTAGGTCCCCCTAAATAGATATAAATTTTCTTTTTCATTAAGAATCTATTTTCAAGCTTCGTCATAATCAAGCAATTCCAATCAATTCTATATTTTTAATCACATGTTAGGTTTACTTACCATACCAGGATTAAAAATATTCCAGGATTTTTTAAAATGCCAAGATTAAAAAACAGAATAGATATAGGTCCAGACTGAATATAATTTCCTCCTGTTCCTCTGATTTTGGAGATCTGTAGTAAGGATTATGAGAATACTGTACACAAAAATATAGGAACTGTCATAGAAAGGTACTTTGCAATTTCCTATGCCCGTGAAGGCTTCATTTTAATAAAAGGAAATTAGACAATAAAACCTCAGCAAAAGATTCTGTGATAATCAAATTAATATATTGTATGAAAATATGGTATAATGATAAAAAGCACAGAGGGTGGAATCAGACTGGTGAGTTCAAATCCAGGCTTCACCACTTATCATCTTGGGCTAATCTCCCTATGCCATCTACTAAACGAGATTCATAATAGTACCCACTCCATAAACTGCTAGGAGAATTTAATGAGGTAATGCAAGTGTGTCACACTCCTTTGCAATATAACTTTGCTTTTCTTTTCATCAATATGTGGCATGTATTTCTTTACACCTTGGGTCTGGGTATGGACAGGTGACTTGTTTGGGATTATAGGACATGTAGCCAAGAAAATGTGTCTCTCAGACTTCCCACTGTGCAAAGCATAATGACTAGCACTCTCACTACCTGTGTGACAAGCCAGGCTTTCCACGGGCTCCTCTTCACCAACGACTGAGCATGGGGGAGAAAGGACTCCTAATTAGCCTGGCTGAAACATTCTGGGCATTGTGCTACAGTCTGAGACTCTTTCTGTACAATCCTTTTTCTTTTATTTTTATAGAACAGTTTTATTGAGATAGAATTCACATACCACGGAATCTGTCCACTTAACGTGTACAGTTCAATGTTTTTCAGTATTTTCAGAGAACTGAGCAATCACTGCCTCAGTCAATTTTAGAACATTAGGATCACCCCCAAAAGAAACCCCATACACATTAGCAATCACTCCCTCTTTTCCCTAATCTGTCAGCCCTAAGCAGCTACTAACCTAGTTTCTGTCTCTCTATATTTGCCTATGTGAAGATTTCAAATAAATGAAATCATACAACGTGCTGTCTTTTGTAATTGGCTCCTTTCACTTAGCATAATGTATCTGAGGTTCATCTATGTTGTAGTACGTTTCAATACTTCATTTCTTTTTATTGTCAAGTAATGCTCCATTGTATGGATGTACCACATTTTATTATCCGTTTATCAGCTGATGGACATGTAACACTCCTTTCTTTCCTTTCTCTTTCTTAGGGGTATGGCCTACATCATGCTCTCTTCTCCAGCCTTCTCAGGTGCTAAGATGCTAGCATCTTCCCATTCCCCTGACAGGCCTTTCCCCAAGAATTCTCTTATATGTTTAACCCTATCTTGGTGTCTGTTTCTCAGAGGAACCAGACTATCACAAGTGGTACCTGGTGTGATCCAACAGCACAGGTGTTAAGATAAAAATCTAGGACTGCCTCCTTCATGGGTAAAGAAGACACTGTCCTGAGTGGACTGTGGAGCACAGATACACTTGAGCACTTGGTTGCGGTCCAACTGCTACAGATTTCACTGGAGGTGAGCTGGGAAAACTTCCTAGTACAGGGGACTGTCCTTGCGGGAAAAACACTCTAGGCATTTAAAAATATATGGGAGGAAGGGCTTCCCTGGTGGCGCAGTGGTTCAGAGTCCACCTCCGATGCAGGGGACATGGGTTCGTGACCCGGTCCGGGAAGATCCCACATGCCGCGGAGCGGCTGGGCCCGTGAGCCATGGCCGCTGAGCCTGCGCGTCCGGAGCCTGTGCTCCACAACAGGAGAGGCCACAACAGTGAGAGGCCCGCGTACCGCAAAAAAAAAAAAAAAAAAAATATATATATATATATATATATATATATATATATATATATGAGGAAGATACCTACAAAGACAATAGTGTTGGCTGTTTAGTGCTAAGTTATTATCCCTGCAGAGGGACAATGAGAAACTGAGCACCATTAACAGTTAAAGACTAAATGGAAGAGCCAGAGGGCCCCTTTAGTAGCTTTCAAAGAAGCCCTCATCTCCTGCAGTGGAAGACCAGACACAGCTGAGCAACAAACAAAAGCGAGATCTGGTAGTTTGATTTATAGAGCTCCAGAGATATCTAAATGCTCAGCCAAGGCATGTCTATTATTCTAAGGCAGGGCTCTAGCTGGGAAAACCTGAGACTCTGAAACATAAGGACAGGATATCTGGATGGATGTCTATAAGATGCTAGATCCGCAGATGCCCCTGAACCCTCACAGCCTACGGTGGTGGCCCACCCTTGCCTAGTAAGAGCTAGCAATCCCTTTGGGTTGGAAGATGCTACAACTGCTCCTCCCCCACAAGGCAGCAGTAACTTCTCTTAGGACGTGCCCCTACCTCCTCTTCTGGCTTCTACGTCAATACCTAGTGCCGAATCCCAGTATTACTCAGCAGGAGAAGTGGCTGGAAAGAGATTACACACCAAAAGAGACGCAGCTGCTGGCAGGAGCCATGAAGTACCTTGAGTTTGGATTTTGAGGATCCTTAATCAAGGGGGCTTTCATCAGCAGGATTCATTGATTTGGGGCACATTTTTGTACAAGGTCCCCAGGGGATGGGGCAAACCTGCTGCAAGGATGCTATAGAGGCCTGGAAAAGTGATGGCCAATGTTGAGTAAAATAAAAACACCCCAATTGTCCTGGTAGACAACAGAGAAGAGAATAAGAAGGCTGGGGGAAGTGGGCATCCTGGGATGGAGATATTGTGTCAAGTCAGAAAATACAGAATATTATTTTTCATGGGAGAGCCCAGAAGAAGTACGGTTCACCAAGGCCACCAGGAATATACAGGGGAGAGGGAGCCAGCATCACCAAGGAGTTCAGTTCAGCATCACCAAGAAGTACCATTCACCAAGGTCTCCTCTGCAGCCCAGGGCTAATCTCACTGAGCTGGGCCATTAATATCCATGGGGATAATGAGGCCCAAAGTAATAAAAGCTAAGTTGCAGTGCTTTATTGCTAGAAGCCAAGAGGCTGCAACATAATGACTGACAAGATCAGAGAGGCAGCCAAGGGGGCTTGATGTGCAGAAAAATGTGGAGATGGTTAATAGAACATGGCATTCCTAGGGGCAGAAGAGATGGGCAGACAGCAAAGGTACTGCTTAGTATCTACAACCAAAAAGAGAGATAAATGGAGGAGCAGGAAGCTGAGGGTGGTGACCCCAATAAAAAGTCATGATCCCTGGCTCTGTTCCCATACCTGACTCTATTTTCAGATCAGGAACTGATTGACTATAGAGGTAGCCAGATTCCTAAGAGGAAGGACAGTGCTACTCAGTGGGGCAAGAATTCTTCTCCTAGTCCTTCTACGAAGGGATTGTTGACTACAGACTTAATCAAGTAGTAGTCCTGATTATAGCTGCTATGCTAACTGAGATAGCAGCATAGCTAGAGCAGATTAATAAAGCCTTGGGTTGACTTAGGCTCAAGGAGTTCCCACTGGCCTGGCCAAAGCTTTTTTAGAACTGTGCTGAAGTCTGAGATTCTTCCTAGCCAACCCTCCTTCATTCCTTCCCTCTTTCCTTCATAGGAGTCAGACCTGCATCACCATCTGATACTCTCTAGCCTCCTCTGGCTCCCCACACACTTTTCCCTTACAGGAGTTTTAGCAATAAATCTTTTACACATCTTAGCATCTGCTTCTCAGAGAACTCTAACAGAGGACATGAGCAAACAAGACACAAGCAGAGACCTGGAAAGGCATATACGTTGGGACTTGCTCTCTTGCTGCTTTTGGAACCTAGCCACCTTGTGAAAAAGCACACGATGCTCTCCGGATGACCAGAAACATGTGTCCAGTCATCCCCATAGCACCAGCTGACATCTGGCCAACAGCCGGACATGTGGGTGAGGCCATTCTAGACCATCCAGCCTTGACTGAGCTGTTAGTTAACTGCAGATGCAACAGAGAACCCAGAAGAAATCAGCCAAGCCAGTTCAGACCAGAAATGCTGCCCCACTGACCCAGGGAATCTTGAGAAATAATTAATGTTTGTTGTTTTAAGCTACTAAGTTCTAAGGTAGTTTGTTATGCAGCAGAAGTTGACTAATGCAACACATGAAGGATGTGAACAGTGCTTGGCAGACAGTAAACATTATATAAGAGTTTGTCATTATTATAAGTCAGACGATACCACAGAAGCATTGATCACGTTTTGAGAAGGTTAATTCTCGCTCCCCTACCTTAGCATTCTACCAAATAATATCCACCATAAACCTGTTCTGCAACCCTATAATTAAAATTAATTCAACTTTATCAGGTCTTGTACTTTATATAATCATTACGCTCCTCTCTTGCCTTTTTGCATCTGCCTGTGAGACCAAAAGTTCTCTCTAGCAATGTTTCTTAATCCTCGCTGGGTTTGCTTCAGACAACCACTGTCTCTAGGTAGCTGTAGTCTGTTTTCAACTAGTTGCAGCCATTTCTTCTATATACTCTTTGACACTCAGACAATGATTCCAGAAGACAATATTAGAGAAGTGAATGCCTGGAAACAGCTCATTCTTGGAGGACACAGAAGGGAGGGTTGTGTGTTGAAACTGCTTTTCTTTATGTTACTAAATGAGAGCTCTTTCCCCACATTTCTGATCCTTTCTTTCAAGTAGGTCAGCTTCAGATTATTTCTTTCCCAGGCACATCATCTGAACTCTAAGAACCCCAGTGAGCCTTAGAGTACAGTATAATATGTTACGTATCACATAATCATGGTGCTTAAAAGATGAACATAATAAATATAGCAAATGAAACTCTGAACTTTTGAGCATGTTTCAAGGAAACAACATACTTCATAGCAAGTTGACAGTTTCCAAGTTTCTAACTTTTTAAAAAAAGATAATTATGTTCCAGCCAAGATGTTTTCTCCTTCCCTCATTCCTTTCTTCTCTCTCTCCCTCCCTCCCTTCATTTTTTAAAAAAATAAATAATTTAAAGACAATGACATCTGACAAAGGTTTCTGAAAAGTCCATTCATCATCCCCCATAAAATAAAAGTGTGATAATAAAATTTTTAGGATCCACATTTACAATGTCAACCACATTTACTGAGGACTCATTATACACACAACACAGAGATACATAAATGAAGAGATGATGTGGAATTTTCTTGAAATGATTCACAAGTTGGGAAAGGAGAAGAAACACTTAAGACCTCTTATTCTTTCATAAAATATTTACTGCATCAAGTATAAGCCAGGTTTAAAGGGCATCAAAATGACTAAGAACTGGCCTCTGCCATAATGCGGAAGCTCACGGGAAAGGCGGGGTGGGGTGGGGTGGGGTGGGGGGCTGGGGACAGGGAGGGAGGGAGGGAGGGAGGAAGGGAGGGAGGGAGGGAGGGAGGAAGGGAGGGAGGGAGGGAGGGAGGGAGGGAGGGAGGAGGCGGGAATGAGCATTTATGACCAGAGATGAACTCTTCAGCAGGATTCTCCACTCTTGGTCCAGGTTCACTGTTGCAACCACTATGATTTCAGAAAACTCCTATGACTTAGCATTTATTTTTCAACTGTATTTGGCAAAGATATAGCCCAGCCTTCATTCATAACTCGACAATGTTGCAATTACATGCTTGTTTGGTCATCCCAAACCAGGTGACTGCAGTGTGTGACTACCTAGGGCTCTGTCTGATGACCAGCTGGAAGCTGCAGCTGTAGGAGAAAGCTCAGCTACTGAGATGTGCGAGTCACAGGCAGAATATGACGCCACTGCTCTGGAATCTTCTGGCTCCCCATGTGCTTGCAACTTGAAATTCAAGGTGTTTACTTTAGTCTATAAAACAAACCCCTTATGGCTAAGGCACAAGTTACTTTCACATTAATCTCCCTTCTTATAAACCCGAGCTGAGATCAGCTGGTATCCCAGTTAGGCACTTGAGATTTATGCTTCAGAAATCTGGATGCAAAAAAACGTTAAAGCCCTACAGAAAACCCAAGCTTTCAGAATTTCAAGAAGGCATGAAATGAAACTTTGGACTTCGAGACTCCATTTCTAACCTTTGAGACATCATACAGAATCATTTGAAGACGGGGATATTATCTTATTAGAGCATTTAAATATCTGGTATATTTTACTATTGTGATTTTAGGCAAAGTATAATTTTACTGGGGAAAAAAAAATGAGGCAATACAGAATCTCATATGATATTTTGTAGGTCTCTAAATGAGGATATCACCGAAATCACCAAGAGGAATGATTTAAAAAGAAAGTGCTTCTAAAGAGACAGCCCCAAAGCAGGGTTTCCCAGAGGATGCTTTGTGTAACATCATCAGATCCAGGGGTGGGGTGGAGGGGTGCGGGTCATTCTATAGCCAAGCAAGCCTGGGAAACTAGAGTTTATTTGTATACCATGGCCTTGTCCTGAAGATTCACAATGCACATTAGTATATTAAAAGCCAGAGTCTTTTAAGTAGTAGTCCTAGAATAAATCAACTTCTCTAACATTTCCAAAGCTTATTTGACTGTGGAACTATTTTTATTTTTCCTTCTTCTTTTCAGAAAGTACTTACTAACACTAATAGAATTAACATTCTCTGGACCTTAATTGGAGAAATATATATCTAGAGCAAGGATCAGTAAACTTTTTCTGGAAAAGTCCAGAGAGTAAATATTTTAGGCTTTGAGGACTATAAAGTCTCTGTTGCAACTCTTCATTTCTGCTGTTATAGTATGAAAGCAGCCATAGACAATAAACAAATGGATTAGGCTGTGTTCCAACAAAACTTTATTTACAAAAAGAGGTGGCAGGCTGGATTTGGCCCGTAGTTTGCTGACCTCTGATCTAGAGAGGACAAAAATCTTAGGGAAAGGCACTCTATTTGTAAAATCATTTGCATAAACTGAAGGCTTCCTTGTGATTCAATAATACTTTTAACTTGTAATGCTAACGGTGGTGGCAATAGTAACAACAGGTACATTTAATTGAACATGCTGATACTTAGCGCAGTAAAACAGAACATTTTCTAATTTCATTCATAAAACAAGCCTAGTGTCGTGTATGTCATTATTATCTCATTTTACAACCAAGAAAACTGAGGCTTAGCGAGGTAACTTACCCAAAGAGATATGACTAATAAACTGTCAGAGCAAAAACTCAAACCCTGATTCTAACTCCAGAAACTGTACTCTTTACTAAAACACCTCTTACTTATTTATTCATTTATATTTACATTTACAGCCATGTTTAAACCAGGCTTCTTTTGCATGTAGATTATTATAGTAATGGCTCTAAATGAATTGCATCTCCTTATACTCCTAGGAAGGGCAGTGCAAGGAGAGAGAAGGATAACATAAAGTGACTTTTTTCTCCTTCAGACTACATAATACATTTTTTTACACTATTACGGATTTCTGGAAAAGAAAAATTCTATTACAAATTCCATCTAAGGGAGCCTTTTATCCATGCAGGGGCAGAGAAAATCACAAATCAGTTGTTTTTTTCACCTCCTCTAGTCCTGCTCAATGGGATCCGGCACGTGATAAATGCTAGCTAACATTTACCGGGCATTTACTCTGGGCTACATACTGTCCTTAAGTGCACGGTGTGTATTAACCCCTTGAATCCTCCAACAGCCTTATGAGATAAGCACCATCATATCCCCATTTTCCAGGGAGGGCATGGTGGGGCAGAAAGGTAGATCATGTGGTCAGTAAGTGGCAGAGCCAGGATTTGAACCCAAGCAGCCTGGCTCTAGGGTCTGCACTTTTAACCTCCATTATACTCATACATACTCACGGCTCTTCTGACTTCAGGCTCCCTCCACTCTGACCCTCATTTGCAACTAAGGTGGACCTGGCATCTGGGCAGCACCCTCGCTCTTTCCTTTACTAAACCAGTCCTCTCCCCGACCACCAGGGCAATTTGAAGGCGAAAGGTGGGAAAGTGCAGCAAGGGAGTGAAGTACGGGCTAGCGGGTGAGCACTATACCAGTTTCTGGAAACAGATAAAACCACTGTCCATGACCAAACCCGGTTCCCGGTCACTAGCTCAACTCAGTCTATAAGCATACGCTGATTAGCCTTTACTCAAGAAGATCACACCAAGAGTCCCTGAAGTAATTTAAAACTTGGTAAATAACACAAGATACAACTAGCAATGAGGATATCCTACTAACTGCTGTGGATCTCCTTAGCTGCCCTTTGTATGATGTTACCTTTTCTCCTCCATCTTTACTCTTCAGCTTGGGGTAACAGGAGTTAGGATCTTAGACTGTCTGTAACACGTAAAAAACACAAATGTGAACACAAGTGCAGCTTTCAATTCAGCTCTTTAATTGAGGAGGAACTTGAAAGCCACTATGCCAACACCGGAAGCACAGGACCGTGGAATGACCTGCCTAGACAGGAGGGAAAGCCCAGCGGTCCCCCCTTTGAAGTCCAGCTGCCTGAGATTCACTGGCAGCCAACCTTCAAAGAGAGCCGATGCTTCCTTCCCTCAGCCTGGCTGCCAAGCTTCCCGGGCAGCTGGGCAGATTTAGCCACTCTCTGCCCAGCTGTCTGTGAACTCTGGCAGCCAGTTCAAGAGAGGGCTAGAGAGGCGGTGCAGGAGGGAGGTGGGGGAGGAGGGAGTGGTGCGGGCGGAGGGTGGCGGCCCAGTGGCGCCAGGGCAGAGAGGATGCTGGGTTTCCTTGGAGCCAACCTTACCAGTGTCAGTCGAAAGACTAAGCTTCCAAGGGGAGAACAATCCAACGCCACGACAAAGCAGCTTTTGAGTGAGCAGAGAAATTTCAAATACTTTCCTTCAAAAGCTGAGCGAATCTCAGATGTACCCTCCTATACACGGCCCAGTTGTTGCAGAAAGCAGTCCAATCTCTACATAGGGACGCAGGGGACAAAGCTAAGGTCAAGAATCAAAAAGGCACAGTCCTTTACTAATTTTGATTTTCCAGCAGTGTGAGTTTATGCTTCTTGGGGACTTTTGGGGTTGTTTGCCGGGTTTGTTGTGGCAACCCTTCTGTTCCCCTGGCAGCCAATAGCTGAAACCACTTCTCTATTTCTGCGCCTGTGCAGCAGATGCTTGGAGAAGACTGGCTCACTTGACATAAACATCACCAGCGTGTTGTTATGTTTATCCTCTGGAACCATATGCTTGAAACAGAGAATAGTGTGTGTTATCAGCTGCAGGTACAAAAGGAATGTAGAACAGTTCTACTGGTGACAAGGAACTTTCGAAAGAAGTCTAACTAAGAACAAGATCTTAAGTTCGGTAAAGCAGGAGGCTATGAAAGTGACTAACATATAGAAAAATGGAAACAAAAGAACTGAAGGGTCATGAACAGAGGAGTAAATCATCAGATCTACATGGAGATGGAGGAGAGGAAGACTGGAAGCCAGAGGAAAAATAATGATAAATTTCATGTAATCTTTCCTCTAGCTTTGTACAATTTGGCAAGGAAAGAAATGTACGGATGAGCTTGTACTGTGCACCATGACAATGTGAGGGAAAGATCTAGTAAGTATTCATATAGACTACTGTATTAAGTCACTAGCTACAGACATCCTCCTCCCTGCTCTCTAGATCTCTTTGAAACTGTGTGACACAGCAGCCAGCATTAAGTACAGTGATATCAAAGACATAAAATCTGAAACTTATTATCTAACTTTAAAAGTGTAACACTAAGCCTATAGAAGAAGCCCCAATTAATATTTGCTGAAATTAGTCCAACTGTTTATTCACGCTTGTTTTTTTTTTTTTTGGTACGCGGGCCTCTTACTGCTGTGACCTCTACCGTTGCGGAGCACAGGCTCTGGACACGCAGGCTCAGCAGCCATGGCTCACGGGCCCAGCCACTCCGCAGCACGTGGGATCTTCCCGGACCAGGGCACAACAAACCCGTGTCCCCTGCATCGGCAGGCGGACTCAACCACTGCGCCACCAGGGAAGCCCCTATTCACTCTTTCTACAAATATTTGTGGCATCCTTGCCATGTGCAAGGCACTATGCTAGGTGTTGCAGGTGAGCAACAGATTAGTAAAATGGCTCCTTTCTCTCCAGGAGATCTGTCTAGAAAGGGAGACAAACATAAAGACAAATATTCGCACTGCGTTATACAATAAATAATGGCAGTATCCACAAACTATATAGTAAACCCACAAAATAAAGGTTAACTCTACTATGATAGCATAATGGTGACAGGTTGGAAGTGGAAGAAAGAGAAATCAGGTAAAGCCTGGGGATGCTTGACTGTTCTCTTAGAAGGTTAAGGAGGAGGTCACTAGGAATACAAAAAAAATGTTTTTCACTCCCCTAGAGGGCTCAGAATATAAAAGGCTCAGAAGTGTGAAACAGCACATCGCTTTTGGAACTGCAGGTGGTACTACGAAGGGATCAGTAGCACATAAGACTGGAGAGCAGGAGGTCAAATCATTAGCGGCTTCATATGTGTTATGGAGCTTTTATCTGTACCTATGGGCAATGTTGAGCCTCTGAAGGGTTTTAAGGAGGGGGGTAAATATGATCATATCTGTATTTTGAAAGATTGCCCTGCAGCAGTGGGAAAGATAAACTGAAAAAGGGAAGATTGAGGGCAGGGAGAAGAGTTAAGAAACACCTGCAGTGGTCCAGGTGAGAACAGGTGGGGCTTGCAGCTGAGTGATGGAGGAGTATGTCTGAGAACAATTTAAGTTGTATTCAGTGACTTTGATATGGGCAGTTGCAGTGAATCTGTGAAGTGGACACAGCAAATATCAGATACTCTGGGTAGAAAACTGACAATGAAAGAAGGAAGAGTTGGAGAAGGCTTTTGTTAAATCACATAAATAAGAAGCAGAAGCTTGAGCATATTTTCTAGGAGCCAGTAGGGATGAAAAGGATAAAAACACAGGAAAGGGAGTAACTGATAGAATTAAGTCTCAGAGGAAGCAGGAAGAATGTGATCAAGTGCACAGGTGGAAGGATTAGTGAGGAACGAGAAGAGAAAGACCTCTTCCTTGGAGACTTCAAGGAAGGAGGCTGAGAGACCAAGGAGGTCTGAACACAGAGACACATTTATACATATAAGGGTGAAAAGTCTGACAGAAGTCCAACCTAGTGTCCTTACTTTTCCATGTTAAGGAGGGGAGTTGACTGACTAGGGAGCAGGGGGTTATAAAATGGGCCAGAGCTGGGAAAGTTTGAAAATACCCGATGAGATGAAATGACAGAGATGACAGGAAAAAGGAAGAGATTACCAAAGGCAAGGAGGGTCAAGAAGAAAATGTATATCATAAATCTGGAATGGTAGCACCCTGAAAAACTGTGGGTTTTATCAGGTTGGACTTAGAGCTAGTGAGGAAGCAAAGGAACCACACACGCTCCTGGGGTTGCTAGGCAGAAAACAAAAAATAAAGCACTGTTAACAATGCTGGTAAAATGTATACTGCAGAAGTCAAATGATCTTTTGCCTTTTCTCCAAGGACTATGCCCCAGAGTTAATTGATTTAAATTTCAGTTTTGGACCCCAAAATCAAAGTTGAGGTCAATGTAATGCAACTTTAACTTGGCAGCTCAATTACAAAAGTAAAACTTTCTCCCCTTTTTAAAATGTACACTTTATTAGAGAAGATGCCTTCACAACAACTAAAAACGATAGTATAAATATTTTACTTATTCTCAGCATAACATTAACTTCTTCAAAAAAGCAGGAGTTCCAATTTCACTCACTAGAGAAATCCATTTGAAGCGAATATTTACTGGGTGCCTTCAAGGTACCTGGCATTATGCCATGCTTGTAGGAACAGATACAAAAACACAATCCTGCCTTCAAGATGATTATGCTCTAATTCACATTCTAAGTATTTAAGTAACTTTTTTTTTTTACCTGTTTAAAAAACTTACATTTCCTTGTTTTAAAATGTCTTACATTTCCTTGTTCATTACATTTGTTAATGATCCTGGTGATGCCACTCTTTCAAATAAAACCACAAAAATGACCACTGACCAAGTAGTAACTGTCAGAGAAAAAGAATTTAAAAAAAAACTATTTTCAACCATGTACTATCACTTATATGTGGAATCTAAAATATGACCAAAATGAACCTACCTACGAAACAGAAACAGACCCACAGACACAGAGAACAAACAGACTTGTGGTTGCCAAGTGGGGAGGGGTGTTGGGGGAGGGAGTGGTTAGGAGTATGGGGTCAGCAAAGGCAAACTAGTACATAGAGGATGGATAAGCAGCAAGGTCCTACTGTAGAGAACAGGGAGCTATATTCAATATCCTGTGACAAACTGTAATGGAAAAGAACATGAAAAAGAATGTATATAGATGTATAACTGAATCACCCTGCTGCACAGCAGAAATTAACACAGCATTGTAAATCAACTATACTTCAATAAAATAAATTTTTTAAAAGTATCTTCATTTATATTTTAATTTGAAGAACAAAGAATGTGGAAGAAACAAACAGGAATTTATAACAACTTACACACATTCAAGAAATTAGGGATTTCCAGCTTTTCCTAATAAACTAAAAGACCTAACACCCCTTATTTCCACATTACAGCAACCGGTTGATGGAGGACGTATATGGAAAACACCACTCAGTTTCCATCTGTATTTTTCCTTTACTATTCACATAAAACACTTCAGTTCTGATACTTCTGGTCACCAAATGTGTGGGTGATTTTCTCCACACCAAGCAATTCTCCATGACAACAGCCCAGTGTCCTACAGTGTAACTCAATTCTGACAATATGGAGGTCAGAGTCTCAGCCCTCCAAGTCTGCTCCTACCTTACTCCCACTTTAGACGCCAATCACAAGTAGTGGGTCTCTGACCTCCTTGGGCTCAACTAATTTGGTAGGGCAACTCACAGAACCCTAGGAAATACTTGTTTACATTTATCGATTTATTATAGGATATGATAAAGGATACAGATACACAGGGTGAGGTCTGGGGGGGTCCCAAGCACAGCAGCTTCTGTCCCCATGGAGTTGGAGTGCATTACCCTCCCAGTACATGGATGTGTTCACCAACCTGGAAGCTTTCCCAGCTCCATGATATGGGGATTTTTATGGAGGCTTCCTCACATAGGTGTGATCAATTATAAACTCCATTTTTAGCCCCTCTATAGAGAAGTGGGGAGCAGGGCTGAAAATTCCAAGCTTCTAATCATGGCCTGGTCTTTGTGGTGATCAGACCCCATCCATGAGCCATCCAGGAGCCCACCCTAGTCACCTCATTGGAACAAAAGATGTTATCAGTACTCTCATCACTTAGGAATTTACAAGGGTTTTAGAAGCCCTGTGTCAGGGACTGGAAACAAAGACCAAACATATATATACACATATATTTCTTATTATATATCACAGAGGAGAAAACGACTGCCTTAAGGGAACATGACAAAACAAATTGTCTTCATTTGAAGTAAAGAAGATGTAACTCAGTTATTTAGTAAGATATCATTAAGTATAAGCACAGGGATGCACTGAAAACATTTTAATCAAGGCAGGTAGTTTCCTCCTTTAAGCAGAGAAATATGTTTTGGGAATGGACATAAACCAGTATTTATCAGCGATCCAATACTGAGATCTAAAAAAAAATTTCCAGGTATTTAGCATTTACCTTTACCTCGGAAAACATTTACTTATCTGTAAAACTGTGCTATCTCCATAAGCTCAAAATATTCTCTTAAACGTTCCTTTTCACCTGATTTTTAATGGAAAAATATTGAAGACCTGCTATTTATCAGTATGTTGAGTTCTGAAAGGCTATCTGTAAGTGCATTTGCTCCTAAGACCCTTCCCACAATCTGTAGGTGCCGGCACAGATGATGGGCTTTGGCCCAGGGTCATTAGCCGGATACTACTTTGACATAAGGCAAAAATAAACAACTGCTGACAGAGGGCAGGGAACTCTCCTACCTCCTGACCCCTGCCCTTCCAGACAAAGGTCAGATGTCACAGAGAAAAGCGAAGGACAGGTCACTTGCTCACACCCAAGACCCCTTACAGACACACAGCAGTGTTTGGTTGCTATGAAGGCAAGACGAAGGAAACCTGCCCGTGTTCTAGACCCGAACTGTCTAACGTGGAAGCCACTTGGCACATGCAGCTGTTGAGATCAAGAAATATGGCTGCTATGATTAAGGAACTGAATGTTAAATTTAATTTTAACTAGTTTAAATTTAAATAGGCATATGCATTGACTAGTACAGGCCTAAATGCTCCAGTTAAAAAGCAGAGATTGTTACATGAGATTTTAAAAAAACATTCAACTCTATTCCTCTATAAAAAATCCACTATGGCTTAATTTAAAAGCAAAAGACTGAAAAAAGATACAGTAGGCAAATACAAATCGAAAGAAACCTGGAGTAGTTATATTACTATTAGACAAAGTAGATGTTCTAAAGAACAAGAAATATTGTCAGAAAGAGAGATACATTATATAATGGTGAAGAGGTCGATTCAGCAAGAAAACATAATTATAAATGTGTACATACCCCCAAAAAAGAGCCTTAAATGCAAAAAGGAAGAAAAAAAAAGAACTGAAAAGAAAAACAGACATATCTATAATTACAGTTGTGGATTTCAATACTCCTCTCTTAGTAACTGATAAAATAAGTAGACACATAATTAGTAAAGATATAGGTGACATGATCAATACTATCAACCAACTTGACCTAACTGACATTTATAAGACCCTCCTCCCCCAAAGAGCAGAATACACATTCTTTTCAAGTGTACATGGAACATTTATTGAGACACACTATTTTCTGGACCAGAAAAAAAAAACCACTATAAATTTTAAAGTGTTAAAATCCTACAAAGCATATTCTTGGACCACATGGAATTAGAGTAGAAATCAACTAACATAACAGAAAATATTTGGAGATTATACCATATGCTTCTAAATAATCCATGGCCCCAAAAAGAAATCAGAAGGGGAAATTAGAAAATATTTTTAATTCGTTAAAAGTGAAAACACAAATCAAACGTTTTGGGATGCAAATTGTTATGGACTGATATTTGTGTCGCCTCAAAATTCATATGTTAAGACCTAACCTCCAATGTGATGTTATTTGGAGATAGGCCTTTGGAAGGTAATTAGGTTTAGATGAGGCCATGAGGAGTGGGGCCCCAGTGATGGGATTAGTGTCCTTATCAGAAGAGAGAGAGAGATCAGTTCAATAACCATAATTTGCTGCCTGCTTCCCTCCCTCTTTCAGCCATGTGAGGTGAGGACACACTAATGAGAGGCTGTCATCTGCAAACCAGAAAGAAGGTCCTCACCAGGAAATGAATCTGTTGGCACCTTGACCGTACACTTCCCAAGTCTCCAGAACTGTGAGAAATGAATGTCTGTTGTTTAAGCCTCTTAGTCTATAGTATTTTGTTATGGCAGCCTGAGCCAACTAAAACACTGCAAATGAAGCAGTATTTAAAGAAGAATTTAAAGGGTTTAATGTGTAAACCCTTCAAAAGAAGAGAGGTCTAAAATAAAATCTCCCACTTTAAGAAATTAGAAAAAGATGAGCAAATAAGGAAGAAAGTAATAAAGAGCAGAAATAAATAAACTAAAAAAAGTAGAAAATCAGTGAATAATTAGATATTAAAATAAAAATATTTATAAAAGTATCAAAAACATGAAAATCAAATAGAAATCATCAAACTATGACCTCTGTGGTTAATAAACAGAGAGATTAATCAAAACAAAAATGTTAGGGCTATTACTTAATTCCAGAGGGTTACAAACGGCCAACAAGTATTAATAATCTGTTTTCTAAGTATAGAATCATCTACCGTAAAATCTCTCTATATATTCTACTGAGGAATTAGAACATACTTTTTTCCAAACTTCAAGAAACTGAAATAGTAATTGTCTACTTCTAATTGTTTTCTAAGAACTAGATAAAGGGAAAATAATGGAATGAAATGTGTAAACATCATCAAGATTTCTCCTACTGATAGAATACATGATTAGTATTAAAGAGAACCTTCTACTATCAAGAACTGATTGCAAGAGAGACCCTCAAGATGGCAGAGGAGTAAGACGTGGAGATCACCGTCCTCCTCACAAATACATCAAAATTACATTTACATGTGGAACAACTCATACAGAATACCTACTGAACGCTGGCAGAAGACCTCAGACATCCCAAAAGGCAAGAAAATCCCCACATACTGGGCCGTGTGGGGCCCAGCTGGGTGTCAAGCCTGACCCTCTGAGGTGGGAGAGCCGAGCTCAGGACATTGGTCCACCAGAGACCTCTTGGCCCCATGTAATATCAGATGGTGAAAGTTCTCCCAGAGGTCTCCATCTCAATGCTAAGACCCAGCTCCACTCAATGACCAGCAAGCTACAGTGCTGGACACTCTACGCAGAACAAGTAGCAAGACAGGAACACAACGATACCCATTAGCAGAGAGGCTGCCTAAAAGCGTAATAAGTTCACAGACATGCCAAAACACACCACCAGATGCAGTCATGCCCACCAGAAAGACAAGATCCAGCCTCATCCACCAGAACACAGGCACCAGTCCCCTCCACCAGGAAGCCTACACAAACTACTAAACCAACCATACACACTGGGGGCAGACACCAAAAACAAGGGCAACTACGAACCTGCAGCCTGCGAAAAGGAGACCCCAAACACAGTAAGTTAAGCAAAATGAGAACAGAGAGAAACACACAGCAGATGAAGGAGCAAGGTAAATACCCACCAGGACAAACAAATGAAGAGTATATAGTCAGTCTACGTGAAAAAGAATTCAGAGTAATGATAGTAAAGATGATCCCAAATCTTGGAAATAGAATGGAGAAAACACAAGAAACGTTTCACAACGTCCTAGAAGAACTAAAGAGCAAACAAATAATGACGAACAACACAGTAAATGAAATTTAAAATTCTCTAGAAGGAATCAAAGCAGAACAACTGAGGCAGAAGAATGGATAAGTGACCTGGAAGATAAAATAGTGGAAATAACTACAGCAGAGAAAAATAAAGGAAAAACAATGAAAAGAATTGAGGAGAGTCTCAGAGACTTCTGGGAAAACATTAAACACACAAACATTCACATTATAGGGGTCCCAGAAGAAGAAGAGAAAAAAAAAGGGACTGAAAAAAATATTTAAGGAGATTATAGTTGAAAAATTCCCTAATATGGGAAAGGAAATAGTCAATCAAGCGCAGAGAGTCCCATACAGGATAAATCCAAGGAGAAACATGCCAAGACACATGTTAATCAAACTATCAAAAATTAAATACAAAGAAAAAATATTAAAAGCAGCAAGGGAAAAGCAACAAATAACATATAACAGAATCCGCATAAGGTTAACACCTGATCTTTCAGCAGAAACCCTGCAAGCCAGAAGGGAGTGGCAGGACATATTTAAAGTGATAAAATGGAAAAACCTACAACCAAGATTACTCTACCCAGCAAGGATCTCATTCAGATTCGACAGAGAAATTAAAATCTTTACAGACAAGCAAAAGCTAAGAGAATTCAGCACCACCAAACCAGTTTTACAACAAATGCTGAAGGAATTTCTCTAGGCAGGAAACACAAGAGAAGGAAAAGACCTACAATAACAAACCCAGAACAATTAAGAACATGGGAATAGGAACATACATATTGATAACTACCTTAAATGTAAATGGATTAAATGCTCCAACCAAAAGACATAGACTGGGTGAATGGATACAAAAACAAGATCCGTATATATGCTGTCTACAAGAGACCCACTTCAGACCTAGGGACACATACAGACTGAAAGTGAGGGGATGGAAAAAGATATTGCATGCAAATGGAAATCAAAAGATAGCTGGAGCAGCAACTCTCGTCTCAGACAAAACAGTCTTTAAAATAAAGACTATTACAAGAGACAAAGGACACTCCATAATGATCAAGGGATCGATCCAACAAGAAGATATAACAACTGTATATATTTATGCACCCAACACAGGAGAACCTCAATACATAAGGCAAACGCTAACAGCCATAAAAGAGGAAATCGACAGGAACACAATCAGAGTAGGGGACTTTAACACCCCACTTTCACCAATGGACAGATCATCCAAAATGAAAATAAATAAGGAAACACAAGCTTTAAATGATATATTAAACAAGATGGACTTAATTGATATTTATGGGACATTCCATCCAAAAACAACAGAATACACTTTCTTCTCAAGTGCTCATGGAACATTCTCCAGGATAGATCATATCTTGGGTCACAAATCAAGCCTTGTTAAATTTAAGAAAATTGAAATCGTATCAAGTATCTTTTCCCACACAACGCTATGAAACTAGATATCAATTACAGGAAAAAGTCTGCAAAAAATACAAACACATGGAGGCTAAACAATATGCTACTAAATAACCAAGAGATCACTGAAGAACTGAAAGAGGAAATCAAAAACTACCTAGAAACAAATGACAATGAAAACATGACGACCCAAAACCTATGGGATGCAGAAAACGCCACTCTAAGAGGGAATTTTATAGCGATACAAGCCTACCTCAAGAAACAAGAAACATCTCAAATAAACAACCTAACCTTACACCTAAAGCAATTAGAGGAATAAGAACAAAAAATCCCTAAATTTAGCAGAAGGAAAGAAATCAGAAAGATCGGATCAGAAATAAATGAAGAAGAAATGAAGGAAACTATAGCTAAAATCAATAAAACTAAAAGCTGGTTCTTTGAGAAGATAAACAAAATTGATAAACCATTAGCCAGACTCATCAAGAAAAAAAGGGAGAAGACTCAAATCAATAGAATTAGAAATGAAAAAGGAGGGTTTCCCTGGTGGCGCAGTGGTTGAGAGTCCACCTGCCGATGCAGGGCACACGGGTTCGTGCCCCAGTCCGGGAAGATCCCACGTGCCGCAGAGTGGCTGGCCCCATGAGCCACAGCCGCTGAGCCTGTGCGTACGGAGACTGTGCTCCGCAACGGGAGAGGCCACAACAGTGAGAGGCCCGCATACCACAAAAAAAAAAAAAAAGAAATGAAAAAGGAGAAGTAACAACAGACACTGCAGAAATACAAAGGATCATGAGAGATTACTACAAGCAACTATATGCTAATAAAATGGACAACCTGGAAGAAGTGGACAAATTCTTAGAAAAGCACAACCTTCCGAGACTGAACCAGGAAGAAATAGAAAATATAAACAGACCAATCACAAGCACTGAAACTGAAACTGTGATTAAAAATCTGCCAACAAACAAAAGCCCAGGACCAGATGGCTTCACAGGCGAACTCTATGAAACATTTACATAAGAGCTAACACCTATCCTTCTCAAAATCTTCCAAAATATAGCAGAGGAAGGAACACTCGCAAAACTCATTTTACGAGGCCACCATCACCCTGATACCATAACCAGACAAAGATGTCACACACACACAGAAAATACAGGCCAATATCTCTGATGAACTTGGATGCAAAAATCCTCAGCAAAATACTCGCAAACAGAAACCAACAGCACATTAAAAGGATCATACACCATGATATAGCGGGGTTTATCCCAGGAATGCAAGGATTCTTCAATATACGCAAATCAATCAATGTGATACACCATATTAACAAACTGAAGGAGAAAAACCATATGATCATCTCAACAGATGCAGAAAAAGCTTTCAACAAAATTCAACACCCATATATGATTAAAACCCTCCAGATAATGGAACAAGATAGAAAGTCCAGAGATAAACCGACACACGTATGGTCAACTAATCTATGACCAAGGAGGCAAGGGTAGACAATGGAAAAAAGACAGTCTCTTCAATGAGTGGTGCTGGGAAAACTGGACAGCTACATGTAAAAGAATGAAATTAGAACACTCCCTAACACCATACACAAAATTAAACTCAAAATGGATGAGAGATCTAAATGTAAGACCAGACACTATAAAACTCTTAGAGGAAAACAAGGGAAGAACACTCCTTGACATAAATCACAGCAAGATCTTTTTCGGTCCACCTCCTAGAGTAATGGAAATAAAAACAAAAATAAACAAATGGGACCTAATGAAACTTCAAAGCTTTTGAACAACAAAGGAAACCATAAACAAGACGAAAAGACAACCCTCAGAATGGGGGAAAATATTTGCAAACGAATCAATGGACAAAGGATTAATCTCCAAAATATATAAACTGCTCATGCAGCTCAATATTAAAAAAACAAACAACCCAATCCAAAAATGGGCAGAAGACCTAAATAGACATTTCTCCAAAGAAGACATACAGATGGCCAAGAAGCACATGAAAAGCTGCTCAGCATCACTAATTATTAGAGAAATGCAAATCAAAACTACAATGAGGTGTCACCTCACACCAGTCAGAATGGGCATCATCAGAAAATCTACAAACAACAAATGTTGGAGAGGGTGTGGAGAAAAGGGAACCCTCTTGCACTGTTGGTGGGAATGTAAAGTGATACAGCCACTATGGAAAACAGTATGGAGGTTCCTTAAAAAACTCAAAATAGAACTACCATATGACCCAGCAATCCCACTACTGGGCATATACCCTGAGAAAACCATAATCAAAAAGAGTCATGTACCCCAATGTTCATTGCAGCTCTATCTACAATAGCCAGGACATGGAAATTACTTAAGTGTCCACTGACAGATGAATGGATAAAGAAGATGTGGCACATACATACAATGGAATATTACTCAGCCATAAAAAGAAATGAAATTGAGTTATCTGTAGTGAGGTAGATGGACCTAGAGACTGTCATACAGAGTGAAGTAAGTCAGAAAGAGAAAAACAAATACCATATGCTAACACATATATATGGAATCTAAAAAAAAGGTTCTGAAGGACTTAGGGGCAGGACAGGAGTAAAGATGCAGACATAGAAAATGGACTTGAGGACATGGGGAGGGGGAAGGGTAAGCTGAGATGAAGTGAGAGAGTGGCATGGACATATATACACTACCAAATGTAAATTAGATAGTTAGTGGGAAGCAGCCGCATAGCACAGGGACATCAGCTCAGTGCTCTGTGTCCACCTAAAGAGGTGCATTAGGGAGGGTGGGAGGGAGACGCAAGAGGGAGGAGATATGGGGATACATGTATACATATAGCTGATTCACTTTGTTATACAGCAGCAACCAACACAACATTGTAAAGCAATTATACTCCAATAAAGGTTAAAAAAAAAAGAATTGACTGCAAAGTGTTTAGTTCTCTTCTCAGTCTCTCCCTTTAAGCAAATGGTCTTCCAGCAGAATGCGGGGGAAAAAAATACTGGAAATAAAACCTCAAATGTTTCTTTTTATCTTAAAACAAAAATATGCCTAGCAAATGGCTGGGAGAGGACCAGTTGCTGGCCTACCACTCTTGTCAAAAACCTGTATTTTGGGTTACTTGTGGATTTCTATATTACTCATTAACTCATTCACTAATTCATCCATTCTCTAAACACTTATGGAGAACCTAATTGTGAAGCTAGGGATAGAGAGATGGCACGTGTTTAGGGGAGCTCACTGCAGTGTGGGAAGAGAGCTCTATGGGTTTTCACACAGGCAGATGAAGAGCAGGAAGTGACTAATTCAGCCGAGGGGGCAGGAGTGTTTTGCAGAGGTAACGGCACGTAAAGAGGGTTTTGAAGGATAACTAGGAGATCACCAGGCAGAGAAATGGGCAAAGCATATTCTAGGAACAAGGAACACTATTTCCTAAGGCAAAGAGTGGGAAGGGGCACCGTATGTCTAGAGATGACAAGCAAATGTTTGGTATGGTAGCCTAATACTCATATTGTCCCTTCTTACTATTATTTGGGATTAGAGAGTTGGTTCCATTTGAATTTCCACTGAAAAGGTATCCTCTGTGAATACATAAATCGCATTTGACAAGCATCTAAAATATTTTAAAGGAAAGTAAGAGCACATGTACCTAAACGTTTTCCATTTTCATCGTAAAACATAAATAGTGTGTGAGCACTAATCTATAACTGCATTAATCAATTTTCATAATTTTGGAGACTATTATCTAAGTTTAATTAAAAACAATGAATCACCTATACAACAAAAAGTTAACACGTTTAGGCTTCCTGTCATTTCTCTACATGATTTTTAGTCCTAATTCCTTTCTGAAAAGTTATCCCTTGGGTGTAAACATGTTAATCATGTAATGACACAGAGGAGTCAGTGTGTGACATGATTAAGGTGCAGATACCATGGTATTTGTGAGAGAGAGGGGTCAGGGTGAAAACAGGCAGTAATTTATAAAGGAAATAAAACCCAGTGTTATCCTTTTAAATTTGGATTTGAAGATGCTATGCTTTCAGTGTAAGACAGACCAGAGAGTTGCTGTTGCTCCACATCAACACTGAACTGGCTCCTCAATTACTGAGTTTCCACTGTAAATGAGATACTGCACTAGCCCCCCTGGGGAGCAAGCTAACTACTACAGGGTTCCTGACCCCCAAATTCTCCCAATCTTGCAAAGGAAATAAAAATGTATACAACTATGAATAACAAAGAATGAAATCACTGTTACTGTTACAAGTTATAATAATCACCATAAAACAGCATTTATTAAGCACTTACTATGTGCCATGCCCAGGGTAAGCACTTTATTTACATTATTTTATCTTCATAAAACTCCCCATTTTACAAATGAGGAAACGGGTTATATTCTGAACTAGAGTTGGGATTTAAATCTACCAAGTCTGGGACTTCCCTGGTGGTGCAGTGGTTAAGAATCCACCTGCCAATGCAGGGGACACAGGTTCGATCCCTGGTCCGGGAGGATCCCACATGGCGCGGAGCAACTGGGCCCGTGTGCCACAGCTGCTGATGCTCGCGCAACCTAGAGCCCATGCTCTGCCACAAGAGAAGCCACCGCAATGAGAAGCCCGCGCACCGCAGCAAAGAGTAGCCCCTGCTCGCCACAACTAGAGAAAGCCCACACACAGCAACTAGAGAAATCCCACAACGCAGCCAAAAATTAAAAAAAAAAAAAAAAATCTACAAGGTCTGAATCTGGAGCCTACCCTCTTATCTATACCTAATATAAAATGCTCTGGGAAAGCAAAGAAAGGGGCAATTATTTTGCTCCCAGCAGACTGGTTAAGGTTTCACAGAGAGACATCATTTGAGCTGGGCCTCAAAGAGAGTGGCTTTCCATGGCCAGAGGCGGGGAGGAGATATTGAGGCTGAGGAAACTGTCCAGTCAGGTGGAAAAGTACATGGCATGTTTTGCAAACATTACACAAACCTGGTTGGTTAGAATACAGAAATGCACAAGGCAGAGCAAATTTACTGGGGTCAGACTGTCAAGGGCTTAAAAGGCAAGGTACAACCGGAACAATCCTACCAGATGGCCCTGCTGCAATGGCCCAGATTAAGGGATTTGGACTCCAATAAATATCTTGTTCCCAGGGCCACATCGGCTGATTCATTCTCAGCCTTTTTCACTATTACGCCAACTTTAGTACCAGAATCTCCAAAGCAGTACAAGAAATGAAGCATGAGAGGAATCTATCCACAGATAAAAAGACTCTCTCTTTCCCCTTTCAAAGCCGGTGGTCACTAGCCAGTTAACTCCTTTAACACTTTGCCCCTATAAAAATAAAGCACATTCTGTTGATTGATGTTCTGAAAGCCCTC
This sequence comes from Phocoena phocoena, assembly GCF_963924675.1. Lineage (NCBI taxonomy): Eukaryota > Metazoa > Chordata > Mammalia > Artiodactyla > Phocoenidae > Phocoena > Phocoena phocoena. Next base: position 31,122,305 of record NC_089221.1, on the reverse strand, counting down.
AAGGAAGTTCTGCTGAAGGAAGTGTTTCAAGACAGTATTTAAAAAAGAGCGGGTCGACAAGCAGTGGAGGGAATTATAAAGGACAATTTCTTTTCCTTCTCAAAATAGGGAGCAGAGAATATAAGAGAACGGGAGAGAACAAATATGTGCATGGTTTTCCCTTAAATGTCTGCTCTCCTGTCCACACCTAGTGCCCAAGAGCTCATGCATGCACAGGGCTTCAATGATCTACCACGCAAAGGATCCCCACATTTTAATCTCACTGTATTCTATAACTTTCTCTCAAGCAAAGCCTTTTATGTCTAATGATACCGGACATTTCCACTTAGATGTATTATCATTTCCAATCAAAATTTCTAGAACTGGGCTTCCCTGGTGGTGCAGTGATTGAGAGTCCGCCTGCCGATGCAGGGGACACAGGTTGGTGCCCCGGTCCTGGAAGATCCCACATGCCGCGGAGCGGCTGGGCCTGTGAGCCATGGCCGCTGAGCCTGCGTGTCTGGAGCCTGTGCTCCGCAGCAGGAGAGGCCACAACAGTGAGAGGCCCGCGTACCGCAAAAAAAAAAAAAAAAAAAAAAAAAAAAAATTCTAAAACTAAACCCACTCATTTTTACCCCTAAACCTGCTCCCAGTCCTGACTTCCTCATTTCACTTTACTTACTACACTTTTTTCTGTCACTAAGCATCATCGCTGACCCTCACCGAGTATCCCTTGATATAATCCATCTCTCATATCCAATGATGCCTCCTTTTAGTAACTAGTACAATGGCCTACATCCCTTGAACTGCCAATAAATGTTGATAATGATATTACTAAGTAATATCAGCCTAAATGTATCCAAGCTTCACAGTTTATAAAAAGCATTTTTATGTGTGCTATCACATTTTCTGCTCACAACAACCCAGCGAGACAATTAGGAAAGATATTTCGATTACATCCATTGTCCAGATGCAAAAAGCACACAGGATCAGAAAGGCTAACTAACCTGCTCAAGACCACAAATTTGACTTCCCATCATGCTTTCCTGCTTCATCCTAGTTGTTATAATAACTATGGTAAGGAGAGATTTCCTTTCTCTCATTCCAACTATCTTGTATAACCCCAACCAATTAATCTTTCTAAAACTTTTTGTTGATTATATTACTTCCATGTGCATAAAACTTTAGAAATTGGCACTGCAAAATAAGTAAGTAGGTAAATAAGTAAGAAAGTAAGTAAATGAACCAACGAACAAATGAATGAAGGTCTAAAACAAGACGCTAAGATATTCATGTTCCTCCACGGTCTGGCCCTAACCGAGCTTCCTGAACTTACTCCCTACAACTCCTGATAAAAATCCTTTGCTCAGCAAGAGGGAAGAGATATGGGGACATAGGTATATGTATAACTGATTCACTTTGTTATAAAGCAGAAACTAACACACCATTGTAAAGCAATTACACTCCAATAAAGACGTTAAAAAAATAAAATCTTTTGCTCAAGATAAACTCGAGTGGTCACTATCACTTGGAAAGACTTCCATTTTCCACTTTACACCTTTGCCTACGTTGCGCTTTACTTAGAAAGCCTGCCTCTCCCCTCTCTGCCTGCCATGTAGTGATCCTGTATATCTTAGTCCTGGCACCTTTTGCTTCATGAAGCTTTTCTAGTGTACACACAGCACTCTTTTTAAAATACCTTTTTAAAATTTTGATTTGATTTGATTTTTATAAAGCTGGATACAGGAATATGATTTTAGGGAGTTTATCACTGAAAACTCACATTGTTTAGTTTTATGTCATATCTAAATTATTTCTAAAGGTCATTTCAAAAATCATTTCTCATCCACTGACAATGTTAATAATGAAAATCAAATTAATGTCTTAAAAGTAAAATTCATTAGGATAATGAAAAGCAAAATTCAATACAATGAATGTAATCTGTAAGAGATAAAAATTTAAAATGACAGAGAAAATTCTTGCTCCTAATGACCTCTTTTTTTTAGATGTCCTGTAACATTTATTTACTTTTATTCAATTTATTAAACTAAAACAAAAACAAAAGCAATTTTACCCATTTCTCCCACCCCCCTGCCCCCTACCCCCCACCTCTGGCAACCACCAATCCGTACTCTATGAGCTTTTCTACACGTAAAAGAGATCATACGGTATTTGTCTTCTTCTGACTTATTTCACTTAGCATAATGCCCTTGAGTTCCATCCAACTGTTGCAAATGGCAAGATTTCATTCTTATTTATGGATGAATAATATTCCACTGTATATATACACCACAATTTCTTTATCAAAAGAATAAGATATATGAAATAAAACCTTAATATTTGAAAAATTCATTTACTTTTCTCTCCATAAAAAGAAGACACACTTATTTTAGCTATAATTCAAAATCCCATGAATAACAAATTACAAAGAAGTAACAAACTACAAAGAAGAAGGCAGTACTCAACTTCACTGTGTTGCTTTGTTCAAAGCCAAAGAAATATCTCAAACCACTATTTTTGTCCATAAACTCCAATGACAAAAAATTGGTGAAGACAACACTGTAAATCAACCATACTACAATAAAAAAAAAAAAACTGGTGAGGAGTACTAAGCATGTTTGTTGATGTTTTATTTTACAGTGACTTCTGACAATTTAGCTACCAACAGATTACCTTGAAAAGAATAGCTCTCTCTTTCTGAAAAATATTATTCTTTTAAAAAAAGAGTTATTAACTAGTTCAAGTCAATATCGGGATTAATCACAGTGAGTTTCTAAATTATGGCATCACACTTTACAGTGGAGTGGCTGCATAAACTTAGATGAAAACAGAAGGAAATCCAACATGCCTGAAAGACATGGTCTTTTAGGAATAGAACCCAAGGGCTCTTCATACACTGCAGATATTATCACCACCTTAGTCAAACAAGTAAAAGAAGTAAAGATTCTGAAGAACAGTATTTATTAGGTAAATACTATTTACTGTTTATTAGTATTTATTATTACTAGAAAAATAAACATTTTTCACTTGGTCTTTCTATATATTTACTGGTGAGCCTTTTTTTAGTATTGGGGGTTGGGAGGTTGAGAGGAGAAAACTGGAAAACTAATTTGTTTCCAAGATAGAACTATTTTATATTTTTGAAACCTCCTCTCTTTTACACACATTTCAGTCTGTCAATAAAATTTATTAAGTGCCTCCTGTGTCTGAGGCACTCAAAGCTAAAATATAACCTCTTTTCATGAGAAAAGCATTGACATTTAGCAATATCATGTCACACAGTTAATATACAGACATTTGGATACAGCTGCTGTAGGAAAGTGTGAACTACAAAAAATGGCCAAATGAGTTCAAGTGTCACAAACACAACACAGAATAAAAGACAATAAATTTATTCTATTGATCAGCAAGGTTTTAAAAATAAATTTCAGTTGTGCCTAAATTCATGTTAACCTAGGGCATGGTTTGGTAAGGCTGGAAATATCAGAGATTATTGAAAGGCAGAGCTGTTGTTTTTCTCTTACAAATTATGAGCTACCTAGAAGAACAAAGATCAACTCAGGTTTCAGAGAAATTTCACAAGATTCAGGCAGCCTTCTGCTGGACGTATCCGGTTACAGTATGTGTCATATCACGATAATCACACATCATGTAAAACGCCACTAGGAAGGACCCCACCTATTTCACTACATTTTCTGCAACTGTTTAGTAGCAACAATCACAATAACAAAGCTCTAGCTTTTCTATTTAAAAAAGTGAGAAAGGGAATTATTTCTTATTTTGTCTTTTCATTTGAGTAAAGGTTAAAATACCTTAGAAAATCTAAAAATTACTTCCCAAAATGCCCAAGGATGTCATGAAAAATTGAAGGTGACAATTTTTTTGAAAGTATAATGTTCATTTCCTGAAAAACAATAATGTTTTACCACTTATCCTATGTTTAGTAGAAGTTAAGAACTGTCATTAGAAGTTCAAAATACTTCAGGGTTTACAAATTAACTGGCAAATGAGATTTCATTCTCTTTAAGAAAACACATCACTTTACTTATTGATTACCAAAAAGCAAACAACAAACCAAAAAAATGCATATACATAATTGTGGTCAGTTTTGAATTATTTTCATACTTTGATGTGGACCATAATCTTATGAAATAATGGACCTAGCAATAGTATTTACACAATACATATTAGTTGAATTGAGAACAGTGGGTTATTTTCACTATTTATGAACATCTGATGAAATTAATTAGAAGCTGGCAGTAAAAAAACTGAAGACATAAAAACATCTATAGGTTGAGTTTTTATTGCTCTTTCTCCTTATGCAAGATCTTCTTTTTCCTATGCCACCCTTCCTTTCACTTGCTTTGTATTCCTGAGATAAGCAGGACAAAGCCTTTTCACTTTCAGTACTTTGTGAATCAGTATAAAACGCATGCTTGGAACTTGGTGGCACGGTGGTTAAGAATCCGCCTGCCAATGCAGGGGACACGGGTTTGAGCTCTGGTCAGGGAAGATTCCCACATGCCATGAAGCAACTAAGCCCATGCACCACAACTACTGAGCCTGCGCTCTAGAACCCGTGAGCCACAAATACTGAAGCCCACGCACCTAGAGCCGGTGCTCTGCAACAAGAGAAGACCACGCACCACAACGAAGAGTAGCCCCCGCTCGCCGCAACTAAAGAAAGCCCGCGCACAGCAACAAAGACCCAACGCAGCCCAAAAAAAAAGAAAGAAAGAAAGAAAGAAAAACCCCCATATGCTCACTGTATACTCATAGGCACTGTGCCTCCAACAGGGTTCTCTTTTCTACTTATACTTCCCCCATTTCCTGGTTGTCATAAGCACCGGGTATGTGTCTTCTCTGGACAGTTTCATGCTGGAAATACTCTCTTTTGGGCCATCTTAAATGTAACCCCTTAAATATCTGGATATAGGACTGTAACCTACAAGCTCATTTACAGCTCTCTCAGTGCTCCTATTATAAATCTTGGCAAGAGACATCATGATTATAATGTCACGTATAAATAATAATAAGATGAAGAATATAATTCTGATTTTCTAAACGTCATTTAGTTTATTATTTTCAGTAATAAGACGATGAAGAGATGGAGAAAGAAAGAACACATTGGGGAGGGAAACTAGCATTAATATAAGGAGGAACAGAAGAGTAGATACTGTGAGGAGGTAGAAACAGTGGGCTAAGAGAACTGAACTATGAAATAAATCATCCCCAGTTAGGTGAACTTGAAATAAATATTGAGTTGGCCAAAATGTTCATTTGGGCTTTTCTGTAACATCTTGTTACCTTGATGTAACTACAGGCAGTTTACAATAAGGGCTACCTACTTCAAGTAAACAGGTACCACACTTTTAGCAATCATGCTTTCAAAACTCCTGTAAATATATTTAAATCAAGTATTATATTGAGTTACCAGATCTAGAACATTTAACGTAAACTTTGATTACACCTCCATCCCTACCAACCTGCTCTGACCATAGAATAGGCCTTTCTCAAATAGCTGACGTCTAAAAGCTACTATAGAACAACAGAAGTCTGTTTTCAAAAATAAGCGTTTCAATGATCGGTACTATAGGAGAGAAGTGAGACTGAGGTTTATACTTCCTGGACTAGGCAGTATTGGGCAGGAGAATCTAGAAGAGAAATTCTAAGTATAAGAAAGTATGCTGTGAATAAGAGAAATAAAAGAGAAAAGGCTGAAGGTCATGTCTTCAGTGGTTTGTGGTGGTGGTGGAACTGAAGAAAAATAGTTCAAAAGGCCCACAGCAATTCTGCTGTAATGAATAGCTTATTGGGAAACAAGTGAATTAACAATCATGCTAACTCAGTGAAACAGGCTATGTTTAGCGTATAGCCTACAAACACTCTTACTCTACTGTCCTCTGGTTAATGAAAGGTGACATTCCAGAGAATTTTAAGGATACTACCCTATACCTCATTTATTCATGTGAGCATGAACTTCCAGACTTTTAAAATGCCTCATATTTCTAGCTTGAATCACTGATTGAAGAAAAGTTCTAATTCTTCAAGGGGACAGACCGGAAAAGTACAAACTTGTTTCTTTAATTGTCTCCTTTAAACAACTGGTGATTTTTCATTTCATACAGTATTTCCAAATTTGGAAGGACAATTTAAAATTTACTGAAGTCAAGAATAAGTGCTGCTTTAAGATCAAAAGGTAACCTAATACAGAGAGCAAGTATCTGTTCAGAGTTTAAACCCAAAGTGTGACCTACTTTTAAGACTTTATAGCCTAGAGGAGAAAGTCTTTAGATCTAAATGTCAGCATGTTCTTTTAAAATTATTATCGTGATTATTTTTAACTCCATCATTCTCTCAATGAAAAAAACCACACAATATCGTCTATTTATCAAAGACTAGTGAATACCACATCAGAAAGGCTAAGACATAGCTATAGAAGAATTATCATGGAAAAACAAAATGTATCCACACTGACAGCTACTATGAGGAATGTTCGCTCGCATATTCTAAATAGCATTAAAGCATTTAACCTGCTATTAATGCAGGTTTTTTAGTGTTAGATAAATGGAATAGATATTTAAGACGTTTTTAGGATATTTTCCCCTAATAAATGAAGACAAATCAGTAAAAAAAAATCCTTGTTTTTTAAGGGTATGCCATTATAATCGTAACTCTCTATAAGTATTCTAAAAGAAAAACATTCAAATATAGATTTCAGAGACATGATAGAATCAATATCGCATACAAATGTCCATAGAGACCACTGTATCAAAGAAAACTGTGATACAGTGGTTGAAAGCAGTGCCTTTGGAACCAGACAGACCTGAGTTTCTAGGCTTTAACATTTCTAGTTATATATAAAACTGGCAAACTACTAAACTTTTTAAGTCGTAGTTTTCTCATGTGTAAAATGGGAAAATAATAGCAATCTCAGTAAGTTGTGGTGAGAATTAAATGAAATAATAACTGTGAAGGGCTCAAACACACTTCTGGTACCCAGAAAATGATCAACAAAAAATAGCTATTATTTTTGCTTTGATATGACACAGGTAATTGGAAAGTAGATAAATATTGAGAGATAGTTGCAATATAAATATTGAGAAATAGTTGCAATATTATTAATTCTCAGAATATACTAACCAGAGGTCGAGTGTATTTCAAATCAAAGGAGAAAACCACTTCATCATCACAATCACCATCGAAGAGTGACGCAGAACCCAAGCCTAAAGACAGTAACTGCCCTCAAGAAGCTTATAATCCAAAACAGATGACACTGGTGCCAACTAACATGTAAAAGGCCAGAGCCACTGACAGAGAACTGCACAACAAACTCAGACCAGAAAGAGATTAAAAGCCAAGAAAGTGAAGGATTTAAGACTTACAACAACATTCAAGCAGAAAGAAGGTTCATAGATAAGAGTTCCTAGATCTGCAAATGAGGCAGGAAAAGTATTTTGAGAGTAGTTTTTTAACTTCCTCCTGTCTCACTAGCAGCCTCAGTAAGCACCCTGGCTTTCCTTTAATATACTGCTAACTGACCACAATAAAACTCCGAGGAAAGTTTTGACAAGTCCTCAGAGGTGGGTAATGATGTCCATATCCTCTGGAAAAGAATCATGGTCATATTTTAAGGATTAAAATTGCACTGCTAAGTCTTAATCATGATCAGAAAGTGTAAAGTTGTAGGGAAGTTTTTCAGGTTTTTTTCCATCATCTTGGTATGATAACTGTTTAAGGAAAACTTAACTCCAATAGGCAATGGGGGAAAGAATTTCAAAGGATTGACACAATGATGCTGTTGTTCATTATTCAAATGAATACTCTCTCTGGGGTTGTTTGTATGTTCTCCATTTCTTCCAAATGTTCTAACTCACCCCTCCCTTGGGCAGCCAGTGAATAGCTTAATTTTGTTCATCTGGCTTATAAAACTCCATTAATTTAAATTGGATACATTTTTTTCTTTTAAGTGCTATGTATATTAAATTATCCTAGAAATATTTAAAGATAATTAATTGAAGCTAATATTTTAGTCTTGCTCTTGAAAACAACCATTCATTTCCTTCTAAAGTTGGGATGTCAGTTATCACTTTCCCTTGGAAGCAAATCAGCTAAATAGATTCCAATAACTGTCAAGAACCAAGTTGCTTCTGTAACATACCGACGGACAAAATCTGTTCTCAGATCTCATCAACAGTGTGAACTTTCTTCTGTTAAGACACACACTAGAGAGGCTCACCAAGAGGAAAAGGTACTACAAACACAAATGGGTTTAAGAACTTGACACGTTAAATTCATTCAGAAAAGCAAATATAAATAAATTCTGAGCTGATCTAAGAATCAAAATAACAACAATAACTAAATAGAGAGCTTACTACCTGCCAGGCACTACTCTAAACATACACACATATACGCATTACACACACATACACATATATTTACACACACACACACACACATACACACACACAGTCATTTAGTCCCCCTAACAAGCCCAGAAGTAGGTGCTGTTATTGTCTCATAACTGGAGAAACTGTTACTCAGGTAAGTGACAGAGCCTGGATTTGAATCCAGGCATACCTCCAAAGCCTACTCTGTTAACCACTACATAATAATGACTCTCAAACTCAACTTACTAGCTCAATATAATACATATAAAAGCATATTAAACCTTGAAGAGCTGAAAAATATACATGCCTTAAAACAACTCTTGCAACATAAACTCATTTTAGTGTCCTAAAAGAATAAGAAAGATGGAGACAGTTTAAAGTTCCAGATAGCTCTCTAAATCACAGGAGAAAGTTATTAAATCCATTAAAATCATATGCTAAAGGGCTCTATCTTGCTCCTGATATTTTGATGAACAGATCTGTACATTATCAGTTAGAGTTCTCAATGGTAGCAGAAGATGAATTTACTGAAAGAATACAAAGCGCATCCTAAAATTGCTGGGGAGGCTACAGAACCAGGCTCAGAAAATGTGTGGGAACTAGCAGGCATTGCACAGCCAGGGTCCCAACCAGATTCAGGACCCAGAACAAGCCTAGAGGACACCATTACCACTTCAGAATGTTGCATGTGACACCATCAGGGTCACTGCTACCCCTAAAATGGTTGCCACTACTTCCACTCCCACACAAGAATGAATTCTTCCCTCTCATTAGCTCCTGAATCAAAGGCCATAGTGTGAGAATTTGATTGGCCAAGCCTACTTTGAATACCTGCATTCTATTAACACAAAGAAGGCTGGGAAAGTGAGCATTTGGCATTCTGGGGTTTTGGAGTGGAGGCTGTACTCTACTTCCCACTAAGACTCATGTCTTAGTGGGACTTCCCACAATTCATTTAATGGCATCAGGAGACATGATTATCCATCCTCCAGATGGTCACCCTCTAAAGATAAGTCATTTATATGCACATATGCTAGCGCTATCTATCTATCTATCTATCTATTTATGGCTGCGTTGGGTCTTTGTTGCTGCATGTGGGCTTTCTCTAGTTGCCATGAGCGAGGGCTACCCTTCGTTGTGGTGCGCGGGCTTCTTATGGCAGTGGCTTCTCTTGTTGCAGAGCACAGGCTCTAGGTGCAGGGGTTTCGGTAGTTGTGGCTCACGGGCCCTAGAGCGCAGGCTCAGTAGTTGTGGTGCACAGGCTGAGTTGCTCTGCGGCATGCACATATGCTTCTTGAACACATTCTTTTTCTCTTTTTAATTAATTAATTTATTTTTGCTGTGTTGGGGCTTCGTTGTTGCACGTGGGCTTTCTCTAGTTGCGGCGAGCGGGGGCTACTTTTCCTTGCGGTGCGTGGGCTTCTCATTGCAGTGGCTTCTCTTGTTGCAGAGCACAAGCTCTAGGCGTGTGGGCTTCAGTAGCTGTGACTCGCGGGATCTAGAGCGCAGGCTCAGTAGTTGTGGTGCCCGGGCTTAGCTGCTCCGCAGCATGCGGGATCTTCCCCGCATAGGGCTTGAACCCGTGTCCCCTTCATTAGCAGGAGGATTCTTAACCACTGCGCCACCAGGGAAGCTCTTGAACACATTCTTTTCTAGGCTTTAACTAATCCTCAGGGATGCTGAAGACCAAAAATTTACCTCTCCATTTATTAAAAAGAACTTCCTGCTGCCCTAAAATTATCTCTTTCAAATTTTTAAAAATCCATTAACTTTAGCACTTTCAGGCTTAGTGTATAGGCAAGGGAAAGGGTGTATGAGTTGACTTAACCTTGCCATGTTGACACCAAGGCTGTTTCAAAATCATTTTTAAGGTTAAAATACATGTTTTAAGCTCTTTATTTCAAAATAATCCTAAACTTATAGAAAAATTACAAAAATATCACCTATACCTATATACCCTTTACCCAGCTTCTCGTAATGTTATCATCTACTATAACCATGGTAAAATTATTTAAAAAGCAGGAAATTAACTGTGCAGAACACTATTAACTAATCTATAGACCTTATTCGAATTCCACCAATTTTCCCACTACTATCTTTTTTTCCAGACTGAAACAAGGCTCCCACATTGCATTTAGTTGTTGTGTCTTCTTAGTCTCCTCCAATCTGGGATAGTTTACTTTGATAGTTGGGAAGAGTACTGGTCAGTTATTTTACAGACTATCCCTCCATTTGGATTTATCTGATGTTTCCTCATTATTAGACAGAAGTTATATATTTTTACCAAGAGTACAACAGCAGTGACACTATACCTTCTCATGCACCATATCAGGAGTTATAGTGTCAGTGTCTTGTTACAGGTGATGTGATCTTTAATCACTTGGTTAAGGTGGTGTCTACCATGTTCCTCCAATGTAAAGTCATTATTGTTCCCTGTGTAGTTAGTACCTTGTGAGGAAATACCTTGAGATTTTGTAAATATCCTGTTTCTCATCGTACTGTTGTCTACTAATTTTAGCATCCATTGTGATTCTTGCTTGCAATAATTATTACTGCAGTATTTGCCCCATGGTAATTTATTACCATGGAATTAATTGGAATTCTACTGTAAGAAATTATGTATGCATGTGTTGGTACGTGTGTGTATATATATTCCTGGATGTTTACTTTATTCTATGGATTACAGTTCGTAGACTTCTCTCAGATTTGAACATTAGGAGCTCCTTCAATTTGGCTCCTGTGTCCTTTTGAAATGGTCCCGTCATTTCAAATATATGTGAAATATATTTTTTCAAATATATTTTAATCAAATTATCTCAACTTCAATTAATTTCATGGAGAAAATATATTTCAGAATGCGCTCCATTAGGCTAATTTAATTCCTTTATCAATTATCTTAGCAGCACAAATAAACCATTTTCCTTTTTCAGGGTGTTTTTTTCCCCCTTTTCAATTTAATTTTACTGAAATAATTTTTACTGAGATTTTTTTTTCCATTCAATTTCTATAAAGAGAAGATTTAATTTATCTATTCTTTAAAATACACTGTATTTGATACACAGTTCTATCAAATCCAATTCTATGGAGTCAAATGTTACAGATGTAAATTTTGTGACAAATTTTTACAACTGAAGGTAGAGTTTCAAAGGTCCTTTAGCCCAACCTACTTATTTTACAGAAAAAGAGGCTGAGGCATGGAGGGGTTGAGTGATTCACTTTAAACAGCTAATTCTGAAGCAGCAGTGGCATAAGACCTAATACAGTACTCTTCCTCCACGCTACAGTGTTGTGTTCTCTCTTATGCCCTATCAAAATCGGTGCACAGGGACACTGAGAAAATATACCTCCAATAAAGTTTACTGCACCATCTCTCTCAAGGATATGCATCCAGAAGGGATTCTGAGCCAAAGGTGAGTAAGGCAGGAAGGGAGTTGGTAAGGATCATAATTAAACTTGGACCAGAGGTGCTAAAGCAAGTGGTAATACAGGTACAGAGGCATAGGTCAAGGCACAGTAACTCAATCAGCAGAAACAAATTAGGCTAGATCACGGAGGAAAGAATCAGACCTCAGTCGGGTTTTGGAAACAGAAATCCAGCCCCAGGCCAAAAGTTAGGGCATTTTTCAAAATATAGGAAAAGAGAGTAATGGACGTGGATATTAGTAAATTACCCCTAAGAATTAGCAAGTTCATTCATTTATTCAACTGAGTTGGATACGGACTTCAGGATTTTGTGACTTGACACATCCCAAACCAAACCCCTTATAGCCTTCCCTTCTCTCTCCATTTCCTCAGGCGAACCTCCCTGCCCTGATGGGTGGCATGGGTCTTCAGTTACTCTAGTCAGTCACTCAGCCTTCACTCCTCATCCACAAACATTTAAAGTCATATCTGTCCTACACATCCTAAATACCTTTCTGATTCACTTCTCTCAACCGGTCTCCATTCCCACTCCACAAACTTGGCTGAGTTCCTCATTATCGCTCATTCGGGACTGGACTCACCTGAGACCTCTTAACTGACCCCCTTGCCTTAACTGTCTCTTGCCTTAATTTCCTCCGATTTATCTTCCATAGAGACAATAAAGAGATTCTTCAAAAACTTAAGTCTGATCGTACATTTCTCTTGCTTACAGCCATTTACTGAAAGAGAAAAAATAGGCCTCCCTCTCAACATCACCCCACTCCAGTGCCACCAAGAGGGGCATGGCAAGCTACTGTGTGGGGTAAGGCTAGAGATTCTCTTTAAACAGCATATTCAATCTATCCACTGTTTCTGTAACAGAGAGTACAGAAAGTTTAGCAAATATTCTTAGCTAACTGAAAAACACAGAATATGTATTGGTTTTCAAAATATTAAAAAAATACTCTCCTATAAAACAGAAGTATTTGGTCCAAGTGTATCTTTGTAAATGGGGAAACCCCATACAAACACACAATTGCTAGCAAAATCTCTCTCTCTCTCTCTCACACACACACACACACACACACACACACACACACACACCTGTATCAGTTTCAGATTTATACAGGAGGGTCACCTTCTCTAAGAATGTGGATTTAGGAATACAGAAGAGTATTTTTTGGCTTATATCTTATTAAACAAAAGCATGCTTAATTTATCAATATAAAAATAACTACCATGTATTTTTCTATAATTTTAAACTAGTATTTTAGTGAAATGTCTAAAATATCTTTCCCTCTTTGAGATACACATTTTATGTGTGGGAAAACATTCAAGCCTCGTGCAAGTATCTTTAGTACCTCCATATGTTTTAACTCAGAGCACTTGGAAAGTTTGCTCTGCTACTAAATGGTTTATAGGCAAATCTTCCTCGGTTTAAAAATAAAACAGCAAAATGTCATCTGGCTACTAGATCTAGTCAATGACAAAGAATTCCATTTTAGCTATGGCCATTTAAACTTAGCAAAATGTTTTAACTTTATACCATGTCTATAATCTTGATTCACTATCTCAGTAATTAAAGCATAAATATAGTACAGAATGAATTATTTCCTTCAATGAATGACGAGTGATCACTTAATGGGCACAGAGTGTTTTTACAGGGTGATGAAAAAGTTTTGAAACTAGAGAGAGCTGGTGATCGCACAACACTGTGAAACCACTAAATACCACTGAACTGTACACTTTAAAATAGTTAATTGTATGTTATGTGAATTTTACCTCAATTTAAAAAGTATTTATAATTTTAAAATAAATCCATTTTTAACTAAGTAAACAATAAGGTGCTGTATAGACAAGGAAAGAATTATGAGAGTAGCGTGCAAACAGATGAAGTTAGGGAAACAGACTTAACTAGAGAAACTAGACTGGATTAGTATGGATGGGATTTCTGGGGGTGAACTACAGGAATCTGAGAGGTAGAGCCTTGCAAACTAATTCTGGCAGCCTTTCGAGACACCAGCAACTGAGTACGTTCCAACCACAGGTGATTTCTGGTGGCATGCCAGATGTCTTCAGGGGCTTAGGCAAAAATGCCAAGGCAGGGAAAGCATCTTTTGCATCCATGTGCCTCCTGATCTAGATCTCTACAGCTCCCCTTCCTCTCCCTCACCATTCAAGTGCCTACTGTGTTTATTATGACCTCTGGTCACTCAATGCCCCAAACCATTTCTTCTTCAGTCAAAGCTTCTGGTTTTTTTGTTTGATTGTTTGTTTGTTTTTGCGGTACGCGGGCCTCTCACTGTTGTGGCCTCTCCCGTTGCGGAGCACAGGCTCCAGACGCGCAGGCTCAGCAGCCATGGCTCACAGGCCCAGCCGCTCCGTGGCATGTGGGATCTTCCTAGACCAGGGCACGAACCCATGTCCCCTGCATTGGCAGGCAGATTCTCAACCACTGAGCCACCAGGGAAGCCCAAAGCTTCTGTTTTTTAAGTGCAGGCTTTAATTATGTTTCTAAAGGATATTAGCCTTGCCTACCTCACCTGTGAAGATCAAATTATACTGGGGACATGATTTAGAAGTGTTTTGCAAACTCTGGATTCTAACTCATTAGTGGGTCATAAAATCAATTTAATAGATTATGATCAGTACTTTTAAAAAATGAAATCAAATGGAATGAAAAAACATTAGAGTGCACTGTACATTGCAAGATTAGGAACTGTTATGGTAAACTATTTGTGTGTGTGTGTGTATGTCAGTCTGTGCAAAGATATGTATGTAGTGGGTCACAATGTAAAATGTAATTTACTGTGGATAAAAAGTACACAGCTTTACAAGACAAGTAAGTCCTTTCTCTATTATATTTTCCGATTGAGAGAGAATAAAAACTATTATTCAGAATAAAACAGGGTTACCACATGATGTACACAGCAACTGGCTTCCTGACCACCTGTCCCATGAGCATCTGTGTTTTCTACCCAGGGTAAAATGTTTACAGCAAAAAGCTAAATTCTTTATCGGACAGTTTGAAGTGAGAATAATTCTTTATAAACGAACTGTAAATAAATTTGAGCAATAACTTTAAAAATACTTCTGAATTAAGATTTGATCCTTGCATTACTTTGTACGATAGAGCTGAAAGCCACAAAAACTCTGATATGGAACAAAACTGGTAAATATTTAAAATATTCTGAATTGCTGAGGTTTAACAGAATCTTGCAATGCTCTTTAATTTGGGTCTCACATTATAAAAATTAAAGTTTCTGAGAAGTTTTAAGAAATGTGGTATGGCTTGGGTAATTAATAGAAGAAAGAAGACAGAAAAAACAAAATAAAACAAAACAGGAAGAATCACTGTAGCACCAAGAGTTTTGGAGCTCAAATCATCACTGGTTACATCACTTCTCCAGTTGCAATGAATCAAAGAGTAAGTTAAAAGAGAATGCATGTAGACCAGAGAACTGTTTTGCATTTTTGGCTCAGACACTATTTTCTGTATATAAAAGCACTACTAGTGGCTCTATTGAGTGAACATTTAACATTTACTATCTTGTTTATAATGGATAAAACAGTAATGTTTGGCCTCGTCAGCTTACAAAATAAATCAGAGCTGTCCTGTAGCTGAGAAACATGGCTCAGGGAATCTCTCTCCTAGAGAGAGGCATCCCTTATATAGGCTTTCTAGAGTATAGTCACCCTACAGAGAGTCTGACCATTTTAGACGACATAACAGCCCTATCTAGACAACTGCAAAGGGCTCTGCTTGTGCTATAGAAAACACTAAAAATCTTCTGTTTTTTTCTTTTAAAAATTAGGGAGCATTTACTCCATATTGCCAATTGATATAAAATAAAATAAAAAATATAAAATAATAAAAAATATATAAAATAATTAATAATAAAATTAGCTGTTAAAAAGTAACTAAAATAACACAAAATCAAGGCAGGTTTTCATGAAATCCAAATTCTCAACCTCAAATAGCCTACTTATTAGAAAATCAGGCACCATGAAAGGAAATGACCAAATGTGTTTTCTGGAATCATTTTCCAAATCATCTATATTACACCAGTGTACAGCTATTTAAAAAGGCATCATGTAAAATACTGTGAAAAAATTACCTTTACATTACATTTTACCCATTTGTCAATTCTAGTTTCAAAAAATCTTCAGAAACTTAACATCACCTCCACCACTACCACCCTCATCCAAGAAATGACCTGGATGTCTGCACCAGCCAGCCCCCAACCAGTCTCCTTGCCTCCACCTTTCTCCCGCTGTAGTTATTCTCTGTGCAGAGAATAACTACATGCAGAGTGATTCCTTAAAAAATATAATTTAGATGATGTCATTCTTCTCCTAAAATCTGTCTAATGGCTTCTCATTACCCTCAGAAGAGTGTTCAAACTCCTTAACACAGCCTCCAAGGCCCTATTTGATCTGATATCCTCTCAGCCCAACCTTTCCCCACTTCTCATTCACTCTTCCCTAGAAAGGAAGGCAGTTTATTAAGCTGACTCGAATGTGGGAAGAATTCACTGAGAGTGCTTGGCTCAGCTCTCTCCTTTTCCTTCCTGGGTGCAAGCTGCCCTAGGTGGGTAATTATCCTCTGCATCTCTATGCCCTCAGTCTTCCTGGGGCCAGCCTGGCTGGGCAAATCTATCCAATTCAGGAGTTAGTCAGCAGGGACTTTTGGCTTTCATCCTCCTCTACCATCTGTAACAAAGGTGGATTCTGGCCTTCACCTGTCATGCTGTAGTGATCAGTCTTATTTATTAATTTGTTTAGAACCCATGTGGGAGAAGGGAATGTTAATTATTAGGGCTATCAAAAACCCCTACATACTGAAACAAACACATACGCAAGGCGCACACACCTTATACGTGAGTAGAGAAAAGAATCTCAAAATGTTCATCTCTGACTAGTATAGTTACAGGTGACTTATTTTCTTCTTATGCTTTTCTACTTCAGATTAATATTTTTATAAATAAATATGGATTACTTTTTTAAATCAGAAAAAAACTAACCAAAATAAACTTTCTTTGGGGGCAATTAAAGAAGTTCCTGGGACCAAGTTTTCAGAGGAAATTATGAGCTATGTTTTAGATACATGTCTAACAAAATTAACAGAGTTACAAAATGACTGTCTCCAATCATGATTACAAAAATGCAGATAAAATTGTCTTATCTTTTTTACAGACATTTCATAATTACTTCCACTTTACTATTTTGGCTACCTACAAGTTACCAAGTAGTGACAAAAATTACATCACTCTCGAATCTACATAGCCCCTCTGGTCTATTTATTCAATATAATGAAAATATAAGATTATACTAACTGCTTAGTTATGATGTGTATACATTTGACTCAGTAACAACAGTGTTATATTTTAAACTGGAGGGTTTTGGTTCATGACTGATTTCCTTTTTTTTTCTAAATATCAACACACACCCATAAATATTCATGTAAGTTTTCTTCTATCACATTCAGGGGAAGATTCTTCTGTTTTTACTCACAAGTTAAAATGCTTTAAAAATACTTGCAAATCTTTGTAAGTAAATTCTATGTTAACTCAATTATAATTTTCCTTCAGGCTTCCCTGAGCAACTTTGATCAGTAACTAAACCTAAGAATTTTTTCGCACATTATTTTCATCAGTTACATTTTTTCCTTCTACATGTTAATGTCTATGCATTGAGATAGTGCATAAGTTTTGCCTTTTTCAGGATACTGCACAAGGTCTATATTTCAAAATTAGAGTATGAAAGCAAGGATCTTTTGGATACAATTTAAATACCGAGGGTACAGAAAATTAAACCGTTGAAAGTTAATTCAACAAATACCTATACATGCTTTGCATCCCAGTGAATCCACAGGCAAGGAAGAAAAAAACCCTTTCCTGCAAAGAGCACATGACAGTGACACACAAACTTTTTTGTCCTTAGTCAACTTCGGCAGGATGAAAGTTTACCTACTTCATCTACTCCCATTTCCAGTGGCAAGAGAACACAGGGTTTAAAGTTCTACTGTAGATACAGTTTTGAAAAGATTATAATCCATTTTAACAATAAGAGTAAGGATCATTTACTTTTTAAACAGCTTTATCAAAGCATAACTTAATACCATAAAATTCACCCATTTTAAGTGTGCAATTCAATAATTTTTAGTAAATTTACAGTTGTGCAACCATCAACACAATCTAGTTTTAGAATATCTCCATCAGGATCATTCATTTTTGAACCATAAAGCAGTGCAACACAGCAATTAGGAGTAAAGGTTCTAGTGCAGACTGCCTGGCTCCACAATTTACTAGCTGCATGACCTTGACAAGTTGTTAAACCTTTCTCTGTGGTGCTTTAGTTTTCTCATCTAAAATATTTGGTTAATGGTAGTACTTACCTCACAATATTGTCCTCAGGGTCAAATGAATTAACATATATATAAAGCACTTAAAACAGCAGCTGGCACAAAGTAAGTGTTCAATAAATATTAGCTATTATTAGTATCATACACTTTAAAATCTATTTATTAGAAAACAAAAGGCTAAAAATACTATTGATGCAAATAAGCATCGTTCCATATTGAAGGCTAAATCAAACCTATAACAACACATTCATGTGATAACAATGAAGCTCGATTAACAGTAATTTAAAATTTGAAAACAAGAGTAACAGCGACCGAAAATGAAATTAATCTAAGATAAAACCTATGTTTCTCTGATAGCATCCATTCACCCATTTATTCAACAAACATTAACTGGGAGCACATACTCTATACCATGTTCTTAGGCACGGGGAAATAGCAAATAAGACGAAAAGTCCCTGACCCTATGAAGCTTAGGGGGAGACAAAATGAATGAGAAGGCAAATGAAAAATGAAACAAAGTAATTACACAGTGTTAAGTGCTATAATGACAATAAAACAAAGTAATGGGACAGAGAAACAGGAGCAGGAAAAAGCCAGTAGAGTAGTACTACTCTAGTCAGTAGTCTAGTCTGGCTCTAGAACCAGTCTTCTAAATCTATATTCTCAGCTACTACATTGCTTGATGGCTCTTTGAGATGACATTTCACTGGAGGCCAGAATGAGAGGTTAGCAGCCACACTCAGACCAATAACCATGGCAAAGGCCTATAGGCAGCAAGGATGACAAGTACAAAGGCAACAAGGTGGACAAGACCTAACAATACTTGAAGAACAGAAAGAGGCCAGCTAGCTTGGAGTTTCCTGAGCATGAAGGAGAATGGTAGAAGATGAGGTTGAAGAAATAGGTAGACACTAGAATCTTGCTTTATTTCACTATTTGAATTACCCATTCCCTATTCAACAGCGTGAGGCAATGTTAGGTCAATAACTGGACATTTCTGCAGCCTGGGGAAATTCACCATCACCATGGGTTAAACTATGGCAACTATGTTATTAAAAAGATGAGATTTTTAAGTGGAAGATTAATTTTTTTTAAACATTTGACCTAATTCTGTTATTTGAATGTCTTCAGGATTTACACTCCTAGATACATAATCTTCTAGTCCATAAATACACCATCACGACTGTGCAACAGCATCATGGAGAGAATGGTATCTGATTTGCCTTCTTCACTGGGTGAGATCTCCTCCAGTAGTGGGGGGCTTGCAGGAGAGACAGACAGGGAAGAGTGGTCAGTATAGAGACAGGCATGCAAAGTAGTAAAGTAGAGGATGATGAGGAGAGAACAGAGTATAACCTAATCCAATTTTAGAAAGAAGTTTTTCTATTTATGGAGAAAGTTGCAGGAGATACTCAAAGACAGGTTAAACACAAACTGAAAGGCTGTAGGTGTCAGTCTGCAGAAATGTGAACTATCCTCAATATGTCGTAAGCACTGAAGCAGTGATTATTGTATTGAACATGATTTAAACTGGGGCTGAGCAAAACAGAGAGGATGGACAGAGAAGGGAAAGGATAACCAACAACAGAGGTGAGAGGTGATGAAAGTTGAAAGTAGAGTGAAGGCAAAAGAGATGAAACTGAGGGGGCAGATGTGAGGGACACTAAAACATAGAATTTATAGGAGATAGAGAATATTCTGAAGTTCTAAACGGAAATATAAATTAAGAAAACTAGCAAAGTCAAAAGGAAGAGTGAGTTCTAAAGGAGATGAGGAGTTGTGTCCTGGTATTTTGAGCTTAACATCCTGGCGGGGTTCTTTCACAGGCAAGTGAATGCGCCTCCGGGGTGTAGAGGAACGTGTAGGATGGAATTAAGAGCCACAGATTCAGTCAGCAGTCACTGCAAGTAATGATAACTGAACTTAAAATAGTTCATCTGCTTGACAGGAGACGAGGAAAGATGATGTCCTTTTACTCTAGTATGGAGACGGTGGGAAACACAGCCAGCGAAGGAGGCTGAGAATAATAAGGACAAGAAGGTAGTGATTGTCACACGTGTCAAGATTGCCTCATTACCTGCAGTTCAGAGGGCAAGAGGGAAGTTGGCAGGAGAAAAGGTTGTTTCAAAGAGTGATACTGTCAATAAGGAGAACAGAGACTGTAAAAAGACAGCTGAATTTGGTGCTTAGAAAGCCTTTTTTAAAAAATCCTTAAAAACACTAAAAGAGATTGTACCATGTTTCCTGAAAAATCCTCAAAATACCAATTTTCCAGCTCCTTCAGGGCCTTTGAAAGCAAACTGGATGGGGTCTCTGTTTTGTTCACTGTGGTATCCCCAGAACCTAGAATAGTACTTGGACGAGAAAAGGTGCTCAGTCACTTTTGTGGAGTGAACGATGTGATCTCTCTACTTTCCCTCCACGTATCAGCCCCTCCTGTTCTTCATTTCCTTCCATATTGGGCTAGGAGTCCATGATCTCACACATCTTGACCAACTGTTTTATCAACATCCTAAATTAGATGGCCTCAACATCCTTCTATTACATGTTTCCTATTTCTCTCTCTCTCTGTGAGTTTAGGATCTTCTCTATAACCCCTGTGTCCTGACATTTCATGACGTATGGCTTGATGTCTTTTTCATTCACTGTGCTAAGCACTTGATTAGCAATTCCTACCTGGAAAAAACATCTTTTCAGTTCTGAGACTTCTGGGGGTAATGTGGTGGGGGGGGGGGGAGAAGGGCAGTAGTAATTATTTCTTACCTAATTGTATCCTCTCTCCTCTACATTTTCTCTTTCTAAAACTTTCTGGTCAAATATTGGGCCCTGAATTGACCCTTAAGTCCATCTTTTCTTTCTCACTGTGCTTTATGCTATTTTCCAGGAGATTTCCTTGACTATTTCTTTCAATACTCCCATGGATTTTCCCCCAAGTATTTATTTTCCAAGAGCTCTTTCTTTAACTCTAAGTGTTCAAAAAATTTTTGTAGTATTCTGCTTTAGTTTAGTGTCTGCAATATTCTCTTCCCTCTCTGAGAATATTAAATATAGAATTTTTGTCTTGAAATATTCTTCTGTTTCCTACATTGTCTCTCTCTCTCCCCTCTGAGATTGCTTTAGTCTCTGTACTTCTTGTTAGAGGATTTCTTCAAATATCTGGTGATCCTTGTCTGTTCATTAATATATAAGAGTAAGGTACTAAAAGGTGATTAGAAACACTATGTCAGGGGTCAAAATCTTCTTCTGTAAAGGGCCAGAGAGTAAAATATTTTAGGCTTTGAGGGCCATACAGTCTGTTGTAACTACTCAACTCTGCTACTGTAGTGCAAAAGCAGTTATAGATAATACAAAAATGAATGAGCAAGGGTGTTCTAATTAAACTTCATCACGGACACTTAAATTTGAATTTCACATCATTTTCGTGTATCATGAAACATTTTTTCTTATTTTGATTTTTTTTATAAACCACTGTGGTAGGCAGAGTAATGCCCCCTCAAAGATTTCTAACCTCCTAATCCCTGGAACCTATGAATATGTTACCTTACCTGGCAAAGGGGAATTAAGATTTCAAACTGAATTAACATTGATAATCACCTGATCTTAAAATAGGGCAATTATTCGAGTAGACACAATGTAAGCACAAGGGTCTTTAAAAGTGGAAGGCGGAAGCGGAAGAGAAGGTCATGGTTTTGCAAAGTGAAAAGGACTCAACTCACTGTTGCTGGCCTTGAAGATGGAGGAAGGGGGCTATGGAGCCAAGGAACGTGGGCAGCTTCTAGAAAATGGAAAGGGCAAGGAAATGGATTCTCCCCTGAAGCCTCCAAAGGAGAAAACAGTCCTGCCAACACCCTGATATTTAGTTCAATGAGACTTTTAAGCTACATGAGTATAAGAAGCCTGTGTTGTTTTAGCCACTAAGTTTTTGGCAAATTTGTTACAGCAACCACAGGAAAACAATAGAATCACTTAAAAATGTAAAAACCATTCTTAGCTTGCAGGTCATACAAAAACAGGTGGTGGGCTAGATTTGGCACATGGGCCATAGTTTGCTGACGCCCTGTGTAAACGCTTGCACCAGACTGCCTAGGACTGGATCCCAGTTCTGCCACTTACTAACTGTAATTTTGGGCAGGCAACACAACTTCTTTTTGTCTTGGTTTCCTCACCTGTAAAATAATGATAGTAACTACTTCTATCATAGAATTGTTGTAAGGATTAAATAAAATATTACATGTAAGGTACTTAAAATACTTTAAGTCAATTACCCAGTTTCTAGCTTCCAAAAGTGTATTGACTTCTCTATTCTGCTGTCATCTCCTCTCTAATTCTCTTTGTCTGTATGGATTTATGCTTTAAAAATGCCTTTTCTGTCATTTTAGTGGTGTTTCAGGAGGGAACAGAACTGAATGAATGTGTTTAACTTACCATATTTAACTGGAAGTCTTAAATTCAATTATTTTTCCTGCCCTCAAAAAACAAGGATAACAGGGACTTCCCTGGCAGTCCAGGGGTTAAGACTCCATGCTTCCAATGCAGGGGGCATGGGTTTAATCCCTGGTCAGGGAACTAAGATCCCACGTGTGTGGCCAAAACAAACAAGAAAAGACAAGGATAACAATCATCTACATTTAAAAGAAAAAGTTTTAACCTGATTTTTTCGAAACCAGTATATTCCCATTTTTACAAATGTTGCTTCCAAAAATATGTGACATTTTACAAGAGCATTATAAATAAAACTTTAAAGCTTTCATTAAAATAACTGACAAATTAGAACTTAACTTCAGGGCCTGCAAGTAATTTCACACAGTTTTGATGGTTTATTTGTGTTTTGAATCGATGACATATTTTTTTGAAAAATGAGCTTTGAAAAATACACATGTTAAAAACTCTATAGAATAAAAGTTGTATGCATATGTTTTCTCTTGAATGTTTATTTAAAACATAATTATAATTCATATCTACTGAGGCACACTAACCAATGGATATATAAAGATCTTCTTTATTGACGATGGTTGTATTTCCATACGTTGAATGACTGGCTCTAGCAGGGATCTACATTCTTATCTTCCTAAGTCATACTTTTAGCCTCCAAAGCATCTGTCACACTCAAATTCATGACACTTTCACAGCCATAATTAAATAGCATCCTGAGATCTAACTTCAACATTCTATAAAAACTGTATATCGCCTAGGAGCTAAAAAGAAAAGAGGAAGAAGACCAACAGTTATTAAAACCTGCTATGTGGGCTTCCCTGGTGGCGCAGTGGTTGAGAGTCCGCCTGCCGATGCAGGGGACGCGGGTTTGTGCCCCGGTCCGGGAGGATCCCACATGCCACGGAGCGGCTGGGCCCGTAAGCCATGGCCGCTGAGCCTGCGCGTCTGGAGCCTGTGCTCCGCAACGGGAGAGGTCACAACAGTGAGAGGCCCACGTACCGCAAAAAAAAAAAAAAAAAAAAAAACCTGCTATGTGCCAGTCCTGTTCTGGGTGCTTTAAATATATTACCAAATATAATCCTCAAAATAACCAGACAAGGTGGGGATCATGCCCTCATTTCATGAATAAGGAAAATGAGTGTGTAGAGAGCTTAGGAAACTCAGGACTGATGGAATGAAAGCCCCAAGTAATGTACAATGTAATTGTACGTCTCAGGTGTCATTTACAAAAAATGTATAGAACTATGTAGTAGACTTTTAGCTACCCATATATATTTTCTAAACTCCAAGTATTAGGCCTAATGAAAAGACAGAAATCTATATTTGAATTTTTAACATGACTCTTTATATTTTTTACAGAGACACACCATTTTTTTCCTCAAAGGAAGGTATTAGAACCATTTTATAAATCACTTGATTTTAAAAAATTGTTTAAAAATATCATTTTTTCCTCTATAATGTACTTCTCTCCCCCCAACAGTCAATATTTCACTGCTTTAACTTAAATAACTAATACTGGGTGAAAGCTGAGAATTATTGTTAAGTGTGATCGGTCTTTGCAAAAAGAAGGGAAAAGACACCTTTTGTCATTTGTCTCATTCTCGGTGAGACAGTAGGTTCTCAAAACTACCACCAGGTGAAGTGTTCCTGATCTAGGTAGATAGCTAGATATATGGACAGACATAGAGCTATGGAGAAAAGTACAGAAAGACACATACCAGGTAATTTACAAGCATCATGAGTTAGAGATAGGATAAGAAGAGTAGAGGCAATTAATAAAATAGTAATAATTTTTTTAAAGTGCGTATTTCATGTTTGTAAAATTATGATTCCATTTAAATAAAGAAATTTTGAAAAAGCCAATTAGAACTATATCTATTATTACAAGGCTGTCCATGTTACAGTCTCAAATAAAAAAAGCAAATTGTAAATTCTCCATTATAAAAACAAAACATTTTACTCTGTGTCTGTGCGTATATGTATATATATATGTGTGTGTGTGTGTGCGTGTGTGTATATATACACACACACACACACGCGCGCGCGCGCACACACACACACACACACACACAAATAAAGGGAAAGATGTAGAAGGCCATAAATCAACCTAATCTTAACTTGGGTTATCTGAAGGTGACTGGAGACATTTAAAGATTTGTGGAACACTGGATGCAAGCTACTACTGGTGATTTTATTTTCTGTATTCTTTCTCCTTCATACCTGTTCTCTTATTCACCAGGGGCTTATCTGCCCAGAAGCTTATCTCCTGGTGTGATTACTAGTTCTTGCCCCAGCTTTCTCTGAACCATACCAACCATTCTCTAGTATGCCTGAGAGAATGTGGGCACTGATTAACCTCTGAGCTAGAGAAATGTCTCTGCAGTGTCTCACAGGCTTGAGGCTTTCCTGGTAAGGGGTTGTAGCGTGTGCTCATGTTCCAAATCTGGGCTGGGGTTGCAGGCCAAAGGAGCAGCAGGAGGCAGTCAGGTGGAGAGTGGGTCAAGTTGCTGGTGGTACCCTATTGCCAAGTCAAACTTCAAATATTATTCCCTTCCATCACCTGGATCTAGGGAAAGCAAAACTCCATGAAGACGATGGGTCCTCATTTTCCTGCCAAAATCTTAGTCGACAAAGAGTGACTGCAGTACAAGGAAGTACAGCATGTTCTTTTAGTAAAGAGTCTAGCATACTGTAGACTCCTGATAGATATAAAGAGCACTAATGCTGCTTTGAGCAAAATATGTCCAAAGAATTCAGTAGGTGTTTTTATTTGAACAGATGTAGTCATTGGGTATTCATAAGACTATACAAGCTGGAATATTTTAAAAGCCAGAAATTATATGTGAGAGAGATATGAAAACAGTTTTCGAAAATCTATCTATGTTAACACAGATTATGTTTCTACATCATTAAGGATACATGAAAAATAACATCAGTATCTCCCTCTCTCCCTCTCTCTCTCTCATATCTCTATCTCATTATGCTTTCATATAACAAGGATAGTACTTTATGCTACTATTTTTTAATGACTTCTTAGAAATAAACTGACAATTCAATAAACAAGTAAAATATATAGTATAGTATATCAGAAGATGATCAGCCCTATGGAAGAAAATAAGAGGGACAGAGAGTGCCACTGGTGGGATGAAGGTTGCAATTGTACATAGTGTGGAGTCACGGAAGGTCTTGCTGAGAAGCGAAAATCAGAGCAAAGTACTAAAAGTGGTGAGGGGGAAAAGCCATGGGAACACCTAAGAGAAGAATGTTGGAGGCTGAAGGGTTATGCATATGCAAAGGCCCTGAGTCAGGGGGCATGCTGTTACCTCTCCAACGTCATCTGCCCATATTCTGCACCTCCCTCACTTTACTCCAACCAAGCAGTGGCCTCCTCGCTGTTGTTCACATAAGTGCTGCTGAATGGGGAATGAGGGAGCAGGAAGGCAGCGCAGACCTGTAGAAGCTCCTCTGAACTGGGCTTCCTCTCAAATTTAAGGACAGCCCAGCATCATATGACTGAGAGGGATGCTGGGCAAACAAACACTCCTCGAGCAGCAATGTCCAACAGAACCTTCTGCAATGATGAGAATGTTCTCTATCTGTGCTGTCCAATAAGTAGCTAGTTTGACCGAGGAACTGAAATTTTAATTATATTTTATTTTATTTTTTTAAACATCTTTATTGGAGTATAATTGCTTTACAATGGTGTGTTAGTTTCTGCTTTATAACAAAGTGAATCAGTTATACATATACATATGTTCCCATATCTCTTCCCTCCTGCGTCTGTCTCCCTCCCTCCCACCCGTCCTAACCCACCCCTCTAGGTGGTCACAAACCACCTAGCTGATCTCCCTGTGCTATGCGGCTACTTCCCACTAGCTAGCTATTTTATGTTTGGTAGTGTATATATGTCCATGCCACTCTCTCACTTTGTCACAGCTTACCCTTCCCCCTCCCCATATCCTCAAGTCCACGCTCTAGTAGTCTTTAGTCTTTATTTTAGTCTTTATAGTAGTCTTTATTTTAGT
The DNA here is from genome assembly GCF_963924675.1 of Phocoena phocoena. Lineage (NCBI taxonomy): Eukaryota > Metazoa > Chordata > Mammalia > Artiodactyla > Phocoenidae > Phocoena > Phocoena phocoena. Next base: position 31,095,711 of record NC_089221.1, on the reverse strand, counting down.
CTTTATAGTAGTCCATGTCTTTATTCCTATCTTGCCCCTAGATTCTCCATGACCTTCTTTTTTTTTTTTTTTCTTAGATTCCATATATATGTGTTGGCATACGGTATTTGTTTTTCTCTTTCTGACTTACTTCACTCTGTATGACAGACTCTAGGTCCATCCACCTCACTACAAATAACTCAATTTCGTTTCTTTTTATATTTTATTTTAATTATTTTAAATTGAAATAGTCAGATGTGGCTAGGGGCTACTATACTAGCCAGCATAATTCTAGAATAAAGGTAGGTCTTGAGAACACAGGAATTTATCACTGATAGACACTTTACTTCTAAGAAAAGAAATACATTTCATTTAATTTGCTGAAGTTCAATTGGTCTAATGAAAATTCTATGATTAAACATGGCAATTGTGATAGCTTTACTTAATTGTCACAAAATATGTATTATCCATTATCTGCCATGTAATTCTTTGGCTACTGTGTGGAAAAAAAACATTGTTATTAGGGTTTCTTATCTCAGCTTTAGTGTTTCCCTGCAGATGACTTACTATTGCTAAAGTAATAGTTAAAAACATTTTTTAAGCTGTTTTTTTAATCAAACTGTGTTTCCTGCTAGCAAGTTTTTTCCTCTCAATTTGATTTGCCTTCAGGTGACACACACACACATGCAGGTTTAAAACTATGAATGAAATACGATGAATAGGATGTGGTATAATTAGCTTTACATTCATGTATTATTAAATAAACAGAATCAAAGTCTGTGATTAGAAGAATGGCTTAAAAGATTTGGGGTGGGGAACTGGCATTCAAATAGCTTTGGTTTCTACAAAATGGGAAATAGGAGATATACTAATTATTTCAAGAGATGTGCAAGACCCATCTCTAAAAACTATACTGAACTTTATGAAAATATATGGTTTCTAAGAAAACGCATATATATACATAAATATATATATATATATATATATATATATACCAAACACATCACTATTAAAGCTAGATAAGAAAACTTCATGTTTTAGAATTTCTATGTTTAAATCAACAGCACCCAGAGACGATGAAAGCTAGGAACTAAAAAATTTATTGCTTTGTTAAAACTCAGTTTACAATTCAAAGGATTTTTTAAATCTCTGAGCTGTTATGAAGCATTATGGGGTTTATAGTGGAGATGAAAACAGAAATAAAAAGATCCGACAAACAGAAAATGCCAAAGATATTTCCAGCAATCTCAACATGGACTCCTTTTTCCTATCACTATTTTTTACCTTATTCCAAGAAAACTGACTTTAACTCATCTGCCTGAAAAGACAACTAGGTTTCCTGGGGCCCCTTTCAAAATGTAAGTGTTTGATAGGCAATTTTATTTGAAAGAAAATTATTTTTATAATTGTTAAAAAGAACAAGAATGTAAACTCTATGAAGGCAGAAATTTTGGATAATCTACAGTATTTGCAGTGCCCAGAATAGTGCCTGCATATAGTGTGTACTTAATATTTATTAAATTAAAACTTTGATCATCACCTTTTATTAAAATAACTGGGGCTTCCCTGGTGGCTCAGTGGTTAAGAATCTGCCTGCCAAGGCAGGGGACACAGGTTCGAGCCCTGGTCCAGGAAGATCCCACATGCTGTGGAGCAACTAAGCCCGTGCACCACAACTACTGAGCCTGTGCTCTAGAGCCTGTGAGCCACAACTGCTCAGCCCGTGTGCCACAACTACTGAAGCCTGCGCACCTAGAGCCCGTGCTCCACAACATGAGAAGCCACCGCAACGAAGAGTAGCCCCCGCTCGCCGCAACTAGAGAAAGCCTGTGAGCAGCAACAAAGACCCAATGCAGTCAAAAATAAGTAAATAAAATAAATTTTTTTTAATTATAAAAAAAATAAGATAACCAATTTGTATTATAACATTAGTGTAGATTTTCATTTTAACTTTGGTAATCTAGAATCATTCCACTTAAAAATTCTTGTTTTACCATCTATGCATACAACAAAACCCTTTTCAAAGCTTATGGTAATTCACAAAATTAGCCAAAGGCTATTCATTATCTTATTCATTATTTCTGTGGTTAAAGAATTCTATGATCCCTTCCAATTCCAAAGTTTATTTATTCTAATAACCAAAAACTGAAAAGAAAAAAAATCTGAAACCTATTCAAATGGAATGTCACAGAATGTCAAAACAAAATATTATTTAAATTACTAAAGAAATAATTGCGTAACAACTGATGGATTGTCCTTGCTATTTCATGGTTTTCTCAAATCTTTTAAAGGGTATTTTCTAGTGCTCTGCCTAGTCTTGTTTTATATTACTGTCAAATCCTTCACTTTCAAAATCAAGTATACTGAGATGTCGTATAATAAACTGCATTATGCTTTTTAAATTTTATACCAAAAGATTTAGCTTATTTTAAAAACAAAATCTAATATACATTGGAAAATACTGAGCTGGAATGTTTGCTAAAATGCTGTTTACTGCAAAAGTCCCAATGTTTTATCAACTAACACTGAAGTTTAAATTAGAGCTAAACTCAGGAAATTGACCTTCATAATATTTTAACATGATGTTTGGCTTTGTAAGGTGGTTTTCTTCTAAGAAAAGAGGACTTAAATGTCCTTAACTTACAGTCAAATTTCGGTCCCAGATCTGTATGCTTCCATTCTGGCAGGCAGCTGCTATGAGGTTTCCATCTCTACTATATGTACAAGTGGTGGGAATTACTTTTTTACCCTGCATTGTCCGTGGTTTAAACACACTTTTTTGCTTCTTTGGATTTTCAACTTCCCATGTCCTCACAGTCCTAAAAAAGAATACGGAGATCTTCATTTATAAAAAAGAAAGGATTTTAAAATACAAAAGAGTTCACAAAGACTGCTTCACCTTTTAAGCATATAAATCTAATTAATGTTTTTAAATTTTTATTTAATATTTAAATATTTTAAATAAAATGTGCATTGTAAAACATTCTACGCTTATAAATGAGATTACCCACTAAAATAAAGTGAACCATCCAAATTGTGTTGTCATGAAATCAAATATCAAGTGGCAAATTCCACTTTAAATCTGTCAGAGTTCTTAGTTCTGACCCTCTAAAGCAGCAGCTTCCAAACAATTCTGACTATACACTCTGATCAGTAAAACTGTTGAACATAATACACCCCCTACATACACACATTAATTTCTAAATTACATGTGTTAATGTACTGCTATATAACACACACCAGAAAACAAACTGAAAAAAACTGGTCACTAAGAAAGAATGATGTCCTGCTCTAGGGCCCAGGCAAATATCTCATGTCTCTGGGGGAGGCTGACTGCCTCAAGTTTCCACCAAGTAACCACTAATAGCAGTCTAGAGCTGGAGCAGAGACAGAACGAACACCTTCCGGCTCACAGCCCCAGGCAAAGGAGTACTGCCACTGAGGGAGGCTAGAATAAAATCTATATGAGAAAAAAAATACAGAAAAACCAAAGACTAGCAACTTCTTTGCAGAAACTATCCAGGCTAAACCACTACAGACCAACATCTCTAAAGTTCTGAAAGAAAAAAAAGTCAATCCAATATTCTAAAGCCAGAGAAAACATATTTAAAAAGAAGGTGAAATAGAGGCTTTTTCTGATAAATAAAAGCTGAGATAATTCATTTCCGTCAGATACGGACTACAAGAAATGTTAAAAGAAATTCTTCACCAAGAACAAATATGACACAAATGGAAATATGAATCTACACTAAGAAATGAAGAGTGCCACATATGGTAAAAATGAGGGTAATGTAAAAGACATTAAAGGTAAAACATTTAAAATGTTTAAATCTCCTTAAAAGATAAATGGCTATACAGCAAAAATAATAACATATTGTGAGGTTTGTAACATATGTTCAAGTAAAAGGTGTGACAGAAATAGCACAAAGGTTGGGAGGGAGGAATGAAAGTATACAGTTTATACTATATTTGAAATGGTAAAATATTATTTGAATAGAGACTTTGCTACATTAAAGATGTATATTACTAACTCTCAAGCAATCGCTAAGACAATTTTTATAATGAAAATATAATAATGGAGAAAAATGGAAACCAAAAATTAATCCGATCAAAAATAGGAAAAGGAGGCAGCTTCAAGATGGCAGAAGAGTAAGACGTGGAGATCACCTTCCTCTCCACAGATACAAAAGAAATACATCTACATGTGGAACAACTCCTACAGAACACCTTACTGAATGCTGGCAGAAGACCTAAGACCTCCCAAAGGCAAGAAACTCCCCCACGTACCTGGGTAGGTCAAAAGAAACAAAAATAAACAGAGACAAAAGAATAGGGACGGGACCTGCATCAGTGGGAGGGAGCCGTGAAGGAGGAAAGGTTTCCACACACTAGGAAGCCCCTTCGTGGGCAGAGACTGCGGGTGGCAGAGTGGGAAAGCTTCGGAGTCGCGGAGGAGAGCACAGCAACACGGGTGTGGAGGGCAAAACGGAGAGATTCCCGCACAGAGGATCAGGGCCGAACAGCACTCACCAGCCCGAGAGGCTTGTCTGCTCTCCCGCCGGGGCGGGCGGGGCTGGGAGCTGAGGCTCGGGCTTCGGAGGTTGGATACCACAGAGAGGACTGGGGTTGGGGGCGTAAACAGAGCCTGACGGGGGCTAGTGCGCCACTGCTAGCTGGAAGGGAGTCCGGGAAAAGGTCTGGAGCTGCCGAAGAGGCAAGAGACTTTTTCTTACCTGTTTGTTTCCTGGTGCGCTAGGAGAGGGGTTTAAGAGCGCTGCTTAAAGGAGCTCCACAGACGGGCGCGAGCGGCGGCTATCGGCGCAGACCCCAGAGACGGGCATGGGACACTAAGGGTGCTGCTGCGGCCACCAAGAAGCCTGTGTGCAAGCACAGGTCACTATCCCCACCTCCCCTCCCGGGAGCCTGTGCAGCCCGCCACTGCCAGAGTCCCGTGAGCCAGGGACAACTCCCCCGGAAGAACGCACGGTGCACCTGAGGCTGTTGCAAAGTCCAGCTGGCCTCTGCCTCCACAGGCTCGCGCCGCAACCGTACCCATCCCTGCCTCCGGCCTGAGTGAGCCAGAGCCCCCGAATCAGCCTGTCCTGTCGGGGCTGGGAACAGATGCTCTCAGGAGACCTACACGCAGAGGCAGGGCCAAATCCAAAGCTGAACCCCAGGACCTGTGCGAACAAAGAAGAGAAAGGGAAATCTCTCCCAGCAGCCTCAGGTGCAGTGGATGACATCTCCACAGTCAACTTCATGTACCCTGCATCTGTGGAATACCTGAATAGTCAAGGAATCATGCCAAATTGAGGAGGTGGACTTTGGGAGCAAAGATATATTATTTTTTCCCCTTTTTCTCTTTCTGAGTGTGTAAGCTTCTGTGTGTGATTTTGTCTGTATAGCTTTGCTTTCACCATTTGTCCTACGGTTCTGTCCGTCCATTTTTTTTTACTTAAAAAATTTTTTTCTTAATAATTATTTTTTATTTTAATAACTTTATTTTATTTTATACTCTTTCTTTCTTTCTTTCTATTTTTTCTCCCTTTTATTCTGAGCCGTGTAGATGAAAGGCTCTTGGAGCTCCAGCCAGGAGTCAGTGCTGTGCCTCTGAGGTGGCAGAGCCAACTACAGGACACTGGTCCACGAGAGACCTCCCAGCTCCACGTAATATCAAATGGTGAAAATCTCCCAGAGATCTCCATCTCAACGCCAATACCCAGCTTCAATCACCAACCAGCAAGCTACAGTGCTGGACACCCTATGCCAAACAACTAGCAACCAGGAACACAGCCCCATCCAATAGCAGAGAGACTGCCGAAAATCATAATAAGTCCACGGACACCGCAAAACACACCACCAGACATGGACCTGCCCACCAGAAAGACAAGATCCAGCCTCATCCACCACAAAACAGGCACTAGTCCCCTCCACCAGGAAGCCTACACAACCCATTGAACCAACCTTAGCCACTGAGGACAGACACCAAAAATAACAGGAACTACGAACCTGTAGCCTGCGAAAACGAGACCCCAAACACAGTAAGTAAAGCAAAATGAGAAGACAGAACAACACACAGCAGATGAAGGAGCAAGGTAAACACCTACCACACCTAATAAATGAAGAGGAAATAGGCAGTCTACCTGAAAAAGAATTCAGAAAAATGACAGTAAAGATGATCCAAAATCTTGGAAATAGAATAGACAAAATACAAGAAACATTTAACAAGGACGAAGAAAAACTAAAGAGCAAACAAACAATGATGAACAACATAATAAATGAAATTAAAAATTCTCTAGAAGGGAACAATAGCAGAATAACTGAGGCAGAAGAACGGATAAGTGACCTGGAAGATAAAATAGTGGAAATAACTACTGCAGAGCAAAATAAAGAAAAAAGACTGAAAAGAATTGAGGACAGTCTCAGAGACCGCTGGGACAACATTAAATGCACCAACATTAAAATTATAGGGGTCCCAGAAGAAGAAGAGAAAAAGAAAGGGACTGAGAAAATGTTTGAAGAGATTATAGTTGAAAACTTTCCTAATATGGGAAAGGAAATAGGTAATCAAGTCCAGGAAGCACAGAGAGTCCCATACAGGATAATCCAAAGAGAAACATGCCAAAACACATTGATCAAACTATCAAAAATTAAATACAAAGAAAACATATTAAAAGCAGCAAGGGAAAAACAACAAATAACACACAAGGGAATCCCCATAGGTCAACAGCTGATCTTTCACCAAAAACTCTGCAACCCAGAAGGGAGTGGCAGGACGTATTTAAAGTCATGAAGGAGAAAAACCTACAACCAAGATTATTCTACACAGCAAATAACTCATTCAGATTTGATGGAGAAATTAAAACCTTTACAGACAAGCAAAAGCTGAGAGAGTTCAGCACCACCAAACCAGCTTTACAACAATGGTACAGGGACTTCTATAGGCAGGAAACACAAGAGAAGGAAAACACCTACAAAAACAAACCCAAAATAATTAAGAATATGGGAATAGGGGCTTCCCTGGTGGCGCAGTGGTTGAGAGTCCGGCTGCCGATGCAGGGGACATGGGTTCGTGCCCCAGTCTGGGAAGCTCCCACACACCGCGGAGTGGCTGGACCCGTGAGCCATGGCCACTGAGTGCCTGCGGGTCCGGAGCCTGTGCTCCGCAACGGGAGAGGCCACAACAGTGAGAGGCCCATTTACCGCAAAAAAAAAAAAAAGAATATGGGAATAGGAACATACATATTGATAATTACCTTAAATGTAAATGGATTAAATGCTCCAACCAAAAGACACAGACTCGCTGAATGGATACAAAAACAACACCTGTATATATGCTGTATACAGGAGACGCAGTTTAGACCTAGGGACACATACAGACTGAAAGTGAGGGGATGGAAAAAGATATTCCATGCAAATGGAAATCAAAGAAAGCTGGAGTAGCATCTCACATCAAACAAAATAGACTTTAAAATAAAGACTATTATAAGAGACAAAGAAGGACACTACATAATGATCAAGGGATCAATCCAAGAAGAAGATATAACAATTGTAAATATTTATGCACCCAACATAGGAGCACCTCAATACATAAGGCAAATACTTACAGCCATAAAGGAGGAAATCGACAGTAACACAATCATAGTAAAGGACTTTAACAACCCACTTTCACCAATGGACAGATCATCCAAAATGAAAATAAATAAGGAAACACAAGCTTTAAATAATCCATTAAACAAGATGGACTTAACTGATATTTATAGGACATTCAATCCACAAACAACAAAACACACATTCTTCTCAAGTGCTCATGAAACATTCTCCAAGATAGATCATATCGGGGGTCACAAATCAAGCCTTGGTAAATTTAAGAAAATTGAAATCGTATCAAGTATCTTTTCCTAGCACAATGCTATGAGACTAGGTATTAATTACAGGAAAAGATGTGTAAAAAATACAAGCACATGGAGGCTAAACAATACACTACTTAATAACCAAATGATCACTGAGGAAATCACAGAGGAAATCAAAAAATACCTAGAAACAAATGACAATGGAGACACGATGACCCAAAACCTATGGGATGCAGCAAAAGCAGTTCTAAGAGGGAAGTTTATAGCAATACAATACTACCTTAAGAAACAGGCAACATCTCAAATAAACAACCTAACCTTGCACCTAAAGCAATTAGAGAAAGAAGAACAAAAAAACCCCAAAGTTAGCAGAAGGAAAGAAATCATGAAGGTCAGAAATAAATGAAGGAAATGATAGCAAAGATCAATAAAACAAAAAGCTGGTTCTTTGAGAAGATAAAAAAAATTGATAAACCATTAGCCAGACTCATCAAGAAAAAAAGGGAGAAGACTCAAATCAACAGAGTTGGAAATGAAAACGGAGAAATAACAACTGACACTGCAGAAATACAAAGGATCACGTGAGATTATTACAAGCAACTCTATGCCAATAAAATGGACAACCTGGAAGAAATGGACAAAGTCTTAGAAATGCACAACCTGCCAAGACTGAATCAGGAAGAAATAGAAAATGTGAACAGACCAATCACAAGCACTGAAATTGACACTGTGATTAAAAATCTTCCAACACACAAAAGCCTAGGACCAGATGGCTTCACAGGCGAACTCTATGAAACATTTACATAAGAGCTAACACCTATCCTTCTCAAACTCTTCCAAAATATAGCAGAGGGAGGAACACTCCCAAACTCATTCTACAAGGCCACCATCACCCTTATACCAAAACCAGACAAAGATGCCACAAAGAAAGAAAACTACAGGCCAATATCACTGATGAACATAGACGCAAAAATCCTCAACAAAATACTAGCAAACAGAATCCAACAGCACATTAAAAGGATCATACACCATGATCAAGTGGGGTTTATTCCAGGAATGCAAGGATTCTTCAATATACACAAATCAATCAATGTGATACACCATATTAACAAATGGAAGGAGAAAAACCATATGATCATCTCAGTCGATGCACAGAAAGCTTTTGACAAAATTCAACACCCATTTATGATAAAAAACCGGCAGAAAGCAGGCATAGAGGGAACTTTCCTCAACATAATAAAGGCCACATATGACAAACCCACAGCTAACATCATCCTCAATGGTGAAAAACTGAAACCATTTCCACTAAGATCACGAACAACACAAGGTTGTCCACTCTCACCACTATTATTCAACATAGTTTTGGAAGTTTTAGCCACAGCAATCAGAGAAGAAAAGGAAATAAAAAGAATCCAAATTGGAAAAGAAGAAGTAAAGCTGTCACTGTTTGCAGATGACATGATACTATACATAGAGAATCCTAAAGATGCTACCAGAAAACAACTAGAGCTAATCAATGAATTTGGTAAAGTAGCAGGATACAAAAGTAATGCACAGAAATCTCTGGCATTCCTATATACTAATATATATCTGCAAGTGAAATCAAGAAAATAAAATACTAATAAAATCTGCAAGTGAAATCAAGAAAACACTCCCATTTACCATTGCAACATAAAGAATAAAATATCTAGGAATTAACCTGCCAAAGGAGACAAAAGACCTGTATGCAGAAAACTATAAGACACTGATGAAAGAAATTAAAGATGATACAAATAGATGGAGAGATATACCATGCTCTTGGACTGGAAGAATCAACATTGTGAAAACAACTCTACTACCCAAAGCAATATACAGATTTAATGCAATCCCTATCAAACTACCACTGGCATTTTTCACAGAACTAGAACAAAAATCACAGTTTGTATGGAAACACAATAGACCCCGAACAGTCAAAGCAATCTTGAGAACAAAAAATGGAGCTGGAAGAATCCGGCTCCCTGACTTCAGACTATACTACAAAGCTATAGTAATCAAGACAGTCTGGTACTGGCACAAAAACAGAAATATAGATCAATGGAACAGGATAGAAAGCTCAGAGATAAACCCACGCACATATGGCCACCTTATCTTTGATAAAGGAGGCAAGAATACACAGTGGAGAAAAGACAGCCTCTTCAATAAGTGGTGCTGGGAAAACTAGACAGGTACATGTAAAAGTATGAAACTAGAACACTCCGTAACACCACACACAAAAATAAACTCAAAGCAGATTAAAGACCTAAATGTAAGGCCAGACACTATCAAGCTCTTAGAGAAGAACATAGGCAGAACACTCTATGACATAAATCACAGCAAGATCCTTTTTGACACACCTCTGAGAGAAATGGAAATAAAAATAAAAATAAACAAAATGGGACCTAATGAAACTTCAAAGCTTTTGCACAGCAAAGGAAACCATAAACAAGACAAATAGACAACCCTGAGCATGGGAGAAAATATTTGCAAATGAAGCAACTGACAAAGGATTAATCTCCAAAATTTACAACCAGCTCATGCAGCTCAATATCAAAAAAAACAAACAACCCAATCCAAAAATGGGCAGAAGACTTAAATAGACATTTCTCCAAAGAAGATATACAGACTGCCAACAAACACATGAAAGAATGCTCAACATCATTAATCATTAGAGAAATGCAAATCAAAACTACAATGAGATATCATCTCACACCAGTCAGAATGGCCATCATCAAAAACTCTACAAACAATAAAAGCTGGAGAGGGTGTGGAGAAAAGGGAACCCTCTTGCACTGTTGGTGGGAATGTAAATTGGTGCAGCCACTATGGAGAACAGTATGGAGGTTCCTTAAAAAACTCAAAATAGATCTACCATACGACCCAGCAATCCCACTACTGGGCATACACCCTGAGAAAACCAGAATTCAAAAAGAGTCATGTAGCAAAATGTTCATTGCAGCTCTATTTACAATAGCCCAGAGATGGAAACAACCTAAGTGCCCATCATTGGATGAATGGATAAAGAAGATGTGGCACATATATACAATGGAATATTACTCAGCCATAAAAAGAAACAAAATTGAGCTATTTGTAACGAGGTGGATAGACCTAGAGTCTGTCACACAGAGTGAAGTAAGTCAGAAAGAAAAAGACAAATACCGTATGCTAACATATATATGGAATTTAAGGAAACAAATGTCATGAAGAACCTAGGGGTAAGACAGGAATACAGACCTACTGGAGAACGGACTTGAGGATATGGGGAGGGGGAAGGGTGAGCTGTGACAGGGCGAGAGAGAGTTATGGACATAGACACACTAACAAACGTAGTAAGGTAGATAGCTAGTGGGAAGCAGCCGCATGGCACAGGGATATCGGCTCGGTGCTTTTTGACCGCCTGGAGGGGTGGGATAGGGAGGGTGGGAGGGAGGGAGACGCAAGAGGGAAGAGATATGGGAACATATGTATATGTATAACTGATTCACTTTGTTATAAAGCAGAAACTAACACACCATTGTAAAGCAATTATACCCCAATAAAGATGTTAAAAAAAAAAAGAAAAAAGGGAGAATATTAAATCCAAAGCTAGCAGAAGGAGGGAAATGAGAATACAAATGAATAAAGCAGAAAACAGAAAACCAGCAGAGAAACCAAAAGCTGGCTATTTGAGAAGATCAATAAAATTAATGAATTTCTAGCTGGAATGATTAAAAAACAGAAATTGGAGACAACATCAAACACCAGTATCTTGAATGAAAGAGAAATATCACTATAGAGTTTAATGACATTGAAAGCATAATAAGGAAATTTTATTAATGAATTTATATAAATAAATCTGATAATTTAGATCAAGTGGACAAATTTCCTTAAAAGACAAACTACCAAAGCTCACTAAATAAAAAATAAATAAGTAGAATATTCCTATATGATTTTAAACTACGTACATAGTTTAAAATTCTCCCCCTAAGGATGACTTCACTGTTGAATTCTACCAAACATTTAAGAAAGAAATAATACCTTAAGAAAGAAACGGCTGCCTACTGAATGGGAAAAGATATTTGCAAAGATATATCTCATAAGGGGTTAATATCCAAAATATAGAAAGAACTCATACAACTCAACATCAAAAATCAAACAACCTGACGGGAGGAGATATGGGGATATATGTATATGTATAACTTTGTTATAAAGCAGAAACTAACATACCATTGTAAAGCAATTATACTCCAATAAAGATGTTAAAAAAACAAATGGGCAGAGGCAGGACAAAGTTCCCCCAGACAAAGAGCAGCCCTCCCCACAACAGTGCTCTTGAGTAGCCCCATGTGGCCCCAGTAGAAAGCCTCTGATAACTTTGACAGATGAAGTTACAACAACAGCAGAGCCCAACGGGAAGAAGAAAGACTCCTCTTCTTTCCCAGCAAGGACTCCTCTTCTTTCCCGGCAAGGACTCAGCCAATGAAAAGACATGGACTCTGTTTACTACAGCCCTTCCAACTTCCTTTTGCCCTCTATAAAAGAGTTCTCCTTCCCGTGCCTCTGGGGACTTGCACATGGCTCCATGGTGGCAGATCTTGAACTGCAATTCTCTGCTGATCCCAAATAAACCCATTTTGCTGGAGAAATATCTGACAGTCTGTTTGTTTCGGCTCAACAAGAGGAAGGGCGTTAACAAGATCTGGGGACTCTGGAAGACTCAGAAAGGCAAATTATCCACTTGACACATTTGAATGGACACTAGTTGACACCTCTCAGGCTGACCAGATGCAGGACTATAATGACCCCCCAGAAACAAGAATAAACTACAGGAGATTTAAAAAAAAATAAAATGGGCAGAGGATCTGAATAGACATTTTTCCAAAGAAGTTTTATACAGATGGCCAATAAACACATGAAAAGATGCTCAAATCACTAATCATTAGGCAAATGCAAAATAAAGCCACAATGAGATACCACCTTACACCTGTCAGAATGGCTATTATCAAAAAGACAACAAATAACAAGTGTTGTCAAGGATGTGGAGAAAAAGGAACCCTGTGCACTGTTGGTGGGAATATAAATTGGTGCAGCCACTATGGAAAACAGTATGAAGATTCTTCAAAAAACTGAAAACAGAACTACCACATAATCCAGCAATTCCACTCCTTGGTATTTATCCAAAGAAAAAGAAAACAGTAATTTGAAAAGATATATGCACCCCTATGTGCACTGCAGCATGGATATTGATATGGAAGCAACCCAAGTGCCCATCAACAGATGAATGGATAAAGAAGATGTGGTGTGTACACACACACACACACACACATATACATACATACATACAATGGAACATTACTCAGCCATAAAAAAGAATGAAATCTTGCCATTTGCAACAACATGAATGGACCTGGGGGTATTATGCTAAGTGAAATAAGTTAGACAGAGAAAGACAAATACTGTATGATTTCACTTACATGTCAAACTTAAAAAACAAAACAAGTGAACAAACATAACAAAACAGAAACAGAGTCATAGATACAGAGAACAAACAGGTGGTTGCCAGAGGGCAGGAAGTGGGGGTAGGAGAGAAATACATGAGGGAGAATAAGAGATATAAACTTCCTAAATTAGAAAGAGAAAGAAAAAACCCAGAAAAAAACCCAGAAAAAAAGAAAAAATGCTATCACTTATATGTGGAATCTAAAATATGACACAAATGAACTTACCTACAAAACAGAAACAGACTCACAGACACAGAGAACAGACTTGTGGTTGCAAAGGGGTCAGGGGTGTGGGGGAGGGATGGATTGGGGGTTTGGGATTAGGAGTTGCAAACTATTATATAGAGAATGGATAAACAGCAAGGTCCTACTGTAGAGCACAGGGAACTGTATTCAATATCCTGTGATAAACAATAATGGGAAAATATGAAAAAGAATATATATGTATATGTACAGCACAATCATTTTGATGTACAGCAGAAATTAACACGTAAATCAACTATACTTCAATAAAATAAATTAAAAAAAATTTTTTAAGGATACAAACTTCCAATTGCAAAATAAGTGAGTCATAAGTATGAAATGTACAGTCTGGGAATACAGTCAATAATTACACAATATCTTTGTATGGTGACAGATGGTAACGAGACTTACCCTGGTGATCATTTTGAAATGTATAGAAATATTAAATCACTATGTTGTGTAACAGGAACTAACATAGTGTTGTAGCAAATTATACTTCAAAAATAAAAAAACAAACTCATAGAATTAGATCAGATTTGTGGTTACCAGAGGCGGCTGGTGTGTGTGTTGGGGGGAGGGCGCGAGGGGCAGTGTGTGGAGAAATTGGATGAAGGCAGCCAAAAGGTACAAGCGTCCAGTTGTGAGATAAATAAGGACTAGGGATGCAATGTACAACATGATAAATATAATTCACATTGCTGTATGTTATGTATGAAAGTTGGTAAGAGAGTAATTCCTAAGACTTCTCATCACAAGGAAACAAGTGTTTTTGATTTCTTAAATTTTGTATCTGTATGAGATGACGGATGTTCACTAAACTTACTGTAGTAATCATTTCATGATGTATGTAAGTCAGATCATTATGCTGTACTCCTTAGACTTACTTATACAGTGTTCCATGTCAATATCCCAAAACAGGAAGAAAAAATAAAAGTAAAAACATCTGGGGAACTTCCCTGGTGGCGCAGTGGTTAAAAATCCACCTGCCAATGCAGAGGACACAGGTTCGATCCCTGGTCCAGGAAGATCCCACATGCCAGAGAGCAACTAAGCACGTGCGCCACAACTACTGAGCCTGTGCTCTAGAGCCCGCGAGCCACAACTACTGAGCCCGTGTGCTGCAACTACTGAAGCCTGCGTGCCTACAGCCCGTGCTCCGCAACAAGAGAAGTCACCGCAACAAGAAGCCCACACACTGCAACGAAGAGTCGCCCCCACTCGCTGCAATAGAGAAAACCCACATGCAGCAACAAAAACCCAACACAGCCAAAAAAAAAAAAAAGCATCTGAAGGAAGGAAGCGGGGGAGGGGAGGAGAGGGCAGGGGAGGGGAGGGCAGGGGAGGAAGAAAACCAACTCTGTATAAACCCTTCCAGAAAACAGAAGAGGGAACCCTCCTCAATTCATTCTATATGACCAGCATTACCCTGATGCCAAAACCAAAGTCACTACAAGAAAACAAAACTATGGATCCATATCCCCAATGAACACAGACACAAAATTCCTTAACAAAATATCAGTGTATAAAACTAGCAGTGTACAAAAATGATATTATGGGGCTTCCCTGGTGGCACAGTGGTTGAGAGTCCGCCTGCCGATGCAGGGGACACGGGTTCGTGCTCCGGTACGGGAAGATCCCACATGCCGCGCAGCGGCTAGGCCCATGAGCCATGGCCGCTGAGCCTGCGCGTCCGGAGCCTGTGCTCCACAGCGGGAGAGGCCACAACAGTGAGAGGCCTGCGTACCGCAAAAAATAAATAAATAAATAAATAAAAATGATACTATGACATGATTAAGTGTTATTTAAACCAGGAATACAAAGGAGGATTGAAAGGACTGAAAATTAAACAATATAATACACCATATCAACAGACTAAAAAAGATATCTGATCATCTCAATTGATGCAAAATGAGCATTTGAAAAAAAATTCAACACCCACTCGTGATTAAAAAAACAAAACAAAACAAACTCTCAGCATTCTAGGACTAGGATTGAACTTCCTCAACCTGACAGAGGACAGCTATGAAAAATTTACAGGTAATATACTTAATGGGGAAAGGCTGAACGCTTTCCTCTTACTCTTGAGAACAAGGCAATAATCTCAAACCCTCACCCTCTCTTTATACTAGAGCTGCCCACCAGTGCAATAAGGCAAATAAAAAATATTAAAGGATTACAGACTGGAAACAAGAAATAAAACTGTCATTATTAAGAGATCACATGATCATCTATATAGATAATCCCAAGAATCTGCAAAAATGTTAGTAGAACCAATAAGTGAGTTTAGCGTGTCACAGGATACAAGGTAAATAATCATAAATCAATTCTATTTCTATTGACTAGCAACAAACAACTGGATGTTGAAATTATGAAAATAATACCATTTATAACAACATGAATAAATACTGAATCTGTCAAGATATGTGTAGTATCTGTACACTAAAAACCATAGAATATTTCTGAGAGAAACAAAAGAAGATCAACACAAATGAGAAGATATACTGTATTCATGGAGTCAATACTGTTAAGATTTCAATTCTGCCCAAATTAATCTTTAAATTCAATGCAATCTCAATCAAAATTCCAGCAGAGTCTCCTTGGGGGTTAGAAACTGATTAAGCTAACTCTAAAACTTACAAGGAAATGCAAACAACTTGGAACAGCCTAAAACAATTCTGGAAAAGACAGAAACTCATTCTACCCAGACTCCCAGATAACCTTCTAACTCCCACATTATAACACCAATCACAAAAGTTGTAATTAGACATACTGACATCTATTTCTTCTATGAAAAGAGCTTCATTAGAGCAAGGGCTCTGTCTGGTTTTTGCTTTATTTTTTTAAATCTTTGTATGCACAAAGAGATTCTACCAAATCTCTTGAACCCAATAGGAACACAACACATACTAGGTTCTCAATAATTGCTTTGAATGAATGAAAGAAATTCACTGCCTATCTAAGCTAGAAATCAATTTTATTGAGATATAACCAACATACGATGAAATGTAACTGACTTTTAAATGTATAGGTTTAAAGTAGCCAGCATTTGCTGTCAAATATTTATGATTTTTTCCAAATGGAGGTTGTTTGTTTTTTTTTTTTTAATAACTTTTGCATGTCTTCTCCCTAAGCTTTGCTTGGGAACTTAATCAGCTGTTTAACATTACAAAACCCTAGTTTTCAGAGCTGTCAAACCCAGTGCCTAATATAAGAAAGCATTCACTAAATTTTAGGAACTACTAACTAGCAAAATGTAAGCTCAAAAAAGAGTTTGGGAACAGAACACAGGAACAACTTTGCAACTTCAAGATATAAAGCAACCTAGTGGAAGATCCAGGAGACTTAACTTCAGTGTTACAAAACACTGTGACACCTAGAAGCCATCGGCAGTGTGACAGATACTGCTAGCAGCATACTCCAACATCTTTTCTTCTCTAAGTCTGTATTTCCCAGCCTCTTGCAGATACATGTGATGAAATGTGGCAACTATGCTTTGACCAACGTGGTGTAAATGGAAGGGTATTAAAGAACTCTGGGAAAGTCTCTAAAAGAAGGTTGCAGACCCTTCTTCACCCCTTCTTGTTTACTCCTTCCTCTGCCAGCAATTTGGATATGATTCTGGACTCAAGCAGCATCTCAGAGCAACAAAATAGAAGGCCCTGGTCCTTGATGACACTAAAGCCACCAAACCAATGCTGGAGTGCCTATGGATAGACTTCTCTTACTGATGGATGGATATATAGGTAGGTAAAGTTTATTGGGGTATAACATACTTCCAATGAAATTCATCCTTTTAAATGTGCAGTTCTGTGAGTTTTGACAAATGCATAATTCTACCTCTCCAAAAACTTACCTTGTGTTGTTTCTTTATAGAAAACCCCTCACATTCCCAGCTTCAAAGTTGGCAACTATTGACCTGTTTTGTATCCCTATAGTTAAGCTTTTTCCAATATTAGATAATAGGAATCACATGGTATGTAGCTTTTTGAGCCTTGCTTCTTTAACTTAGCATAATGTATCTAAGTTGTTGTGTATATCAGTAGTCCATTCCTTTTTGTTGCTGAATAACATTCCACTATACGGATATACCACATTTTGTTTTCCATTCGCCAAATGCAGGATAGCAGGTTGTTTCCAGTTTGAGGTGATTACAAATAAAGCCACTACAAATATTCATGTACAGTTTTGTGGGGTTTTTTTTCCTTGGTAAAAATAAGTTGTCATTTCTCTTGGCTAAATACTTAGAAATGGAATTGCTGGCCATATGAGAAGTATGTGCTTAACTTTATAAGAAACTGCTAACCTGTTTTCCAAAGTGGTTGTTCCATTTTGCATTTCCACCAGCAATGTATAAGAGTCCCAATTACTCCATATCGTTGTCAGCACTTGGTCGTATCAGCTTTTTTTTAAGCCATTCTAATAGGTGCATATTGTTAGTGTGATTTTAATTTACATTTCCAAAATGACTAATGATATTGAAGATCTTTCCATGTACTATTTGCCTACCATTTCTCTTCTTCGGTGAAGTGTCTCTTCAAATCTTTTGCCTGTTTTCAATATTTAGTTGTTTATTTTCTACTACTATTTTTTGAGAGTTCTTTAGATATTATCGGTACAAGTTCTATATCAGATACGTGTTTGGCAAATATTTTCCAAGTCTGTAGCTTGCTTTTTCATTTTTTTTAAACAGTCTTGCAAATAGCAGATGTTTTAAATTTTGATAAAGTCCTATTTATCAAATTTTTTTATATTGTATCTAAAAAATCTTTGCCTAACCCAAGGTCATAGAAATTCTCCTATGTTTTCATCTAGAAATATTATAGTTGTTTTTTTTTTTTTGCTGTACGCGGGCCTCTCACGGCTGTGGCCTCTCCCACTGCGGAGCACAGGCTCCGGACGCACAGGCTCAGCGGCCATGGCTCACGGGCCCAGCCGCTCCGCGGCATGTGGGATCTTCCCAGACCGGGGCACGAACCCGCATCCCCTACATCAGCAGGCGGACTCTCAACCACTGCGCCACCAGGGAAGCCCTAGAAATATTATAGTTTTAAGCTTTCCAATTAGGTCTATGATCTATTTGAATTAGGTTTTATATGTGGTATGAATTAGGTTTCATATATGTTTTTTTTAACATATGGATATCCAATTATTCCAATACCATTTGTACCTGAGCATTATAAAACCTTACTCCCAAATGAATGTTTTCTGTATTGTTTACTTGTCTCTGTTCAGTATGTTTTCCATAGTTAATATGCACAAAAAGTTGAGAAATATCTAGTGTGCCTTTTCTTTCTATCCTCAGCTCTGCAACACTGGAGATAAATTATGATAGTTTCTCTTTTTTTACAACTGGACATCTGCAAAAGTCAGATGATACTTTAGCACTACGATATAAAAGGCCCCACACAAGTACTATAAAGTATCATTATCATTATCTGGTTTGTTTAAAGTTCAGCTGTAAAACTGGGATAATAATACCAACAATGAGGAGTTGTGAGGATTAAATGAGATTAGGGATGTAAACGTGTCTAGGACAGTACTTGGAATACAGCAGGTACTCAATAAGTACTAGTTTCTTTCTGCTCTTCCTCTTAGACCATAAATAAAACATTAAAGGTAATAAACCCAACAACTAAGTATGTTCCAGAAAGAAAAAGCAGCTAGCCTAGCGTATAGATGTATGAAATATAAATTTACACAGCATCTAATGGTGACTAATAACATTATGGTTTTATGGCTCTGATTCTCTGAATCTACACCTGAAAAAATGGATGCTAAAATGCTAGGCCATTAGGTATCTGTCAAAACATTTTATGCTGAAGACCACATATTTTGAAACTTGGAGTGAGATCTGGTCTTGTAAAATTAAAACTGTGTTTCGTAAAAAAGATTTAAAAATAGAAGAAGGATCTGCCTGGGCCTTTTGGGACACAAAATGAAAACACCCAGAAGACAAGGAAAAGACACAGGTGGGGTCATTACATTGCCCCAAGCACAAATACTTTCTATCTTAAAATTTTGAATTCTTTCCAGATACAAGTTCTAAACTTTCTGGCATCTGCTGCATAAATGCATCACAGCATTTGGCAGAAGTCAAGGGAAGCATTAATTTTGCATGGAAATCACTTAAGAGATCTTGGTTTAATTTTTCTCGAAAGATGACACAAGCAACTTGAATGATGTAAGAGTCTGAAACTTGCTGGCTCTCTTCGCAGAACAAATCCAACAAGAAAAACCTTCTTTTCAAAAATGCCCAAATATTAAAGGTATTATCCCACAGAAATGGGGAAAATATCTTTTCTATATAAACCCACAACAATCTTTATAAACATATGTAAGCCACATTATGCACACAAAGTAATTGCACCAAAAATATAGTTGCATTTAGGTGAAATGTATTTTGTGTTAATGTTCTATACTTATCATTATTAAAATAAGGCCTTATGAAATCTAGACTTAGAGTAAGGAATAAATGCTACAATAAATAACCAGTTATACCCTTACATTTATGGCCAATTGATTTTCAATAAATATGCCAAAACAATTTCATGGAAAAAGAATGGTCTTTTCAAAAAATGATGCTAAGACAGCTAGATATCCATATGCAAAAAAGATGACTGTGGACCTTTACTTCACATCATAGAAAAATTAGCTCAAAATGGATCACAGACATAAATGTAAAACTCTTAAAACATGACATTGGATTAGGGCATGATTTCTTAGATGGACATCAAAAGCACAAATGATAAAAGGAAAAAAAAGATAAGATGGACATCATCAAAATTAAAAATTTACATGCTTCGAAAGATACTATGAAGAAAGTTTAAAAACAAGCCATAGACTTGGAGAAAATATTTCTAAATCATATATCTGATAAGAGACTGGTATTGAGAATACTTAAATAATTTTTACAATTCAATAAAAAGATAAGTGACCCATTTTTTAATGGATAAACACTAAAGAATATATACAAATGCCCAAATAGCACATAAAAAGAAGCCTGACATCATTTGTTATTAAGAAAATGCAAACCAAAATCACAGTGAGATACCATTTCATACCCAATAATCAAAAGACACATAGTAATAAGTGTTGGTGAGGAAGTAAAGAAACAGGAACCCTTATACTTTACTGGTAGGAAGGTAAGATGGTGGAGCCAGTTTGGAAAACAGTTTGGCAGTTTTGTAAAATATTAAACAGAGATTTACCACATAACTCAGCAATTCCACTCCTAGGTATCCACCCAGGACAACTGAAAACATATCCCATGCAACAACTTTAACATGAATCTTCATAAAAACATTATTTATAATAGCCGAAAACTGGAAACAACCCCAATGTCCATCGACTGATGAATGGATAAACAAAATGTAAAACTGTCGTACAATGGAAAACAACTTGTTTGGCAATAAAAAAGAAAAAGGAGTGATATGTACTATAGTATATGAATTTTTGAGGCTGCCATAACAATAACTACAAACTGGGTAGCTTAAAACAACAGAAATATATCCTTTCACAGTTCTGGAGGCCAGAAGTCTACTCCCTCTGGAGGCTCTAGAGGAAAATTCCTCCTTGCCTCTTCCAGCTTCTGGTGCCTGTCAGCACTGATTGGCTTCACTGGTTTATAACCACAACAGTCCCATCTCTGCCTCTATCTTTACATGGCCGCCCCCTCTGTATGTCTTCTCCTTGTTTTGTCTCTTATAAGGATTCTTGTCACTGGATTTAGGGACCACCTGAATATTCCAGGATGATTTCATCTCAAAATGCTTAACAACTACATCTGCAAAGATCCCTTTGCCAAGTACGATAACATCCAAAAGTTCCAGTAATTTGAAATAGAAATATATTTGTGAGCTACCTACCACTCAAACCACTACCCACTGTAATATGGACGAACCTCAAAACACATTATGCTAAGTGAAAGAAGCTAGACACAAAAGATCATGTATTGTATAATCCTATTTATCTGAAATGTCCATAAAAAGCAAGTATATAGACAGAAAGCAGATCAGCAGGT
Source organism: Phocoena phocoena (assembly GCF_963924675.1). Taxonomy (NCBI): domain Eukaryota; kingdom Metazoa; phylum Chordata; class Mammalia; order Artiodactyla; family Phocoenidae; genus Phocoena; species Phocoena phocoena. Next base: position 31,074,121 of record NC_089221.1, on the reverse strand, counting down.
TGCCTAGGTCTGGAGGTAAGAATGCAGAATCACTAAACATGGATTCTTCTTAGGGTGATGGACATATTATAAATTAGATTGTGTGGTGATTACCCAACTCTATAAATATACTAAAAATCATTTAATTGCCCCATCCTCTTCTAGTTTCACCTGCTGAACGTCTCATTAAATTTCTAGAAAACCACCAACAATTAAACATTTCTGAGAATCAGTTTCAGAAATCTCAGATGAGGAAGTCGATCAAATGAAATTAGAAGATTCTCAATTAAAAATATATACCAAAATACTTATAAGCCAAAAACTATGCCCTGTTCTTATAAACCAAATAACCCTGAAGCTCTTTACAAAGCATTTTAAAAATCTTTTATTCCATTAAATCAAACAACAAGAGAGATCAGGGTCTAGTACATAAAATAAGAAGCAAAGGATCCTGGGGTGGTGGTGGTGGGATGAATTGGGAGATTTTGACTGACAAATATACAACAGTAAGTATAAAATAGATAACTAATAAGAACCTACTGTATAAAAAATATAATAAAATAAAATTCAGAGACCTTCAAGATGGGGGAGGAGTAAGATGTGGAGATCACCTTCCTCCCCACAAATACATCAGAAATACATCTACATGTGGAACAATTCCTATAGAACACCTACTGAACACTGACAGAAGACCTCAGACTTCCCAAAAGGCAAGAAACTCCCCACGTACCTGGGTAGGGCAAAAGAAAAAAGAAAAAAACAGAGAAAAAAGAATAGGGACAGGACCTGCAGCAGTGGAAGGAAGCTGTGAAGGAGGAAAGGTTTCCACACACTAGGAAGCCCCTTCACTGGCGGAGATGTGGGTGGCCGGTGGGGAAGCTTCGGAGCCGCGGAGGAGAGCACAGCAACAGGCATGTGGAGGGCAAAGCGGAGAGATTCCTACACAGAGGATCGGTGTCGACCAGCACTCACCAGCCTGAGAGGTTTCTCTGCTCACCCGCCGGGACGGGAGGGGGCTGGGAGCTGAGGCTGGGGCTTTGGAGGTCAGATCCCAGGGAGAGGACTGGGGTTGGCTGCATGAACACAGCCTGAAGGGGGCTAGTGCGCCACAGCTAGCTGGGAGGCAGCCCCGGAAAAAATGTGGACCTGCCTAAGAGGCAAGAGACCATTGTTTCGGGGTACGCGAGGAGAGGTGATTCACAGTACTGCCTAAACAAGCTCCAGAGACGGGCGCAAGACACAGCTGTCAGCACGTATACCAGACGTGTGCATGAAACGCTAAGGCTGCTGCTGCAGCCAACAAAAAGCCTGTGTGCAAGCACAGGTCACTCTCCACACCTCCCCTCCCAGGAGCCTGTGCAACCCGCCATTGCCAGGGTCCCGTGATCCAGGGACAACTTCCCCAGGAGAACAAATGGTGCACCTCAGGCTGGTGCAATGTCATGCTGGACTCTGCTTCTGCAGGCTCGCCCTGCATTGCGTACCCCTCCCTCCCCCCCAGCCTGAGTGACCCAGAGCCCCCTAATCAGCTGCTACTTTAACCCCGTCCTGTCTGGGTGGGAACAGACGCCCTCAGGAGACCTACAGGCAGAGGCGGGGCCAAATCCAAAGCTGAACACCAGCTGTGTGAACAAAGAAGAGAAAGGGAAATCTCTCCCAGTAGCCTCAGAAGCAGTGGATTAAATCTCCACAATCAATGTGATGTACCTGCATCTGTGGAATACCTGAATAGAAAACGAATCATCCCAAATTGAGGAGGTGGACATTGGGAGCAACTGTAGACTTGGGGTTTGCTTTCTGCATCTAATTTGTTTTTGGTTTTATGTTTATCCCAGTTTAGTATATAAAGTTTATTATCATTGGTAGATTTGTTTATTGATTTGGTTGCTCTCTTCCTGCTTTTTTTTATATATAGATATACACGTTTTTTCCTTTTTCTCTTTTTGTGAGTATGATTCTTTGTGTGACTTTGTATAGCTTTGCTTTACCATTGTGCTACGGTTCTGTCTGTCCATTTTGTTTGTTTGTTTGTTTATAGTTTTTACTGCTTCTAATCATTGATGGATTTGTTTTTTGGTTTGGTTACACTCTTCATTCTTTCTTTTTATTAGCTTTTTAAATTTTCTTAATTTTTAATAATTATTAAAATAATTATTTAATAAAATTAAATAATTTTTAATTTTTTTAATTTTTAATAATTTAATAACTTTATTTTATTTTATGTTTCTTTCTTTCTTTCTTATTTTTCTCCCTTCTCTTCTGAGCTGTGTGGCTGACAGGGTCTTGGTGCTCTGGCAGGCCTCAGGCCTGTGCCTCTGAGGTGGGAGAGCCGAGTTCAGAACATTGGTCCACCAGAGACCTCCCAGCTCCATGTAATATCAAACGGCAAAAGCTCTTCCAGAGATCTCCATCTCAATGCTAACACCCAGCTCCACTCAACGACCAGCAAACAACAGTGTGGACACCCTATGGCAAACAACTAGCAAGACAGGAACACAACCTCACCCATTAGCAGACAGGCTGCCTAAAATCATAATAAGGTCAAGGGCACCGCAAAACACACCACCGGACGCCGTCATGACCACCAGAAAGACAAGATCCAGCATCATCCACCAGAAAACAGGCACTAGTCCGCTCCACCAGGAAGCCTACACAAACCACTGAAACAAACTTACCCACTGGGGGCAGACACAAAAAACAATGGGAACTACGAACCTGCAGCCTGCAAACAGGACACCCCAAACACAGTAAGTTAAGAAAAATGAGAAGACAGAGAAACACACAGCAGATGAATGAGCAAGGTAAAAACCCATCAGACCAAATAAATGAAGAGGATATAGGGAGTCTACCTGAAAAAGAATTCAGAGTAATGATAGTAAAGATGATCCAAAAACTTGGAAATAGAATGGAGAAAACAAAAGAAACATTTCACAAGGACCTAGAAGAAATAAAGACCAAACAAACAATCATGAACAACACAATAAATGCAATTAAAAATTCTCTACAAGGAATCAACAGCAGAATAACTGAGGCAGAAAAACAGATAAGTGACCTGGAGGATAATATAGTGGAAATAACTACTGCAGAGAAGAATAAAGATAAAAGAATGAAAAGAATTGAGGACAGGGTTAGAGACCTCTAGGACAACATTAAATGCACCAACATTCAAATTACATGGGTCCCAGAAGAGGAATAGAAAAAGAAAGGGACTGAGAAAATATTTGAAGAGATTATAGTCTAAACCTTCCCTAATATAGGAAAGGAAATTGTCAATCAACTCCAGGAAGCGCACAGAGTCCCATACAGGATAAAGCCAAGAAGAAACATCTCAAGACATGTATTAATAGAACTATCAAAAATTAAATACAGGGTTTCCCTGGTGGCGCACTGGTTGAGAGTCCACCTGCCGATGCAGGGGACACGGGTTCGTGCCCCACTGTGCGAAGATCCCACATGCCACGGAGCGGCTGGGCCCGTGAGCCAGGGCGGCTGAGCCTGCGCATCCAGAGCCTGTGCTCCGCAACAGGAGACGCTACAACAGTGAGAGTCCCGCGTATCGCAAAAAAAAAAAAAAAAATTAAAAACAAAGAAAAGATATTAAAAGCAGCAAGGGAAAAGCAACAAATAACATATAACGGAATCCCCATAAGGTTAACAGCTGATCTTTCAGCAGAAACTCTGCAAGCCAGAAGGGAGAGGCAGGACATATTTAAAGTGATGAAAGGGAAAAACCAACAACCAAGATTACTCTACCCCGAAAGGATATCATTCAGATTCGATGGAGGAATTAAAACCTTTATAAACAAGCAAGAGCTAAGAGAATTCAGCACCACCAAACCAGCTTTACAACAAATGCTAAAGGATGTTCTTTCGGCTGGAAACACAAGAGAAGGAAAAGACCTATAATAACAAACCCAAAACAATTAAGAACATGGGAATAGAAACATACATATTGATAATTACATTAAATGTAAATGGATTAAATGCTCCAACCTAAAGACACAGAGTGGCTGAATGGATACGAAAACAAGACCCATGTATATGCTGTCTACAAGAGACCCACGTCAGACCATGGGACACATACAGACTGAAAGTCAGGGGCTGGAAAATGATATTCCATGCTAATGGAAATCAAAAGAAAGCTGGAGTAGGAATTCTCATATAAGACAAAATAGACTTTAAAATAAAGACTATTACAAGAGACAAAAAAGGACACTGCATAACGATCAAGGGATCAATCCAAGAAGAAGATATAACAATTGTAAATATTTAAGCACCCAACATAGGAACACCTCAATACATAAGGCAAATGCTAAGAGCCATAAAAGGGGAAATTGACAGTAACACAATCATAGTAGGGGACGTTAACATCCCACTTTCACCAAGAGGCATATCATCCAAAATGGAAATAAATAAGGAAACACAAGCCTTAAATGATACATTAAACAAGATGGACTTAATTGATATTTATAGGACATAGCATCCAAAAACAACAGAATACACATTCTTCTCAAATGCTCATGGAACATTCTCCAGGATAGATATCTTGGATCACAAATCAAGCTTTGGTAAATTTAAGGAAATTGATATCATATCAGGTATCTTTTCCGACCAAACACAATAAGACTAGATATCAATTGGAGGAAAAAAATCTGTAAAAAATACAAACACATGGAGGTTGAACAATACACTACTTAATAACCAAGAGATCACTAAAGAAATCAAAGTGGAAATCAAAAAATACCTAAAAACAAATGACAATGAAAACACGAAGACCCACAACCTATGGGATGCAGCAAAAGCAGTTCCAAGAGGCAAGTTTATAGCAATACAGTCCTACGTTAACAAAAATATCTCAAATAAACACCCTAACCTTACACCTAAAGCAATTAGAGAAAGAAGAACAAAAAAACCCCAAAGTTAGCAGAAGGAAAGATCATAAAGATCCGATCAGAAATAAATGAAAAACAAATGAAGGAAATGATAGCAAAGATCAATAAAACTAAAAACTGGTTCTTTGAGAAGATAAACAAAATGGATAAACCATTAGCCAGACGCATCAAGAAAAAAAGGTAGAAGACTCAAATCTATAGAATTAGAAATGAAAAAGGAGAAAAACTGACACTGCAGAAATACAAAGGATCATGAGAGATTACTACAAGCAACTATATGCCAATAAAATGGACAACCTGGAAGAAGTAGACAAATTCTTAGAAAAGCACAACCTTCCGAGATTGAACCAGGAAGAAATAGAAAATATAAACAGACCAATCACAAGCACTGAAATTGAGACTGTGATTAAAAATCTTCCAACAAACAAAAGTCCAGGACCAGATGGCTTCACAGGCGAATTCTATCAAACATTTACAGAAGAGCTAACACCTATCCTTCTTAATCTCTTCCAAGATACAGCAGAGGGAGGAACACTCCCAAACTGATTCGACAAGGCCACCATCAAAACCAGACGAATATGTCACAGAAAAAGAAAACTACAGGCCAATATCACTGATGAACATATATACAGAAGTCCTCAACAAAATGCTAGCAAACAGAATCCAACAGCACATTGAAAGGAACATACACCATGATTAAGTGGGGTTTATCCCAGGAATGTAAGCATTCTTTAATATACGCAACTCAACCAATGTGATAAACCATATTAACAAATTGAAAGAGAAAAACCATATGATCATCTCAAGAGATGCAGAAGAAGCTTTGGACAAAATTCAACATCCATTTATGATAAAAACCCTCCAGAAAGTAGGCACAGAGGGAACTTACCTCAACATAATAAAGGCCATATATGTCAAACCCACAGCCAGCATCGTTCTCAATGGTGAAAAACTGAAACCATTTCCTCTAAGTTCAGGAACAAGACAAGCTTGCCCACTCTCATTCTATCATTCAACATAGTTTTAGAAGTTTTAGCCACAGCAATCAGAGAAGAAATAGAAATAAAATGAATCCAAATAGGAAAAGAAGTAAAGCTGTAACTTGTGCAGATGACATGATACAATACATAGAGAATCCTAAAGATGCTACCAGAAAACTGCTAGACCTAATCAACGAATTTGGTAAAGTAGCAGGATACAAAATTTATGCACAGAAATCCTTTGCACACCTATACACTAATGATGGAAAATCCGAAAGAGAAATTAAGGAAACAATCCCATTTACCATTACAACAACAAGAATAAAATACCTAGGAATAATCCTACCTAAGGAGACAAAAGACCTGTATGCAGAAAAATATAAGGCAATGATGAAAGAAATTAAAGATGATACAAAAGATGGAGAGGTATACCATGTTCTTGGATTAGAAGAATCAACATTGTGAAAATGACTATACTACACAAAGCAATCTACAGATCCAATGCAATCCCTATTAAACTACCAATGGCATTTTTCACAGAACTAGAACAAAAAATTTCACAATTTGTATGGAAACACAAAAGACCCTGAATAGCCAAAGCAATCTTGAGAAAGAAAAACGGAGCTGGAGGAATCAGGCCCCTGGACTTCAGACTTCACTACAAAGTTACTACAGTAATCAAGACAGTATGGTACTGGCACAAAACCAGAAATATAGATCATTGAAACAAGACAGAAAGCCGAGAGATAAAGCCACTCACATATGGTCACCTTATCGTTGATAAAGGAAGCAAGTGCTATTCTACTCTCAAGTTCTCCTGAAATGTTCTTGAACATAACTTGCTCCAGTTAACTTTTGTTGAGCCGTGAGCACTGTTCCAGCTCTGAAGAAACAAGGATTGACTAGGATGGGGCCTTAGCCTTCATGGAAATCACAGCTTGGCTAGTAGAAATAATGTACAAGCAATAAGCCACAGGGCCATAATTTAACAAATATATATTAATACTTTCTATAGGCTAGATACCTGGGAATACAAAGGTGCCTGTTCTTCAGAACATATCATCTAATGGAGGAGAAAAACTAGGGAAAAGACGTTCTCACGTCATGAGGCAGCATCCAGATAAAGGAAAGAGGTAGCTCATTTGAAAAGATCTGGAAAGAGTTCCTCAGAGGTGTGTTTTTTGGGAAGAGTTGAGATTCTACAAGTGAAATTCATAGTTCGGGGAGAGGGCTGAGTCCTAGAAATTGGTATAGAAGATGCAAAGATAAGGGGGCTTGCAAAAGCACAGCTTATTCTAGGAACAAGTAGTTTGCTTTAACAAGAGGATGAGGTGCTCAGAGGGTGTAAGTAGAAGATGAGATTGTCAACAATCATCAGCAATTACTAGACTGTAAAGGGTATCCTATAAGCTGTATTGGGATTACAGGCTTTACACTCCAGGAGACTATGGAGCCACTAAACAGAGGAATGACTTAAGTTATATAATCAGACTTGTGTTTCAGAAAACCACTCGCAAGAAGACTGTTTGGAGCCAAGTCTGCAGGTTGCATAGCCCAGGTGAGAGATGATCTAGGCCTGGGCTAAGGCAATGAGGTAAGGAGGGTGTAAAAGAAAAATAACTTTGAGGAGGGAAAGGGACGTGGTGTCATTCATTCAGTGAAACAGAGTTGTGGAAGGGGTGATGTAAGACAAAAGATAGTAAAGGAGGTAAGAACAAAAAGTTCAAACATCTGTGTGGCAATCAGGTGGAGAATCTTGCGGTGCAGGGCAGGTGAAAGGAATACAATTAGGAGTCATTAGGATGCAGACAGGCATACACCTGTGGGAACTGCAGAAGGCAGACCTCTGTGCAACAGACACCTAAGGAAGAGGCAGCAAAAAGGGAAAGCACTGAGACAGGAGACAAGAAAGAGGTATGGGAAGCAGAAGGGGACAGTGTTAGGAAAGACAAAGGAGAAAGTTTAATAAAAGGAAGGTATGATCAAGAATGTCAATTCCAAAGAGATATTAAGTAAAACAACGACCAGAAGGTCTTCATTGGATTTAACAGGTAAAGGTCATAGATGAGGCCTGCAAGAGCAATTTTAGTAGAATGATGGGGCAGAAGTCACAATGCTATGGAGTTAGGAGTAGGAAGTGATACAGTAGAGATAGCAGGCAGAGCGTGCTCCTGCATAAAATGTTATTTAAATACAGACAGGAATCCAGGGGTGGGGAGGGATAAATGAGGAGCATGGGATTAACAAACTACTATACATAAAATAGATAAGCAACAAGGATTTACCATACAGCACAGGGAACTATACTGAATATCTCGTAATAACCTATAATGGAAAATAATTTGAAAAAATACACACACATAAATATAAATATAACCGAAGCACTTCCCTGTATACGTGCAACTAACACAATATTATAAATCAACTATGCTTCAATTAAAAAATAATAAAATCGAAAAATTAAAAAATACAGCTGGGAATCGGTAAAACTTGACTAGGATGAAAAGGAACAGAACTGAGGAAGCGGGGCTGAGGACAGGATGTAACATTTGATTTGGCTCCTAAATGGGGAGAAGGGGCTGTGGGGTAGATTTTGAAGGAGGAAGTTTACGGCAGGAGGAATACCACGGGGAAAAGACCTTGAAAGGAATGGTCAGTATAGTCTGATACGGTTACAGTGTGTGTGTTGGAGAGAGGGGTTGCACGCACGTCTGGATGAGGATGGAAACAGGCTAGGACTGGACTGGGAAAGACCCTGCAAACCCAGTTAAGGAGTGTGCACAGTATTCTGTAAGCTTTGGGAAGCAACAGAGATTCAGGAAGGGGTTTGGGATCATGAAGGGCAGGCCTGAACTCCTCTCCTAGGCAAGCAGCATACCTCGAGGGCTGCCTGGACTGGTGCTCCAGCAACAGGGTCTGAGCCATGGCTGCAGAGTGTGGAGCCAAGGACTGAACACAGTGTCCCTGACAAAGGTCCCGGACAAAGGAAAATGATGCTGTTATGAACATAAGTAGAAAAATTTGAGAAGAAAATGAAATTAAACTAGTAAAGATACAGTGCTTCTAACAGCACGAATTTCTGACCAACTGGAAACGAACACAAAGAGGTCACTGATGAAAACCAACTCTTCTGGAGAGGAAACAGAAGAATTCTGTCATTCTCCCACCTCTATTTCTATGTACTTGATTGGGGGAAATTCACAATAAATCCACCTGGAGCATAAAACAAGTCACTCAGTGCTAGTCACTAATAATTACCCTCAGAGTATACATCAAAACAAGAAATCATATGTGGATTTGGCCTTAAAATGTGGAGAAATATGTAGGTGCCTATAATTACAAATGACTGTTTATGTTAAGAAGTAATTACTACCTCCGGACAAGAGCAATACACAGCACAGTGGGCGGGGGTGGAGAACGGGCAGATATGGAGGAAGAGGAAAGAGAATATGGTGGCCAGCACAGGATAAAGTGGGTATGACAAATCTTACAGAAATCTGCCTCCACCCACCATCTATTCCGATGCTGCCAGGGCTCGACAGTATTCCTGGACCAACTTCTCCCTGGATATCAGCAGGTGCAGGCAGGCTTTCCAAACAGCCACTGCAGTATAGACTCACTATTCTTCATGATTACAGCCATTATACATTTTTTTAATGCCTCTGAAATACAATACATATATGAAATTTTCACTCAACTAACCAAATTTAAAGCAGCAGCCTTTATAAACTAAAACTAGAACTACCATACGAGCCAGCAATCCCAATACTGGGCATAGACCCTGAGAAAACTCAAAAAGAGTCATGCACCACAATGTTCACTGCAGCTCTATTTAGAACAGCCAGGACATGGAAGCAACCTAAGTGTCCATCAACAGATGAATGGATAAAGAAGATGTGGTACATATATACAGTGGAATATTACTCAGCCATAAAAAGAAACGAAATTGAGTTATTTGTAGTGAGGTGGGTGGACCTAGAGTCTGTCATACAGAGTGAAGTAAGTCAGAAAGAGAAAAACAAATACCGTATGCTAACACATATATATGGAATCTAAGAGAAAAAAAAAGGTCATAAGAACCTAGGGGTAAGATGGGAATAAAGACGCAGACCTACTAGAGCATGGACTTGAGGATACAGGGAGGGGGAAGGGTAAGCTGTGACAAAGTGAGAGAGTGGCAGGGACATATACACACTACCAAATATAAAATAGATAGCTAGCGGGAAACAGCCGCATAGCACAGGGAGGTCAGCTCAGTGCTTTGTGACCACCTAGAGGGGTGGGATAGGGAGGGTGGGAGGGAGGGAGATGCAACAGGGAAGAGATATGGGGACATATGTATATGTATAACTGATTCACTTTGTTATAAAGCAGAAACTAACACACCATTGTAAAGCAATTATACTCCAATAAAGATGTTTAAAAAAAAAAAGCAGCAGCCTCCACATCTGCAAAACAGATTCTAAAGTTAACATTTTATGTGCCAAAGAGTGAGTCAGTGCAAATTTGAAAATGAGATAAATATTCTTCTTTTGAAAGGGAATGGATGGTTTCTCCTGACTGAAAAGTTAAACAATACTTAATCAAGTGGTAGAGTTAAGTAGTGAAGTCAATGTTATTTTAGAAGTTTATGCTAAAAATAGTGAACCTTCTCAGTATCTCCAAGAAATTAATCTACAACAGAACTCCAGTACTTGAAGGGTTATTTCCAGAAATCATGAATGCCAAAATGTGTCTGATAGTGAATTCAGAATACTGAAATAATAATCTGCATAAAAGCTAAGATTTGGACTAATAATCATGATAAATAACATCTGCATGCTCAAAACAAAGCAAGCACTATTCTAAGTACTTTAACACTTAATCTTTACAACTCTATGAAGAAGGTACTATTATTACCTGTTTTACAGAGGAAAACTAAAGCACAAAAGGATTAAATAATAATTAATGTCAATATTCAGATATTCAGAAAAATCAACTACTGTACCTACTGCCCATTCATGTTTCATAGTGTTATCTATATGGATCCACTGAAGACAGGTAAGCTCACATATTAATTTTGGATTAATATGCCACAGATATTGATGGTTCAAGTAACAATTTTACTTGAGAAAGAATAATTGAAACTGTGATTAAAAATCTTCCAACAAACAAAAGCCCAGGACCAGATGGCTTCACAGGCGAATTCTATCAAACATTTAGAGAAGAGCTAACACCTATCCTTCTCAAACTCTTCCAAAATATAGCAGAGGGAGGAACACTCTCAAATTCCTTCTAGGAGGCCACCATCACCTTGATACCAAAACCAGACAAGGATGTCACAAAGAAAGAAAACTACAGGCCAGTATCCCTGATGAACATAGATGCAAAAATCCTCAACAAAACACTAGCAAACAGAATCCAACAGCACACTAAAAGGATCATACACCATGATCAAGTGGGGTTTATTCCAGGAATGCAAGGATTCTTCAATATACGCAAATCTATCAATGTGATAAACCATATTAACAAATTGAAGGAAAAAAACCATATGATCATCTCAATAGATGCAGAGAAAGCTTTTGACAAAATTCAACACCCATTTATGATAAACATCCTGCAGAAAGTAGGCATAGAAGGAACTTTCCTCAACATAACAAAGGCCATATATGACAAGCCGACAGCAAACATCATCCTCAATCGTGAAAAACTGAAAGCATTTCCACTAAGATCAGGAACAAGACAAGGTTGCCCACTCTCACCACTCTTATTCAATATAGTTTTGGAAGTTTTAGCCACAGCAATCAGAGAAGAAAAGGAAATAAAAGGAATCCAAATTGGAAAAGAAGAAGTAAAACTGTCACTGTTTGCAGAGGACATGATACTATACATAGAGAATCCTAAAGATGCTACCAGAAAACTACTAGAGCTAATCAATGAATTTGGTAAAGTAGCAGGACACAAAATTAATGCACAGAAATCTCTGGCATTCCTATATACTAAGGATGAAAAATCTGAAAGTGAAATTAAGAAAACACTCCCATTTACCATTGCAACAAAAAGAATAAAATATCTAGGTATAAACCTACCTAAGGAGACAAAAGACCTGTATGCAGAAAATTATAAGACACTGATGAAAACAATTAAAGATGATACAAATAGATGGAGAGATATACCATGTTCTTGGATTGGAAGAATCAACATTGTGAAAATGACTCTACTACCCAAAGCAATCTATAGATTCAATGCAATCTCTATCGAACTACCACTGGCATTTTTCACAGAACTAGAACAAAAAATTTCACAATTTGCATGGAAACACAAAAGACCCCGAATAGCCAAAGCAATCTTGAGAAAGAAAAAGGGAGCTGGAGGATTCAGGCTCCCTGACTTCAGACTATACTACAAAGCTACAGTAAGCAAGACAGTATGCTACTGGCACAAAAACAGAAAGACAGATCAATGGAACAGGATACAAAGCCCAGAGATAAACCCACGCACATATGCTCACCTTATCTTTGATAAAGGTGGCAGGAATGTACAGTGGAGAAAGGACAGCCTCTTCAATAAGTGGTGCTGGGAAAACTGGACAGGTACATGTAAAAGTATGAGATTAGATCACTCCCTAACACCATACACAAAAATAAGCTCAAAATGGATTAAAGACCTAAATGTAAGGCTAGACACTATCAAACTCTTAGAGGAAAACATAGGCAGAACACTCTATGACATAAATCACAGCAAGATACTTTCTGACCCATCTCCTAGAGTAATGGAAATAAAAACAAAAATAAACAAATGGGACCTAATGAAACTGAAAAGCTTTTGCACAGCAAAGGAAACCATAAACAAGACCAAAAGACAACCCTCAGAATGGGAAAAAATATTTGCAAATGAAGCAACTGACAAAGGATTAATTTCCAAAATTTACAAGCAGCTCATGCAGCTCAATAACAAAAAAACAAACAACCCAATCCAAAAATGGGCAGAAGACTTAAATAGACATTTCTCCAAAGAAGATATACAGACTGCCAACAAACACATGAAAGAATGCTCAACATCATTAATCATTAGAGAAATGTAAATCAAAACTACAATGAGATATCATCTCACACCAGTCAGAATGGCCATCATCAGAAAATCTAGAAACAATAAATGCTGGAGAGGGTGTGGAGAAAAGGGAACACTCTTGCACTGCTGGTGGGAATGTGAATTGGTTCAGCCACTATGGAGAACAGTATGGAGGTTCCTTAAAAAACTACAAATAGACCAACCATATGACCCAGCAATCCCACTACTGGGCATATACCCTGATAAAACCAAATTTCAAAAAGAGTCATGTACAAAAATGTTCATTGCAGCTCTATTTACAATAGCTCAGAGATGGAAACAACCTAAGTGCCCATCATCGGATGAATGGATAAAGAAGATGTGGCACATATATACAATGGAATATTACTCAGCCATAAAAAGAAACGAAATTGAGCTATTTGTAATGAGGTGGAGAGACCTAGAGTCTGTCATACAGAGTGAAGTAAGTCAGAAAGAAAAAGACAAATACCGTATGCTAACACATATATATGGAATTTAAGAAAAAAAAATGTCATGAAGAACCTAGGGGTAAGACAGGAATAAAGACTCAGACCTACTGGAGAACGGACTTGAGGATATGTGGGGGGGAAGGGTGAGCTGTGACAGGGCGAGAGAGAGTTATGGACATAGACACACTAACAAACGTAGTAAGGTAGATAGCTAGTGCTATCTACTAGCAGGTAGCAGTAGTATGCTCCATGCAGGAAGCAGCCGCATGGGACAGGGATATTGGCTTGGTGCTTTGTGACAGCCTGGAGGGGTGGGATAGGGAGGGTGGGAGGGAGGGAGACGCAAGAGGGAAGAGATATGGGAACATATGTGTATGTATAACTGATTCACTTTGTTATAAAGCAGAAACTAACACACCATTGTAAAGCAATTATACCCCAATAAAGATATAAAAAAAAAAAAATTTCCATACCTATAAAACTAGTGCAGGGGCTTCCCTGGTGGCGCAGTGGTTGATGGTCCGCCTGCTGATGCAGGGGACGTGGGTTCGTGCCCCGGTCCGGGAGGATCCCACATGCCGTGGAGCGGCTGGGCCCGTGAACCATGGCTGCTGAGCCTGCGCGTCCAGCGCCTGTGCTCCACAATGGGAGAGGCCACAGCAGTGAGAGGCCCAAGTACCGCAAAAAAAAAAAAAAAAAAAAAAACTAGTGCAAAATAGAGCTGAATATTATTTGTATTTTGCATCTTTTAAGAATAGGCATTTACCATTGCAACAAAAAGAATAAAATATCTAGGAATAAACCTACCTAAGGCAACAAAAGACCTGTATGCAGAAAACTATAAGACACTGATGAAAGAAATTAAAGATGATACAAATAGATGGAGAGATATACCATGTTCTTGGATTGAAAGAATCAACATTGTGAAAATGACTCTACTACCCAAAGCAATCTATAGCTTCAATGCAATCCCTATCAAACTACCACTGGCATTTTTCACAGAACTAGAACAAAAAATTTCACAATTTGTATGGAAACACAAAAGACCCCGAATATCCGAAGCAATCTTGAGAAAGAAAAACAGAGCTGGAGGAATCAGGCTCCCTGACTTCAGACTATACTACAAAGCTACAGTAATCAAGACAGTATGCTACTGGCACAAAAACAGAAAAATAGATCAATGGAACAGGATACAAAGCCCAGAGATAAATCCATGCACATAAGGTCACCTTATCTTTGATAAAGGAGGCAAGAATATACAGTGGAGAAAAGACAGCCTCTTCAATAAGTGGTGCTGGGAAAACTGGACAGGTACATGTAAAAGTATGAAATTAGAACACTCCCTAACACCATACACAGATATAAACTCAAAATGGATTAAAGACCTAAATGTAAGGCCAGACACTGTCAAACTCTTAGAGGAAAACATAGGCAGAACACTCTATGACATAAATCACCGCAAGATCCTTTTGGACCCACCTCCTAGAGAAATGGAAATAAAAACAAAAATAAACAAATGGGACCTAATGAAACTGAAAAGCTTTTGCACAACAAAGGAAACCATAAACAAGACCAAAAGACAACCCTCAGCATGGGAGAAAATATTTGCAAATGAAGCAACTGACAAAGGATTAATCTCCAAAATTTACAACCAGCTCATGCAGCTCAATAACAAAAAAACAAACAACCCAATCCAAAAATGGGCAGAAGACCTAAATAGACATTTCTCCAAAGAAGATATACAAATTGCCAACGAAAACATGAAAGAATGCTCAACATCATTAATCATTAGAGAAATGCAAATCAAAACTACAATGAGATATCATCTCACACCGGTCAGCATGGCCATCATCAAAAAATCTAGAAACAATAAATGCTGGAGCGGGTGTGTAGAAAAGGGAACCCTCTTGCACTGTTGGTAGGAATGTAAATCGATACAGCCACTATGGAGAACAGTATGGAGGTTCCTTAAAAAACTACAAATAGAACTACCATACGACCCAGCAATCCCACTACTGAGCATATACCTTGAGAAAACCATAATTCAAAACGAGTCATGTAGCAAAATGTTTACTGCAGCTCTATTTACAATAGCCAGGACATGGAAGCAACCTAAGTGTCCATCGACAGATGAATGGATAAAGAAGATGCGGCACTTACATATAATGGAATATTACTCAGCCATAAAAAGAAACGAAATTGAGTTATTCGTAGTGAGGTGGATGGACCTAGAGTCTGTCATACAGAGTGAAGTAAGTCAGAAAGAGAAAAACAAATACCGTATGCTAACACATGTATATGGAATCTAAGAAAAAAAAACAAAAAAGGTCATAAGAACCTAGGGGTAAGATGGGAATAAAGACGCAGACCTACTAGAGCATGGACTTGAGGATATGGGAAGGAGGAAGGGTAAGCTGTGACAAAGTGAGAGAGTGTCATGGGCATATATACACTACCAAATGTAAAATAGATAGCTAGTGGGAAGCAGCCGCATAGCACAGGGAGATCAGCTTGGTGGTTTGTGACCACCTAGAGGTGGGATAGGGAGGGTGGCAGGGAGGGAGACACAAGAGGGAAGAGATATGGGAACATATATATATGTATAACTGATTCACTTTGTTATAATGCAGAAACTAACACACCATTGTAAAGCAATTATACTCCAATAAAGATGTTCGAAAAAAAAAGAATAGGCAGTGACTTTGAAAGCCTATCAAAAGTATATTATGTTACAGAAATGTAGTCCGTATTAATGTATAACAAAATATATACCAACTTTTCTCTTCCAATGAAGATAATCAATGAGAAAACACTTTCAAAAGGATACAAGGATAAGAGTTTCCAATTACTATAATTTCCTCTCTCTGTCCCCCATCCCTAACACTTTCCCATCCTCCCCACCCGTGAAACATTTGTTCATAAGCCATGCATTTCCCCCTGAATAAGCTCTGTTAGACACTCTTTCAAAATACCTTTAGGGGAATAAATTTTCCATGTGTAAGGGAGGAGGAACAGCCTGGAGAAGAATTAGCAGCAGCTGATGCACAGAGTTCAAATGGGGAAATAAACAAGGTGAATCCAGGAAAAGTTTTGAAACTCACCACACACAGTTTAAAGCCTTGCACAGAGGCTATGAACTACTAGGATCAAGAGAGCAAGGGGAACCACCCAAGTAGCATTTTGCCGTCAGAAACAGGTCGTTGGAGAAAAGGCACTGGTGGAGGCCTTGCTAAAGAAGTACTATACACAAGGACAGCGCATGATAAAAACAGGTTGAAACTCAGCAAACTCTCCAAATGCTCTCCAGACCTAATGCCTTTACAATGACATAAAGAGTCATCATAAAGAAATGTTCACGGGAATTCCCTGGCTGTCCAGTGGTTAGCACTCGGCACTTTCACTGCCTTGGGCCTGGGTTCGATCCCTGGTTGGGGAACTAAAATCCCGCAAGCCGCGCGACATGGCCGGAAAAAAGAAAAAAGAGAGATGTTCACCGTCTGCCACATTACCACTTGAGTATAATAATATTAATAAAAGCTAAACATTTATCAAGTCTGCATTATACTACCAGGGCTTTACACATGTTATCTCATTTTAAGTTCAACACTGAAGTAGGTACCTTTATCACTCTTGTGTTAGAAATGAGGTACAAGAAGCTGTGTCATTTGTCCACAGTCATACAGTTAGTGGCAGAGTTGGGATTCTAATCCAGGTCAACCTGCTTGTAAAAGTACGTTGATACCTAAAGGATAACTGTGTGTAGACCTCTGATTGTATAATCATTGTATAAAGCTGGGCCAGACACTACTAAGCAAGCAAGAGAATTCTTGGGTTATATGGCTAGGTGTCTAATATAGGGACTTCGAAAAGTACTATTTACACAATTGTTAGTCTAGTTTGCAGGGACAATCACTACACGTCTTCCGAAAATATTAAAAGGTTTGATTTCATAGTTTGGTTTTCACCTGTCCCTACAGTTAATCAGTCTGAGTAAAATGGCCTGCTACAACACTTAAATCTACCCCAGGAGCAATAAGGACCAGAATACAACTGCTAAAATGACCCATCCTATAACTAAGTAGCGAGACCATCAAAGGTTCTAATAAGGCAGATACTGCTTTAATAAATTTAAATAATAAAAGTTTTCATACACTTCCGCCACACCCTGGGAGTTGTCTAAAGTACTGTGAGATGTGGGATTTGGAATCTAGTGAAGTATCTCCTTGCTTGTGACTTAAGACGGGACAAACCATCTAATATTCAACAGCCAGTTAATGCAAAAGGATCTGTCCCCATTTGACGCACCTAACATTTATCAGTTTATTGTCTTAGACACTCAACTGCCCAACTCTACATCCATGTATAGTTTTGGGGGGTGAATTTGCGGGGGTGGTGAGAGGGAGAGGAGGCCTGTGAGTTGCCTAAAATAGTACTTATGCGTACTTTTTGAAAAAGAAGTCTGTAGCTTACCCTAGATCATCAAAGAGATCCAAAAAAGGTGAAGAACACAGCTCTAGGTTGACAAAATTTTACCCCTGGCCAAGTAAGATCTTCAGAGAGCTGACTGTATATTTAGGCTGCATTGCTTTGATCCCCTCTTAGAATGGCTTTTCTTGAATTTCATTTTTTGGTTCTGCTTTGGACTAACACTGAGAGGTGCAACAAAAAACAGTAACATGAATATAGTAAAGAAAAATGATTAAAGGTGAGGACAATAAAGTCAGATTTAGCTGTTTTTAAATGCTTTCTCCCCACTTACTATGTGATCTTGGACAAGTCACTAAACCTTTTGGGGCCTAACTTTCCTAATATGAAAATAATTACTTCACAGGGTTATTGTAAGGAATTGAAGGAGAAAGTGTACATAAAGGACTTATGCCTTGTCCACAGTAAATGCCCAATTATTATAAGTTTACTGTTGTGTTGACTGTGAGGATATTATCTACATCGACCAGTGCTCCCTATATGAGGGTCCCCGGGAAATATTTTTCTTTTATACTCTTTCAAAAGGAAAAGCTCTATGTTTTCACCTTGGGGATCCTAGGACTCTTAACTGAGCGTGTCTCCACCTTTGCTCTGGTCACTAGCAAGTTTAGAGCTGAATCTACAACCTAACTTTACCCCCTGAGCAGCAAAACCTTCCTAATAATTTTTTGTAAACTAACTTTATTCCTTTACCCTTACTTTCCCACGGCCCTGAATGCTTTCTTTTTTATAATGTTGTGTTGCTATTATTATTTTGAGCTTCTCCGAATTCTTTCTTGGAATGAGACGATGCATAAAAATAAATAAATCAACAAACCGATAGAAAAAATACATAGTGCTATTTTTGAGCTGGTGATAATTTAGGTTAAAATAAAAAGCTGCTTTCTTAATTCATGGGTATATTGACTACAAAGTCAGGAGAAAAATTTAATTCTTTGGACTTCCAAAAGTAGGATCTGCCCTAGACCAGTTTAGACTCTCTAAGGAAAGCTGAATGAAGAGTCATCAGTCAAAAAGCAAAACCAATGACTGGGATGGTGATGAGAACTTAATACGAAGAGTGAGGAAATAATGGAGGAGTGTAGCAACATGCTATTCCTCTGAGGCAAATGCTTATATGTCTGAAAGTTAATTAAATTCTAGAATTCAATAAGGGGCATTTCAAAAAGAAGCTACAAATTCACACTAATGGGCTTGATTGCATCAATTTCTCGGGAAAACAAAACCAAAAGTTTCCTGTCTTTAATTGTATTGGACCCACAGCAGTGGCAGGTAATATCCAAGCCAACATAAAGGTCTCTTTATTTTCTGACCCAGATGAATGGAAATGTGCCATAGCTGTCGTGTGTTAAGCAGATGGGACATCAAAGGGGCTGAACGCTATAAGAAAGAAAATGACACCATGTTGGATTATTCACAATAATGAACCAAAAAAAAGTTAATACAGTGAAATTCAAATTTCTTTCAGACTAGAATCAAATCTCTGAGTGTTCTAAATTTTAATTTTTCCAAAATTGTTGTCAGAGTTGGATTTTTTGTCCTTTCTCTTTGCTCTTCTAGAAGTGAATATATTTTAAATTTTCCTTCCTTTCATCTCTCTCTCTCTCCCTTTTCCTTCCATTCAGTCAAAAAGTATTTATGGACCTACTGACAGACTAAGCACCTCTCTAAGTGCGAGAAATACAGCACTGAACAAAACAGACAAACATCCCTGTCCTTGTGAAGCTGTTAGTCTAGTTACATACATTGATTCATTTGTTTATTTTTTCATTTCACTGTCTCTCTATTGTGTGCCTTCAAGGAACACTGGAGTTCGGAGAAACACTTATACTAGGAATTAGAGAAACAAAATTTAATAGCAACTAGCAACATCAGGGTTAAGACTATGAAAGGAAAAATAAAACTTCAAATATACTATATTTAAATGATAATACAACATGTGGAAGAGACATGGGTCAGATTCAGGTCAGGGCCCACCTGTGGAGGATTCCCCTCTCTTCTCCAGGCTAAATTTATTACTTTTCCTGTGCCTCTATAGGGTTGAGTATGTTATACTTCTTGTATAGAACTTGTCATATCAGGTTATATTTTACACCATGCATTCTTCTCCCCCGTATTAGACCTCCTCAAAGACAGAGTCCAGTTTTGTACATCTCTGTGTCCCTAGCACCCAGAGCTGTGCCTTGCAAATGAGTTCAAATAAGTTTACTGAATGTATGGCATGTAATTCTAGAAAGAAAATTACCCAAAATATTGTATCTTAATCATTCTAGAAACACACAAACTTATTCTGATCTTCAATAAAACTAAGAACCATGAGGTACACAGGCAAGAAATCAGTAAGTTTTTAAATTTTCATAAATAGGGTATATAATTCGCGCTGAATGGTTTAACTACTGGAAGATTGCCCCACATGTTGATTACACTGTTACTCTGCAGCTTTCTGACATTTATATGGTCTCCACTAACGGTAGGTTTGTCACACTTAGAGCTATAAAATAAAATAAAATGACAATGGTCTGGTACAGAGCCTGAAAAAAAAGGCAAAACAAAAATCCTGATACGTTTATAATTATTCAAATCGTTAGCTTCATTCTTCCGCTCCGCTCTGCCTGTATTGATCAACGCACCAGCCTTAATGATACCTCTCTTAATTCCACCTCTCCACACCTCTTCCCTTCTCCACCAACACCTCCTTCACGTTTTTTTTTTTTTTTTTTTTTTTTTTTTTGCGCCGTACGCAGGCCTCTCACTGTTGTGGCCTCTCCCATTGCGGAGCACAGGCTCTGGAAGCGCAGGCTCAGCAGCCATGGCTCATGGGCCCAGCCGCTCCACGGCATGTGGGATCTTCCCGGACCGGGGCACGAACCCGTGTCCCCTGCATCGGCAGGCGGACTCTCAACCACTGCGCCACCAGGGAAGCCCCTCCTTCACGTTTTTCATGCAACTTTGCTTTTTGTCTCTGGCACTGTTCGGAAACTAAATTCTGTGAGACCAGCAGTAACTCCCCGGCTGCCAAATACAACACTTAAGCACATCCATCTTTACCCTGAAGCTTTTCCTTCTCTGCCCTTAAGTTTTCCTATCTCTTCTGCTGAACCACATCTGACCTGTGTCTTTAAAAAGTTGGTGTTTGAAAATTTTGCCATTTGCAGCAACATGAATGGACTTGGAGGGCATTATGCTCAGCGAAATAAGTCAGAGAGAGACAAAAACTGTAAGATATCACTTATATGTGGAACCTGAAAAATACAACAAACTAATGAATATAACAAAAAAGAGGCAGACTCACAGATATAGAGAACAAGCTAGCGGTTACCACTGAGGGGAAGGTAGGTGGACAATATAGGGGTGGGGGAGTGGGAGATACAAACTACTAGGTGAAAGATAGGCTCAAAGATGTACATCACAGGGAATATAGCCAATATTTTATAATAACTATAAATGGAAAGTAACCTTTAAAAAATGGATAAAAAGTTTAAAAAAAATTTTTTTTACGCTGGCATTTGTTAGGGTTCTGAGGTAATTATACAAAGCCCTATGGCTTCAAGCATCCCTCACACAATGAATCTCAGGCCTAAGTTTACGATGCACATATCTATCTAGTGCCTGGGCCACAATTTTTACATTTCCAACTACCACCCAGACGTTTGGCTTTCCCGTCTAGAACATGTCAAAATTAGAATGTACTATCTTCCCCCTCAGACAGGTTTCTCCTCCTACCTTCCCAGCCTCACTTGGGAGAATCAACATTAATGCAACTGCTCAAGGTAGTGGTCTCATTCATTCTCGACTCCTTCCTCCCCATCCCCATGCCTACAATGCATGTGTGCTTCCTTCTGTCTACAGCATCATCTTGCTTCATCGTTGTTTCTCTCTTCTCCTCTGTTCTCAGCTAAAATGGCATCTCCTTGGAAGTCTTCCCTGACGTCTCTCTCATCACCAGCATCGTCATCATGCCATACCATTTGACCCTGTCTGTTTGCTTCAAATGACTGATTATAAACCATAATTATGAATTCATGAGTGTCTTTCTCCTCCACCGCTTCTTTGTAGGGCTTTTTAGTGAGCTATCTTGTTCACTAGTGTTCCCTAGAACCTAGCCCACGGTGTGACACAGAGCACAGAGTAGGTGCCAATAACTCATGACTGAATGAATATCTGATCGATAAGTTCTGATGAATCTCATTCTGAAACACATCTCACATCTGTTCCCTATTTTCCACCAAATTGTCACCACTGCCCTGAATTGGGCTATCATAACGTATTGTCTACACTAGAACTAACCTTGGGACGAAGCTCTCTGTCTTTAGCCTAGCTCTCTTTACCCTGTCATAAAAATGATGCTTTTTTTTTCAGGAAAAAAGTTAAATTTGATTAGGTCACTCTCCTGAGGAAAAGCCTGACAGATTAGAAGGCTATAGAAAAAAGTTCCAGAGAGCACCCAAGAGCCTTCCTAAAATGATCATAATCTAAACTCAACTTTCGAGGCTCTGGTCCAGTTACTTCGGCCCGCTTACGTTTGAAACACTGGGGGTGAGAAAAGATAGTTTGGTAGACAGAGCCGGAAGGAAGGGCTAGCTAGCAACTAATTAAAAGTAAAAAAGAACCTAGTTGTTCTAGTATCCTAAGTCAAAATAAAGTTTAAAGACTAAACAGCTAGAAGAATTATGTGGTATAAAGAAATAAAACACAACTGTGTGACAAAATTGGGATGGAGGTTGGGGGGAGGGTGGTTACTAAATTACATACAATGGCCAAGAAAGTTATCTCTGAGACTATGACTTTCTGGAGGTGAGATCTGAATGATAAGGACTGTATCTTGCCTTACAGCTCACCAGGAAGAAGAACCGCAGGTGAAAGGCCTTAATGTGAGAAAGAGCTTGGTGTGAGGAAGGGAAAGAAGGGTGCTGTGGCTGGAGCACAGTGTGATGTGAGAAAAAGTCAGTGAAGCAGGCAGGAGCCAGATACATAGTCTTCTAGTCTGGATTCTATTCTAAACTGGAAAACCACTGGAGAATTTTAAGCAGGGAAAGGGCATCATCTGATTTACTATAAATTCGAAGTGGAGAATTGATTCATTCATTCTTCCATTCAACAAATACTTAATAAGTGTCAGCTGTATACAAGACACTACTCTGGGCACTGTGGACACAGTGGTGAACAAGAGAGGTAAAGCCCTTGCCTTCATAGAGCTTTCATTTTAGAGTATTCTGTGAATATAAAAAAGAAGAAATGAGTCCAGTTAAGAGACCACTGCAGAGCCCACATGAGGAATCTTGGCTTGGAGAAGATAGGGAGAAGAAATGGACAAATACAGGTTATATTTCAGAGATGCAACAGATAGGACTAGTAAGGTAAAGGAAAGAGAAACTGGGAATGACTCTCACATCTCGGTCTGGGCGAATGCTTTGATGGGTGTAATGCTATTTACTAAAAGAGAGGAAAATAGAAGTGGCACACATCTAGGGAAGAAAACCAAGAGGTTCTATTTTGGTGAGAAACAGTGAGGTGACTATTCGACATCCGAGGAGGAGTTATCCAGTAGGCTGTTGAGGTCAGGAGCCTGAAGTTCAGTGGAGAGGGCAGACCTCCACTGCAGAGGTGAGAGAGGTGGTATTTAAAGCCATACGATTTAGGAAAAGAGTTCAAATGAGGGGAGCATCCAGGATCAAACCTTGACACATTCAAACTTTGAAGGGTTGAGCAAAGCAGGAGAAAAAGCAAAGACTATTGAGAAGTGATTAGTAAGTAGGGGGAAACAATGAAATGTATAGGTATCTCTGTAGCAAGTCGTGGATGTGTGCTGCTAGGATCTCCCACCAAGAAACCACTTGTCATTCAGTTTTAAGGAGTGCAGTTAACTGACAGCCTCCAGCTGTTAACAGCCTCAGGATCTGCTCAGCTTTTAAGCCAAAGCCACATGCTCCCCAGGTCACCCCAGTTGATTGCTGAGCGCACTATGGGTAGTAACGGCCTGGCCAAGTCTGCCGAATACAGGTCTCTTCTCAAAGAACCTTTGCTCCAGAGCTCCCAGTAGGGTTGCCAAGGACTTTGTTAGATCTGCATCACAGCTGGAAGTTTTCCCTGACCAACTCTGCTTCCTCCCCACTTTCTTTCAAAGCTATTAAATCTTGGTCTGAAGGCTTGACATATCCAGTCTTGCTCCCTTCCTCTTGCATCTTTCACAGGGAAGCCCCTCCTCCCAACAAGCCTCTTGCACACCTCTCTCCATTTCAGCACCTGCATCCCGGAGGACCAGGTTAAACAGCGACAAAAACCAGGAAGAAAGAATGTTTCAAGAAGGAAATGGTCCACTGTGATGAGGTTTGCTGAGAAGTCAACTAAGGAAAGGAGAGAGAACTACCTGTGAATTTGGCAAAATGACAGTCATTGAGGATCCTGAAGAGGACATTTTCAGTGGAGCAGTGTGACTCAAAACTGAACTGGAACGGGCTGCAGGGTAAATGACAGCTGAGGACACAGCAGAGACTACAGACAACTAACTCTCTCTGAAGTTTTCCTTATATAACTCCCAGCTATAACAAGTGCTCTGCAAGAACAGTACTAGGATTTCAAAAGAGTGTAACAGAGGAACCTAATTTAGATTGCGGAAGGTGTATCTGAGGAAGTAAAGTTTACCAGAATACTGGAAATAAGAGCATTCCCAGAAGAGGGAAGAACAGATGCTAAAGCCAAGGAGTGGAAGAGAGTTTGAGTTATTGGACGACCAGAAAGCCAGTTGCTGTGGATGAAATAAAGAGAGCCAGAACCAGGTTATGCAAGGTCATGTGGGAAATGATAAATATTTTGGATCTTAGCCTAAAGCCTAGACATTTTAAGCTGGTACTTTATTTGTGATTTTTAGGCAATATCACTATGTTTGCAGTAGGGAAAAAAAACAGAAGTGAAAGACCTGTTGAGAGCTGATGGTGATTTGAACTTGGACAGTTGAATGCATTCATTCATTCAAATAATATCTAATAAATGAGAGAAGTAAATGGATTCAATAAGGATTTTCAGAGGTAGAATCTACAGAACTGGTGAAAATGGGGTTCAGAGAAGGAGCGTTATCGGGGTAATTCCTAGCACTCTGGCTCAACCAACTGAGCAGCACTGGTTATGATGCCCAGCAGAGGTACACCAACTTCTCAGGTGCCCCACAGACCAGATGTATCCAGTAGCCCCTTTTTTGGTGGTACACCAAGCCTTTCCAATCCCACCCCAGCATCACAACACCAAAGGATACAACTGCATAACACAACTATATTACACAACACAGGCTTACACAGCATGTTTCTCCTTCAATGCTCAACTATCTCATTTTATGCCTGAGGGAATAGATTGTCTACTAGAGTTGGAATCCGGTCATACATATTAATGATGCTCTCTTGACCTTTACATTTAATTTTACACATATGTCAGGAACAGGCCATAATCCCTCAGTCCAGCAATTTATTTATGGGCAGTTTTTGAAGCTGTTATCACTGGCTTCTCCTATTGGCTTTTCCTGGGAATTAGAAATCCTTGCTTAACATGAGCTGGTCCCTTCTTTCTCCTTTTATCGAAAACAACCATCACACTCCATAAACCACATCTTAACAGATCTTTGGCCTAGTGGTTAGGATTCTGGGCTTTCACTGTCGTGGCCCAGGTTCAATCCCTAGTGGGGGAACTGAGATTCTGCAAGCCACGTGATGCGGCCAAAACAAGAGTCAGGGGGGAAAGAAAGAATAGACTATTCCACTGACTCTTACATATTCTGGCACTGTTGTGAAAGACCATTTTGGATCCAGGGGCTTATTAGAGAGAACAATTAGTCTATTCCTGGCCAATTATAGAAAGCTACTTATCGAGCCCCTTCCTCAGTGTTATATCAATAATTCATATTACAGAACAGGATTTCATTTGTATTGTATTATTAGAGAAAAGAGCATATGACAAAGTTCATCCAACAGGAAGCACTATTTGAATTCTGGGGGATTTTTTTGGCGGTACGCGGGCCTCTCACTGTTGTGGCCTCTCCCATTGCGGAGCACAGGCTTTGGATGCGCAGGCTCAGCGGCCATGGCTCACGGGCCCAGCCGCTCCGCGGCATGTGGGATCCTCCCGGACCGGGGCACGAACCCGCGTCCCCTGCATCGGCAGGCGGACTCTCAACCACTGCGCCACCAGGGAAGCCCTGAAATCTTGGTTTTAAAGTGACTGTTAATGTGCGATTTTAAATGCTGCTTTTGCCTAGGATTATATTCAAAATCAAGCATTCAAATCCACAAGCATTTATCAAGGAATACTTATTGCTAGGTACTGTGTGGAGTGTTAAGAAGCAAGAGACGAGTAATACAAGACCCCAGCCCTAATAGAACTAATACAAACGAGTTCAGGAATTCACTATCTTTGTCAAGGTACACAGATGAACTCCAAATCACCTGTGAAAATGCTCAAATATGCTACACTAGCTGTGAAACTACAGCAAGGAAATAATTTTGCTGGGAGAAAACTTCACAGAAGAGGGACATTTCAGAAACATCTTGAAAGAGGACTGAGAGTTCAATAAAACTCCAATACAAAAAGAAATAAAGAACATTGTAAGCGGAAGGAACACCTTGTGCTTAGAAACAGAGGCCATGCTCCTAACTGCCCTAAAGGACGATTCTTCAGATCTCACTTTGCTTGATCTCAAAGCAACTTTTGATCCTGATGACCATTCTCATATCCTTGACACATTCTCCTAGTTTTGGGACACCACACTCTCTTTGTCTTCCTCTTATCTCTGGTTAATTTTACTCAGTACTGTCTGAAGACTCCTCTTTGTCTTTCACATAGTGTCATTTCCTCAGAGTTCAGTCCCAGGCCCTTCTTTTTTTTTTTTTTTTTTTCCACAAATGAAAAGCCCTCTGCCTGGTTGCCTCATCTCTCTCATGTTTTCAATTACCATATACTCATGACTTGCAAAGCTGTATCTCCAGAACAGGTAATTCCTGAGTTTGAGAGCCAAATTACTGCTGTCTTCTGGATACTTCTTTAAAATTTCACAGGTACCTCAAACTTAACACTTTCAAAATTAAACTGTCTTCCTCCCAAACCCCCTGCTCTTCTTGTGCTGCCCTTCCACCTCAGTGAACTGGCCAGTCAGTCCCCAAGCTAAAACCCTGGACATTATCCTTGACTCCTCTCTCTCCATCACACTTGCCATTTATTCAGTCGCTATGTCCTGTCAATTTTGCCTTTTACTTGAATTCACCTACTTCTCTTCATCCCAACTGCTACTGTCCTGATTTATGGTCCCATCATCTCTTGCATGAAATTACTACAAAACCCTTCTAACTAGACTTCCTTGCCTCTGGTCTTGCTTCCCTCCAAACTACCCTCCACAATGATAATGTCTCATAGCACATTGTGTGATCCAGTTCCTAATTACATTCTGGACTTATCTCTTGCCACTAGCCCCTACGTATTCCATATTTCCAGTCATATTTGACCATTTCTCTTGCCTTTTGGTTTTCCTATATAGATTTCCCATGCATAAAATGTTATTTCTGTTATTTTCTGGCTAATTCCCGCTCTCTCTTTAGATCTAAAATTACACATTATTTTTTCAGGGGAGCCACTGATCCCCCAACTGCTTCCCCTTTTTTTCTTTATTTTTTGAATGGGGTATTTTTTTTAAGTTTCTTTTTTTCATTGAGGTATAACTGACAAATAAAATTGTAATATAAAGTATACAATGTGATGCTTTGATATAAATATACACTGTAAAAAAGATTCCCACCATGGAGTTATTTAATTATCATCCCACATATTTACTGTGTGTGTGTGTGTGTGTGTGTGTGTGTGTGTGTGTGAGAGAGAGAGAGAGAGAGCGAGAGAGAGAGAGAGAGAGAGAGAGCGAGAGAGAGAGAGAGAGGGAAAACACAAGTTCTACTCTCTCAACAAGTTTCAGTTATACAATACAGCATTGTCAACTATAGTCACCATGTTACACATTGGATCCTCAGACTTTATTCATCCTGTAACTGTAAGTTTGTACCCTTTTACCAACTTCTCCCTATTTTCCCCATCTCCTAGCCTCTGGCAACCACCATTCTACTCTCTGTTTTTATGAGTTAAAAATATTTTTTTTAAGAGTCCACATGTAAGTGATACATGCAGTATTTGTCTTTTTCCGTCTGGCTTATTTCACTTAGTAATATCTCCCCAGGTTCATCTGTTTTGTCACAAGTGGCAAGATTTCTTCTTTTTTAAGGCTGAATAATATTCTATTGTGTGTACATGTATGTATGTAAATACATATATATGTAAGTACATATATATACACACACACACACACATACATACACACACATACATATCTCACATTTTCTTTATACATTCATCTGTTGACAGACACTTAGGTAGTTTCCAGACCTTGGCTACTATGACTAATGCTGTACTGAACATGGGAGTACAGATATCGCTTCAAGATAAGGGTTTCATTTCCTTTGGATATATAACCAGAAGTGGGAATCCTGGATCATATCGTAGTCCTGTTTCTAATTTCCTGAGGAACCTCCATACTGTTTTCAATAGTGGCTACACCAGTTTACATTCCCACTAACAGTGCACAAGGGTTCCCTTTGCTCCACATCCTTTCCAGCATTTGTTATCTCTTGTATTTTTGATAACAGACATCCTAACAGGTGCGAGGTGATATCACATTGTGGTTTTGATTTGCATTTCCCTGGTGATTAGTAATGTTGTGCACCTTTTAACGTACCTGCCCAACTGCTTCCTCTTATGTGTTCCTGTCATAGGTGTTCCTATCCCACTATAATTTAATTTGCTGGTTACTTGCCAGTATATTCCTAGACTGTAAGCTCACAAAAGCCCTTGGCACAGTGCCTATGCATACCGTAAGAGCTCAAAAACTATTTGTGCTATGGCTAAACAAATGATGAGGAAATCCTTAACACATTTCATCAAAACACTGAGCACACATAAGATTTAAAAATGGTACAGGATGACAGGGGACGTCCTGTGGTTCCACTTCTAATAAGGTCAACAGGACAAATAATATATGAAATACTATGGTAAAAGGACACCAAAGACATTGAAACAGATTATTCAAAAGAGGGTAATTCAGTTCAACAAACACTTGGAGGTGGCCAACAACAATGGAAATGAGCTGCTCTTGTCTTTGATTCACTAATTTTGCAGAAATATCATTCAGGATGACTTCCTAAGAAAGCAACAACTGACCAAAAAGCAAGCTGATGTCTGAAGCTTTTTTTCCCCCAAAGAAACATGTTCTAAGACCAACCATTGTACACAAGTTAGACACTGCTGCATAGTAAACTACCCTAAATCCAAGGACTTAAAACACTGAACATTTCTTGCTCTTAAATCTACAGGTCAGTTGCCAGTTCCATCTTGACTGTGCTCTCTCATGATTCTGTAATAGTCTGATAAATTAGCTAAGACTGGCTCATCTAGAATGGCCTCCCTCACATATATTGAGGTTGGCTGGCTCTTGGATGGAGCGCAGGCTTGATGGGGACACATCCAGTAGGCTAGCTCAAGCTAATTCTCCTAACAGCTAGACAGGGTTCCATAGGCAGAAATGCACAAGGTGTCTTAAGGCTTAGCTTCATAATTGATATACAATCACCTTTGCCACATTTATTAGCCAAAGCAAGTTACAAGACCAGCCCAGATTCAAGAAGTAAGTAAAAGAACTCTACCTCTGCAGAGTCACATTGCAAGGGTCATAGATGTGAGAAAAATCAAGGTCATTTTTTGCAATCGATCTCCCCCAACACTATTAGGCCCTATATATGTATTTACCTGTGGGTGGTACAGTTCAGTATATGATATTCATAATGATGATTTTGATTCAGCAAGGAGTTAAATAACACTCAGTATATTATAGGCAGAGAAGTATACTATAAAAAGCTTTTCATGATCAGAATGAAAGTTAAAAGATTTACACTAGATAACTCACTTATTGTGGTATCATTCCCCATTGATTTCAGAGAATAGTGTTTTTACCGCAGTGCATTAATTGCTCACTGTGAGTGCTATCAACAGGCTTGAGAAAGTAACAGGACAGTCCATTGTATCACTGGTGAAAGGATTCAATTAAACTAAACAAAGGCTAAGCCCGTCAGATCCTTTTAATATAAAGAAAACCGTGTACTTATATAATTCAGGAAAAGGAATTCCTAAGCACCTGCACACAGAGATAAAATTCTATAAAAACACTGACAGAATCACTCACTAGACCCTAGTACCATAAGAAGCCTGGTGATTGGGTGGGTAGGGATAAATGAGGAGTTCTTATGAAAAATTCACATAAACCTTGAAACCTACTAGAATGAAAATTAAATTAAAATGAAAAAATACTTTCACATGTGCAAACTGATATTAGTAAGGTATTTTTCAGCAACCACAAAAACTATGCTGGCCTTGATTAGGTAAATAGAAACCAGACCGAATTACAGATAAGCTTGAAAGCATGCAGATCTTCAAATCCAAAGATATTACTGGGTGCACTTGATCCTTAGACTATGTGGCCTAGTTTTGCTGGATGACCCTCTAATTTCTGAAAAGTGCTACAGGATCCTCCTGACAACGACCTCTCTTAACTCCAGCACAGGAACTCTTAGCATTTCCGATGTGGATTTTAGAGACAAAGATAGAACACTGAGACCTGCCAAGGCTGAAAAGGATATCACTTTCAAAGGTTAAAAAAATTCTCCCCCCCCCCCCACACCACCTTTTTTCTGATGACTACCCAATTACACAAGCCAGGCACAATAACCGGGAACAGTGAAAGAAGTCTTCTACAGGCATGGACAAAACTGCCTGTTCAAGTGAAAAAAAATGCATGAGATACAGCAATAAAATGCATCTTTTGGGGGCTGCACATGGCATAGCTTATTTAGCATGAAAAGAAATTTTTTGAATATAAAACAAAAAACTTGGAACCTAATTATATTATTAGTAATTCTTATCAGGGGCCTATTTTGTACTATTTAAACAGCATAGCTTTTTTTTTTTTACATAAGAGCATCAAGTTATAAAAGAGATTTACTCTTAAAAATCTGTAGGCAGAACAAAATTTTGTAAAGTGAAACCCATTCTTCCTCTGAGAGCTATTATAAAATCCAACATGTGTATCTATATATAAGCATACTCCTAAGACCATGGATTTAGGTTATATTTTTGTGTACCGCAATAAAATTGTAGTGTGATGTCTACTTTTATGATGACCCTCATTTTCCACCTGCCCAGTCAATCTATGTTCCAAGCATCTCTTGTCAATATCCAACAATGGCAATGTTCTAGCCTTCTTATTTATTTACAATTCAAAAATAATGTTTTGATTTTCTATTCAGAGGAGAAACCTAAGACATGAATTCAAGAATGGAGTCTCGTTCAGCCTGTGGGCTCTTCTAGTATCTTGGCTGTTGAAGGTATTTGCCATTGCTTATTATCACGGAGACAGAGAAAAACAGCTACCATAGGAACAGTCACATTAAACTACTATTATTTGTTTTTGCAGACCCCAGGTTCTGTCATTGCTTCCTAAGAAGAGTCAGAGAAGTCTTATAGTGATGTTCCTAAAACAGGTCTTTTTCTCAGAGTTCTTATATAATCAATTTCACAACATCTTTTCACTCCATACACGCTGGAGTTTTATACAATAACAGTCGTTGGATGATTCCGACAGTTCTCAGCTGAACTAAATCCCAGATGAACTATAAAGCAGATCTCTACATGAACAAAATCCTCAGTATACCTGCCAACTTCAAAAACTATTCCCTTACCCTCTCCGTATCAATCCCTCGCAGTATCAATCTCAGTATTTAAACCAGGTAAAACTAGACTAACCTTGTATGATAGGCACATATTTGTGATAATTAACCCACTAGTCATTCATACAATGAGGTGCCCAAAGTCACATAGCTAGCAAGGACCTTAAGAGCTTGCATGAGTGAAGAAATGAGTATGATCAGTAAAGAATGTCAACTGTTTGTGTGTAAAAAAGGAATGTTTCTAAGACTGAGAAAAAAATGCAAAGTTTACTTTAAAGTATTTTAAACAGAAATTCTATTATAACTGCTATGTAAGTACTTATTTGTACTGTGAGAGAAAGGTATTCTAAGCAAAGATAAATACAATCAAGGTCATTTTATTTATCCCAATTTGGGGGTTAAAGGAAAGAAATATTTACCTCAAATTTTCAGAAATAAAAACAAAAAAAGAGGTAGATTCAACAAACTTTTGCTAAATAACAGTAGGTAATTAACAATGTACTACTATGCCTAATTAAAACATATGATGAACTATTGTTTACAATATGAAGGAAATAGAAGCTTAGCAACATTGCTACCAATATTTAATAAAATAGAACTTACTTACATAATTTCATTAATATGAAAGATCACTGGTATTAAACTATTATTTACTTGAATTTCAATGCAACATTTTAGTCAAAAAGTAACAAAAAGTAGATTAGTGGTTAGCACAGGTTGAGGGATGGGAAAAATGGGCAGTTAACTGCCAGTGGGTATGGGGTTGCATTCTGGAGCAATGAAAATATTTTAAAAACTAGATAAAGGGTTGCACAACTCTTCAAATATACTAAAAAACACTGAACTGTACACTTTAAAGGGTAGATTTCATGATATGTGAATTATATCTCAATAACAATTCTTTGCATAAAAAGCAAATAATGCTAAACATTTTCGTTACCTATGTGAATTCCTAAAAAGAAAATAATTATTTATTCCAGGGTAATATGCCGAACATATTTAAATCTTTTATCTATAAACTTCTTTGTCTATTATTTTCTAGGAAATTATCTCCCTGAACGGTTACTCTGATGCTCTAAACATCCACAGGCTTCTAAACAACTCTTCAAAACAAAGAAATGACACTAAACATTGAAGATTTTTGACATCTTGATAAATGCATTTGATTTAAAAGGGTTTAAATTCCAGTGGGCTACATAATATAAAGACACCTGTTTTCCTGGGAATTAAGAGCTGTAAATACAGACAACATAAGTAATTTCACACATCAAGCTGATGTGTAATAAAATAAATCTACTCAAGTTCTTCTTTCAACAAGATAACAGACTCTAACAATAAATGACTACAGCTCATCTTGTTAAGATCAAAAGGGAATGACTAAGTGTCCATCAACAGATGAATGGATAAAGAAGATGTGGCACATATATACAATGGAATATTACTCAGCCATAAAAAGAAACGAAATTGAGTTATTTGTAGTGAGGTGGATGGACCTAGAGTCTGTCATACAGAGTGAAGTAAGTCAGAAAGAGAAAAACAAATACCATATGCTAACACATATATATGGAATCTAAGAAGAAAACAAAGGTCATAAAGAACCTAGGGGCAAGACGGGAATAAAGACACAGACCTACTAGAGAATAGACTTGAGGATACGGGGAGGGGGAAGGGTAAGCTGGGATGAAGTGAGAGAGTGGCATGGACATATATACACTACCAAACGTAAAATAGATAGCTGGTGGGAAGCAGCCACATAGCACAGGGAGATCAGCTCGGTGCTTTGTGACCACCTAGAGGGGTGGGATGGGGAGGGTGGGAGGGAGGGAGATGCAAGAGGGAAGAGATATGGGAACATATGTATAACTGATTCACTTTGTTATAAAGCAGAAACTAACACACCATTGTAAAGCAATTATACTCCAATAAAGATGTTAAAAAAATTTTAAAAATTAAAAAGCGAATGACTTTTGCAGCAAAATATGCCTAACAGCTAAGCTATTTCACCAGCTCAGTTACTAATGACACAAAAGCACTCTTGCACAAAGCAGCAAAAAGAAGAAAGAAGGGATTAGCAAAAGACCTGATTTGTCAAGGTTGTAAATTGCTTTGTAACTTTTATTTAGACTTTAGAGTTTTGTGTTTCAAGATGAATATATCTGAATTGTGCTGACATCACAGCAAATTTTTCCTTAACCTCTAAGCTCTTTGCAGATATTTCAAACCCACCAAAACTCGAGCTATATTAACAGTTCCTTCTTATTGCTACCTTATAACATAATATCAGAGCTAATTTGCCACAACTGGGACATCAAGAAAGAGCAGGATCTGTAAGATTATCGTCTATGCTATCGTATCATATAACTGTCATATAAAGCAGTTCGTTTTGTGGTGATGCTACTTCTAAAGGTTTAAAATAGTTTATTTTGTATTTAAATTTTAACTACATGAGTTACTGCAAATGATTATGCATAAAAACATGATCTGCACTTACGCTGCCTTTGAAATAAAACAGACACAATTAGAAAAATGTCAATGTCAATAGAAAAAATCTTTTCTAAAACCATAATTCAGAAACACTCCAATGAAAAAAGGTAAAGAGTTATTAATAAAAACTATAATAGCAGTAAAAACAGATAACCTTATTCTTTCTTATATCATGTTTTACCACCACTAGATCTCATACAGTTGTCACACCAACTGTAGCCTCAAAATTTCACTATAAGAGAGGAAAAGGAACTCTTTTCCTTTCTCCAGTCTAAAGAGCTAAGCTTCCTCCAAAACTATCTACCATGCCCACATAATCGCTGATGAGGAAATTGAGCCTCAAAGCCACTGAGCAGCTTCTAGGTTTAAAACCCAAGTCTTCTGATTTTTCTAGAATGTCATTACAAGAACAAAGAAAATCTACCACTTGACTACACAAAATCTGATAATGCATTTGGCATCATCTGCTCATATGCAGACCCCAGGACTATGAGTGCATCTTGGGTGCCTACAGTACAAGGGGTACTTACAGTGATTGCCCTATCCCATTCCCTTCAAATACCCCTTTCTTCCTTGCCACTGTTCCCTTCAGCCTGAATTCTCTAAACCCATGAGTTCTTTTTCCCTTTTCCACACTAACACATTAAACAATTTTTACAGATATAAACAGCAAATGCACTTACAACTTCAGATGTTACCTTTATGTTAAATCAACGGAGAGAACTTTTCTAGTTTTTACTAAAAAAGCAATATGTCACAGGATAAACTATAATAAAAAGAATTCCACCCACCAGAGGATTAAGCTTTGCAAATACAATGAGACTTGCTTTACAAAAATAACCCTTATAATGATATGGCCTGTTGCCGAGACCCTCGGCAATCCTATCCTTGTTGGGGACAAAACAAGCCTTAGCACCATGCCAACATAACAGCTGCCAAAAATGAATTCTTCCTGATTCTGGAGAACTGTCACTCCATTTTCCTACCAAGGTAGCTAACCTTATCTGTTATGACCATGTGTTTTGACTATGATCTTATACAAACATTTTATACAACTTTAATTAAAGTTGTTCTGTTAGCACAGTGTATGCCATCTCTATGGTACCAATTAGTGAGAAAGACTTTATTTCTAAAAGAACTCAAAAATATGGCTTTAAAGACGACCAAAATAATCTTATCTCTCTGTTCTCTAGATTGGTTAATTCTATCTTTCTAAAACTTCGAGAAAGCCTACAGAGGATAAAAGAAGTACAAAATATTCCTGCTTTCATGGCACTTAAAGTAATACTTAAAGAGATAATATTAACAGAGTTGAAAATAATTAGAAAACACTTAAGTGGATGGTACTATAGACTTTATTTGCTAACGGTCTTTCTCTGCAATACCCATGAGGTGAGACATAATGGGTCTGCAGTAGCCAATCATAGCCATCCTTCTTAGTAGATCTCCCCCAACAGTATGTATAATAGACAACTTGTCTCATGAAATTAAAGGAAGTATGAGGTTGATATAGTAACAGTGAACATGTGCAGGAGCCTACCAGTCATGGGTACCATGTACCACATGGCTGACTCAGCTAAAGCCACTGCCTGACTAGATAAATTGCTTTGACCTGTATTTTTTTTCTCAAGACTGACTTCTGTAAGCCT
The DNA here is from genome assembly GCF_963924675.1 of Phocoena phocoena. Lineage (NCBI taxonomy): Eukaryota > Metazoa > Chordata > Mammalia > Artiodactyla > Phocoenidae > Phocoena > Phocoena phocoena. Next base: position 31,038,336 of record NC_089221.1, on the reverse strand, counting down.
TGGTCATGTAATAAAATAAATGATGAGTAGCTGGTGGGGTGTCCTGGGAAGGCCCAAATGACTCCAACTGTCACAAAGCTTCTAACATATAGGACTAGTCCCTGTTTTTTATTAGGAACTATTAAAGCATCTCAGACAGGTTCACTTATAATTTGAGATACACAGTAGCCTGGTTTGAAAAAATACTACAGCAGTCAGCAATAACTAAGAAATACAACTGCATGTTCTGTCAAAGGGCATGTATTTTCAAGATTTGAAATAGCACAAAAGATAAAAAGGAAAGGTGGGGGGACGGAGTCAAGATGGCTTACTAGGAGGATGCGGAATTCGCGTCTCCTCACAACTAGGGCACCTACCAGGCACCAGTGGGGGACCGCGGACACCTAAGGTGACGGGAGGAACCCCCAGCAACCAGGTAGGACGTGTGGCACGGGGGCAATGAAGGGGGAGAAGTGGAGGAGGGACGGGGCTGGCGTCCCTGAGGGGTGGCTGGGGGAGGGGAAAGGATCCCACACCCGAAGGGGGAAATTGGGGAACCACTGGGAGGGCAGAGGATCAACAGGGACTGTCGCCAGCCTTTCCCTGCCCACTTGGACTCCCAGGAACCTGGTAAGATCCCGGGCCTGATCCTCTGCTCACCTAGGCCACCTCCAGCCATGCGGGTCCTGAGGGAGTGGGAGGGAGGGAAGGGGAGCAAAAGTAAAGGCCAGACCTCCAGGACCGGCACCCCTGAGGGGAGACTGGGGGAGGGAAGGAGTTCCTACACTCAGTGGGACCCACCCACGGTTAGAGGTCCAGCTGGGACAGGGGAGACCCTGAGGGAGATGGTGGGGGAGGGGCGCGAAGGAACGGAGGGGAACGCAGCCAGTGCTTTCCCTGCCCACGTAGGCACGGGGCTCCCGGGACTAATGCTCTGCACTCGGAGCCTCCCTCCTGCTACTCAGAGCACAAGCCCCGCCCACACACGTCCACCCAGGGCCCCACCTCTATGCTCAGAGACCCCCTCCAACGTCCTGGGCCTAAACCTCACCCACACACCGTCATCAGGGCCCTACCTCCAAACTCTGGAATTCCACTCTCCAGACGTCCTCCTTTCCACTTGCTGCCTCTCCCCTTCGGCCCAGGTCCTAATCAGAGGCCCTGCCCCATGCTCAAACGTCACCCCCCCCACCCACCTAGGTCTCACCCCACCTAAACACCACCCCTCCCTAAGTTCCACCCCCACCTTAAACTCCGCCCCCATCACCAAGCCTCCCCCTGGCTTTTAGATAGGGGTTCTCTTTTACCTTGTTGATTCATTATTGTTAACTTTATTTTATTCTTTATACTTTGATATTGTTCTCTCCTTTTGGCTTGTCACCCCTCCCCTTTTGTTTTCCTTTTTTCTGTTGTGTTTTTTTTTTACCTTGCTGCAGTTGTTTCAATTATACTTTTATTTTTCCTAATATATTTTTTATCTTTCTAATTTTATTTTGTTTTTTATTCTTTGATATTGTACTGCTCCTTGTTTTCTTTCTTTCTTCCTTTTCTTTTTTTTAACTGTGCCACAAAGTTTGCGGGATATTGGTTCCCAGGCCGGAGGTTGGTCCTGAGTTCCTGTGGTAGGAGCTCCGAGTCCAAATCGCTGGACTAACAGAGAACCTCAGACCCCAGGGAATATCAGTCAGAGTGAGGCCTCCCAGAAGTCCTCATCTCAGGTCCAAGACCCAGCTCTATCCAACTGCCTGCAAATTCCAGTGCTGGATGTCTCAGGCCAAACAACCAGTAAGACAGGAATACAGCACCACCCATCAAAAAAAAAAAAAAAAAAAAAACCAATGAAACGAAAAAACAATGTGTTACAGACGAAGGAGCAAGGTAAAAACCTACAAGACCAAACAAATGAAGATGAAATAGGCAACCTACCTGAAAAAGAATTCAGAGTAATTCTAAATACTAAAAATGATAGTAAAGATGATCCAAACTCACAGAAACAAAATGGAGAAAATACAAGAAACATTTAACAAGGATCTAGAAGAACTAAAGAGCAAGCAAACAGTGATGAACAACACAATTACTGAAATTAAAAATACTCTAGAAGGAATCAATAACAGAATAACTGAGGCAGAAAAACGGATATGTGAGCTGGAAGATAAAATGGAGGAAATAATACCCAGGGAGCAGAATAAAGAAAAAAGAATGAAAAGAATTGAGGACAGTCTCAGACACCTCTGGGACAACATCAAATGCACCAACATTCAAATTATAGGGGTCACAGAAGAAGAAGAGAAAAAAAGGGGTCTGAGAAAATATTTGAAAAGATTATAGTCTAAAACTTCCCTAACATGGGAAAGGAAATAGTCAACCCAGGAGGCATAGAGAGTACCATACAGGATAAACCCAAAGAGAAACACGCCGAGACAATTATTAGTCAAACTATCAAAAACTAAGTAAAACTAAAGTAAAAATATTAAAAGCAGCAAGGGAAAAGCAACAAATAACATATAAGGGAATCCCCATAAGGTTAACAGCTGATTTATCAGCAGAAACTCTGCAAGCCAAATGCGAGTGGCAGGACATATTTAAGGGATGAAAGGGAAGAACCTACAACCAAGATTACTCTACTCAGCAAGAATCAAATTCCAATTCGATGGAGAAATTAAAACCTTTACAGATAAGCAAAAGTTAAGATAATCCAGCACGACCAAACCAGCTTTACAACAAATGCTAAAGGAACTTCTCTAGCCAGGAAACACAAGAGAAGGAAAAAACCTAAAAAAACAAACCCAAAACAATTTTAAAAATGGTAATAGGAATATACATACTGATAATTATCTTAAATGTAAATGGATTAAATGCTCCAACCAAAAGACACGGACTGGCTGAATAGATACAGAAACCAGACCCATACATACGCTGTCTACAAGAGACCCACATCAGACCTAGGGACACATATAGACTGAAAGTGAGGAGATGGAAAAAGATATTCCATGCAAATGGAAATCAAAAGAAAGCTGAAGTAGCAGTTCTCATATCAGACAAAATAGACTTTAAAATAAAGACTATTGCAAGAGACAAAGAAGGACATGGCATAATGATCAAGGGATCAATCCAAGAAGAAGATACAACAATTGTAAATATTTATGCAGCCAACATAGGAACACCTCAATACATAAGGCAAATGATAACAGCCATAAAAGGGGAAATCGACAGTAACACAATCACAGTAGGGAACTTTAACACCTCACTTTCACCAATGCACAAATCATCCAAAATGAAAATTAATAAGGAAACACAAACTTTAAATGATACATTTAACAAGATGGACTTAATTGATATTTATAGGACATTCTATCCAAAAACAACAGAATACACTTTCTTCTCAGGTGCTCATGAAACATTCTCCAGGAGAGACCATATCTTGAGTCACAAATCAAGCCTTGGTAAATTTTTAAAAATTGAAATCATATCAAGTATCTTTTCTGACCGCAACGCTATGAGACTAGAAAAAAATTGTAAAAAAAAGACATGGAAGATAAACAATACACTACTTAATAAGCAAGAGATCACTGAAGAAATCAAAGAGGAAATCAAAAAGTACCTAGAGGGCTTCCCTGGTGGCGCAGTGGTTGAGAGTCTGCCTGCCGATGCGGGGAACAAGGGTTCGTGCCCCAGTCCAGGAAGATCCCACATGCTGCGGGGCGGCTAGGCCCGTGAGCCATGGCCAATGGGCCTGTGCGTCCAGAGCCTGTGCTCCGCAATGGGAGAGGCCACAACAGTGAGAGGCCCGCGTACCGCAAAAAAAAAAAGTACCTAGAAACAGATGATGATGAAAACATGACAACCCAAAACCTATGGGATGCATCCAAAGTAGTTCTAAGAGGGAGGCTTACAGCAATACAATCCTACCTCAAGAAACAAGAAGCATCTCAAATAAACAACCTAACCTTACACCTAAAGCAATTAGAGAAAGAAGAACAAAAAAACCCCAAAGTTAGCAGAAGGAAAGAAATCATAAAGATCAGATCAGAAATAAATGAAAAAGAAATGAAGGAAACGATAGCAAAGATCAATAAAACTAAAAGCTGGTTCTTTGAGAAGATAAACAAAATGGATAAACCATTAGCCAGACTCATCAAGAAAAAAGGGAGAAGACTCAAATCAATAGAATTAGAAATGAAAAAGGAGAAGTAACAATTGACACTGCAGAAATACAAAGGATCATGAGAGATTACTACAAGCAACTATATGCCAATAAAATGCACAACCTGGAAGAAATGGACAAATTCTTAGAAAAGCACAAGCTTCCGAGACTACACCAGGAAGAAACAGAAAATATAAACAGACCAATCACAAGCACTGAAATTGAAAGTATGATTAAAAATCTTCCAACAAGGAAAAGCCCAGGACCACATGGCTACACAGGTGACTTCTATCAAACATTTACAGAAGAGCTAACACCTATCCTTCTCAAACTCTTCCAAAATATAGCAGAGGGAGGAACACTCCCAAACTCATTCGAGGAGGCTACCAACACCCTGATACCCAAACCAGACAAAGATGTCACAAAAAAAGAAAACTACAGACCAGTATCACTGATGAACATAGATGCAAAAATCCTCAACAAAATACCAGCAAACAGAATCCAATAGCACGTTAAAAGGATTATACACCATGATCAACTGGGTTAATCCCAGGAATGCAAGGATTCTTCAATATGTGCAATCAATGTGATACACCATATAACAAATTGAAGGATAAAACCATATGATAAGCTCAAAAGATGCAGGAAAAGCTTTTGACAAAATTCAACACCCATTTATGATTAAAAACCCTGAAGAAAGTAGGCATAGAAGGAACCTACCTCAACATAATAAAGGTCATATATGACAAACCCACAGCCAACATCGTTCTCCATGGTGAAAAACGGAAACCGTTTCCAGTAGGGTCAGGAACAAGACAAGGTTGCTCACTCTCACCACTATTATTCAACATAGTTTTGCAAGTTTTAGCCACAGCAATCAGAGAAGAAAAAGAAATAAAAGGAATCCAAATCAGAAAAGAAGTAAAACTGTCACTGTTTGCAGATGACATGACACTATACATAGAGAATCCTAAAGATGCTACCAGAAAACTAGTAGAGCTAATCAATGAATTTTGTAGAGTAGCAGGATACAAAATTAATGCACAGAAATCTCTTGCATTCCTATACACTAATGAGTTATTTGTAATGAGGTGGATGGACCTAGCGTCTGTCATGCAGAGTGAAGTAAGTCAGAAAGAGAAAAACAAATACCATATGGTAACACATGTATATGGAATCTAAAAATAAAATGGTTCTGATGAACCTAGGGGCAGGACAGGAATAAAGACACAGACGTAGAGAATGGACTTGAGGGCATGGGGAAGGGGAAGGGTAAGCTGGGACAAAGTGAGAGAGTAGCATTGACATATATACACTACCAAATGTAAAATAGATAGCTAGTGGGAGGCAGCTGCATAGCACAGGGAGATCAGCTCAGTGCTTTCTGACCACCTACTGGGGTGTGACAAGGAGGGCAGGAAGGACACGCAAGAGGTAGGGGATATGGGGATATACTATGCATGTAGCTGTTTCACTTTTTTATTCAGCAGAAACTAACAGAACACTGTAAACCATTTATACCCCAATAAAGATGTTAATTTTTTTTAAAAAAAGGAAAGGTGTCAATCTAATATAGACAGTTAGATAATAGCTAATGTTTTGCTTACCAGACACTCTCATATTTGACTTTAAATTGAGAATTCTGGGAAAGGGGATAAGCTGCAGCTTATAAACTATACATCTTAGCGGAAGGAGGTGAACTAGATTATCTAGCTGTCATTAAAACTATATAACTTTAACCAGCAAAAATACATGGCACAACAGGTCAGAGAGATGCCTTTGAATACAGTAGAAAGAAAATAATTCATCGGGACTTCCCTGGTGGCACAGTGGTTAAGAATCCGCCTGCCAAAGCAGGGGACACAGGTTTGAGCCCTAGTCCGGGAAGATCCTACGTGTCATGGAGCAACTAAGCCCGTGTGCCCCAACTACTGAGCCTGTGCTCTAGAGCCCACGAGCCACAGCTACTGAAGCCCACGTGCCTAGAGCCCGTGCTCTGCAACAAGAGAAACCACCACATGAGAAGCCCGCGCACCACATGGAAGAGTAGCCCCCGCTCGCCGCAACTAGAGAAAGCCCACGCGCAGCAACGAAGACCCAATGCAGCCAACTAAATAAATAAATTTATTTAAAAAAATAATAATAATAATTTATCAAAAGGCAGTGGTTAATCCATAATGATTCTGAAGAATATCTGGCTCTGACCTAGTCCCCCAAACCACTCCAATGTTAGTATTTTAATCACATGAAAAATAAATGTAGTAACTCTACCTCTCTATCTTGAATTATATAAATGCATAATTCAAGCTACTTTGGCAAAACTCAGTTATTAATGGCTTTTCTTGGCTTTAATTCTCTCCATAGCTAGCTTTGCTTAAATTGGCTAATTAAAATATGAAAATTTTGCTATCAAAAGAGAAATACTAAAAAAACTGTAAAAGTTATCTTCTGAAAAGTTATGGACATAAGCAATAAATACAGTGAAAAACAGGTTCATCCGTCAAAACAAAACTAAATACGTAAGTGAAAGAAATGAAATTTTATTTTAATGTAAGAAAAACAAAATAAGCTTGGTGTTATTGAAGGATAAAGAGAGCCAATCCATAATCTCCCAAGGCTTTCAAAAAGCTTTCTCTATTTTGACTGATGAACACATTTCCAGCCATCAGATAACACCCAAATAAGTCAAAAATTTCTATACAACTTTATAGCAGTATGCTCTGGATTCATATTTGTTGTTGAGGAAGATGAAGGAGGAGGAGGATGGCTGATGGAAGAAGAGAAAGGGAAGAAAGGGGGATGGGGAAGGAAGTGGAGGAGAGAGGGAGGACGAGTGGAGAAGGGGGAAGAATAAGTGATGCCACACCAAAGTTCAATATGTCTTGCTTGAAGATAGGGTAAGAATACACATAACTATAAGTATCAAAGAAAGATAAATTATTAATATTCTAGCTAAGGGTAGGGTGGTGGCAGGTATAAGGGAAAAAAAAAAGAAGCAACAAAACTAGGCTCTACTAGCCTAAGAATGAGGTCACTGTGGAGCCACCTACTTTTCTCTATAGAGCAATTTAAACTTATCTCTATGAATAACACAGATGGCTGGTAGACAAGGAAGAACAGGGAAATAAACTTCCACCAAGAAGGGGATATTTAAGAATCAAAGGAAAATATTAAATATGCTGAGTTCAAAACAAAAAATTTAGAGCCAACAGATATTAACATGGCAACTACATGCAATACTGTAGCTTTAAAAAGTAAACAGGAAGCTGTCAGAAAATCTAGATGGGTTACATCATCGTAAGTACTCCTAAATAAATGTCTAATATCTATTTTAAATTTGACATTCCAAAGGGCTTTCTTTGCGTCTAAAAATGACTGAAATTCTTACAGAATATTACTATTAATGGAACTCGAATAGCCAATGCATTTGACATAGAGTGAAATAGAGTGGTCATGCTAGTTCTTATAGGAATTGTATTAAGAATATTATTAATATTAAGAAATAAATATGATTATAAATTAATATACATAATACATAATATATTTCAAAATAAATTCCAAAAGGAATCTAAATTAAATGTTCACACAACGGAAATGTAAATAATTCATTTTTTATTATATAGTCAACTCTTGTGGGGTAGATTATTTAATGTATGCATTACTCATGGGAAGTATGTTTAATAAAATACTTAGAATTATCATAAACCAAAATAAAATTCATATTAGAAGATGCTTAACATTGAAACTATATAACTACCAAAGACTCACCACTGACACTATTACAAATTCGAAACATTCCTCTTACCACTAAGACTATAGCACCTCCCAGCCTTTGTCAAAGTGAATCTCCAGAACAAAGCAATGATTTCGTATCCCTACACAAAAAGTAGCGTAAGAGAAGAAAAAAAGGAAGAAGGGATCTTGTAGTTGCCCAACGTGTCTTGTTGCAAGAGAATTAAATGAGTTAATACATACAAAGTGTTTAGAAGAGTGCATCTGGCACATAGCAAGCATTCAATAACATTGACTATTATTCCCATACAAAAATAGTGTTTTACAGAAGTCCTAGTCTCTGTAAACTATCTAAGAAGAATAAATAACCCATATTTGGTAAACTCATTGAGATCTTCAGGGTCAGTGCCTTGCCAATGCTCTTCAAGGCCCATCAGCATTAATTATAAAAGCTACTTGGGTGGTAATCAACATGAGTGATTTTGTTAAGCTTTTTTAAAAATGAACTTTATAAATGTCAAGCACTAGTTCTGCTGTTTTGAAACAATAACTAACTTCTTTTCATGCTGGCTGATCATATATTTCGAGTCAATTTAAGTTAACTGATCTTTTCTTTTGGAAGTATTCAAAATCTCAATGATTTCATTCCTAATACATAATTCAAAAAGAAAATAAAAATATTAAATCCTGTGTAATCCCTCAACAATATACACTTCCTAATATAACACTAATTTGGACATAAAGATATTGGCAGTTGGCTCCCATCCTCTACAACATGCTCACCCCAGGGATCTATGAAAAAAGATTAACTCCTATCACTACATTATATGTACTAATTATTCCGTGAACTGGGTTGGGCTTTTCCTGCTAAGTCATGAATTTTTCCAATAAATTTTTTTCCAATAAATTTTTCCATTTATTGCCTGCAATTCTACCGGCTGCCATTAGGTGGTACCTGCTAATGGAAGCCAAGAAGAAAAGAGGTAAAGCACACAATTCTATAAACAAAAGAATATTCTATCAATGATCATCATAATAAAATGTCACTATTCACTATAAGGTTGGTTATATAAAAAATATAATTTGAAATAATACAAATAATTCTATAACACATATTTAACCTTTGGTTATTTTTGTCCAGTAAGTTTTTATAAAAATCTGTAATTGATAACCTAGAAGACAACAGCCTAGAGTTTCTTCTGTTCACTGCTTCTGCTTATTCTTCCTTTCTGTGACTATTTTAAGACTTCTGGGCTTCAGAGTTTGGTATGAAATCTTACTGGTGCCTGGAATTATTTTCCTTTAACTACTTTCCTAGAAGACTTCAACTCAAATATTCAACCCTCAACTCAAACGTTATTTCCTTTGTGAAGCTTTCCCTGATCACCAAACATCTTACTCCAAATCTGCCACAGAGCTTGAGGCAGATGGGCCTAGGTACAGTACTTATTTAGTCCTCTATAACATAGTGGGCCAGGGCATAAACACAGATTTTATGAGCCAGCAATGCTGGACTATGACCAAGATTAAATCAGCCGATAAAGACAGCCAGTTCTTCACAGGCCAAGATCTGGTACAGTCATGCTCACTATTTTCCACAATAACTCTTACACAGGTACATTACTTAGTAGCTGTCTTTGGTGGTGTTAGCCAAATAAAAACAATCCCAGTGTATAAACAAAGGGAGAATTGTACTAAAACAGTGGCAAAGTTAGCATTCTTGTAGCATATGGAAAGTTTGCAATAAATTAATTAACCATATGAATCAACTGTCTGCTGTGGAAAGCTGCTGTTAAGTTAGTATGTCCATAATCCCTCTGAGAGAGATATAAACCTTTCAACAACACTAACAATAACAACGATAATAACAGCAGATAACTTACGGAGTGCTACCATGAGATGAACACTATCCTAGGCACTTTAGGTATATAAATTCATTTAACGTTCACACAACCCCATTTTACAGAAGACAAAGCAGAGGCACGGAGACACGAAATAACTGGCCAAGAGTCACTGTAAATAGCAGGGTCTGGATTCAAACCTGCATAGTCTGGCTTCAGGGTCCAAGCTGAGAACTACATTTTACTGCCTTGTAACTAAATGGAATATGGAATATTTTCAAAACCTGGAGAAAAGACACAATGGTGAAGTTGTGATCATGTCCTATACTGAAATGGGGAGTGACTTTCCCATAGCAGGAAATACCTTATGCTAAGACCCACACATTCACACACCCACTCACCCTCCAACACCTACAACTGAAACAGAACAGTACTAAACCGTGACACAGTGTAACAATTTCTACTTGATTTTATTTTGTAAAAAATGCTGGTCATGACCCGAAAGGGGTCTCACAATGCAGTCTGGAACACACTGCACTACCCCAGGATCAGCGTTACCATGCAGCCATCTACTCTGAAGGAAGATATAGTAAACAGGATACAGATGATTGTGGGCTTAAGATAACTAAAACTAGCGAGGGGATGTGATATAATGGACCCAGGCACGAGGTCCAATCCCTACTCCACCTCTAAATAGATGTGTGACCTAGTGAGTCACTTCCTTCTTCGAGCCAGTGCTGTGAGGATTAAGTGAGACAGAGTATATAAAGCTCCTGGCCCATAACACATACAAAGAAACACCAACTCTTGGGTCCACTCTGTTGGTTTGAAGTAGTTTTCATAAAAGCAGAGGTTGGGGTTATTTTGAAATAGGAAATGATCCAGTGATTGATACTACAACTTACTGAAGACTCAAGCACCATCCTCTCTGGAAAAAAACTTTCTCTTTCCCAGGTGAGTCTGAACTAAGGTCCAGGCTGAAAAGTAACTAGAGGAAAACTATGTTCTTCCATTATGGGATCCATGTTTCCTAGCAAACAGGGCTTCATGTACCTCTGAAGAAATAATCCAGAATGAGCCACTCCCATGTCCTTGCTGCAAATCATAGTGTTATGGGTACCCAATGATCCTGGGAGCCTGGGAAGCTCCCTGCAGAGTGAGGACCATGTTGTATTCATCTCTGTGCATTCAGCTCAAAGCATGTTGCCTAATGCAGCTCCTGACCCACAACAATGGATATAAAATAAATACTTGCTGAGCTTAACTGAAGAAAATTTCTTAGCTCTGGCCTGTGGAGAAAAGATCCTCCAAATGCAAATCTGGTTCATTTCTGTATGACTCCCTTTTTGCCTCTTCTTCGTGCATTCCCACAGTGGACAGTCATGTTGGTAACTATTTTGACACTACCTACTGCTTTCACTCCTCTTTCCTAATCAAAGCCTATTTAGTATTGGCTTATACTTCTCTGTAGTTTAGTTTTAGAATTGTTCTTCACGTAGATAACTGGTGCTTATTGAAAGGGCAGAATTAAATTAATGCAGCCTAAGACTTTTATTTTACAGATGAAGACATTGGTCCAGGAAGGGCAAGTATGTTGCCCAAGCTCTCACAGGTAGTAGATGACAGATGTTGAATTAATTTATGGTCCAAGCTTTGCATTACAGTAACAGCAAACTTGGCCTTGTATATTTTAAACACATTTGGTCGAAGAAAATAAAAAGCCCAGAATGGAAGTTAACTTGTATCGAGCACAAGCTATGTGCCAAGAACTATGCTTTCCATATATTACCACATTTAAAACTTGCAGCAAGGCTACGAAATTGCACAAATATATATTTTGTAAATTCTCTGGGTGACATGAAAAAACATTGAGCTTTGAAGATACACATAGCTTTCTCTGCCAATGCTAATATACTAAGATAGACGGCACTACCTGGAGAAGCTCAATATGAGCTACCAAAAATGCTGAGTCACATATTTTTAAAAAATATAGTAAATACAGAACTTTTAACTGCATTCCACAAGTAGAATTAAACTAAGTGTTATGACAAAGGAATCCTTTAAAAGCTGGTATGGATGGAAAAAAAAAGGCTGGTACGGATGGCAATTTAATAAAATTGCATTAACAGACATTAAAATGTCCACACACCCCAAGGAGCTTTTCTTTATATGTGTCCTACCTATAGATGTTTACCACAACAGCACAAAGTTTTAAAATATCTACTGACTCAATTAAGACTATCAACAAACTCAGGAAGTTCCCTGGTGGCCTAATGGTTAGGATTCCGGGCTTTCGCTGCCTTGGCCCGGGTTCAATCCCTGGTCACTGAACTGAGATCCCGCAAGCCGCGCAGCCAAAAAAAAAAAAAGAGAGAGAGAGAATATTAACAAACTCATATATTAGCATGCTTTTATGAAAAATATATATAAACAAAAGTGTCGCATGAAAATATAACAATTATTTTCCAAAGGAAACAAACAAAAATAGTAAGAAATGTAGCATTATTCTACATTTTTGCAAATCACTTTGAAGTGTGACTTTAGTAGAGGACAGTACTTAGTACTTCTGTATTCAATCTGTTACAATATGCTGTTCTTGTTAAACCACATGAAGGGAAATCCATCACACAGGTATGCAGGGGGGAAAAGGAGTATTTTAATAGCCTTTTCAGATAGTTGTGGATATTCTTCAATACTGCACCAAAAATTCAACCAGTGGGTAGTTTCTTAAAAGTTAGCTGCAATGTGGAATCTGAAACTAAGTCAATACACTTTACACACTCTTACATTAAAATCTACAGGTCTATCTTAAACTTTGCAGAGATCCTTTCTGTAACATCATGCACTGGTCACTTTTTAAAAAATATTGGTCACTGGGCTATGAAAATCTTCAAAATGTTGATATATTTCATTAAACAATTGTAAAAAAAAAAACCCTAAAACCATACTCATTAATATAACTGATTTCATCAAAACAAAACAAAACAAAAACCCTTTAAGTACTAAGAAGCTGTCAAGCTCAAAGAAATATTTTAAAATTTCCAACGTTCTATATTTTACCTGAAAACTCAAATTTCATCACTGGACACAAATCTGTCAGTTGTTTTCATTAAAATAACAGTGACTTTGTTCATTTTTTTAAATAAAATGTCTGCCAAATGTCCAGTCTGAATAACCATACTTTGTTGACAGTTCTTACAAGTAAAAATGGTGTTCCATGAAAAAGAAAGTTGGCTCACAACTCAATCATGCAAGTGCTTTTCCTTCAAACAATCATGTTTTGGTATGCAGCAGAAGTGCTTTATATGCCATTCCCATTTTGGCATAGAGAACAGTAAAGACATGTACTCAAGTGTTAAGATTTCATAAAACTAATGATTTTTACTGCTTCATCAAGGACATCCTTATGTAAAACTGGCATTTTTTAAAAAAATTATGAATGTGTGGCAGTAAATACAATGATTACTCATGCAGTTTGGTACCACTGCCTTGATTAAGGTCAAGATACGAGGGGTTTTACCCACCACTGCTTTGGTGTCATCAGTGCAAATGTCAACCCAGTGAAAAAAGCCAAATTATGCCTTACCATTTTTATGAAAATAGTTCTGACCTTGTAGAGCAGCAAAAAGATCTCAGAGACCTCCAAAGGTCCCTGGATCACACTATGAAACTGCTGTTGCAAACCACTGTTTCATTCATCATTATATCTCCTATACTATATCTTTATATTAGAGAATTTGCTACATATATTTTGTTGTCCAATAGCCAATCCACAGTGCATAGTAAATACATTCTAACTGATGATGCTAGTTTCCTAAATCTAAGAAAAATTATGTGAAAAGGGCTCTGGAAGATTGTCTCAACTGTGGGTTGAAGTGCTTGCTCTACCATTGGCTAACTACCTACGTGACCTTGTCTAAGTCACTTCTCTCAACATCAGTTTTCCTATCAGGTAAGATCTGGACTAGCTCAGTGATTCTCACCTGAGGCGTGGGTAGCATATGGATGGAGATTAGATTCACTACAAATGATGAGCAGTGTTACTGATGGGAGTATGTTTTATGTATGAAAACCCTAAAAGCAAAAAAAAAAGAATCACTGACCTAACAGAATGAAAGCCACTCATTATAAAATTCTTAGAATATGGTTACAAGTGCCCTGACCTTCACCCATCCAATTTATTCCATAGAGATGTTAGGGTAATTCATCTTAATGTAAATCTGACTGTGTCACTCCCCTGCTTAAAATCCTTTAACCTCTTGTAGTTATCCTTGGAATAAAATCCAAATGTGTTCAACGTGGTCTGTAAGGCCCTGCATGATTTGTCCCCCACCTACTTAAGCAAATTCATCTCATGCTGCTCTCCATCTTGCTCGCTGTGCTTTAGTGATGCTGGATTTCTCTCAGTTCCTATAATAGACATTTTAATATGATGTCTCCTCTGTCTGGGATGGCATCCCCCTCTTTTCAATGACCATTCATCTTTCACATCTCAGTTTAAACATCACAACCTCATAAAAGTTTTTTCTCCAGTATGCTTTAGGTCTTCCTCATATATTGTTCCTTCACAGCATTTTACATGCATAATTATTTACTTAACTATTCATAAGTATTTTCAAATGTCTATCTCCTCACTGTATTTTAAATTCTACAAGAGCAGGAACTGCTTTATTTACCCACAAAGTCTAGGTGAGCCTGAGCACACAGTGGGTTGTCAATAAATATTTGCTGGTTGATAAGACAAAATGATTTTACAAGAGCACAATGGAATTAAGAATGATGAAAGTTGTGTTTGCAAAGGATATATTTTTCTGTGAAAAAATAAATTATGTAATGCGTTATGAACAAGAATCATAATCTTCAGCCTATTTGGGGCATATAAGTAATACCGCCTAGGAAAGATAAAGAATGCTAACTACAACACAGTTATGTGATATAAACCAGAAGCTGCTCTACTTCTTCAGTTATTCTATGCAGAGATAAAGCTATGTAACCAAATTTTTGTTGGAAAAAATGTCATCAGTGAGCCTTATTTCCTCCATGAAAACACAGACTGTTATTGCAAGAATGTAATAACCACATGAAGTGTTGTTAAACAAGTCTGTGCTAGCTCTATTTATAGATAAGTTAGTACAAGTTTCCAACAATATCATTTGTTTTATTCAAATTAATAGAACACAGCCCATTAAGGAAATATGTATCAAAGGGAAGCTTGTAATTAACAATTTATGAGATATTTCTACTTTATATTCTACTTGATTTTATTACTATTATAATAACAGAAAAGTGTTACCAAGAGAAGAATAAACTATTTTCACTTGGAGCCTTTTTAAAAAGCAGTAACAAATTTAACATTTTCATCAAGACAAATTTTAGAAGTACCACCACAAGAAAGGATAGTTTATAACACAGAAATAGTTTTACAAGTCATATAAACTTAGATTTAAAAAGAAGCAACAGGAAAAGTCAACTCATTATTCACACCTCGTAGCAAAGAGCCTGATAACATGCCATCCTAACTTCATCAACTCTGTCAATATGAAACTAAAAAGATGAGGTGACAATTTTTTCAAAGTTGGGAATGGATTCAACAGGCTTATACAACACAAGAGAAAACAAGGGATTCAGAAACAGTATACATCTACATTTGCCATGTAGTCACAGAAGCTTAGGAAAAAAATGGAAAGGATGATATAAAAAGGAAAAATCGCTTGTAGCCAAAACTTTCAGAAAAAGTCAGAGAGTCAAACAAAGAAACATTTTAATTTGAATTATGAGTTTCAAGAAGAGCAAAACTGCAAGCTATGGAAACATCTTTTATTCCCATTCCTGCAACTAAATTCAATTCATCAGTTTTCACAGGAACAATATTCTTCATAAACAACTACTCCATAAATGGCCAAGAGGGCCACCACATACCGTAAGAATACTGGTACATTAGTCATACATACAGGTCCATTCAGTCACGCATGGAGTGGACCAGTTGTACTGACGCTACCTTGCCTGGCCTAGAAATCCCCAGAAGAAATTCAAACCACCTTCTATCAAATACTCAGTTAACCTAGGGATGCCAGTAAACAAGTATACTCTTCAACATTTGGAAACATCCATATTCCCTTTAAAAATAAACATATAAGTGAATAAATAAACAAATATTTTAAAAATTGAACTGCTGTAACAGAGATGTACTGGTGAAATTAACAATGTTTTTCTTATGGATTTCAAGGTAAAGAAAATACTAAAAAGCATCCCTCACCATTTATAATCCCCACATAGAAATCACTGTTCAGCACTGAGGTTCCCTTAGCCAAAACAAGCTACTGATTAACAACTGTGAAAAGTGTGCAAATAAAGTAAAACATAAACGTGGACTTGATCAAACTTTCTGCCAACATTTTTGAAGGTATGAACATCTTACCCTTCTTACGTATGGCAATGCAGTGCACCAGCAACATTTTGTATAAAAATTACATAAAACTTAAATCAAGGATAATGTGACATTAAATTTTTATATAATTCCTAGAGACATAAGGTGAAGTTTTATACTGTAAACATATGACAAAAAATATTATCTAAGTAAGTTGAAAGTGCTAGGACAACTATAAATCAAACAAAGGCTATTCAAGCATAACAGGAGCTTAAAAATTAAAATGTATATAAAGTTAAAATGCTTAATTATAAATAACTCTTGACTGTTGAGTAAGTTTAGCTCCCCCAGTAATATTTTATTAGCTTATTTTGAGTTACAAAATATAAATGACATTATATCTGAGCTTTAAAAAGAAGAATATAAAAGGTTTTTTAGTTCTGCATCTCTTTCATTAGTAACACTAAAAAACTGTGCTGTAGTTTTTTGAAAAATTACATTATCAGGTTTTTTAGTGAGCCAAACCATGTCACCAGTTAACAGAGTAATGTATAATTCATCTGTAAAATTATGTGTGAAACTTCTCCTCTGCGTCTAGTGCTGACTTCTTCAGACCAGCATCCAATTACTTTCAATCACCACAAGATCAAAATATACTTAATAAATATCTAGACTGTTTTTGGTGAGTTGTTTTCAAGTCACTTCAAAATAACTGATTAACTAATGCCCTATTTTATGCTCTTACCAATTCCTAAGAGAAAACTAGTTCTAGAGCTCCAAATACTGCATGGTTCTCAATAACTGTTAATTTCATTTTCCAATTAAGATACGTTTCCAGGATTTTGTGTTTCATTGTATTATGTTTCATGATAGGAATTGAGAACACTGACATCTTCCGTTTAAAATACAATTGATTACAAACCACAAAAATCCAACCACAGTCTGTGTAACAAATTAATCCACATAAAATGGTGAATGGTGATATTTAGAGCCCAACCACAATCATAAACCCTAATTTTAAGTTCTAAACCTAACCTTTTAAAGAATTTGTCCTGGTAGCTAGCTCTGCAGTGAGCTATTATTATTATTTTAAAATCTTGCAGACTTTTTACCTACTGTGTGTTTTCTCAATATAAATAGAAATAAAATAGAGCTGAGTAAAAGGAAACTATTTTGAAAGGAATGAATTTATATGAACCAAATGAATTTATGATAAAATTAAAAGATTTACATTTTTTCCATTCAAGCCTACAGAAAAAGCTTGTCAACAGAAGCTAAATCAAACTAACACCAAAACGTGCACATCTCAATTACAGCAGTAATTTCAGAATAGATTCTCATGACTCTCAGAACTCATGAAGAAAAAGAGCTTTAAAAAGTGTCTGAGTAAATTATGTCTTTTACTATAAGCATATTTCACCACAATCAGAAAGTATGAATAGGAACATTTTTGGCATTTAGGTTCTACTGACAGCTAAACCCTAAATCCCATTAATCATTCAAAGAAGTTACTGTTCCATGTAAAATTTCTACAACAAATGCTTTAAAATATATAGACATATTTTTAATTACCCACACAGTGAAAATAAAATAAAAGCTATTAATTTTACAAATGCTGGTATAATTAGAATAATTAGAATTAGATAAAAGGATCAAAGAAATAAGTTAGATAAAAGCAACATCAGATAGTGTAAAAACAAGTTCTAAACAGTATATTTTCTTTTTTAATTGAGGTATAACTGACATATAACATTATATTAGTTTCAAGTGTACAACACAATGATTCAATATCTGTACCTACTGCAAAATGATCACCACAATAACTTTAGTTAAAATCTGAAAACAGACACTTTCTGTTTCTATAATGGGATCACCCAAAAAGAACCATTACTTATGTGGCAGCATGGACAGTATAAAACTCTGCCCAGAATCAGAAAGTAAGCAAGAAAAAGTCTCCTAGCTGCCAGAGATGGCAAAAATTAATGTTATTTAAAAAGTAAAACTTGGGACTTCCCTGGTGGCGCAGTGGTTAAGAATCTGCCTGCCAATGAAGGGGACACAGATTCGAGCCCTGGTCCAGGAAGATCCCACATGCTGCGGAACAACAAAGCCCATGTGCCACAACTACTGAAGCCTGTGCGCCTAGGGCCCGTGCTCCGCAACAAGAGAAGCCACGACAATGAGAAGCCTGCATACTGCAACAAAGAGTAGCCCCTGCTCACCACAACTAGAGAAAGCCCGCGCGCAGCAACGAAGAGCCAACACAGCCAAAAATAAATAAATTTACATATTTAAAAAGAAGAAAACAGCATTTTCCAGCCATAGTGATACAACTCCCTCTCTCTCCTACAGCCAACAACATCATTTACACTCTGTGCCTAGTGCTCCTAGGAATATACTTTGGGAAATGAAGGTTGCCACCAGTAAATGCTTTTCATGGTGGGATTCAGTAAATTATAAATCTTTTTTTATTTCGTTGCAGCTTATAAAGATGCACAATACCAATTAAAATTCTTGGCGAATTCTGGCATGGCACAATAAAAAGAGCATGCACTTTCCAGACCAAGAGGAACTTGAGTGCTCCACCACTCATCATGACCTTGAGCAGCCAATTTACCACTGAGTTTTACAGGCTTTTGCTGGAAGGCTGCTAGGCATATCTGACTTGACTTTAATAATCAATAACGTATGTAAATACAATTATAAAATTCTCCAAGGAATGATGATTTACATAAATGGATCTCAGAAAATTAAACTTTTCTATAGCCCAAAGGTTTTTTTTTCTATTTAAATATTTTTGGGAGAAACTTAAAAAATATATTAGCTTCCTTTTATTTCTAGGTGTTTTGAATATAATTTAACATTTTCATAGTTTATACATTACTACACCATGGTATAACATGCCTCAGAAAGTCTTCACATGTGTAGGCCAATTTTACAGCTTTTTCAGTTCTTTTTTTTTTTTTTTTTTTTTTTTACTAAATTTACTTATTTATTTTTGGCTGTGTGGGGTCTTCATTGTTGCGTGTGGGCTTTTGCTAGTTGTGGTGAGCGGGGGCTACTCTTCCTTGTGGTGCGTGGGTTGCTCATTGCGGTGGCTTCTCTTGTTGCAGAGCACAGGCTATAGGCAAGCAGGCTTTAGTAGTTGTGGCTTGTGGGCTCTAGAGCTCAGGCTCAGTAGTTGTGGTGCACAGGCTTAGCTGCTCCACAGCATGTGGGATCTTCGCGGGCCAGGGCTCAAACCCATGTCTCTTGCCTTGGCAGGCAGATTCTTAACCACTGCGCCACCAGGGAAGCCCAGAAAATACTGTTTTCTTTCGTTAATATATTTCTCAGGATCTCTAGTCCTTGGCACTATAACTCTCCAAGGAAAGACAAAGGAACCCTTTCTCCATGGACACCCTACAGGTACTACCATTACTAGGAACAAGCTTAGGAAATCCTGCTACAATCCCTAATCACTAGGTTCTCACAGTTTAATCAGCACTGATATGCAGAAAATTAAAATACACTGAAAAAATGTCCAAGAAAAAACTTAAGTGGAGTACAACGAACTATAATCCCCACTACCCTTTTTACCCATCTTATATTCAACTTTTAGATTGGGGGTGGAATGGATGACTTCCACATAAGCTAATATTAAGAAGATCCTCCCAACTTTTTATTTGGAAAAGGTTCAAAGCTACAAAAAGGTTAAAACAATAGTACAATAAACACCAGATACACTAACATTCATTTTGTTACATCTATATTCTCAGTCTCTCTCTTTCCATACATATATTCAGACACACATGCACAAAAATATACACAAATGCACTTTTTATTTTTGTTATACCATTTAAAAGTAAGTTGCATATCTCATGACACTTCACACCTAAATTCCCTAGCTGGTATCTTCTAAGAACAAACACATTCTTCTATATAACCATGATTCCACATGACATGAAGCAATAATACCATCTGTGTCAGTTAACAACTGGTGCATAACAAAACATTTTTAAATTTTAACAGCTTAAAACAGCAGGAATACAAAGCAATACTGAGGAAAAAGAACAAACCTGGAGGCATAACCCTCCCAGACTTCAGGCAATACTATAAAGCTACATCATGGTATTGGCACAAAAACAGACATACAGATCAATGGAACAGATTAGAGAGCCCAGAAATAAATCTACACACCTATGGTCAACTAATCTTCGACAAAGGAGGCAAGAATATACGATGAAGAAAACACAGTCTCTTCACCAAGTGGTATTGAGAAAGCTGGACAGCCTCATGTAAATCAATAAAGTTAGAACATTCCCTTACACCATACACAAAAATAAACTCAAAATGGCTTAAAGACTTAAATATAAGCAAGACATGATAAAACTCCTAGAAGAGAACACAGGCAAAGCATTCTCTGACAAAAACTGTACCAATGTTCCCCAGGATAGATCATAATCCTGGGTCACAAATCAAGCCTTGGTACATTTAAGGAAACTGAAATGGTATCAAGTAACTTTTCGGACCACAATGCTATGAGACTAGATATCAATTAAAGGAAAACAACTGTAAAAAATACACACACGGAGGTTAAACAATATGCTACTAAATAACCAAGAGATCACAGAAGAAATCAAAGAGGAAATCAAAAGATACCTAGAAACAAATAACAATGAAAACACGATGACCCAAAACCTATGGGATGCAGTTCTACGAGGGAAAGTTATAGCAATACAATCCTATCTCAAGAAACAAGAAACATCTCAAATAAACAACCTTAACTTACATCTAAAGCAATTAGAGAGAGAAGAACAACAATAAAAAAAAAAACCAATAGTCAGCAGAAGGAAAGAAATCATAAAGATCAGACCAGAAATAAATGAAAAAGAAATGAAGGAAACAACAGCAAAGATCAGTAAAACTAAAACTTGGTACTTTGAGAAGATAAACAAAATTGATAAACCATTAGCCAGACACATCAAGAAAAAAAGGGAGAAGACTCAAAAAAACAGAATTAGAAATAAAAAAAGGAGAAGTAACAACTGACACTGCAGAAATACAAAGGATCCTGAGAAATTACTACAAGCAACTATATGCCAATAAAATGCACAACCTGGAAGAAGTGGACAAATTCTTAGAAAAGCACAACCTTCTGAGACTGAACCACGAAGAAATGGAAAATATAAACTGACCAATCACAAGCACTGAAATTAAAACTGTGATTAAAACTCTTCCAACAAACAGAAGCCCAGGACCAGATGGCTTCACAGGCGAATTCTATCAAACACTTACAGAAGAGCTAACACTTAGCCTTCTCAAACTCTTCCAAACGATAGCAGAGGGAGGAACACTCCCAAACTCATTCAACGAGGCCACCATCACCCTGATACCCAAACCAGACAAAGATGTCACAAAAAAAGAAAACTACAGGCCAATATCACTGATGAACACAGATGCAAAAATCCTCAACAAAATACTAGCAAACAGAATCCAACAGCACATTAAAAGGATCATACACCATGATCAAGTGGGGTTTATCCCAGGAAGGCAAGGATTCTTCAATATAGGCAAATCAATCAATGTGATATACCATATTAACAAACTGAAGGATAAAAACCATACAGTAATCTCACAGATGCAGAAAAAGCATTCGACAAAATGCAACACCCATTTATGATAAATATTCTCCAGAAAGTAGGCATAGAGGGAACTTACTTCAACATAATAAAGTCCATATATGACAAACCCACAGCCAACATCGTTCTCCATGGTGAAAAACAGAAACCGTTTCCACCAGGATCAGGAACAAGACAAGTTTGCCCACTCTCACCACTATTATTCAACATAGTTTTGGAAGTTTTAGCCACAGCAATCAGAGAAGAAAAAGAAATAAAAGGAAACCAAATCGGAAAAGAAGTAAAACTGTCGCTGTTTGCAGATGACATGATACTATACATAGAGAATCCTAAAGATGCTACGAGAAAACCACTAGAGCTAATCAATGAATCTGGTAAAGTAGCAGGATAAAAAATTAATGCACAGAAATCTGTAGCATTCCTATACACTAATGATGAAAAATCTAAAAGTGAAATTAAGAAAACACTCCCATTTACCACTGCAACAAAAAGAATAAAATACCTAGGAATAAACCTAACTAAGGAGACAAAAGACCGGTATGAAGAAAACTATAAGACACTGATGAAAGAAATTAAAGATGATACAAAGATGGAGAGATATACCATGTTCTTGGATTGGAAGAATCAAAACTGTGAAAATGACTCTACTACCCAAAGCAGTGTACAGATTCAATGCAATCCCTATCAAACAACCAATGGCATTTTTCACAGAACCAGAACAAAAAATTTCACATTTGTATGGAACCACAAAAGATCCCGAATAGCCAAAGCAATCTTGAAAAAGAAAAACAGAGCTGCAGGAATCAGGCTCCCAGACTTCAGAGTTTACTACAAAGCTACAGTAACCAGGACAGTATGGTGCTGACACAAAAACAGAAATATAGATCAATGGAACAGGATAGAAAGCCCAGAGGTAAACCCACACACATATGGTCACCTTATCTTTGACAAAGGAGGCAAGAGGATACAATGGAGAAAAGACAGCCTCTTCAATAAGTGGTGCTGGGCAAACTGGACAGCTACATGTAAAAAAATGAAATTAGAATGCTTCCTAACATCACACACAAAAATGAACTTCAAAATGGATTAAAGACCTAAATGTAAGGCCAGACACTATAAAGCTCTTAGAGGAAACCATAGGCAGAACACTCTATAACATAAATCACAGGAAGATCCTTTTGACCCACCTCCTAGAGAAATGGAAATAAAAACAAAAATAAACAAATGAGACCTAATGAAACTTCAAAGCTTTTGCACAGCAAACGAAACCATAAACAAGAAGAAAAGACAACCCTTACAATGGGAGAAAGTAATTGCAAATGAAGCAACTGACAAAGGATTAATCTCCGAAATATACAAGCAGCTCATGCAGCTCAATATCAAAAAAACAACCCAATCCAAAAATGGGCAGAAGACTTAAATAGACATTTCTCCAAAGAAGATATACAGGTTGCCAACAAACACATGAAAGGATGCTCAACATCACTAATCATTAGAGAAATGCAAGTCAAAACCACAATGAGGTATCACCTCACACCAGTCAGAATGGCCATCCTCAAAAAGATCTACAAACAATAAATGCTGGAGAGGGTGTGGAGAAAAGGGAATCCTCTTACACTGTTGGTGGGAATGTAACTGGATACAGCCACTATGGAGAACAGTATAGAGGTTCCTTAAAAAACCAAAAACAGAACTACCATACAACCCAGCAATCTCACTACTGGGTGTATACCCTGAGAAAACCATAAATCAAAGAGTAATTCAAAGAGTAATGTTCACTGCAGCTCTTTTCACAATAGCCAGGACGTGGAAGCAACCTAAGTGTCCATCAACAGATGAATGGATGAAGAAGATGTGGCACATATATACAATGGAATATTACTCAGCCATAAAAGGAAACGAAATTGAGTTATTTGTCGTGAGGTAGATGGACTTACAGTCTGTCACAAAGAGTTAAGTAAGTCAGAAAGAGAAAAACAAATACTGTATGCTAACGCATATATATGGAATCTGAAAAAAAAAAAATGGTACTGATGAACCTAGTTCCAGGGCAGGAATAAAGAGGTAGACATAGAGAATGGACTTGATGACATGGAATGGGGGGGCGAAGCTCGGGTGAAGTGAGAGTAGCATCGACATATATACACTACCAAATGTGAAATAGCTGGCTGTTGAGAAGCAGCAGCGTAGCACAGGGAGATCTGTTCAGTGCTCTGCAATGACCTAGAGGGGTGGGATAGGGAGGATGGGAGGGAGGATCAAGGGGGAAGGGATATGGGGACGTGTATGCATATGGCTGATTCGCTTTGTTGTGCAACAGAAACTAACACGGTATTGTGAAACAATTATACTCCAATAAAGATCTATTAAAAATAAATAAATAAAGTATGTGTTTCACCTAACTAATACCATCTGTATATTTTCATTTATAAGATTTTTCATTGTAAGTTTCTCTGTAATATTACAAATAATTTATTCTTGTGAACTACTCTTAATACTAAAAATGAATCATACAATATAACAACTCAGGAAAAAGCTGCTCAAATATTCCCTGTAATACTCTTGAATCCTAAGCCAACAAATATAATGCAGAAGAATCTGAATAGGGACTTCCCTGGTGGGCAGTAGTTAAGAATCCACCTGCCAATGCAGGGTACACAGGTTCGAGCCCTGGTCCGGGAAGATCCTACACGCCACAGAGCAACGAAGCCCATGCGCTACAACTACTGAGCCTGCACTCTATAGAGCCCACGAGCCACAACTGAGCCGGCCCGCCACAACTACTGAAGTCCATGCGCCTAGAGCCCATGCTCCACAACAAGAGAAGCCACCGCATTGAGAAGTCCGCACACTGCAATGAAGAGTAGCCCCTGCTCGCCGCAACTAGAGAAAAACTGCATGCAACAACAAAGACCCAACACAGCCTAATTAATTAATTAATTTTTTGAAAAAAGAATCTGAATAAACATTAAATCAATTTTTTCAGCTATTACTTCCAAAAAACCATTTAAAAAACAAATTTATATAAGCTATTAGATTCAGATGGAAATCAGCCTTTACTATAAAAAGTAACAAAGTTTAAAGTCATTTGAGTCCACTTAACAGCATCAATCTGATCCATTACGCTCCCTAATAAACGCTACTTGAATTTCTTCCAACTCTCATTTCTATAGCTTCCATATTTATTTAAGCAAACCTTATATGGCCAGCTAAATTCAAGGTAAAGTTGAGAACAATACTATATAAACATCAGGATTACTAATATTCTATCTCTTACTTTACTGGCAAGATTGCTACAATATAAAGGTTAAAGAAAATACTGAAATATATGAATGTATTAGATGAATTATCAACAATACTCACGCATCATTTGAGCAAGTCATAAATTCTCCCTTTATTTTGGGATGCCATGAGCCAGTATGAAGCATTGCTGTATGACCCTTAAAAAAAAAAAAAAGAAAAAATTCTTTTAAAAATGTAAAAATAAACAAACTGACCAAAAGCTGACATAGTATGCTTAAAAGTAAAACGTTTTAGTCCTCCCCAAGGCACACTATTTTAATTACAAACTGATATTATGTTATTTCAGTTTTATTTCATAATATGCTTTGTTTATTTCACTTTGTTTATTTGAATTTTAATTCACTGTGTAAGCCCTCCTGCCCAGGAATTAGTACAGTGCTGACATATAACAGGTGCTTAAAAAGAAAGAGCGGGGGAAATGACAACCTCTCTTCAGGAACGAAGTAAAAAGAAAAACCACGATAAGACAATGGGGAAAAAAAAATCAGTGGAAAAGAATTAAGGAGAATAGAAAGTACTTACAACTAACCAAGGCAAAAGCAAGAGGATGGGGAAAAAAAAATCCGTTCTTTAAAATGTGTCAACAATCTTAATTCTACAATACATCTGTAAGAATAAATATGTGAGAAAATAGAAACATCTTTAAAATGATTCAGGAAGATTAGCCCTACTCAGGATGGAGCATAATACAAAAACACTGCAATTATTTTATTTATTTATTTTTATCTTTATTGGAGTATAATTGCTTTACAATGTTGTGTTAGTTTCTGCTGTACAACAAAGTGAATCAGCTATATGTATACATATATCCCCATATCCCCTCCCTCTTGAGCCTCCCTATCCCACCCCTCTAGGTGGTCACAAAGCACCCAGCTGATCTACCTGTGCTATGCGGCCGCTTCCCACTAGCCATCTATTTTACATTTGGTAGTGTATATATGTCCATGCCACTCTCTCACTTCATCCCAGCTTCCCCTTCCCCCGCCGTGTCCTCAAGTCTCTCTCTAGATCTGTATCTTTATTCTTGCCCTGCCAGTAGGTTCATCAGGACCGGTTTTTTAGATTCCATATATGTGCATTAGCATACGGTATTTGTTTTTCTCTTTCTGACTTACTTCACTGTGTGACAGTCTCTAGGTCCATCCACCTCACTACAAATAACTCAATTTAGTTCCTTTTTATGGCTGAGTAATATTCCACTGTACACATGTGCCACCTCTTCTTTATTCATTCGTCTGTCGATGGACATTTAGGTTGCTTCCATATCCTGGCTATTGTAAATAGTGCTTCAATGAACATTGTGGCATGTATCTTTTTGAAATATGGTTTTCTCAGGGTATATGCCCAGTAGTGGGATTGCTGGGTCATACGGTAGTTCTATTTTTGGTTTTTTAAGGAACCTCCATACTATTCTCCATAGTGGCTGTACCAATTTACATTCCCACCAACAGTGCAAGAGGGTTCCCTTTTCTCCACATCCTCTCCAGCATTTACTGTTTGTAGATTTTTTGATGATGGCCATTCTGACCAGTGTGAGGTGACACCTCCTTGTGGTTTTGATTTGCATTTCTCTACTGATTAGTGATGCTGAGCATCCTTTCATGTGTTTGTTGGCAATCTATATGTCTTCTTTGGAGAAATGTCTATTTAGGTCTTCTGCCCCTTTTTTTTATATATTTTTTATTTTTTTAACATCTTTATTGGAGTATAATTGCTTTACAATGGTGTGTTAGTTTCTGCTTTATAACAAAGTGACTCAGTTATACATATACATATGTTCCCATATCTCCTCCCACTTAGTCCCCCACCCTCCCACCCTCCCTATCCCACACCTCTAGGTGGTCACAAAGCACTGAGCTGATCTCCCTGTGCTATGTGGTTGCTTCCCACTAGCTATCTATTTTACATTTAGTAGTGTATATATGTCCATGCCACTCTCTCACTTCATGCCAGCTTACCCTTCCCCCTCCCCGTGTCCTCAAGTCCATTCTCTAGTAGGTCTGTGTCTTTATTCCCATCCTGCCCGTAACTTCTTCAGAACTACTACTTTTTTTTTTTTTAGATTCCATATATATGTGTTAGCATACGGTATTTGTTCTTCTCTTTCTGACTTACTTCACTCTGTATGACAGACTCTAGGTCCATCCACCTCACTACAAATAATTTCATTTCTTTTTATGGCTGAGTAATATTCCATTGTATATATGTGCCACATCTTCTTTATCCATTCATCTGTCAATGGACACTTAGGTTGCTTCCATATCCTGGCTATTGTAAATAGAGCTGCAATGAACATTGTGGTACATCACTCTTTTTGAGTTATGGCTTTATCAGGGTGTATGCCCAGTAGTGGAATTGCTGTCTTCCACCCATTTTTGGATTGGGTTGTTTGGATGTTTTTGATATTGAGCTGCATAAGCTACTTGTATATTTTGGAGATTAATCCTTTGTCAGTTGCTTCATTTGCAAATACTTTCTCCCATTCAAAGGGTTGTCTTTTCGTCTTGTTTATGGTTTCCTTTGCTGGGCAAAAGCTTTTTTTTTTGCAGTACGCGGGCCTCTCACCGTTGTGGCCTCTTCCATTATGGAGCACAGGCTCTGGATGCGCAGGCTCAGCGGTCATGGCTCATGAGACCAGCCGCTCTGCAGCATGCGCGATCTTCCCGGACCGGGGCACGAACCCGTGTCTCCTGCATTGGCAGGTGGACTCTCACCCACTGCGCCACCAGGGAAGCCCTGTGCAAAAGCTTTTAAGTTTCATTAGGTCACATTTGTTTATTTTTGTTTTTGTTTCCATTACTCTAGGAGGTGGGTCAAAAAGGATCTTGCTGTGATTTATGTCATAGAGTGTTCTGCCTATGTTTTCCTCTAAGAGTTTTATAGTGTCTGGCCTTACATTTAGGTTTTTAATCCATTTTGGGTTTATTTTTGCGTATGGTGTTAGGAAGTGTTCTAATTTCATTCTTTTACATGTAGCTGTCCAGTTTTCCCAGCACCACTTATTGAAGAGACTGAATTTTCTCCTTTGTATATTCTTGCCTCCTTTGTCAAAGATTAAGTGACAGTATGTGTGTGGGTTTATCTCTGGGCTTTCCATCCTGTTTCATTGATCTATATTTGTGTTTTTGTGCCAGTAGCATACTGTCTTGATTACTGTAGCTTTGTAGTATAGCCTGAAGTCAGGGAGCCTGATTCCTCTGGCTCCACACAAACACTGCAATTAAAACACTGTGATGTCGGTATAAAAACTGACATACATACCAAATCAATCACAGAGTATATATTTCAAACATAAACACACACATACACACACACACACAATTCCCTCCTAGGTAGCAAAGTAAGTTATAGTGGTCTCATACTCTAAGTTAGGTTCAGATGGGGCAGAAAAGAACCTAATATTTTTTAGTATAATAATGACAAGGCCACTTATTCTGAAAGGGTCCAGAATAAAGCTAAACTAAAAGTAGTAAAATGTGCATATTTAAATGACTTAGAAGTAAAATAACTGTAGCTCTCTGGAAAGACTGAATTGGAACTGGAGTACCCACACATGGGCCTGGAGACCCATCTCTAGTCCCAGCTGCTCACAATGCCTCAAATAGTATCTGGCCAACTCCTGACATTCTGTTCATGTTAAAAAGGTACAAATAAGGACCAGAGATCTGGAATCTCTTCCTGCAGTAGGAAAGAATGGACTGAAGTACTGCCTGGAGGGACTAGATAGGAAGTTTGAGATTCCACTTTCCTCTCCCGAGCTCAAGACTTGTATATTCAACTATCAACTTGATTGACATTTCCATTTGCATGTCATAAGCATTTCAAACATAATAGGCCAAATAGGGAAATCTTGATTCTTACTGCCCATTTTATTTGCAATAAACTTCTTTCCTAGTTGCTAAAGCTACAAACGTGGAAGTAATCCTTAAAGACTCCAATAACCCCTAAACTCTCTTCTCTCTACCCACCCAGATTCAATCCACTAGCTAGTCCTGTCAGTTCAACCCAAAACACATCTCAAATCTACCCACTTTTCTCCTTTTTTACTACTACAACTCTTATATGAACCAACATTATCTCGTGTCTCTACATCAGTTATTATGTACTGTGACAGGCCTGTGACTAGTCTCTCTACTTTTACTCTTGTGTAATGTGCTCCACAAAGCAATCAATAAAATAGAGACACAAATTGAGAGGACAAACATAGGGGCACCAAGGGAGGAAAGTGGGGGGTGGGGGCGGGCGGGGATGAACTGGGAGATTGGGATTGACATATATAAACTAATATGTATAAAATAGATAACTAATAAGAACCTGCTGTATAAAAAAAATAAAATAAAATACAAAAGAATAAAGTTTAAGGTAACCCCCCCAAAAAAAGCAATCAATATCGTCCTTTAAAAATATACTTCTAAAAACGCCACTGCTTTTTATCCTCCACTGGCTTTCCAACGTCTTTACACAGTGTACAAAAGCTTACATCTTCCAGCCCCTGCTTTCTTTACAACCTCCCTAACTTTGTGCTCCTTCTTGCCCAGAATGCACACACCTCCCTGGTCTTCTTTCATTTCCTCCCATACATGTGACTCTTTCCCCACATCAGGGCCTTTACACACGCTTTTCCATCTGCTGGAAAGCCCTTTTCCCACTTTTAGGTGACTGGCTTCTTCTCACTCTTTCAATCTCAGCTTACATGCTACTTATTCAAATGAGTACTGCCTGGCCCTCTATCTAAGTGAATATGGCCCATTCAGTTCTTCTCTACCAGAGTACCTGTCCATTTCCTTGATAATAGTCACTGTAATTAGTAGTGCTATATCTATTAACTTCTTATTTGATTCTTGACCCTGTGTTAATGTTTTACATATTCATAAATAAACAAATAAGGATGGGAAAAAACCTAAAACAATATAAACCGAAACAAACGAACCCTAGTGTATTTCAAATGAATAACAAATACACTGAAAGAATAAACAGAAGGTAATAACCCAAGTAACTATACACCCCGTAGTGGGTTGAACGGTGGCCCCCCCCACAAAAGATATGTCCACGTCCTAATCACTGGAACCTGTGAATGGTCCTTATTTGGAAAAAGAATATTTTCAGATATAATTAAGCATCTCAAGATAAGGTCACTCTGAATTATCTGGGTCAGCCCTAAATTTGATAACAAGTATCCTCAAGAATCCTTATAAGAGACAGAAGAGAAGACACAAAGAGGAAAGGTTCTGTGAAGATGGAAGCAGAGACTGGAGTTTCGCAGCCACAAGGATGCCTAGAGTCACCAAAGGCTAGAAGAGGCGAGGAACAATTCCTCCAGAGCCGTTGTGGGGAGCGTGGCCATGCCAATACCTTGATTTCAGACTTCTGGCCTCCAAAATTGTGGAAGAAAAAATTTCCGTTGTTTTAAGCTACCAAGTGTGTGGTCATCTGTTACAGTAGTCGTAGGAAACTACTAATATATACTCCCAGTCTAAAGACCAAAAGAACGGTAAATAAATAGTGCATTCCAGTTAATATGTCTGCGTTGTTTTTTGCAATGGTATGCGTTAACAATTCAGAAACTGCTTTCAGTACAATGAAGATTTAAACAATATTTGAGGAAATATGTTGAAGATAATGGGAGTCGAGTTTCTCACCGTTGGAGAAGGGAGTTACTAAAGTGGAAAAGGGGAAGACTAGAATGAACTTTGTGAGGTTTGACTGAAACTGGGGATATCAATATGAACTCATGGTTTTTAATAGGTAGATGTAAATTTAAGGGTAAGTGTACATTTGTAAATTATTCTCTAGCTTTATATGCTGCAAATGTCTAGAAACAATGACACCTCAGCAAACATAGCACAGATATCCTGGTTTCTAAATATCGTTCTCCACTAAAGGAACCAGGGCTCCTTGGAGAAATGTCTGTTTTGGGAGCGGAGGTAGGAAAAGTACAAGATGAACATAGAATATTTGGTTATGTTAAAATAATAAGAAAGTGTTGCAAAAATGACAGGGATATGCTAAAAACGATAAAATGCAGGTTGGAGAGGCTTCCACCAGCTAAACCTGGGACAATTAGGGCATCAAAATAAATAAAGTAATGGATTATAAACCATTGACTAAAATAAGAACCCTTGAATGCATATTAATAAAATAAAGAAGTAAATAAGAGAAGCTCTTCCTTACAGAATACTAATAAATATAAGATAAATTATAGAGTTAGAAAAATCATCAGTTTGCAATCATGACAGTAATACCTGATTCAGACAAGAACCATCAATGGATGCTAAAACTAATGGAGGAAAGTCTGGTAACACACAGGGTAATTGCATGGTCTCAAAATCTCCCTGCAAATGGCTTAATAATGACAAAGAGATAATGGTGACTTTATAGTGAAGAAGAAATCTGGTAGGCTCCATCTTAACAAGTGATCCAAGTTTACATCATCAATACTGGGATGCAACTGACATCATGTACTTTCTGATATGAGGAAGTGAGGGTACAATATCATTTGTGGGTGAATCTTTCTAGAAATGCATACCTGACTCTAATTATGAGAAAAAACAGGCAAAATCAAATTCTACATTTTACAAAACAACTGGCTTACAGTCTTCAAAAATATCAAAGTGAAAAAGGGGCAGGGGAGCAGAGGAACTATTCCGAATTAAAGGAGACAAAAAGGCATAATGATTGAACTGGTGAGAAAATAATTAGGGACAAGATCATTAAGATAACTGATGAAACTATTGACTATGGATTAAATAGTATTTTATCAACATTAAATTCATGGTTATATAAAAAAATGTAATGTTATTAGGAACACCACACTAAAGAATTTAAGAGCAAAGGAGCATGATGTTTGCAACTTGTTTTCAAAAGTTGGGGGAAATTAAACACACATACATAATTTTTATGTATGTGCGTATACATATGCATGTGAGTGTCTGGGGGGTATATAAGTGAGGTGGGAGGAAAGGAGGGAGAGTGTATATTAGTTGAGGGAGGAAGGGAGGAAGAGATGAGGGGGAGATAAAGCAATGGGGTGAAACGTTAGCAATTGGTAAATCTGAAAAAGGGGTATAAAGAAGCTGTGTACTGATTTTACAACTTTTCTGTAAATTTGAAATTACATGAAAATAAATACTTTAAAAAATATATTCTGGCTGCTCTGTGAAGAAAAGTCTGCTGCAAAAACAACATAGGAATTAAGAGGGTCAACTGGGAAGATATTGATGTGGTTCATGTGAAAATTGACAGTGGCCTGGACTAGGGAACAGCAAGAAAGTGTTCAGAAGTGAGAAGATTTGGGATACATTTTAAAGACAGAGACAATAGGATTCCCTAAAGAATTGGATCTGGGCTATAATAACAGATGAAGCCAATGCCTGTGATCCGAGCAACTGTGTGAATGGGGTGACTGTATAAATACGTGTCATTCTTTCTGGCCATGGAGAACATGAACCTCATTCTGTGTTTAGGGAATTCACCCCAAAAATGACTCTTCGTAGAAGACAGAGGCTACCACTCATAGAGAAGCAAAAAGTCAGATGCCAACTTTGCCAGCCTCCCTTACAGATACGACACAGGAAATGCAATTGAGCTCCAGCCACAACATTCATTTTGAGCTGTGGCTCAAAGACAATGAGGATACCCTCTTTCTATCTCAGTCCATTCAGGCTGCTACAACAAAAATACCATAAACTGAGTGGCTTATAAACATCAAACATTTATTTCTCATAGTGCTGGAGGCTGGGAAGTTCAAGACCAAGGCAGTTTTAGTGTCCGAACTTCCTAATTCACAGATGCGGTCTTTCTGCTATAACCTCACATGGTGAAGGGGAAAGAGAAGTTTCTCTGTCCACTTTCATAAGGGCACTAAACCCATTCATGAGAGTCCTGCCTTCATGACCTAATCACCACCTAAAGGCACCACCTCCTAGTAACATCACGTTGGGGTTAGGATTTCAACATATGAACTTGGGGGAGACACAACATTCAGACCTGAGGACTCTCCTTCAGGACAGCAGTACTGCATCTCCTGCAAGACAGAGTTCCCTGCTCTTCAGTAGCAGTGGTACAAGCTGTGACATTCAATGTCTGGCAGTGACCCTCACGATTTTATCAGCAAACCAGGTTTGTAGCGTGGTTTGGGGGCATTGTTCCTGCATTTCACATCAAGTGTCATTCACCCCTTCCAGCATTCTCATTACACATAAATCAAGTAGAGTAAGCTTCTGCTGCAAGAACAGGTACTGAAATCCTCACTCATAATTTTTATCAGGCAACTGCAGTGAATTAAAATATATTTTGCAGGAGGTTCCAGTTTCACTCCAGATGGAATATACACATTCCATCCTATCACTCCATCTGATTACAATAAGTTCTGAACAAAATTTTAAAAGTTACTGCCAGAAGACACTGAATAGTAGATAAGATCAAGCAAAAAGGATACATAACCCAGGTCCCAAGGAGCAGTGAGGTGATGAGTTTCCTGGGGGGATGTTTTCTGCCTTCTCACTTCCCAACATAAGCTCTGGGGCAGCCCACATTGACAACTGAGAGCAAGAGCAGATAGACGGGGTTCCAAGAAAAGGCCGCAATCTCCAGAGGGTAGGGGTGGTGGGTAGGGAGAGTAGTGAAGGACCTGGGAGACAAAGCTCTTGTGACCTGACCTACCCTATGCCAGGCAAGCACAAGGAACAAAGCTGCCGGTCTCCCCTCAGTGCTGGTACCAGACATGGAGTAGCCTTTACAGGCCAAAGAACTAGTGACTGCCTCCTTTTCACACCAGGCAAGCAGTGGCTCTGAGGTAGCCCTTCGCATCCTCCCAACCAGCTGCAGTGGCCCTGTGAGGCGATCACAGCAGATGACTGCCAGCAACAAAACAGTAACTGCCCTCTCCCTGGTGACAGGAGAAGCCCTTTGGGGAGGATATCTGTTGGCTCTCCTGACCTTACACCAGGGAAAGGCCAGCACCAAAGAGGCAAGGCGTCTCCTCCCCTGACCCAAAAGCAGCAAGGACAGCAACCTCAATGGGGTAGAACACTTTTGATGTTCCATGCCGTCTACTAGGCCAACATCAGCAACAAAGTAAGCCTAAGCCTTCCAACCATACAGTAGCATTTGTAGGACAGAAACCTTCTGATACTCTATGCTTTACATTGGGATAATGCCAACACAGACTAGCAGCACTCTCTTTTCCCACCAACTCATAGAAGCAGCTGCTGAGGGGTAGGTAAAACTTGATTTCCCCATCCCATTCCAGCTTTGCCCAGAGGCATACCCAGTTATAGGAACTGCTACATAGCACAAAAAGAGTAAGTCTCTGGTTTTCCAGCAAGAACACCAGAACAGAAAACTTCTGAAAACAGAGGGTAAAGGGAAAATTACGGGCTTAAGGAATAAGAAAGCTAGAGAAAAACAGCATCTAAATCTGTACAAAAAGTCCTGAGCTCACTCCTGAGGTACATATATGTAAAACCTGTCAGAATCAACTGAAGAAAAGCACTGAGATCTCAAGATGGTGCAGACTAACATCAAGGTTCCACACAGACTGCTGGGTAACACACACATGAGACAAACCAGAATAGCATACAAAGGCATAAAGGCTTTGGAAATTAAACCAATACTGGAAGTAAAAACAGCTCACAGAAGTCAGGTCAGGACATACAGTCTAAAACTAATCAGACTGACTGTCAGCTTAAAAGAAACCACATATTCACATAAGCAAAAAAACCCTCTAGCGTTCTCCAGAAGTTTTAGACAGGAGTCAGAATCTCATAACACAGTATTCAAAGTGTCAAGGATACAATCCAAAATTTAACATACAAAGAACCAGGAAAATCTAACCAGCTCTCAAGAAATAAGACAAAAGATGCCAACCACAAGATGACCTAAATGTTAGAATTCTCAGAAAATTACTTTAAATCAGTGTTTACAATCATGATACAAAAAGGGAAAGCAAACACTTTTGAAACAAATACGAAGATAGACATGCTCAGCAAAGAAAAACAGACTAATTTTTTAAAATGGTTGTACTGAAAAATAATGGAAATTAAAAATTCACTGGAGGGGCCCAATAGTAGAATGGATACGTCAGAGGACAGAGTCAGTGAACTTGAAGACAGGTCAATAGAAATAATTCAATCTAAACCATAGGAAGAAAAAAGAATAGGGAAAAAATGAGCAGAGACAATAATATTAGACAATATCAAAAGATTTAGTATTCATGTTATATAAGATTCAGAAAGAGGAGATAGGTGCAAAAAATTTTTGAAGAAATAATGGCTAAAAATTTCCCCAAAGTGGTGAAAAATGTAAACTTACAGATCTAAGAACCTCAGTGAATGCCAAACAAAATGAACTGAAAACAAAAAACAAACTAATGAAAGCCAAAAGACAGTGGAACAATACTTTTAAAGTAATGGGAGAAAAATACTGTCAAGTTAAATGTACAGAAAATGTACTTCAGGAGTGAAGGTGAAATAAAGACATTCTAAGATGAAAGAAAACTAAGAGAACTAATTCACATGGAAAATAAAAGAATAACAAAAAAATTTCAAGAATCATTTTATTATTTCAAGAATATTTATTATTTTTTATTCTTATTATTTTATTATTTCAAAAAATACTAATTTAAGAATAATCATGAGGACCTTCCTGGTGGAGCAGTGGTTAAGAATCCGCCTGCCAACGCAGGGGACACTGGTTCGAGCCCTGCTCCGGGAAGATCCCACATGCCACAAAGCAACTAAGCCCATGTGCCACAACTACTGAGCCTGTGCTCTAGAGCCCGTGAGCCACAACTACTGAGCCCACGTGCCACAACTACTGAAGCTCGCATGCCTAGAGCCCGTGCTCTGCAACCAGAGAAGCCACTGCAGTGAGAAGCCCGTGCACTGCAATGAAGAGTAGCCCCCCACTTGCCGCAACTAGAGAAAGCCTGCACGCAGCAATGAAGACCAAATGCAGCCAAAAATAAATTAATTAATTTTTTAAAATAATCATGAAAAGAAGGAACAAAGTTGAAGGATTCACACTTTCCAATTTCAAAATTATCTACATGTCAATGTTAATAGCAGCTTTATTCATAAAGCTTTGTAGGTAAAACATGTTTTGCCAATGGAACAGATGTGCAGTGAGAGGGAAAGGGGGCAGTAAAGAAGACGTTTCAAGAAGGAGAGAATAATCAACTGTGTCAGACACTGCTGAGAGTTACAGTATTATGAGAACTGACCACCAGATATGAATGGCATGATGGGTGGGCGCCATGAACAGATAAGTGTGTTAGGTTCCCCTCAATTTTGTGCACCTAAGGTACTAAAAGATAGTAATTAAACTGGCTCATAGAGTAAAATCATAGGACTGTCAGGGATCCCATTAAGCTCTTTTCAAAATAGAAATTTGCCAGTCTTTGCTTATTTAAGAAAAAAAAAAGAATTTCTAATACCAAGCAGTAAATAGGTACCTGATCTAGTTTCACCCCATTAAATATCTGCCTCTGGGAAAACAGCTCGTGACTTGCAGCAGAAAGAACACCCCAATAATCCCAAGATATGCCCTACCTTCAAGGACTTAGATCCTAAACTGCCTTGGCTTCCTCAATCTTGCACACTACTCCACACCTTCATTCTCCCGCTCTGCTTAGCTCAGCTCCACCTCCACTGACATCTCTGCCTGGCCTCTTAATCTAATGTGGAGCCTGCTTACCTCCCAGACAGTTCCTAGTTTACCATCTTCCTCTCCCACTCCCAGACTCAGGGATTTACCCATTCTCAGCACAATGGGTGCTGCTCAGTCCAGTTCTTAGAATCCCACTTCCTATGCTTTGACATAACAACAACCCCAAAACTGACCCAGCCCATATTGGTCTTGAAGGCAGCCTCCAGAAAACAGGTCTTCTACTGATATTTGTTGACTAGAGTTGAAATAGCATCTTGAAATATAAACGATAGTTCTAAGAGGACCAAAAGAAGATGATCCTTATTACATAGAACACTATGATAAAATGTGGTCACCTTAGCTGTTGAATACACAAAATATGAACACAAATAGTAAGTTAAACTGAAGAAATCTAAAAGACTATGAATGTTTCTTGTTTGTAAAGACAAGAGTATGACAAAGGCAAAGGGAATGTTAAGTACCCTTGTGTTAAAACAGTGACGAAAATTAGTCATAACAAAAAATGAAGTTCAACTAAGGATTCTTAAATGGAACTAAACAGATTCAGTACCAAGGCTAACATTAGCGGAAAAAATTTTAAAGTGACACCTATTAAAGAAGAGTCAGTGACTAAAACACTTTTTCATCAAATAAACTAGGTTTTCTCTCTTTCTCCTTTATCTAAACATAGGCAGGCGCCCCTGGAAAAAAAAAAAAAACTTGTTTCCCTCATTTATTTAACAGCCTTAACTGGAAAGAGCCTAGTAGAAAGAATGAAACATCTATTTGTTTCTCATAATATGCTAAACTTTGCATACAGAGAGGACATTATCAAACCATGACAACTATTGGTTTCCTCTAACACACACGCGCGCGCACACACACACAGAGGTGTGCTGATCAATACTTGTCCATCCATACCCCCGTGGCAGCCTCATGACAAACGCTGTAAAATAGCTGCCTCGCCACAGCACCATTTGTACTCACTGAATGAAGTGAGGCTCTGTGACCCACAAAAATGAAAGTACCCATGTCTTTGGCATATGGTGAGCTAACTAACAGAAGCAACTCCTATGAAGAGATGAAATGCATCAGGGAATATACCTTGAGCTTTAATCCAAAAGTTCTTCTTAACCAAAGTCTATTCATGGGCTTTCAGGAATCACCAAACTTCCTGAAGTTGCCAGCAAGATTTTCTGTCGGTATATTTTGCTGGAGAAAACGTTCATAGTTTGATTTCGGGAGGTGGCAAACTTCTTCTCTAATGGACTACACAGTAACTATTTTAGGCTTTCTGGGCCACATGGTCATTGAGGCAACTACCCAAATTCTACCACTGTAAGTACAAAAGCAGTCATGGACAATAGTAAATGAATGGGCATGGCTGTGTTTCAGGAAAACTTTTATTTACAAAACACAGGTTGCAGGCTGGATTTGGACCACAGGCTGTATCCTGCTGACCCCTGTTGTAATCCATCACACTCTTTAGTAATTTACTTCTAGGAATCAAGGACTCTGAAGTCCAAATCTTTCTAATTCCTGAGCAATTTTAAAATCCATTTGAAGATATCAAAGAGATCGATTCATTCTTCTTTAATCTACTCAATTCCAATGACCTCTTCTAAGATATTTCAGCAGCCCCAACTATGGCTAACTCTGTCCACAGATGGTTCCTTTTCTGAAATCAAGAACTTTCTTTTCAACATCCTAAATTTCAACCAATCACTCAGTGTAAACCTGAGTGTCCTTTTGCTGTACTTATAATGCACAACTTTTGTTATGGAATAACCCCCTCCTCATCATCACTGTACTACATTCAAACACCTCGGGCTCATGAATAGACTCAGGGATATCATACAAATATGCCAAATGACTATCTACAAATTTAGATTTGGTGGTCATTAACGCTCCCACAATTCTTCCAGCAATTTTCCTCTCACGCCATCAATAGCTATTCTAAGCCTTCACTGTCCTACATGAGGCCTCATCCCAACACCTCCTACCACAAAACTAGGAAATGACCCTGTGACTACATGGTGATACCTTCAACTGCCTATCTAAGGCTCACCACCTATAAACGTACCTGCACATGAGCCCATCCTTATCCCTCCATTCCCAGTGCAAATAAATTCCCTCCTCCCACTCAAAGCTAATTCCTGCTCTTATGTCTGATCTCTATCACTACCACCTCCTCAGGGACTTTCATAATTACTTAGTATGTTTGGTATTTGCAGAACCGTGTTAGTTTTCTATTGCTGTGTAACAAATTACCACCAACTTAGGGGTTTAAAACAACTCCAATTTATTAGCTAACAGTTAGGGGGATGAGAAGTCCAGTCACAATCCAGAAGTCCGAATTTTCTGCTCAGGGTCTCATAGGCTAAAATCAGGATGTCGGTAGGGCTTCCTTCTGGAGGCTCTGGGGAGGCATTTGTTTCCAAGTTCATTCAGGTTGCTGGCAGAATCCAACTTCCTGTGGGTGCAAGACTAAGATGCCTATTTCATTGTATCTGTCAGCTGGGGGCTGCTCTCAGCATGTAGAGGCTGTGTCCTTGCCACATGGATTCCTTCACCTTCAAAGCCAGCAAATGAAAACCTTTCTCTTGTTGAATCTGAATTAGGCAAAGCCATGCCCCAAAATCTTTGCAAAAACAATCTCTTCTTGACATATACACACTACCATATATAAAATAGATAACTAATAAGGACCTACTATATAACACAGGGAACTCTACTCAATACTCTGTAATGGCCTATATGGGAAAATAATCTAAAAAAGAGTGGATATATGTGTATGTGCAACTGATTCACTTTGCTGTACACCTGAAACTAACACATTGTAAGTCAACTATACTCCAATAAAAATTAAAAAAAAAAAAGAATAGGGGAAAAAGAAATCCCTTCTTTAACCATAGCCCTTGCTGAAATGGCTAAGAAATAACCTCCTTAAGCTTCCTAGAGGTCACCTGGTTTGTTTGAGAAAATCTGTGAGGCACATGCTTCATTTCTTGAAAGAGTCTTTAGTGTGACTGAATATTCTGACCTTTTGATCTTTCTGAGGTTTTAGCAAAAGGTTATATAGCCACACCCTGGGCTTTTTCCTCTATGCCACACTTTCAGAAGCAATTTCTTCATTTTAACATTCTTTGCCATCTGGATAGGTTCAAAATTAACTAAATCATCTAGTACTCATTCCTTTTAAACAAGACTTCTCTCAGTTTACCTTTTTTCTCTCATATTTTATTATAAGTAGCAAGAAGAAACCAGGCAGTACTTTCAACATTTTGCTTGGAAATCTCCTTGGCTATAGCTATGCACCCAACTTCATCACTCAGGTTCTGCTTGCATCTTCAAAGCCCTGAACAGAGAATCACCCTTGAGTCAAATCCCTCGAATTTTAAAATC
The DNA here is from genome assembly GCF_963924675.1 of Phocoena phocoena. Taxonomy (NCBI): domain Eukaryota; kingdom Metazoa; phylum Chordata; class Mammalia; order Artiodactyla; family Phocoenidae; genus Phocoena; species Phocoena phocoena. Next base: position 30,998,298 of record NC_089221.1, on the reverse strand, counting down.
CTTTTTTGCCAGGAAGAGCCCAATCCCTTTTAAGGGCTCATCTGATTAGGCAGGATGCACTGAAGATAATTTTCCTTTCTTAAAGACAACTGTGCCAGACAATATAACCTCATCACAGAAGTATCTCATCATAGTCATTGGTCACATCCACACCCAAGGGGAGGGGCAGGGAATCTTGGGTGTCTTCTTAGAATTCTTCCTACAAGGACTGTGTGTGTAGCAATTCTGAAATTACTTTCTATGGACTATACCACTGAAGAAATGAGAAAATATACTGGTGATGCTGGAGGCCAAGTTTCTCACTGGAGAAGTGAAATACAAATATGGAATGGGGAAAGGCTAGGAAGTTGGATGAGAATTAGATGTATCAGGGTGAACTCATGATTTTTTAATATATTTTGTTTATTTTTTGATTGGTTGGTTTATCCTCCCAGCCTCAGCTCTGTCTTCTGAAATTGTCTAGAAGCATTAACACCTCAGCAGCAATGAACATATCCAGTGCCCAGATGTTGATTTGTAAATAGAATTCCCTATTCAAAAGAGCAATGGAATGCTAGAGAAATCAGAACAGAAAAGTACAAGGTGAGCCAGGAACTTTTGTTGTGCCAGAATGTAAGAAAGTACCCCCAAAATGATGGGGATATGTCAAAAGGATAGAAACTAGTGTTATGGAGTTTCTATTAGATAAAAAGCTCTGGAAATATTCAGAAACTGCAAAGAAACACAATGTACTTTAAATCACTGCATTTTTTAGAGTTTATATTTGCAGTTAAAACCATCAGTTACAAATGCTTAAGGAAATAAAAATATACCTAGAATTCACAGTTTACAATATTTTACTCCTAAGAAACAATATTTACCATTAAAAGGACATGACTAAAATATTTCATCTCCAAATAATAAGGGCAATTTTCTCGACTGGCTGGATATCAGAATAACTACACGTACTATTCAAATATAAATACAGCATCTGAAAATACCTTTTCCCCAGAATTCCTTATAAAGCTTCTAATCTCCATAATTAAAGTATACTCACAGAGAGATGGCCCACTAAAATATTCAAGAATTCTGGTGTCCCCTGAGCCTGTCCCCTCCCACTTTAGCCAAGTAATTATGAAATAAATGGCACAGAATTGTTTTAATGTTGAAAAAGAAAAAGGCTGAAGGCAAAGTATGTGTCTAAGAGTTTAAAGTAATAGAGAAAAACACTCTCTGGGACTTCCCTGGCGGTCCAGTGGTTAAGACTCCACACTTGCACTGCAGGGGGCGCAGGTCTGATCCGTGGTAGAGAACTAAGATCCCACATGCCGCAGGGCACGGTCAAAAAGAACGAACAGAAAAAAAGAAAAACACTCTCTGATTGGAAGTAATGTACTAACATTCTCGTTTAGAATAAGTAAGTTTTAGATGACAATATAACTACAGTTTTTAAAGCATGCTTTTGAATGGTTTATGGGTTGATTCCTGTTTATCCTTGTCCTACTTTCCTAATGACTTAAACCTGAAGTAGTAAGGTCCCATTTTCCCAGATAATATAACCAATAAATCCCATGAACCCCAGATCAGTGACCTTCATATTTTAAAGACACAGCAGAACCTGATTTTCAAAGGATATCTTATAGAGAACTCCAACACATAAAACGGACAAAATTGGAACTTCTCGGGCTGAAGGAGGAGGCCTGCTGCCCCTCACTCACACTCTAAGCCCTCTCATTCCACCCCACTACAGGCCCTGAGGCACTGGCATACAATCCCAAGACTGCAGAACATGTAAAATGTGGCTCCAAACAATAAATGATGTAAAGGTTCCGGTGTGATCAGAAAAAATGTTTTTCAGATGCATAAAGGAAAAAATACAGAAACGGACATCTTAATAGTGATTATATTTGGGTAGTAGAGTTATGAGTATTTTTTCTTTTTTTATTTTCCAAATTTTTAATAGTCAATAAGAATTACTGTTAGAAACCCAATAAACTATTTTTAAAGGTATAAATATGAATACTCTCCCTGTAATGTAATGCATTGTGCTGCAGTATGTAACAGAAAAAAAAAATGCTGTACCACTATAGGTACATATTAAAAAGAAATATACACATACACCCAAAGACACAAAGATTAGAGATAAAAATCTAACGATATAACAATTTAATAATCTAATTAGAAAGGCCTGTTTATGTTTGAAGTACATAATATTTTATAATAATAGATCAGATATATTTAATAGTTTCCTTTAATGTCCTACTTGTTGAACTTTCCAGTAAAGCCACAAGTTAATAATTACTCTTGGAATCAGAAAAGAAGCTTAGAAATTAAGAAAAAGGGTCCAATGAAATCTGCTTCTTTCAAATAATAATTCTTGCATTTCTAAAACCCATCACTCAAGCCAAAGACTACAATTAAGTTACAAGTAATGTTTCCTAAACAAATAGTTAATTATATTTGCTTCTGGAAAATGGAGAGAGTAAATATTAACCATGATTTTGAAATCAAAGTAGAGATAATATTAGACAAGATTGGGAGAGTTATAATACTTAGTTACAATATACGGTTGTTTTTTGCATATTGGTAATTAACTTAATATTTTAATTTCCTACATTTCTACATAGATTTGTTTATCTACCCTCGTCCTACTTTCCCAATAATCTTACTATATGTAATATATATATATATTTATATAAATATATATATATTTCTGAAACTGCAGAAACAGCCAGATACAGAACCAACCAGATTTCTTTCTTCTTGAAATTTTCTTGGCTAAAACCTAAATCCACAAAGTCTTATTATAACGTAAGAAGCCCTGAACAGCTGAAATGATTAAGAGCTTAGAAACTGGCAAAAACTTCTCTTCCTCATATTATTTAAGCAAAATTGTAACCATAAACTAAAAAAGAATAAGTTAAATAAGAGTTTTTAAAGCTTTCCTTTCCACAAACCCATTGTTTAAATAAAGTTTTAGATTCCCAAAAGCTTCAAATAAAACAGATAAAAACAGAACTATTTGAGTTTAAGATAGGGAGATTGATCTGGAGCCCTATCTGCTTTATTTCCTTATCACCATCACCCTCAAAACAACATCTTTGGTGGAATCCTTAGGGCAATGATTTTAAGATGAGGGGAGAGAAACTCTAGTGGAATACGTGGGGGGAAAAAACACTATTCAAGCCACCACTACAATATAATTGCATATAGCATTATGTTTAAATTATATTTGAATGCTGTCTGAATCATCTAACACACACTGGACACTCAATAAACAAAAGGAAAGGCATGAGACTGTGACCCTCATTAGGATTAAGAAGCATTTCACTAGGCTTCAGCAGAGGGCAGTTTGAAACACACTGTATTAATTTATTCCAATAGCTCAACTAGAGCGCCTAAAATAGATTACAGTCAATTCTCAGTCAATTCAACTACAGTCAATTCAACTACTCACAGTAGTTATGGTCTACAAAGTTCTGCAAACACTGAATTATCAAATACAGGATTAAACTGCTGCAAGTCTCTGGTCACATTTTTGTCAACCAATCAATACATAACTTTGTTTTATATACGTTTGTGTTTAAGGACATCTTTTATTTAACATATATAGTTGAGTCATTAACAATGAACTCATAGCCAACAGCACTATAACTCTTTCCTGAATGAAGCTTATCTAACACATGTATTTTCTCTATAAGGCACATCAAAGACTTTCTTGAACTTAGGTAACACTTGACAGGACTACAGCAATTCAGCCCTGGGGGCCATTTTAAACAGCAAGATCACCAACAAAAAGCACAAAAATAAGAAAAATGTAGCACTAAACAGACTTCCAAAAGGACACTTGATTACAGTATGAGAACTGAAACAAGAAGGTGGAGCATCGCCTTGCTCAAATGCTTTTCTGCCACTCTGCCAGATGCATGTCTGGAAGTTACCATGAAAGGGCTGTGAGTATTGATTTTGGGTTTACAAAAAAGTTTTAGCACGTAGGTGAGCTTGCAAATACAAAAATCACAGATAATGAGGATCGAGTGTATTTTCTTAGACAATCAAATCTCATGTAAGATGCTGACTTAGGCACAACCCAAAAGGTACTAGAAGAAGGTACTAGATAGGAGGGGAAGAAAGAGTGAAAATCAGAATTCAAATGAAGGCTCAAAATTCTACATCAACCATATGCACTGACACTTTAACATATCTTTAAATCATTTTTATTTATGTATAGGAGAGATTTACTTAGAGAAATATTACAACACATAAAAACTACATAAAGTCTTAATTTCCATTCATACGGTGGTAGACTTGATATAATACATAATAAAAACCTTTTAAAATCCAGAATGCACAAAGTGCTGCACAGTGTGGTCGCTAAATTAAAAAGTGCATTATTGTTCCCAACCCATCACCCCTCCCTGTATCCACAACCTCTGACATGTGGTACTACAGTTCCTCTCACTAGAGACCAGATGTTACTCATGGTCATGTGATTTGCTTTGGTCAGTGGAATGTTCGTGGACATGATATGAGCAATGGCTTGAAATATGCTGTCAGAGTTGGAGTTTCCTTCTTGTATTTCTGCCATCACCATAAGAAATTCATGCCCTCAGGTAGTTTGTTTGTACAAGGAGGAACAGAGTCACACAGAACAAGCCTACACTCCATCTGCAGCTTGGAGCCAAGCCCAGGCAAGAGCAGCCAACCCATATATATGTTAGCAATTACAAATAAGCCATTAAGTTTCATAGCATTATTGGGACCACAGTTAATTGATATTTAATATATATTAATTTTAAAATATCATTATACCACTAAAATCCTTTACATAAAAAGATTGATGAGACCCTTTTTCATTCTTGTCCTAAAGCCTAGTACATAGTAGGATTGTGGTAGACTGTATTTCAAAAGATGGCTGCATTCATATCTCGCAACCCCCACGATACTTTACAATGTGATCTTGCCATTCACCCACCAAATGGTGAAGTCTATCTCCTCTCTCCCCAAATTTGGGCTGGTCCTATGATGCTGTGTAAGACTCAACACCAGACCTTAAGGAATCTGAAGTTCCCACGTTTATCCTTCATGGGACCTAGTCACCAAGCAGCAAGTCAAACCACACTAAGTGTCTACCACACTGTGAGAAAACCCAAACTAGACACGTGGAAGGAGAAAGGGGGCAGGGTTGGAGGGAGAGAATGTGTGCGTGTGTGTGTGTATGAGAGAGAGAGAGAGAGAGAGAGAGAGAGAGAGAGAGAGAGAGAGAGAGAGAGAGAAAGAGAGAGAAGGGGCAGGGGAAAGAGGAAGAGAGAAAGAAATGCCACTGGTGAGAGCACCAGCTGTAAACCATCAGAGTGAGGTCATTTTGGACTTTTACAACTATCCTAGTGCCCCAGCTGACACTATGAAGCAGAAGAACTTCCTGGTCAATACACAAAATTGCAAGAAATAATAAATTATTTTTAAGACATTAACTTTGGGGGTAAACTATGGCAGCACCAACAAGTTGTTAGTAAATGTGTACTGAATTAATTAAATTCACTAAAATATTGTGTCATACTTACCTTGGTGTTGGCCATATCTACAATATACTGGTCTCCCTTTATACACTCCATTACTTCAAAACCATCTCTGTCAATCACTTTGGCCTGAGAGCTTCCAGATACAACAAGAATCATGTCTCCTGTGTTACTGTACTGTAATGACTTGATCTGATGGCTATGAAAAAAAAAAAGACAATCTGGTAAGACACTAAGCATGTTTATACTTTCACTTATTAAGCACTGTCAGAAAAACAGTCACACAACTCCACAAATTGTTAATTCTACAAAATCAGGAACATCAACCTCAAATGGGCCCTCAACACCAGTGCCTACCCTGTTAAGTTCTCCTCCCACTCTCCATAGCAATCTATTAAAATCTCTACTCGCCTTAAATCTTCAACCGAAACAACTCCCCCTCTGTAGCTGTTGATTCTTCCTGCTCTTTCCCAGAAGAAACATATAAGAACTGCGTCAACGTCCTCTGATTACTGTTATAAATGTATCTGCTTCTGAATGCCTCTCTTGCTTCTTCCTTTTGATTACAATGGTAAAAATGAACCTCTTCCTGCCCCAGGCATATCTACTACCTATATTCTGGATCCCACCCCTTTCCAGTCTCCTCAGTAACTTCTGACTACTCTCCCTCTCTCTCCTCCCCTTCACAGCTAAGCTATCTAAACAAGTGTTCATCTCCCTCCTTATTTCTCTAGCACTGTAGTATCCTTTCCACCCTCACCACCCCACTGAAAGTGATCTTGCCATGTGGCTGTAGTGAATGCTACGATGTGCCACCCAGATCAATCCTTTCAGGACTGAAGTACTCATTCCCCCAAGCTTCCAGGATTTGGCCTGCTGGTGGCTTACAACTAAACTAAACCCTCAGGAATTTCCCTGAATCGCAGAGAACTCCCTCATCCAAGGTTATGTTACCATCCCAAAACATCCCACAGTCAGTGACTGGTCAATCTGCAGTAAAATGGTCCAGCCCTCTGTTTCAATCAGGAATATCTCAGAAGGGTTATTCCAGCTTCAGATCTCCCTGCGGGAATCCGCTGAGACTGCTGTTGCAACTCCCTAGCAATTCAGTTCCTCCATCTTCCTAATGCCGTTTCCCTGCACCTTCTCTCCTAGGGGTTGCTCCCAGAAGCACTCCTCAACAAACCTCCTACATGCAAATCCTGAAGCTTCAAAATGTTTTGGGGGAACCTAACCTGAGAGACTTGGTAGCAAAAGTAGACCTGTGAAATCCACTCCAGTGGTGTCACTGACTGGTTAGCAATGAGGGCCCCATCTCTGGTGGTACATAGTCCCTGATAAGCTGCAGCAGCGCAAATGCAACTGCTAAAACTGTTGGTCAAAGGGAAGGCACTGGCTGGTGCAATACTTCAGGCATTTGAGACGTACAGGAAAGGAAGTAATTGAAAGGTCTATGGAACTGGGTAGCTTATTGCTAGGGGCAGTCAGCGCAAAAAAGAAAGACAATGAAAGGCTGAGGATGATTAATCACCAATTAAAGACTACACACTGAAAGCCGGAGGGCCCATTTAGCAGCATATAAAGACAGGGTTATTGCTCTCTGTCAGGTAAGTGCTATGCAGTCACTGATCCCATAAAGCAGGTGTTTCTACTTCTATTAGGAAGGAAGACCAAAAGCAGTTGACAGTCATATGTAAATCAACAGCAGTATACATTTACATGCTTGAACTAGGGCTATGTTAATTTTCTAGTCCTTTGTCTTAAAATAGTCCCAAGGGACCTGGATCACCTGGAGAATCCAAAGAAATTCATGCTGGTCCATGATCTCCATGACAGCATGTTAACTATATCAGGTGAGCAAAATGTCTAAACTACACTGGTTAGAAACACTCTCCCCAGGAGATGCAAGATAAAACCTAGAAAAGATCAGGAGACTGAGAAAAGGAGATGTGGGGAAGATCCACAAAGACAGACATACGAAAGTGGACACCAAAAATGAAGCTCTTTGTATCACATGTTAACCCCAGAGAGCATCAACCTTAAAAGAGGCAATGAACAACCATGCAGACAAAGTTAGGTGGCCAGTTCAGTTGACATTAGCTAGCTTTTGTCATCGTCCACTCCACTCTTAATGCAATAGGCTCATAAATGAAACAGTGGTGCTAACAGGGATGAAAGTTATGCATGGGAATGACCACAGCTATCCAAAGTTGACCTAACTATTGCTGAAGGTCCCACCCGCCAGTAACAGAGGCCTATGGTAAGACCCCCTCCCAAAATCAATACTAAGCTAATAAATATGTAAAATACATAATATGAAAGACTGTGATACGTGTACAGGGAAAAACAGAATGGGGAAGGCAGATAGTAGGTACCAAGGGGGCAGGAATAAATATATTAAGTGGAGTGGTCAGGAAGTAAGTGACTGAATAGTTTTTCAGGTAACGGAGGTAGTAGGTTATGCAGATATTTTCAGGAAGAGTGTTCCGAGAAGAGGGAACAGTTACTAGAAAGGACCTGCAGGAAGAGAATACTTGCTTTGTTCCCAATGTGGCTGTAGAATGAGCAAAAAGAACAGGAGTTGGAGATAAGGTCAGAATGCAGCCAGTGGGGTGGTGCAGATCGTGGAGGGCCAGGTAAGGCACCGAAAGGACCTTGGTTTTACTCTCTCTAGAAGAAATGAGAGGAAACCCACTAGAGCATTTTGAGCTGAGAAATGACACAATCTGACCTATTCTGTACAGAACCACTTTTTTGGTCTGGACTATTTTATAGTCTGAAGTCTATGGAGCCCTTCTTAGAATGTTTTTAAACACATTAAAAAAAACACACTAGACACACCATGGAAATCATTCATAAAGAAATAACTATAGAAATATATTTTTTTTTTAATTTGTGACATAATATGGAGTTTCTACACTAATGTATCAAGTAACTAGGCCTAGAGGCAGGTCTGATAACTTCTGTAATTTCAAAGCAGTGATGATCATAAACAATATATCTTTCAATATACCTGTAACAATGGTAATGTGATATGAAAGCATCTGAAATTTGCAGGTACACCTGTGACTTTGTTGCCTACTTTCATAATTAAAGGAAATGCTAAATTTCAGTTAGAAGTTAGTGAAAGGAAAGAAATTTTTATCCAGGTTCACAGAAATTGGGAGAACCAGATATTGAACTCATGAGCCATAGAATTCTGTATAACTATAATTAAGAAATTAAGTGACAAGGTAGAGATCTTATATAGAGAACTGAAAATAATAAAAAAGAAATATTGAAGAAATTCTAGAATGAAAAATACATAACTGAAATTTAGAACTAATAGATGGGTTTAATAGCAGAGAATTAACAGTTAAAAGATCATTTTTAGATTGAAGCATGGTGAGAAAAAATGGAAAATGCAGAAAAAAACATAAGATACACATTAGATATGGTAAAAAGGTCTCATACTGGAATTGCAGAATGGAAGGAGTGAGAAGCAAAATGTGCAGAGGTGACTGTCAAAATTGGACAAATGATAAAAGACACTAAACCAGAGATTCAGTAAGTATTATAAACACCAGAAGGATAGTAGAAAACCACACCCAGGCATATCATAGTAAAACTGCTGAAAACTTAAAGACAAAAGTAAAACGTTTAAAACAGCCAGAGTGGGGGTAAAAAATTCCTTCAAAAGGGTAAAAATAAAACTAACGGAAGACTTTTGCAAAGAAGCAACAAAAGCCAGAGGACAACGCAATGATATCTTCAAAGTTCTGAATAAAAATAACTGCCTAGATGGAATTATAGGATCACTAAAAATAAAGACAAAATAATTTCCCGAAAAACAGAAGCCAAAAGAGTTTGTCAACAGCTGACTATACTAATGGAAAAAGCCCTCAGGCAGAAAGAAAATGACCCCAGATAAAAGCATACAGAGTATGGTATGAAAAATAACAGAAAGGGAGGATATATAAGTAAATCTCAATGACTACTGACTTCATAAAACAACAATAATATATCTGATGGGACTTAAAATGTATACACACACACATACCCATATATAAAATTGAAATACATGAAAAGAACTGCAGAAGTGTAGGAGAGGATAAATGTAGTTACATATGGTAAATGTTCTAAAGTCTTTGTATTGACTGCGTAGGGGTAAAAGTACTAATTTTTAATAAAATTTCAGTCTATTATTAGAATATATGATGTAATCTTTAGGGTAAGCACTAAACAAACAGTAAAAGACACTAACAAGCCAACTGAGAGGAGAATATATAGTATTAAAAAATTAATGCAGGGACTTCCCTGGTGGTGCAGTGGTTGGGAGTCCACCTGCCAATGCAGGGGACACGGATTCAAGCCCTGGTCCGGGAAGATCCCACATGCCGCGGAGCAACTAAGCCTGTGTGCCACAACTACCGAGCCTGTGCTCTAGAGCCTGAGAGCCACAACTACTGAAACCCATGTGCCACAACTACTGAGCCCACATGCCACAACTACTGAAGCTTACATGCCTAGAGCCCGTGCTCTGCAACAAGAGAAGCCACCGCAATAAGAAGCCCACTCAACGCAATTAAGGAAAGCCCCTGCACAGCAACAAAGGCCTAACACAGCCATAAATTAATTAATTAATTAATTAAAAATTTAATGCAAAGGAAAGGACAGTAAATGGGAAATCAAACAGGCTGGACAAATAGAAAACAATGAATGAGATGGATGACTTATGCTCAAACTTATCAGCAATAACATATATAATTAAATTATTACAATTAAAAGGCAAAGTTTGTAAGAATGATTAAAAAATAAGCTTTCACTTAAAAGAGACAATACAGAGAGGAAAGTGTGAAAGCAAAAGGATGCAAAAACATAATTCACAAATACCGACTAAAAGAAAGTTGGTATATCTTACTAATATCAGGCAGAGTAGACTTTAGAGCAAAGAACATTAATGAAGGTAAAAAGGACATTTCATAATGCCATTTGCAGCAACATGGATGGACCTAGAGATTATCATACTAAGTGAAGTAAGTCAAAGACAAATGCCATATGATGTCACTTACATGTGGAATCTAAAATACAACACAAATCAACTATCTATGAAACAAAAACAGACTCACAGACATAGAGAACAGACTTGTGGTTGCCAAGGGGGAAGTGAAGTAGGGGAGGGAAGGAATGGGAGTTTGAGATTAGCAGAGGCAAACTACCATATATAGGATGGATAAATAAAAGTTTCTTATCAGGTTTTGGTATCAAGGTATTTCTGTTCTCATGAAAAAAACTGGAAATCATTCCTACTTTTTCTGTTCTCTAGAGATCTCTGGATATAATTTACTATTTTTTCTAGCTTTTTGAAATGGATGTTTAGATCATCAAAATGTTTTTTTGGTAATATATGCATTTAAGTGTGTAAATTTTCTTCTAAATATGGCTTCGGCTGCATGTCACAAGTTCTAATTGATTGTCTTTTCATTATCACCCAATTAAAAATACTTTCTAATTTCTCTTGTGTTTTCTTCTTTGACCTAGGGATTATTTACTTAATTACTGCTTAATTTTCAAACATTTGGTTGTTTTCAAATTATTTTTTAGAATTGCTTTCTCACTTAATTCCACTAGGATTAGAGAACATTTAGACTTTGGGCATTTACTGAGATTTGATTTACAGACCAGTATATGTCAATTTTAAAAGCATTATTTATATGTCTGAATGTATTTTGGAACAACATATGTAAATTAGTCATTTATTAATTATGTTGTTCAAATCTTCTATTTCCTTACTGACTTTTTTTTTTTTTTTTTTTTGCAATATCAGTTACTGAGAAAGTCACACTCACAGTATGACTGTGGATTTGCCTGTTTCTTCCTTTAGTTTTGTTGGGTTTTGCTTTATATATTTGGAGGTATATCATTAGGTGCAAGTACATTTAAAACATCTTGGTGGACTGCACCTTTTATCATTATAAAATGTCCTTTATTTTTAGATTTTATTGAAGTATAGTTGATTTACAATGTTGTGTTAATTTATTCTGTACAGCAAAGTGACTCAGCTACACATATATACATTCTTTTTCATATTCTTTTCCATTATGGTTTGTCACAGGATACTGAATATAGTTCCCTGTACTATACAATAGCCAATACCTCTTATGAACACAGATACAAAAAAAAAAGACTTCTAGGGCTTCCCTGGTGGCGCAGTGGTTGAGAGTCCGCCTGTCGATGCAGGGGACACGGGCTCGTGCCCTGGTCTGGGAAGATCCCACATGCCGCGGAGCGGCTGGGCCTGTGAGCCATGGCCGTTGAGCCTGTGCGTCCGGAGCCTGTGCTCCGCAACGGGAGAGGCCACAACAGTGAGAGGCCCACGTACCGCCAAAAAAAAAAAAAAAAGACTTCTAAACAAAATACTAGCAAATTGAATCCAGCAATATGTAAATACATCACAAACACATAAGAGTTATTTAAGGAAGGCAATATGGGTTTAACATCCAGTCGATTCATGTGATTTTCTATAATTACAGAATATAGTAGGAAAAATAATTCAAGTATTTCATAAACCTTATTAAAAGACATTATTAAGAATATGAATGGGCCAAGTCAAAGACTGGGAGAAAATATTCATAATATGTATCTGACAAAGGATTCCTATCTAATATATGTAAAGAACTCCTAAAGTACAACAATTAAAAAAAAATGACGAACAACCCACTAAAAAGCGTGCAAAAGGAATAGACACTTCACAAAATATATGCAAATGTCCTATGTAAATATTAAAAAATATGGCTAATTACCAGACAGTGTAGGGGACCACAGTTAGGAAGAACAAGGCCATGAGACTACTTTATAGGCTTGAGGCCAGACTATAGGCAAGATGCTTTGGGGATACATCCTGAACCCACCACAGCTATGGCCACATGTCAGACAGTCACATGTTATTAAAGGAAATCCTCAGAAGTACAAATTAAAAAGGTATATAAATGTTTCTAAGCATGGAGCTGTTATTTCCCCATAGCACTTAACACCATCTATTATTATATATGTTTTGTTTATAGCTGGCCTTCCCTCACTAGAACAAAAGCTCCATGAGGACAGAACTATACTTATGTAGTGTTCTATGCCCAAAACCTAAAACAATACCTGGCACACGGGAAGTGTTCTATAAATGCTTGTCAAATGGATATAAATTTTAGAATAATTCCAACTATATCTGTTTGTGATATGTATAAACATTAAAAAGTAGGTTATAAAACAACATGTACAGAATGGTACTAGTTTTGTAAAATAAAAATATTTACATATATGAGTAAAAAAGACTAGAAGGATAAATACCACAATGTTAACAGTAGTTACCTCCATGACGTAGGGTTTGAAAAATATACAGATATAATTGTTAGGGCAAAATAAATTATATATTATTTTAACCAAAAAGAGTAAATTATAAAATTCTCAAAGAGCCTGGAAAATTATTACTGGGATGGTGAAATGAAAAAATCTACCCTCTGTGAGGAAGAAAGCTATCACATTAACAATTTCAACATAGTCGTGTCTGTCAGTATCCAAGGGGGATCGGTTCCACGACTACCAGCCCACAAACCAAAATCTGCGGACGGTCAAGTCACCTATATAAAATGGCATAGTACAGTCAGCCCTCTGTACCCGCAGGTTCCACATCCATGGATTCCATCCGCGGTTGGCTGAATCCACAGATCAGGAACCCACAGATACAGAGAGATGACTATATGTGAGTCTGTCACCATCTCACATCCTATAAGACCAGGACTTTTCAAGAGGACTTTCTGTAATGATGGAAATATTCTATATCTATGCTGTCCATTATGGTAGCCACTAGCTACAAGTGTCTATCAAGCACTTGAAATATCACACTAGTGCAACTAAGGAACTTAATTTTTAATTTTATTTAATTTAAATTTAAATAGCCATATGTGGCTAGTGGCTAATGAACTGAACAGTGCAGCTGTTAACAATATGAAATAAGTATAAGACAGTATCAAGTTTGGAACAACAGAAGATTCACATTGCCTCATAAGATGGATGAACAGTGGAATACTAGGCTATGTAAAATGTTCTTAAAATAAAAACAAAAGAAAACCTAATGAAATCTATAAAAGTCTACTTGGACAATAATACCTAGCAATACTAAAAAAGCCACTGTGCAGCTCCCTAAATGTGACTTTCAGTCACAAATTTAGAAATGACTACTGAAGTAAACTCCTCAGGTAAAAATTTTATTACCATGCTAAAAAATAGTCTCTTACATTTTTCACACATGGCAAAGTAAAGTATCTCACATCAGAGCAATCTTAAAGGTATGCTATCACAGGTGTCATTCTCTTAAAAAAGATATCCCTAAACAAATATGAATGGAAAACAAATAATTAAACACCCTAAATAGATATTAATACACAAACTCAAAGAATTCTGTAATATATATACATATACACACACAGACACACACAGACACAAAATGGAATATTACTCAGCCATAAAAAAGAATAAAATTTTTCCATTTGCAACAACATGAATGGACCGAGGGTATTATGCTTAGTGAAATAAGTCAGACAGAGAAAGACAAATACTATATGTTATCACATGTGGAATCTAAAAATAAAACAAACAAATATAACAAAACAGAAACAGACTAACAGATATAAAGAACAAACTAATGGTTACCAGTGGGAGGAAGGATGGGGAAAGGGGTAAGATGGGGGTAGGGGATTAAGAGGTACAAACTACTATGTATAAAATAACTAAGATACAAGGATATATTGTACAGCATAGGAAAAATAGCCAATATTTTATAATAACTTTAAATGGTGTATAATCTATAAAAATATTGAATCACTATGTTATACAACTGAAACTAATATTGTAAATCAACTATATTTTAATAAAAAAAAAAAACTCTGGTAGAGAACCAACTTAATAATCAAAGCCCAAAACATAAAATTTCTCTATCAAAAATAAAAATGAGGGGCTTCCCTGGTGGCGCAGTGGTTGAGAATCTGCCTGCTAATGCAGGGGATACGGGTTCGAGCCCTGGTCTGGGAGGATCCCACATGCCGCGGAGCAACTAGGCCCGTAAGCCACAACTACTGACCCTGCGCGTCTGGAGCCTGTGCTCCACAAGAGAGGCAGCCATAGTGAGAGGCCCATGCACCACGATGAAGAGTGGCCCCCGCTTGCCACAACTAGAGAAAGCCCTTGCACAGACACGAAGGCGCAACACAGCAAAAATAAATTAGTTAATTAATAAACTCCTACCCCCAACATCTTTAAAAAATAATAATAAATAAAAATAAATAAAAATGATCATCTTTTTTTTAAAGCTGTCTTCAGCTATACCGTCCCTTATGAATGTAATTCTGCTGTCAAAAAATTAATTAAAGGGACTTCCCTGGTGGTCCAGTGGGTAGGACTCCACACTCCCAATGCAGGGGGCCCAGGTTCGATTCCTGGTCAGGGAACTAGATCCTGCATGCATGCCACAACTAAGAAGTCTGCATGCTGCAACTAAAAGATTCCGCATGCCACAACGAGGATCTCACATGCCTCAATTAAGACCCGGCGCAGCCTAAATAAATAAATAAAAATCTTTTTACAAAATTAATTAAATTCCTTAATTTATCCTAACAGGCCAAACTCAAAATAAAATTAACTTCAACAATAAAACAATTTTAACAAAATGTTAGGCCATTTAGTCCAATTTACCTTCTAAGTCTATAATTTTAAGGCTGAGAAATAAATTGGTATTTCATAAAAAAACTATTAACTCATGATAATTTTGTCTTCTAAAAATAGAATATATACAAAAGGCTAAAATTTATGTATGTCTAACTAGGCCTCAGTAGAGTTATTCTTCCTGGTTGGTTATCAGATCCAAATCGGATACTTACCAATGAAACTGCCTTTATGCAGAGTCACCACTAACTGGAAACTGCTGCTCAAAATTTATAGTGACTGCTTCTCCTAAATGCTGAAATTCTAGCTGATAGTTTTTGAAATATTTATTCTGGAAAAGGCCATTCTTAATGTACGAATTCAGAGTACTGCTTCCAATGGCAAAGATAATTCACACAAAGATCTGAGTGAGCTCTGTGGTTAGAATGTGTGAAAATGTGAGGAATTTCACCACAATGCCCAAGATCAAAGTGTCAAGATAGATGAGAAATTGAAGCTCCCAAAAGAGATGCTCATGAAAAAGTAACCTACAGAAGCAAAGGTGGGGCTACTGCCCAGGATCCTTCCTTCCTAAAAAAGAAAAGTCTCTCTGGACTCATGACATCCTTTCTGAAACACTGGAAAGGAATGAGGTCCTGGGCAAGATTCTGACCAGGGTCCCAAATTTAAATTAAGTCCATAGGAGGCATCAATAATAATAAAATATAAATTTGTTTGATCAAATGTGTCAGTTGTCCATCTACTGCCTCTCATTTCCAAATTCACCCTTCACTGCCTGCTGTGCAAAAATAGATTTGGGTCCTTTAAATATTTTCCCTGGGCCACGTGGCGTGATGTTAAGTCTGGCATGATGTTAAGTTAGAGAGTGCTGGACGGACACTGCAGGAGAAAGGGGTATTCCTCCCTGGGTCTTGGGTGCTCCTCTTGGTAGGTTCCTGCACCACACATGGCTCCTCCAGTGTCCAACTCCTACAGTTTGTGTGGCTTTTCCACTAGCAGGCTCCTGAAGTGTGCACAGCAATCAGTAGCCAGCAGCACCCAGTAGATTCCCCAGCACCTCCCTCAGACAGTTTTGTACCAGAGTGAACTGGTGAAAAAAGTTTCTGGCAAGTTCTCCTGTCACAGCACCACAGAAGCTTCTTTATCATTTAGTGAGCCACAGCCTTGCCCTCGCAAATAAGGTCTGGATCCCAATCCTGGAAGCCTCTTCCTTAAATATTCTATCTATATGCTAGGAATAAGGCTACTCTTCTTATTTGCTATTCCTATATTCTTTAGAGTTCACTTTACTTTTTAGGACCAAATCCCTCATTACGCCAATCCCCTGTTACAGACAGTAATTCTTTATAATAAGCTTTCCCTATTCAAATTACTGTGTGATTTCTCTCTCATCAGCCTCTGATATACCATATCTCAAGCAAATAATTAGGAACTGAGAAAATTATAGGCCGTTTAGTGCAATTTTTTAACTATATGAACAAACAGATCAGATTTTTTTTTTTTTTTTTTTTGGTACGCGGGCCTCTCACTGTTGTGGCCTCTCCCATTGGGGAGCACAGGCTCCAGACATGCAGGCTCAGCGGCCATGGCTCACAGGCCCAGCCGCTCCGCGGCATGTGGGATCTTCCCAGACCGGGGCATGAACCCACATCCCCTGCATCGGCAGGCGGACTCTCCATCACTGCGCCACCAGGGAAGCCCGATCAGATCTTTGATAATTAGTCAGTTCAGATTTCCAGACCAAAGTCTGTAAAGTAAGAATAGAATGAACCAATTAGTTCACAGGGTGTATCTTTGCTAACAGTACTCCCATTTTGGAGAAGTCTTCATTTTCTTCAATAACCATGGAAGATCAAATCCTTTAAGCAATAACTTTTTTTTTTTTCTGGCGAACCATTTTCATTTCCAAACACAGCAAAATTTGAGAAGACTGGGTAGTAGCAACAGTTTACTGGCTCCATTTCTCTGGCTCTTTGCTCTACCAAATTGCTCTATTTACATTTGGAGGGAAATACAAAATCTCAGCAATCCCACACTAACATTCATCTTGCTTTTTTTTTAGCTTTACAGGAAAGCCTAACGTTTACCCTCCGTCTCATTTCACGTGCTCTCTTTGCCAACATTAAAATGAAATGTTCAGCATCAAGCTCCCCATTCCTGTCCCACTTTGCTCTTAATTCTGCTAGCCACAGAGTTAAAAGGACAGGATTAAGAGTCATTAGACACAGTACTAAGGAGAATTAAAGGGCTTGTTCAAGGGGTATAACATCTGCTCCTCAAATTCCTGCCTAAACAACTAAGATTCCGATCAAAGAGAAGAGGGCGAAAGCCAATCTGACAGTAAACTGGAGTCATGAGGAAGTGAATGTTCTCTCAGGGAGTAACTCTGACACCAAAGGAAGGCTTAGTGACATTGCACAATTCTTTCTGTGAAGTTATTCATGGGGCAAGTGGGAGTATATGCATGTAAGTGGAGGTGAGTGGGAAGGTGAAGATTGAGGCTCCTTTTAAGTAGTTTTTGCTCTGCTAGCAAAACAAGCTGGGACATGCAAGACAGATAAACACAGTTGTTTGGGGCTGTCACTTGGGGCTCAGGAGCCAAGGTGTCCTGATACAGTGAAAAGCGCACGGGAATGTGAGTCAGGAGGCCAGGGATCCAAGTGCTCACTCTGCTGCTAACTAGCTATGTGACGATGAGCAAGTCCTTTGGCTTCACTAGACTCAGTCTCCCCATTTTTTTCCAAATTAGCAGATGGAACTAGATGGTAGCACTATGCAGAGATGCTCCTGAGACAGAGTTCACATACCAGCTTTATACCTTTGCTGAGTCCTGGTTTCCTCCACTAAAAATCCCGGAGAAACAATACTTATAGGATTGGGGTGAAGATTAAAAACAATACATATCTATGTGCAGCTAGCACAGTATGTGAAATAAGTAGTTGCTATTATTACTACTTCTTTATTTCCAAGGGCTGTTTAAGATTATTTGAGGGGTATAAAATCTTGTAGCTGACTGTAATGAATACATTTGAATTGAATACACTGAATATTTCAAATTCATTACGAGTTAAGTTAGTATAAGTTTAGCATGTGTTTTCATTATTACTAACCAAAATGCTCAAGAGAAATTTTCTTATGCCTTTTCTGATTTTTTTATACCTACTCACATACTAAAAGTTTGGAAGCTAGTAATAACTTTACAAAATAATGTATCTGTCAATCAAAACTAAAGCCACAGAAAATTTCTATCCAGGACTAAATATTTTACTAAAGCCAAATAACTCTTCCCTTCCATTAAAATGTGTATTTTTGTTTATTAATGTGATAAAATTACTCTATCACTCAAGTGCAGATTATCAGCTTCATGACTTTATATGATCTCACAGACAAGTTCCATGCTGAAAGACAATGAACCTAAATATCTAAACAGTACATTTTCATATCTTCTGAGGATTAGAGAAATATGATCAAGAACAGCCAACCAATAAGGATGATTAGCAAAAACCAAATTCTTTTTCTGATTATTCCCAATAGCCTCCTTTATGATAATGTTGAGTTAGGAATAATTCAAGTCTTAATTCTAACAGCAGAACAACAGCTCAGCATTTAACAATAAATAAAAGGGAGCAAATAAGGGGAGAGCCCTAGTTTGGAGAGCCTCTCTAGAAAAGCAATATTTCGGTGGTGACCTAAGCATAAAAATAAGCTAACCATGTTTGTGAGGCGTGAGCAGGTAGGAAGGGGCAGGGAAGAGCGTTCTAAGCAGGAGAAAAGTACTGTGTAAAATCCCTCAGCCGTTTTGCTAGAGCACACTAAGAAAAGAGAAGAAATGGGCAGGGGCCAGATCACATAGGACTTTACAAATCAGAGCAAAGCATTTGAGTTTCAGTCAAAATGCATCAGGAAGGTATTAAGCGGATTTAGCATGAATAGTGGGGGAAAACAGACTGCTGCAGTACTCTAAGTGAGATTTAAGCAAGGAAAATGCTTGAGTTGAATTCTGAAGGAGGGATCTGGAAGAAACTGGAGAGGCAGGGAGAATACTTGTACGGAGTACAGGTAAGGATGGAGAGAAGGACCAAGTACTGGGGAAGGAAGAAAGTGGGAACAATGAACTAACTGCAATGAAACCTTCATGTTGTGAAGTCAGACAGAAAGATGATGACAACTATAAAGTCCTTCGAAGTTTAGGAGAAGAATATAAACATAAGACTTTAGAAATTAAGGACTTGTGAAAGATCACCCAAGAATGTTAAAATGTATTCAGTCAATGTAGGGGAGATCCTGAAGACAGTGCAAAAACAATGTAAAGACAGGGTCCTTAAGAACTTAAAAACAGGAAATATAATAGAAGACTTCTACAAAAAATGTGAGTTATGCATTAGATTTCCCTAGTCCAAATATCAAAAGAAATAACCTGGAAAAACATAACAATAGGGAGAAGTATCAGAATTAGAAACTGAAAGAACTGAAAGGTAAAAACTATCCAGAAATTTCTAGAAGAGAAAAACTAGAGTGATTAGAAAAATACCTCCCAAAAAAGGGTACAACCACCTCACGTGAAAATATCCCACAAACCAAGAATTCCTAGAGCAGCACATTCTCAAAGTAGAAAGGCTGCCCTTATGAAAACAGTTATCACATTAGGCAGCTGGCAGCTAAAAAGGATGTTTAAGAGATGACACAGGGGTCAACAAAACAAAGATGCACCAACTAGTCAGAACCCTAACAAAATAGCTTCCCGGGAAACAGAATATGCATCACATAAAGAGGAAACTCCCTTGCAAGGATTACACCCAGAAGCAGGCCCCTTGAAACTCCCTCAGACCATAGGCTCCTTCCACTAGATACAAGCTATTATCTTTAAGGAAGTGAGGAGACAAGAAGAATCTACTCACAGCCTTTGTCACCAGGCAAGGAGAGTAAAATAACAAGGAAGAGATTCTAGACTAGGGGTCAGCAAACTTTCCCTCTGTAAAGGGCCAGATAGGAAATATGTTAAGGTTTGCAGGCCATATACAATCTTTGTCACATATTCTTCTTTGCTGTATTTTGTTTTATAATCCTTTAACATTGTAAAATTTTTAGTTCAAATGCCATAAAAAAAAAAACAGGCCAAGATCAACTATACTCCAATATAAAATAAAAATTATAAAATTAAATTAAATTAAAAAATTTTAAAAACAGGCCAGGGACTAGATTTGGCCCTCTGGTCATAGTTTGCTACTCTCTGTTGTAGAACATAAAAAGATGAGGAACATAGCCGTGAAATTTTTTTTTTTTTTTAAGGAAAAAGAAGACATATTCAGACTGTCCTTGTTTCAGTGCTAATAATAAAATTCAAGAAAGCATATCTGTTGCTATTGTATACAATGCTGCAATAAATAAACTTTGTTCCTTGGTCATTTCCATGTGTGGATACATGTATCAGAGAAGTTCCTTAAAGTGGGTTACTGGTCAGAGTATCTATCTGTGTTTATAATTTGTAAGATAATGCCAAATTGCCTTCCACAGAGTGGTACCAATTTACATTCCCACCAACAATGCCTGAAAGTGCTTATTTCTCCAAATCTTATCACAGTTCACATTTTCCATCTTGATGGATATTATCAAATTATTCTTTAGAAAAAGAGCTTGGAAATTGATATCCCACCTTTGCCTTCTCCCCGCCTTTGCCTTCTTCCCGCACAGGATAGTAGAGATCTTCTTCATCTTTGCCAGTCTTACAGGGGACAAGTAGTGCATCACTGGCATTTTAATTTTTTTCTTCAATTGTTAGTGAAGTTGAGTATAATTTTTCATGTTTATTGGCCAGTTTCATTTCTTCTGCTGTTGTCTGTCAATTCATTTTCTTTGACAGTTTTAATTTTCAAATAACCCCCTTTATTGGTTTGTAGAAACTCATATATTATGTATGGCTAGCAGTCCATTGCTTTCAGTATGTATTTCAATTTTTTATGAGCTTATAATTTGTCTTCTAATTTTGCCTATGTTATCTTTTGTTTTCTGAAGTATAAGACAGCTTTTTAATTATAAAAGTAATTCATGCTGTTTTGCCATATCACAGAAAGTGAAAGTTCTTCACTGCCACTACAAAAGTTATGTCCATTCCCAAAATGTAACCTCTTAAACTCTCCCTAGTAATTGAAAGACAGAAATATGTAAGTTATATATTACAAAAATAAGATCTTTTTGAAAACTATTTTTCATTTAATAAACGTTTATGGAAATCTTTTTATTTAAAAAAGTTTCAAGAAAATATGGCTTATACTAACGTAAGCAGAAAATAAGCAAGGACAGAGAACAATATTTAAAATCACGTTAAATACGCTTTTCAAAAGACACTATCATGTAAATGAAAAGCAAGACACAGACTAAGAGGAATTATTTGTGATAAACATATCTTATAAAGAACTTTATCAACCAACCCAAGAAAAGCAACCCAATTTTTAAAATGGACAAAAGATCTGGACACTTCACCAAAGAAGATAGATGTAATATAAATAAGAACATAAAAGGATGCTCAACATTATTATTCATCAGGAAAATTTAAATTAAAACCCAAGTATATATCACTATACATGGAAAAGAATGGCTAAATTTAAAAATATTGAAAACACCAAGTATTTGGTAAGCATGAAGTAACTAAAACTCTTATATATTGCTCCTAAGAAAGCAAAATGGTACAGCACTTTGGAAAAGTTTGGCAACTTCTTATAAAGTTAACACACATACCACACAGCCCAGCAATTCTCTCTTAGGTATTTACCCAAGGGAATCAAAACATCTATCTACAAAAAGACCTATATGGAAACATTTATAGCAACTTGATTCACAATACCTAGAAACTGGAAGCAACCAAAATATCTATCAATTGGTGAACAGATAAGCTGTCTGTTGTATATTCATCCAAGGGACTACTACACAACAACAAAAAGGGGGAAACACTACTGATAGAAGGAACAACAAAATCAGAACAGTGGTTGTCTGGGGGTCAGGAGAAAAGATGACTGCAAAGTGACTAGAAGGAACTCTCTGGGATAATGAAAATGCTCTATAACTTGATTGTGGTGGTGGTGGTTAATATGACTATGCATTTCTCAAAACTTGCAGTACTGTACACTTGAAAGGATGAATTCTGGTGGGTGTGTGTAAATTATACCTGAATAAATGTGACTTTTAAAAAGTTCATTAAAAGCAATAAAGACCTGAATTAAAACGGTAAGAAATTAGTAACGTGGATTGATTTAAGAGATTCTCACAGATTGTAGCAAAAATAAATAAATAAAAAGATAAAGAGAACTGGATCAGAAAGAAGAAAAGGGAAATGGAGAAGAAATAATAGATCTGGATAGCCAGGACTCCTAAAAAGGAAATCAGGACAAATAATAGCTTCAACAGTAGTCTGAATTTTTAGAGGTACAATCCAATCTTATGAGATTAACAAAATCTTAGTAATGCGAAGTAATACATTAAAGATAACAATTTGTGAGTCTGTGTACTGAAATTCCTTCATGTTAAAACAGTAGTAAGATAATAAGAGCTAATATTTACAGTGCTTTACTAAGCACCAAGCATTGTGCCACACATTTTGCATATATTATCCATTAATCATTATTACAACCCAAAGAAATGGAATTATTCATTCTGTTTTGCAGGGAAATAAAACAAGGGTCAAAGTGATTAAACTTACCTAGTCACACAGAAAATGAACTAGTCAAAGCACAATTCAAATTCAGACTTGGGGCTTCCTGTGTGGTGCAGTGGTTAAGAATCCATCTGCCAACACAGGGGACACGGGTTCAAGCCCTGGTCCAGGAAGATCCCAAATGCCGCGGAGCAACTAAGCCCGTGCGCCACAACTACTGAGCCTGCGCTTTAGAGCTTGCGAGCCACAAGTACCGAAGCCTGCGAGCCTAGAGCCTGTGCTCCGCAACAAGAGAAGCCACCGCAGTGAGAAGCCCGCACACCGGAACGATGAGCAGCCCCTGCTCGACGCAACTAGAGAAAGCCCGCGCGCAGCAACGAAGGCCCAACGCAGCCAAAAATAAATAAAATAAATAAATTTATTAAAAATTCAGACTCATATGACATGGAATCCATGTTCTTGCCCATCATGCACATGGACCCTAGACTAATACTTAGTTGTAGAACTGAATTTTACATAAATCAGTCTGCTATGGAAAAGAAAGCAGGGGGAAAAAATACTTAAATGGAAGACTGGGAGAGTAATGAAATTTCCTTCCACCTCCATTATAACTGACAGTTATGACACAAGTTCAGCCACTTAAGCAGAGAATCAAGCCCAATGGCTACAGCAATGACTCACCCATTCTTATTTCTAGTAACAGAAATTTTTAAACTTCTGAACCTAGGATTCACTCAGGAAGATGAAATACTGGGTAAAGGTTTTGTGTTTTTTTTTCCTTTGAACCCTGGAACTATTTAATCAAAAGAAGAAACTAACAGATATATGCCAAGGACTACAAATGCCATTTCAAAAAGCAGAAATTACAGTTCAGTGGCAGTCAATTTTAACATAAAGTGAATGGAAATAGTAAGATGCAATAAAACTCTCGAATCAGTTACCTTGAGATTCCATGTCCTATTTTTTGTTTTTTAAAGAGCTAAACATATCAACCTGAGACCTAAAGCCCAATGCATGATGATGCAGAGCCAGAGATTTCAAAATCTGCCTGTTCTTTATTTGCCCTGAACTAATATGGTTTAAGCCAAAATTTTTTTAATTTTCCAGGAAAAGAAATCGTTATACTTCCTCTCCTTTAAAAAAAAAAAAAAAATATATATATATAGGTACATCCTGATGAAAATGCTTTTTTATTCCACACAGCAAGAAATTTTTGGAGAAAAGGATGAAAAGGTTCCATTATTCATTGCTTATTTAATGAATGATAAGTTCCTACTATATGCCAGGCACTATTCCAGGTGTTGGAATACAAGTAAAATATAAAAACCAGATGATCATTTCTGATAATGATAAGTGCTTTAAAGAAAACAAACCAGAACAATGCATAGAGTGGGTGGTGGTACAGAGATTGGGAGATAACCTACTTTTTTTTCTTTAACATCTTTATTGGAGTATAATAGCTTTACAATGGTGTGTTAGTTTCTCCTTTATAACGAAGTGAATCAGCTATACATATACATATGTATCTCACCCCTCTTGCATCTCCCTCCTCCCACCCTCCCTATCCCACCCCTCTAGGTGGTCACAAAGCACCAAGCTGATCTCCCTGTGCTATGCACCTGCTTCCCACTAGCTATCTATTTTATATTTGGTAGTGTGAATATGTCCATGCCACTCTATCACTTTGTCCCAGCTTACCCTTCCCCCTCCCCATAGCCTCAAGTCCATTCTCTAGTAGGTCTGCATCTTTATCCTCGCCTTGCCCCAGGTTCTTCATGACCTTTGTTTTTTTTTTTTTTTTAAGATTCCATATATATGTGTTAGCATACGGTATTTGTTTTTCTCTTTCTGACTTACTTCAATCTGTATGACAGACTCTAGGTCCATCCACCATCCATAAATAACTCAATTTCGTTTATTTTTATGGCTGAGTAATATTCCATTGTATATATGTGCCACATCTTCTTTATCCATTCATCTGTGGATGGACACTTAGGTTGCTTCCATGTCCTGGCTATTGTAAATAGAGCTGCAATGAACATTTTGCTACATGACTCTTTTTGAATTATGGTTTTCTCAGGTATATGCCCAGTAGTGGGATTGCTGGGTCATATGGTAGTTCTATTTTGAGTTTTTAAGGAACCTCCATACTGTTCTCCATAGTGGCTGCACCAATTTACATTCCCACCAACAGTGCAAGAGGGTTCCCTTTTCTCCACACCCTCTCCAGCATTTATTGTTTCTAGATTTTTTGATGATGGCCATGCTGACCGGTGTGAGATGATATCTCAATGTAGTTTTGATTTGCATTTCTCTAATGATTAATGATGTTGAGCACTGTTTCATGTGTTTGTTGGCAGTCTGTATATCTTCTTTGGAGAAATGTCTATTTAGGTCTTCTGCCCATTTTTGGATTGGGTTGTTTGTTTTTTTGATATTGAGCTGCATGAGCTGCTTGTAAAGTTTGGAGATTAATCCTGTCAGTTGCTTCATTTGCAAATACTTTCTCCCATTCTGAGGGTTGTCTTTTTGTCTTGTTTATGGTTTCCTTTGCTGTGCAAAAGCTTTTCAGTTTCATTAGGTCCCATTTGTTTATTTTTGGTTTTATTTCCATTTCTCTAGGAGGTGGGTCAAAATGGATCTTGCTGTGATTTATGTCATAGAGTGTTCTGCCTATGTTTTCCTCTAAGAGTTTGATAGTCTCTGGCCTTACATTTAGGTCTTTAATCCATTTTGAGTTTATTTTTGTGTATGGTGTCAGGGAATGTTCTAATTTCATTCTTTTACATGTAGCTGTCCAGTTTTCCCAGCACCACTTACTGAAGAGGCTGTCTTTTCTCCATTGTATATTCTTGCCTCCTTTATGAAAGATAAGGTGACCATATGTGCGTGGGTTTATCTCTGGGCTTTCTATCCTGTATGCAGAAAATTATAAGACACTAATAAAAGAAATCAAAGATGATACAAATAGATGGAAAGATATACCATGTTCTTGGATTGCAAGAATCAACATTGTGAAAATGACTATACTACCCAAAGCAATCTACAGATTCAATGCAATCCCTATCAAACTACCACTGGCATTTTTCACAGAACTAGAACAAAATATTTCACAGTTTGTATGAAAACACAAAAGACCCCCAATAGCCAAAACAATCTTGAGAAAGAAAAACGGAACTGGAGGAATCAGGCTCCCTGACTTCAGACTATACTACAAAGCTACAGTAATCAAGACAGTATGGTACTGGCACAAAAACAGAAATATAGATCAAGGGAACAGGATAAGCTACTTCTAACAGGATTATTAGGATAGGTCTCTTTGAAGAGCTGACATCTGAGCTGACACACAACTCAAGAGGTCACTGGTTTTCAGTTAATGAGACAAAATACACAAATTATGCAACTTGATGACAGTTATAGAGGGTAACAGAAACCCAGAAAATTAAGCAAAAAAAAAAAAATCCTTAAGCTTATATAAATTTACAATGAAAATATCAAAGGAGAAAATATATTCAGGTACGTTATATATATATATATATCAAAGAATATTAACTGTTCTTTCCCACACACCTTTCACCTCATATTAAAGCTTTCTGGTGATGCACATGATCCCACACCGACTTCCATACAGACCATGTCAACAACCTTCTTTCTAATTAGTAAACCACAAGAAAGTTCTGTCATCCCTAGGACTATCCTGACATACCAAGAATGACTTGTGATTTAATTAACCTACTAACTTTACGAATGAAGTTATCTTGTAACTTCTTCTTCCCTATTGATGATATCCAAGATTAGCTGCAAACAAAAACAAGCTTGCTATGCAAAACTGAAGTAGCTAGATGGATTTGATATTATACTTTTCTTCTCAAGTACAGCCCAATTAATGATGCCACTGATCAGTGATATCTATGGGAAAAAAGTCACATTTGGCCTTATGGTTACTTACCCTAAAAGCTGCAAACTCTAATAGTTTCGAAAATAATATTACTATGGAAACTCATAAAGCGAGTTTACCAATTCACTAATAATTATAAAAAGTTCAATCAAAAACATTTTGTCATTAACTTGAATTCAATTAATGAGCTATTGGCCAGGAGAAATGAGACAGTTACAATGATATGATTACTGAAATTTATGTAACTCTGCTTCTTTACACATTAACTCATACACAAACCATGAATACAGTTTTACAAGAGAAACCTTTATCCATCTTCAGTGTCTTTTTCACAACTGATAACATGAAAAACAAAAGAAAGCATAAATGCCTGAAAAAAAACACCTATCACACAATTATGTTAAATATTATGCTGCATAAGTATCAGCTGTAAACTAATTTTAAAAACTTTACCTAAAAGCTAAAATAGTATTACTTCAGTTATCTGGCAAAGGCAGTAAATAAAGTGTTAAAGTAAGTAAGGCTTACCAATAAATGAACTTAAGCAAACATACACACCACTCCCTTGACTATTTCTGATGGCACTTACTCTAAATGGTTTTAATCCCTCTGTGCCTATGCATAACATAGTGATTAATGGCACAAACTCTACAATTAGAATGCATGCATTCAAATCTCTGTTCTGTCACTTACTGTATGACCTTAGGCTAATTAATTTTTAAGCCTCCATTTCCACACTGTCAAAGGGAGATAATAAACATACCTATGACATAGGGCAGTTAGGAGAATTAACTGATATAAAGAATTTAGCCAGGCTCAATAAATGTTAGCTGTGATAATGATATACATTATTAATATCACTATTAGGTAAACAGAACATATCTTTGTTCTCTAGCAAAAAAAAACTTATCTCTGTATTAAATAATATACACACCTCGTATCTAAAACTCAAAAGATAGAAAAAGGTAAATAATAACACATTTTCCTTCCACCTTGGTCTCCCAGATAATCAGTTCTTCTCCCTATAGACGACAGTGTTATTGGTTTCTTGTGTACCTTTCCAAGAATATTTAAAGCGTATATAAGCAAATAGTCTATATTATTTTTTCCAAGCTTTTTAAAAAACTATGTACTATTCCATACTGTGCTTTTTTAACTCAATACATTTTGAAGACTGTTCCACAACTGAACCCTTTCTCAATGCCTTAGGTAGTGCATTTAACTTCAGTAATAATACCTTCCTTTTGATGGGAAAGTATTTTAGAGACCACTTTGTAATAATAAATAATTTTATTATATTATTATTTGAGTATGAACATATAACTAGGCTCCTTTTACTAACAACTCTTACAAGAGTATAGATTTGCAATGAATTTAAAAGAAAACACTGATCAGGACTTCCCTGGTAGTGCAGTGGTTAAGAATCCACCTGCCAATGCAGGGGACACGGGTTCAAGCCCTGGTCTGGGAAGATCCCACATGTCTTAGAGCAACTTAGCCCATGTGCCACAACTACTGAGCCTGCGCTCTAGAGCCCACGAGCCACAACTACTGAGCCCATGCACCACAACTACTGAAGCCTGCACACCTAGAGCCCATTCTCCGCAACAAGAGAAGCCACCACAATGAGAAGACCACGCACAGCAACGAAGACCCAATGCAGTCAAAAATAAATAAAAAGAAATTGAGAAAAAAAAAGTAAACACTTATCACTCCACTCCCACAGGGATGATTATCATCAAAAAAACAAAAACAAATGTTGGTGAGGGAATTCCCTGGTGGTCCAATGGTTAGGGCTCTGTGCTCTCACTGCCGAGGGCCTGGGTTCAATCCCTGGTTGGGGAACTAAGATCTCATGAGCCACGTGGTACAGTGGGGCGGGGGGATGTGGAATTGTTGGTGAGAATTTAGAGAAACTGGAACCTTTATATATTGCTTGTGGGAATGTAAAATGGTATAACCACTTTGGAAAACAGCTATAAAGTTATTAATATGTTAAACATAAATTTACTATATGACCTAGCAATTTGCAGTTTAGTTTAAAAGAGATGGAAATATATGTCCAAAGACTTGTACACAAATGTTCAAGCAGCATTATTCATAATAGCCAAGAAGTGGAAACAATCCAAATGTCCACCAAATGGTGAATGGACAAACAAAATATGCCATATATATAGATATGGATATGCCATCTATCTATCTATCTATCTAAAACAGAATACTAGTCAACCATAAAAAGGAACAAAAGTCCTGATGTATGCTACAACATGGGTGAACCTCATAAATACTATGCTAAGGGAAAGAGGCCAGACACAAGAGACCACATATTGTATGATTCCATTTATATGAGACATCCAGAAAAATCACACCTATAAGGCAGAGTTGTGGCTGCCTAACGCCGGAGGTAGAAATGGAGAGTGACCACAAATAGGAATGAAGTTTGTTTTGGGGTGATGATAATTAGATTGTGGTCATGGTTGCACAACCCTGTAAGTTTACTCAAAACTACTGAACTGCATGCTTAAAATGAGTGAATTTTATGGTATATAAATTAAACCTCAATAAAGTGATTTTTTTAAAAGCAAATACTAAAAATAACCAATGAAATTTAAATTAATTTTAAGATGTTGTTTTCTGACACAACACTATAAAGATTGAAACAACTTCTTTATCGTGAGACAAACTGATTATATCCCTCTGCCACAGTCCTTTAATCAGCCATCAGCTGAACAAGTTAATGAATACCAGTTGCCTGCACTAGCACAGGCCTATTTTGCTGTGTTACAGCAATGATCCAGTCTTCCCACCAAGTGTCTCTATTATAACTACTATGAAAACTTTGTTCATACAACACTTTATGACAAAACAGGCTTTCACTTGGCATTTATATATGAAGGGTGTCTCTGCTCCCTTCTCATGAGGCTATGGCAACTGAAAGTGAACGGAGCATTTGAGCCCAGGTGATTTTAAACACAAAGGTAAACAAACGCAGGCATTAGCGTTGTGCCAAATGGTTATCAAAATGAAAAAAACAGAATTTCTAAATTAATAAAAAGAATTCATAAGCCCCTGAGAATATGCCCATAAACCCCCGTCTGAGAAACCTGTAATGTGCCAAGTCTCAGAATTTACTGCAATATGCAGGGCTGAGTGACCTCACGATGAACGTCACAGAGCTGAGCAGTTCCAGTGAGTGCCCATTCACAGAATGCTTTGGGAAGACAATCTCCACAATGCATGGCCCAAAACAACTGTGTCTTCAGTTACGGATCTTTGGTGGACTTCTGAAGTGGAAACTTATTTTAACATTTACATGAATAGCGATTTTAAACCAACAAACACCTGATGAAAAATCGTAGCATTCATCCACTTGAAAAGGCTGAACATCTGACACAACCGATGAACAAACTACTGAAAACCATTATCATATAGTAATTAAACCTGCAAAAAAATTTCTCAGAAGTGAATGTAAGTACACAACCACTTAAATCAATACTTACTACGTATGAAATTGTGTTACATCTGACTAAAAAACACTTTATTGACTAAATTATCCCAGAACTTAAAGCAAGAACCAGGCTTATAAGTTTCCAAACTAATGATTAACTTGTTAGTCTGTTAGCAGACCAGAAGATTAGAGTACAGGAATATAATTTATTTTCAACAATAAAAAAAAATTCATTCTATACGTCCCATTGAGTTTCTTTTTTACTTTTGCATATCGAATACAGGCAATCCTTGCTTTGCATGGTTCTGATATGCATGAATATCGGTCGCCATGGTTTAGATAAATAATACCAGGCCCCAACAACATGGTTCAAATTTCAGTTACTATGGTATATTAACTGTGAGTAACTGCATAAAGTACAAATTTTGCTACTAGCACTTCAGTCCAAAAATCACTATATAAATAGCAGCTGTGCATCCTGATCAATGACCAATCACATCACTTCCTCCAAAATCTGTCCCTGATTGGTCACTATGCGTGTGTTAGTTCATGTACAGATAGCAAAGCACATAATTGTGTTGCCTCCCTTGTCTCCCAGGGATAAACCCATGTGACATTTCACAAAACGGATAACCAAAAGACTGTGTCAAAGAAAAGAACACAAGAGGCAAACTGAAAGAGCTCACAATGGCCACAGCTGAAACAATCTGAGCAATAAAATAAATAACACAGTATTGACTTATAATTCAAGGTATAAATAAATAGAAATGAATAAATAAACAAACAAACATTCTTCCTTGCAGAAGAATTCCAAGTAGTTTATGTAATTATCACCCCCTTCAGGAGGGAGAGCTTAATTTTTCCACTCTACCAAGTGTGAGTAGCATTTGTTGACTTGCTTCCAAAGAATGGCATATGGAAAGGTGAGGAAAAAGTAACCCTATAGTGGAGAAACCTTAAAAACATGATAGCATGTACCCCTGATATGTGACAAGAAGGGCACTTCACCTCTGTGATCTTCAGCCCAAAAACCCACAGCCTCAGTCTAACCATGAGAAAAATGCCATTAAAAAATAAGTCAAAGGATATTCTACAAAATACCTGACCGATACACCTCAAAACTGTCAAGTCATGAAAATCAAACAACGACTGAGAAACTATTATAAACCAGAGGAGACTAAACAGACATGAAGACGAAATGTAATGTAATATCTTAGAAGGGATATTAGTTTATAAAAAAAGTGAAATCGAAATAAAGTTTGGTATTTACTTAATGATAATGTACCAATGTTGGTTTAATTATCACAAACGTAATGTGACATGGTAATGTAAGATGTTAACAAAAGGAGAAACTGGGTTAGGGGTATACCTGAACTCTGGACGATCTGTACATCTTTTCAGTAAATTAAAAATTATTCAGAAAGTTAAAGTTTACTAAAATTTTGAAATGGAAATGTCAATATGATCTCATCATTTAAGCACACACACACTTATCTATATTTTTCACCTCTTTCCACTGAAAAGGTCAAGAAGTAATGATACCTCAATGTCAATGAACATGTGTAGCATCCAGATTTGGTCTCTGAATACCATTCCCACTAACAAAACAGGTGTCTGTGGGGAAATGCTCACTCTGAGACCTGGAAAGGCATACACTGGGAAGCCTACAACATGTTGTTCCAGAAAATAAGTAAGCTTTTAAAGACTAATGAGGTCATGTCAAAACTACATAGCAATCAGGGACTCCCAATGGCCAAATCTGAGACACGTTAAACATCAAAAAGAATAATGACTGGGACTTCCCTGATGGCACAGTTGTTAAGAATCTGCCCGCCAATGCAGGGGACATGTGTTCAATCCCTGGTCTGGGGAGATCCCAACATGCCACGGAGCAACTAAGCCCATGCGTCACAACTACTGAGCCTACGCTCTAGAGCCCAAAAGCCACAACTACTGAGCCTGCGCACCACAACTACTGAAGCCCACAAGCCTAGGGCCCGTGTTCTGCAACAAGAGAACCCACTGCAATGAGAAGCCTGCGCATGGCAACAAAGAGTAGCTCCTGCTCTCCACAACTAGAGAAAGCCTGAGTGCGGCAACGAAGACCCAACGTAGCCAAAAATTAAAAAAAAATTTTTTTAAAAAAAGAAGAATGACTGCAATTGACTGAAACACATGAAAATTTTAAAATCATAAATACTAGTAATCAAAAAAGAAAAAGCAAAAAAAATTTTTTAAAAACTATCACCATGAATAACAGCAACAACTTATTTATCAACACCAACCCATAAGCTAAAAATGAGTAATAAAAGGGAAATAACTAAGCATTTATCCTGACTCTCCAATAGGAACTGTATTTCAGTGGAACCAAATAACATCAGGCATGAGGAAAAGTACTTCTCTTAGAAGAATGCCAGCAAGTAAAAGTAGATGAAACAACAGAATTAGAAAACCACTATCTTGGAGCCCTCGATTAAATAAATGATTCAGGTATGAATAATCAATGGATGCTAAACTTATTAAGTGAAAGGATGAATAGAATCTGGATATTTACATGGTACCAAGGTATCTTCCCCGCAAAGTTCTTGCCTATCTCAAGTATGTAATATTAACTTTACAGTGGAGGAATCAGATGTCCCAACTTACTCCAGGGATCAGTCTTAATTGCTAGTCACTAATAGTGACAACAACCAGACAATACATGCCATCTGATGTGAAACAATATGGATTATAATCAAGCCTTTGGATCTTTTATAGGAAATAGTGGAGATAAAGAAACAACTTAAATAATACCAAAAGGAAGCAATTAGAAAATCAGGAAGGAAGAATCTCATAGAGGACGAATAGACTTGTCTGTTTAACAAAGTTATGGGAAAGAAAATGGTTAAGGAAGGGTCAGTGTAGATTAAAAGAGATGTAAGAGAGATACAAAATAGATGTGATGTGTATTACTTAATTGGATTCATGTCTGACAAACCAGCATTAAAACACATTTTCAGGGACTTCCCTGGTGGTCCACTGGGTAGGACTCTGCGCTTCCAATGCAGGGGGACGAGTTTGATCCCTGATCAGGGAACTAGATCCCAAATGCATGCTGCAACTAAGTCCACATGCTGCAACTAAAGATCCTGCCTGCTGCAACTAAGACCTGGCACAGCCAAAATAAATAATAAAATAAATAAATAATTTTTTTTTAAAAACACATTTTGAGGGCAAATGGGGAAATTTAAATACAGAATATTTATTGGAAATATTAAGGAATTCTGAGGAATTTTGTTAAAAATAATAATGGAACTACATTTATATAAGAAAGCATCTATCTTTTTCAAAGATAACACATTGAAGTATTTCAAAGTGAAAGGTGTGTCTGTCTTTATTTTTCTTATATTATAGTTGATTTATAGTATTTTATTAGTTTCAGGCGTACAACAGAGCAATTCAATAATTTTATAGATTATACTCCATTTAAAGTTACTGTAAACTAATGGCTATATTTCCTTAGGCTGTACAATATATCTTTGTTGCTTATTTATTTTATACATAGTAGTTTGTATCTCCTTAATCCTATACCCCTATCCTGCTCCTCTCACCTTCCCTCTCCCCACTGGTAACCACTGGTTTATTTTCTCTATCTGTGAGTCTGTTTCTGTTTTGTTACATACAAACAGTGTCTTTACTTTTAAATAATTCAAAAATTACAAAAATGAGATGAAGCAAATAAAGAAAAATATTTATAACTTAAATCTAGGTAAAGGGTAGATGGCTATCATACTAATTCCTCTGCTTTTCTCTCCATTTGAAATCTTCTTTACAGTAAAAAGGGAATTATAGATGAATATGTAAATAGATATAAAATACACACTGAGTCACAAAAACATCATAAAAAGCAGAGTCACATTACTTTGAGATTAGGGGCAAGTGATGGCAAAGTTAAATAGTTCTCATGATTTAAAGGAGTAACATTCACATAATGTTTACAATATTAGAGTTTTATATTAATTTTATATGAATTGTCAAGAATTCTATTTCTTCCCATCTATCTAATCTTTGATAGCGCACAATTACATATAGGATGCAACAATTTAATTACAGAAGAGAAAACAAGCTTATTCTTGGTTTTTTCTGCATTTTCAATTACAACAGTGTAGCAAATGACATAGTTTAGTAAATAATAGAGCACTGGCTTGAGACTCATGAGATATGTATTCCATTCAGAGCTGATCATTGATATAGCACTGGATAGTCCTGAACAAGTCACCTTATAGTTGTAGAGGTAGAAGGAGAGCACAATCCCTATATGAATCAAGAGACTATCTATCATGTGGGAAAAAGGGGTATAAACATTTTTTTTTTTTTTTTTGCAGTACACGGGCCTCTCACTGTTGTGGCCTCTCCCATTGCGGAGCACAGGCTGGGGACGCACAGGCTCAGCGGCCATGGCTCACGGGCCCAACCGCTCCGCGGCATGTGGGATCTTCCCGGACCAGGGCACGGACCCATGTCCCCTGTATCAGCAGGCGGACTCTCAACCACTGTGCCACCAGGGAAGCCCTAAACAACATATTTTAAATACATTTTTAAAAGGTCATCATGGGGCTTCCCTGGTGGTGCAGTGGTTGAGAATCTGCCTGCCAATGCAGGGGACATGTGTTCGAGCCCCGGTCCGGGAAGATCCCACATGCCACAGAGCAACTAAGCCCGTGCGCCACAACTACTGAGCCTGTGCTCTAGAGCCCACGAGCCACAAATACTGAGCCCGTGAGCCACAACTATTGAAGCCCGTGTGCCTAGAGCCCACCCACCACAACGAGAGGCCACCACAATGAGAAGCCTGCGCACTGCAATGAAGAGTAGCACCTGCTCACTACAACTAGAAAGCTCGCACACAGCAACGAAGACCCAACACAGCCAAAAATAAATAAATAAAATAAATAAATGTATTTTAAAAAAAGGTCATCATACTAACTCAAGATAGATGTCACTATTTTAAATCATAAGAGCTATTTTAAATATAGCCATCATTGGAGATACTCAGTTTTTTTTCAATTGATCCTATATCTGTTAAGATCTATTTAGGGAATTCTCAAATCTTTACTACTAGACAGCTTAAGAGTTATGACTTCAAACTTTACAAATCAATGATTTGTAGAACACTGACCAGAGCCACTTTAGTCAGCAAGGTTATTTTGCTAGATAACTATATAACTGCCAGAGAAATTTGAGGTCTGACTCAATTCTGATCCACATAAGACAGACATCTATTATGTAATATTTATTGGCAAGTAAGCACAAACAATTCATATGATCTATTCTGCAGGCTTGAGAAAAATCCCAGCATCTCATTTAGATGCTCCAACCACCACTTTCACAAAAGGTTCACTGGAGGCAAACGCTCAACAGTCCACAGACAGGAACTTTCTCCATATAGTTGATGAAATCCAGAGTTTACAAGTGGAGATTAAACAAAACCCCTAAGAGTTCAGGTTGAAGGCAAAACTAGATTTATACCCCATTCATGCAAGAGTAAGAAATTGAGTCAGAGTAATTTCGGCTAATCCACATATCTTGAATATTTTTAAATCTCATCATTGAAAGCTCATTTCCAACATACGTTATGCACGTTAACAAGATAGTTTCACCAATAAAATCCATTTCTGATATCCAATACGCTAAAAGATCAACGATGGTCAAAAGTAGAAATAAGCGGGTGGCTTATGGTAGCAACATGTAAAGTCCTTTAAAATATAATGCTAGCTGACCATACCTGCACAGTGCAGCACCAACTAGCACTTGGCTTAACACGTGTTGTACACACACATATAGTATTACACAGTATTTAATAAAGTGTTTTAAAATAAACTAGGCAAGGTAACGATTTCTAAATTAAAATATTTTTTTAAAAACAACAAAAGACAGTCTTTAAAACATAACAACAAAAGGCAGTCTTTAAAACATAAATTAATGAAACTAAAGGAAATTTACTAAAGAATAAATTAATGAAACTAAAGGAAATTTACTAAAGAAAAGAAACATAAAAGGTACACTTCGCTTTCACCTGAATAACGAACGTAGTATATAGTCATGTAAACATATTGTATTTTGGTAAAAATCATCATAAACAGAATTCAAATAACAAGAGACTGTGTCTTCAAATATGAGGGTATTAAGTTGCATAATACATACCATTCACAGGGCTGAAGGGATCGAAATGCCTTAAAAGAAGCATCCATTCCAGCAAAATCCCAAAACTTAACATCATAGTCATATCCTCCAGTCACCAAACGGGCACCTGAGGGATCCAGACCCAAAGCAGAAACCTGGTTTAAAAAAAAAAAAAAATGGAGAAAAGCTACTTATTGTCTATTATAACCCCATTTCCTTTCTCTAACCCTACTTCCTACCTTACAGGCACTGTAAATATAGATCACCACTGCTGTTACTTCTGAAAAGTGAAAATGGAAAGCACCTTCTATATTACGTGGCTTTGTTATTAGGAGTATTATTTCTTTGATATACAAGAAAATATTTTAGTTTAATCTAATCAGTAGCTTCATCCAAACTTATCTACCATGTACTCAGAATAGGTGTCATATGATAAACTAAGTTGCTTTAGTATATAAGTAGAAATCTTACAAACAATTCAGCTTTTTCAATAAACAATTTTGAGGAAGCCTTTTAAGATTGTTTGACTATCACTAAATGAATAACACATGAATCAAAAATTCCCAAAATGAGTAATGCCAATAGGAACCATAAATCTATTTAACAAAATATAGCAAAGTAGAAATTATTATCTTGTGCATTTGGCTAATTGTTTAGTCACCTTAAACAATTATTTTTAAAGTTGAATTTGTAAGTAACTAACCACATTATAATATCACTTATACTGGTTCCATAAAATCTTTGCTTTCCCCATGAACTTTTCAAGGTTCAATTCACATACAAATATCCAATGTGTAACTCACTGTTCTTGAGCTACATTTATCATTCTTGCCAAAGCAGTTAGTCCCTGGATCTACTGACCTCTCAGAAGGAAAGACTGCATTAGGAATATTAAATGTGATTATCATATACATGAGACAGTAAAAGGATCATAGTTTTATATAAAGAAAGGCACTACAAATCAATCCTCCAAATAGACTTGAAATGTTAATTAAATGTAACAGAATTACTGCAGTCAAAACCAGATACTGGAAAAATAACTTACACTCATTTCAATTACTACCTGTGAATACTGATTTCAGAATATAATGGAATTATACACAAATATAGCAAATAACTTGTTATATGTTTAAATTAGATATGTACCCTAAATGAGAGCTATCATTTGAATGCCTGAATATGTCTTAAAACAATCGAAAATAAAACTAAATAAACATTAGTTTTTAAAGTCTAAGAAGTGACTTGCTACCACCAGCTACAGACTTACTTGCCTCCATGCCCACTCCACCCTTCTTCCCTCCTGTTAAAATTAGAGGTGTCCCTCCTCCTGATAAAGCTAACCCCACCAGTGTTCATCTCCCTACAATGTAATTTGAAATTGCAAATTCATTTGTGACTTGTCTATTCTATTCCTGTCCTCCCCTCAAGAGTGTAAATTTCGCTCCTACCCCATGACCACCAGTGTGGAGCCACAGGGGCTGAGGCCCTGAATCAGGGTGGGAGGAATGGTGACCAGCTGCAGGCATCCTCACTGTTCTCCTGGGGAAAAGGACAGTGTTGTTTGCAACCTGCAGTTTCCAACTTCCTGGTGGTCATTTGGACTTCAGGGTAAACTGGGAAGAATGCCCAAAGGGAAACCTGGGGAGAAGCAGTTCTTCACCTAAAAAACGTTCACCGTCGTGAATTCTTTTTTTTTTTTTCACTGTGCTGCGCGGCATGCAGGATCTTAGTTCCCCAACCAAGGATCAAAACCATGCCCCCCGGCAGTGTAAGTGCAGAGTCCTAACCACTGGACCGCCAGGAATTTCCCTGTTGTGAATTCTTTCACTGAGGAAGAGAATTACCATTATGTCACTATGTTAATGAAAAAAGAAATGGATGTGATTCATAATTTAGAACCAAAAAATGTAGAACCTAAAAAAAAATGAAAGTAGGAAGTATATTCCTTGGGAAGAATTTCCTCTAGTGGACCAGCTTTTCTGGGCATTAGGTTGTTTAAAGGAACAAGGCTATGATCCTTCTCTGGATCATCTGGTAGGATACAAAGGAAATGATCTCTTAAGTGGCCAAGAAGATTCTTGGATTTTTTTTAAAAAAAGACAAAATAAGGTCTGGCTAAGGAATGGAAAATATCTAATTTCAGAAAAACTCCCATTTTATCTAAAAAGTTCCAAAAGATTGCCAGTTTGTTTGCAAATTCTTAATATACCCACCACCTTTTCAGCCTTTTCTTGTGAAAATTTTCCTAGGATATGTGACTGCATTACATTCAGACACAGAATATGTGATAATTGGTAAGACTATGGTTAATCTGCTTTCTGTATCTCCCTGTGATATTTACTGTGCAGTCTGTCATCAGCAGCCTACATGGAATAGAGTGCAATACAATTTGCCTTAGCATCTTAGTTCAAATAGAAATTCTAATTCAGATACTAACACAGTAAGCCTATGGCAGAATTTATCATGTTTGTTGATTTTCCTCTTTTCTTTCATTTAAAAAAATGGGAGTAGGGGGCAGTAATATACTGTGACAGTCCTTGCTAGAGGCAACAACTAGAGAGAACAGGACAGGCCATTAGGGTATATTTCCAAGGTTTGTGACTGAGGATCCCAGCCAAGAGAAGAGAGACAAACCTCTAGGATCTGTATCCTATCATGAACAGGCCATGTAATTTTGGATTTCTCGCTTAATCTCTCGAGATCCAGGGCCTTTACATGTAAAATGAGGAGATTAGAATACAGCAGTGGTTCTCAAAGTGTGATCTGGAGGGTCCACAAGATCCTTTCACGTGTACTCAATATCAAAGCTATTTTTACAATACTAAGACATCATTTTCCTTTTATCCAGAGGCTACAGGATGTGTGATATTGTAAAAGACTGAATGCAAAAAAGCAGGTATGATAAATCCAGCCCTCCTCTATTAAGCCAGACATTAAAGAGATTTGCAAAACCGTGAAATAATATCAATCTCCTCATTAATGGGTTTTTTCGCTTTCAAAAAAGTAATTTTTCACAAAAATTATTTATGTTAGCATGTATCAGTTTTTCTTATTTGTAAATGAGTTAAAAACTCTAAAAACTAGAAGAAAAAAAAAGAGTGTAAATTCCATGTGCACAAAGACCATCCTTGTGCCCAGCACAGTGCCTGGCACAAATGCGACAATAAATAGCCCTTTTAAAAAAGGAAGGAGGACTGTAAATTAAAAAAACACATACAAAACAAACAGCTATCCAGTTTGACAAATGTAAGATCAATTACCCTCTATCAGGAAAGAACAAGATAAACTACAAAGTTCACTTTTTTTAATCTAAGGACAGAAGAAAGATGGCAAAGAAGAAAGCAAAGGGCAAAGTGACAAAATGAGATCTTCAATGCTAGCATTCTGAAGTACCAGGACCTTGGGCTTCCCTGGTGGCTCAGTGGTTAAGAATCCACCTGCCAATGCAGGGAACACGGGTTCTATCCCTGGTCCAGGAAGATCCCACATACTGCAGAGCAACTAAGCCCATGCGCCACAGCTACTGAGCCTGTGCTCTAGAGCCAGCAAACCACAGTTACTGAGCCCACGTGCCACAACCACTGAAGGCCATGCACCTAGAGCCCATGATCCACAACAAGAGAAGCCACCGCAATGAGAAGCCCGCACACCGCAACGAACAGTAGCCCCCGCTTGATGCAACTAGAGAACGCCCATGCACAGCAACGAAGACCCAATGCAGCCAAAAATAAATAAATAAACAAACAAACAAATAAAGTATCAGGATCTCTGTGGCTGCTTACATACTCCATTTATTATCCACCAAAAGGATATGAAAGGTAATGAGTAACAGAAAACAGAGCTCTGGCGGAGCTTCAAGATGGCAGAAGAGTAAGACGCAGAGATCACCTTCCTCCCCACTGATACATCAGAAATACATCCACATGTGGAACAACTTCTACAGAACACCTACTGAACGCTGGCAGAAGACCTCAGACCTCCCAAAAGGCAAGAAATTCCCCACGTACCTGAGTAGGACACACAAAAAAAGAAGAAACAGAGACAAAAGAATAGGGATGTGACCGGCACCAGTGGGAGGGAGCTGTGAGGGAGGAAAGGTTTCCACACACTAGGAAGCCGCTTTGAGGGCGGAGACTGCGGGGGTCGGAGGGAGGACCTTTGGCGCCATGGAGGAGAGCACAGCCACAGGGGTGCGGAGGGCAAAACGCAGAGATTCCCGCACAGAGGATCGGTGGCGATCGTCACTCACCAGCCCAAGAGGCTTGTCTGCTCACCCGCCGGGGCAGGCGGGGCTGGGAGCTGAGGCTCGGGCTTCGGTCGGATCGCAGGGAGAGGACTGGGGATGGCAGCGTGAACACAGCCTGAAAGGGTTAGTGCACCACGGCTAGATGGGAGGGAGTCCGGGAAAAAGTCTGGAGCTGCCGAAGAGACAAGAGAATTTTTCTGGCCTCTTTGTTTCCTGGTGCACGAGTAGAGGGGAATCAGAGCACCGCTTAAAGGAGCTCCAGAGACGGGCGCCAGCCACGGCTATCAGCGCAGACCCCAGAGACGGGCATGAGACACTAAGGCTGCTGCTGCCACCACCAAGAAGCCTGTGTGCAAGCACAGGTTATTATCCACACTGCCCCTCCCGGGAGCCTGAGCAGCCCGCCACTGCCAGGGTCCAGTGATCCAGGGACAACTTCCCCGGGAGAATACACGGCGCGCCTCAGGATGGTGCAACGTCACACCTGCCTCTGCCGCCGCAGGATCGCCCCACATCCGTACCCCTCCCTCCCGACAGCCTGAGTGAGCCAGAGCCCCCAAATCAGCTGCTCCTTTAACACTGTCATGTCTGAGAGAAGAACAGACGCCCTCAAGCGACCTACACGCAGAGGCGGGTCCAACTCCAAAGCTGAACCCCGGGAGCTGTGCGAACAAAGAAGAGAAAGGGAAATCTCTCCCAGCAGCCTCAGGAGCAGCGGATAAAATCTCCACAATCAACTTGATGTACCCTGCATCTGTGGAATCCCTGAATAGACAACGAATCATCCCAAATTGAGGTGGTGGACTTTGGGAGCAAAGATATATATATATTTTTTCCCCCTTTTTCTCTTTTTGTGACTGTCTATGTGTATGCTTCTGTGTCTGATTTTGTCTGTATAGCTTTGCTTTTACCATTTGTCCTAGGGTTCTATCTGTCCATTTTTTGTTTGTTTTTAACTACTTAAAACTTTTTTTTCTTAAAATTATTTTTTGTTTCATTATTTTATTTTATCTTCTTTCTTTCTTTCTTTCTTTCTTTATCTCCCTTTTATTCTGAGCCGTGTGCAGGACAGGCTCTTGGTGCTCCAGCCAGGTGTCAGGGCTGTGCCTCTGAGGTGGCAGAGCCAACTTCAGGACACTGGTCCAAAAGAGACCTCCCAGCTCCAAATAATATCAAAAGGCGAAAATCTCCCAGAGATCTCCTTCTCAGTGCCAAGACCCAGCTCCACTCAACGACCAGCAAGCTACAATGCAAGATACCCCGTGCAAAACAACTAGCAAAACAGAAACACAACCCCATCCATTAGCAGAGAGGATGCCTAAAATCATAATAAGGCCACAGACAACCCAAAACACACCACCAGACGTGGACCTACCCACCAGAAAGACAAAATCCAGCCTCATCCACCAGAACACAGGCACTAGTCCCCTCCACCAGGAAGCCTACACAACCCACTGAACCAACCTTAGCCTCTGGGGACAGACACCAAAAACAACAGGAACTATGAACCTGCAGCCTGCAAAAAGGAGACCCCAAACACAGTAAGTTAAGCAAAATGAGAAGACAGAGAAACACACAGCAGATGAAGAAGCAAGGCAAAAACCCACCAGACCTAGCAAATGAAGAGGAAATAGGCAGTCTACCTGAAAAAGAATTCACAATAACAATAATAAAGAGGATCCAAATTATTGGAAACACAATGGAGAAAACACAAGAAACGTTTAACAAGTAACTAGAAGAACTAAAGAGCAAACAGTGATGAACAACACAATAAATGAAATTAAAAATTCTCTGGAAGGGATCAAGAGCAGAATAAATGAGGCAGAAAAACGGATAAGTGACCTGGAAGATAAAATAATGGAAATAACTACTGCAGAGCAGAATAAAGAAAAAAAAAGAAAAGAACTGAGGATAGACTCAGACACCTCTGGGACAACATTAAATGCACCAACATTCAAATTATAGGGGTCCCAGAAGTAGAAGAGAAAAACAAAGGGACTGAGAAAATATTTGAAGAGATTAGAGGTGAAAACTTCCCTAACATAGAAAAGGAAACAGTTAATCAAGTCCAGGAAGCACAGAGAGTCCCACAGACAATAAATCCAAGGAAAAACACACCAAGACACATATTAATCAAACTATCAAAAATTAAATACAAAGA
The DNA here is from genome assembly GCF_963924675.1 of Phocoena phocoena. Lineage (NCBI taxonomy): Eukaryota > Metazoa > Chordata > Mammalia > Artiodactyla > Phocoenidae > Phocoena > Phocoena phocoena. The sequence goes on along the minus strand of NC_089221.1, from coordinate 30,955,547 downwards.
AAAAATATTAAAAGCAGCAAGGGAAAAACAACAAATAACACACAAGGGAATCCCCATTAGGTTAACAGCTGATCTCTCAGCAGAAACCCTGCAAGCCAGAAGGGAGTGGCACGACATATAGAAAGTGATGAAGGAGAGAAACCTACAACCAAGATTACCCAGCAAGGATATCATTCAGATTTGATGGAGAAATTAAAACCTTTACAGACAAGCAAAAGCTAAGAGACTTCAGCACCACCAAACCAGCTTTACAACAAATGCTAAAGGAACTTCTCTAGGCAGGAAACACATGAGAAAGAAAAGACCTCCAATAACAAACCCAAAACCATTAAGAAAATGGGAATAGGAACATACATATCAATAATTACCTTAAATGTAAATGGATTAAAGCTCCAACCAAAAGACACAGACTAGCTGAATGGATACAAAAACAAGACCCGTATATATGCTGTCTACAAGAGACCCACTTCAGACCAAGGGACACATACAGACTGAAAGTGAGGGGATGGAAAAAGATATTCCATGCAAATGGAAATCAAAAGAAAGCTGGAGCAGCAATACTCATATCAGACAAAATAAACTTTAAAATAAAGACTATTACAAGAGACAGAGAAGGACACTACATAATGATCAAGGGATCGATCCAAGAAGAAGATATAACAATTGTAAATATTTATGCACCCAAGGTAGGAGCACCTCAATACATAAGGCAAATACTAAGAGCCATCAAAGGGGAAATCGACAGTAACACAATCATAGTAGGGGACTTTAACACCCCAGTTTCACCAATGCACAGATCATGCAAAATGAAAATAAATAAGAAAAGACAAGCTTTAAATGATACATTAAACAAGATGGACTTAACTGATATTCATAGGACATTCCATCCAAAAACAACAGAATACACTTTCTTCTCAAGTGCTCATGGAACATTCTCCAGGATAGATCATATCTTGGGTCACAAATCAAGCCTTGGTAAATTTAAGAAAATTGAAATCGTATCAAGTATCTTTTCCAACCACAACGCGATGAGACTACATATCAATTACAGGAAAATATCTATAAAAAATACAAGCACATGGAGGCTAAACAATACACTACTTAATAACCAAGAGATCACTGAAGAAATCAAAGAGGATATCAAAAAATACCTAGAAACAAATGACAATGGAGACACGACGACCCAAAAACTATGGAATGCAGGAAAAGAAGTTCTAAGAGGGAAGTTTATAGCAATACAATCCTATCTTACAAAACAAGAAACATCTCAAATAAACAACCTAACCTTACAACTAAAACAATCAGAGAAAGAAGAATAAAAAAACCCCAATGTTAGCAGAAGAAATCATCAGATCAGAAATAAATGAAAAAGAAATGAAGGAAATGATAGCAAAGATCAATAAAACTAAAAACTGGTTCTTTGAGAAGATAAACAAAATTGAGAAACCACTGGCCAGACTCATCAAGAAAAAAAAGGGAGAAGACTCAAATCAATAGAAATAGAAATGAAAGAGGAGAAGTAACAACTGACACTGCAGAAATACAAAGGATCATGAGAGATTACTATAAGCAACTATATGCCAATAAAATGGACAACCTGGAAGAAATGGACAAATTCTTAAAAAAGGACAACCTGCCAAGACTGAACCAGGAAGAAATAGAAAATATGAACAGACCAATCACAAGCACTGAAATGAAAGTGTGATTAAAAATCTTCCAACAAACAAAAGCCCAGGACCAGACGGCTTCACAGGAGAATTCTATGAAACATTTAGAGAAGAGCTAACACCTATCCTTCTCAAACTCTTCCAAAATATAGCAGAGGGAAGAACACTTCCAAACTCATTCTACGAGGCCGCCATCACCCTGATACCAAAACCAGACAAAGATGTCACAAAGTAAGAAAACTACAGGCCAATATCACTGACAAACATAGATGCAAAAATCCTCAACAAAATACTAGCAAACGGAATCCAACAGCACATTAAAAGGATCATACACCAGGCTTCCTGGTGGCACAGTGGTTGAGAGTACACCTGCCGATGCAGGGGACACGGGTTCATGCCCCCCATCCAGGAAGATCCCACATGCCATGGAGCGGCTAAGCCCGTGAGCCATGGTGCTGAGCCTGTGCATCCGAAGCCTGTGATCTGCAAAGGGAGAGGGCACAACAGTGAGAGGCCCGCCCACCGCAAAAAAAAAAAAAGAAAAAAAAGGATCATATACCATGATCAAGTGGGGTTTATCCCAGGGATGCAAGGATTCTTCAATATATGCAAAGCAATCAATGTGATACACCATATTAACAAACTGAAGGAGAAAAACCATATGATCAACTCAATCGATGCAGAGAAAGCTTTTGACAAAATTCAACACCCATTTATGACAAAAACCCTGCAAAAAGTAGGCATAAAGAAAACTTTCCTCAACATAATAAAGTCCATATATGACAAACCCACAGCCAACATCATCCTCAATGGTGAAAAACTGAAAGCACTTCCTCTAAGATCAGGAACAAGACAAGGTTGCCCACTCTCACCACTATTATTCACCATAGTTTTGGAAGTTTTAGCCACAGCAAGCAGAGAAGAAAAGGAAATAAAAGGAATCCAAATTGGAAAAGAAGAAGTAAAGCTGTCACTGTTTGCAGATGACATGATATTATACATAGAGAATCCTAAAGATGCTACGAGAAAACTACTAGAGCTAATCAATGAATTTGGTAAAGTAGCAGGATACAAAATTAATGCACAGAAGTCTGTAGCATTCCTATACACTAATGATGAAAAATCTGGAAGTTAAATTCAGAAAACACTCTCATTCACCCCTGCAACTAAAAGAATAAAATATGTAGGAATAAAGCTACCTAAGGAGACAAAAGACCTCAATGCAGAAAATTATAAGACACTGATGAAAGAAATTAAAGATGACACAAATAGATGGAGAGATATACCATGTTCTTGGATTGAAAGAATCAACATTGTGAAAATAACTCTACTACCCAAAGCAACCTACAGACTCAATGCAATCCCTATCAAACTACCACTGGCATTTTTCACAGAACTAGAACAAAAAATTTCACAATTTGTACAGAAACACAAAAGACCACGAATAGCCAAAGCAATCTTGAGAAAGAAAAAGGGAGCTGGAGGAATCAGGCTGCCTGCCTTCAGACTACACTACAAAGCTACAGTAACCAAGACAGTATGGTACTGGCACAAAAACAGAAATATAGATCAATGCAACAGGATAGAAAGCCCAGAGATAAACCCCTGCACATATGGTCACCTTATCTTTGATAAAGAAGGCAAGAATATACAGTGGAGAAAAGACAGCCTCTTCAATAAGTAGTGCTGGGAAAACTGGATAGGTGCATGTAAGAGTATAAAATTAGAACACTCCCTAACATCATACACAAAAATAAACTCAAAATGGATTAAAGACCTAAATGTAAGGCCAGACACTATCAAACTCTTAGAGGAAAACAAAGGCAGAACACTCTATGACATAAATCACAGCAAGATCCTTTTTGACCCACCTCTTAGAGAAATGGAAATAAAAACAAAAATAAACAAATGGGACCTAATGAAACTTTAAGGCTTTTGCAAAGCAAAGGAAACCATAAATAAGACAAAAAGACAACCCTCAGAATGGGAAAAAATATTTGCAAATGAAGCAACTGACAAAGGATTAATCTCCAAACTTTACAAGCAGCTCATGCGGCTCAATAACAAAAAAACAAACAACCCAATCCAAAAATGGGCAGAAGACCTAAATAGACATTTCTCCAAAGAAGATATACAGACTGCCAACAAACACATGAAAGAATGCTCAACATCATTAATCATTAGAGAAATGCAAATCAAAACTACAATGAGATATCATCTCACACCAGTCAGAATGGCCATCATCAAAAAATCTAGAAACAATAAATGCTGGAGAGGGTGTGGAGAAAAGGGAACACTCTTGCACTGTTGGTGGGAATGTGAATTGGTACAGCCACTATGGAGAACAGTATGGAGGTTCCTTAAAAAACTCAAAATAGAACTACCATATGACCCAGCAATCCCACTACTGGGCATATACCCTGAGAAAACCATAATTCAAAAAGAGTCATGTAGCAAAATGTTCATTGCAGCTCTATTTAAAATAGCCCGGAGATGGAAACAACCTAAGTGCCCATCATCAGATGAATGGATAAAGAAGATGTGGCACATATATACAATGGTATATTACTAAGCCATAAAAAGAAACGAAATTGAGCTATTTGTAATGAGGTGGATAGACCTAGAGTCTGTCATACAGAGTGAATAAGTCAGAAAGAGAAGGAAAAATACTGTATGCTAACACATATATAGGGAATTTAAGAAAAAAAAAATGTCATGAAGAACCCAGGGGTAAGACAGGAATAAAGACACAGACCTACTGGAAAACGGACTTGAGGATATGGGGAGGGGGAAGGGTGAGCTGTGACAAAGTGAGAGAGAGGCATGGACATATATACACTACCAAATATAAGGTAGATAGCTAGTGGGAAGCAGCCGCAGAGCACAGGGTATCAGCTCGGTGCTTTGTGACCGCCTGGAGGGCTGGGATAGGGAGGGTGGGAGGGAGGGAGACGCAAGAGGGAAGAGATATGGGATCATATGTATATGTATAACTGATTCACTTTGTTTTAAAGCAGAAACTAACACACCATTGTAAAGCAATTATACCCCAATAAACATGTTAAAAAAAAAAACTACACTGAGATATCATCTCACACCAGTCAGAATGGCCATCATCAAAAAATCTGCAAACAATAAATGCTGGAGAGGGTGTGGATAAAAGGGAACCCTCTTGCACTGTTGGTGGGAATGTAAATTGATACAGCCACTATGGAGAACAGTGTGGAGGTTCCTTAAAACCTAAAAGTAGAACTACCATATGACCCAGCAATCCCACTACTGGCATATACCCTGACAAAACCATAATTCAAAAAGAGTCATGTACCAAAATGTTCATTGCAGCTCTATCTACAATAGCCAGGACATGGAAACAACCTAAGTGTCCATCAACAGATGAATGGATAAAGAAGATGTGGCACATATATACAATGGAATATTACTCAGCCATAAAAGGAAACGAAATTGAGTTATTTGTAGTAAGGTGGATGGACCTAGAGTCTGTCATACAGAGTGAAGTAAGTCAGAAAGAGAAAAACAAATACTGTATGCTAACACATATATATGGAATCTAAAAAAAAAAAAACACTGTCATGAAGAACCTAGGGGCAAGACAGGAATAAAGACACAGACCTACTAGAGAATGGACTTGAGGATATAGGGAGGGGGAAGGGTAAGCTGTGACAAAGTGAGAGAGTGGCATGGACATATATACACTACCAAATGTAAAATAGATAGCTAGCGGGAAGCAGCTACATAGCACAGGGAGATCAGCTCCGTGCTTTGTGACCACCTAGAGGGGTGGGAGGGACGGAGACGCTAGAGGGAAGAGATATGGGGACATATGTATATGTATAACCGATTCACTTTGTTATAAAGGAGAAACTAACACACCATTGTAAAGCAATTATGCTCCAATAAAGATGTTTAAAAAAAAGAAGTAAATTATTCATTTAAGCAATATTTAAAAATAGAAGTGCTTTAGTGGGAAATTTATGGCTATGACACCTATGTTAGAAAGGAAGAAAGATCTCAAATCAATAACTTAAGCTTCCACTTTAAAAAATTACCAAAGAAGAGGAAACAAAACCCAAAGCATGCAACAGGAAGGAAATAAAGATTAGAGCAGAGTTCAGTAGAAAAGAGAAATTTTTAAAGTAAAGAAAATCAACGGGATCAAAAAATGGTCCTTTGAAAATTTCAAGAAAATTGAGAAACTTTAGCTAGATTGGCCAACAAAAAAAGAAAGAACTACTAAAATCAAGAAGGAAAGAGAAGATAACATAAATTAAGAGGATTACAAGGAAATTCTATGAATTGCATGCCAACCAGTTATATAACTTAGATGAACCATACAAATTATTAGAAAGACACAAACTACCAAAATGGACTCATGAAAACAAAAGAAAGAAAATCTGAATAGATTTTTAATAAGGGCTTAAATTAGTAATCACAAATCTTCCCAGAGGACTTCCCGGTGGCACAGTGGTTTAGAATCCACCTGCCAGTGCAGGGGACACAGGTTCAAGCCCTGGTCCAGGAAGATTCCACACGCCGTGGAGCAACTAAGCCCGTGCACCACAACTACTGAGCCTGCGCTCTAGAGCCCATGAGCCACAACTACTGAAGCCCTCATAACAAAACTACTGAGCCCACACGCCTAGAGCCTGCGCTCCACAACAAGAGAAGCCACCGCAATGAGAAGCTCACGCACCACAACGAAGAGTAGCCCCCACTCACCGCAACTAGAGAAAGCCCGTGCGCAGCAACAAAGACCCAACGCAGCCAAATAAATAAATAAATTTATAAAAAACAAAAAAATCTTCCCACAAAGAAAAGTCTATATCTATTTGGCTTCAAGGTAAATTCTATCAAACATTTAAAGAATAATTAATCAATCCTTCATACACTCTTCCAGAAAATATAGGAGAAATAAATGCTTTCAGCATTCTATGAGGTAAATATTACCCTGATGCCAAAACCAAAGTCACCATAAGAAAACTACTGACCTATATCCCTTATGAATATAAACAGAAAAATCCCCAACAAAATATCAGCAAACTGAATCTAGACCTTAAGCATCACACCTTACAACCTGGAGATTTCATCTATTGGAAAAGACACCTCCAGAGAAACTCTTTTCAACCTCCCTGGAGAGGCCCCTATCAGGCACTGCTAACCAATATTTTTCCCACCAAACTCCAAGGAATAGATTCTTGAATTCATGTGACATAACACACCTAAAGAAAGCACCGAACCCTGACTGGACCTGCACATCATCTGGCGACCTGAAAGTAAAGATTTCCTGGAATTGAAGCAGATGACATCTGATAAGACAGCTTTCCCAAGATATCCAGAGAAACCCCGTTAGAAGTTTGTCACCAAACCTTTGATGATGACATCACGCTCCAGACGATCTCCAATACCTATGATCTTGATAACATATGGACTTTAGATAAAAAGTACCAGAAAGTTCTCCCTCCTACCTCTCCTTGTTATTCCAGTGTGATCTTAATAAGTTTCTAATCTATGTAATTTCCTTCTGATGTGAGACACTACACCCAAGAAAGGTCCTTCTTGACACTGAGGGACAAAAGGCTGCTGAAACTAGGCAACCTGACATTTAATCAGTGATGCTTTCAGAGAAAAATCTTGTGATCAGAGGGGTAAATGTAAAAAATTAATAAACAGAAACCTCAATTAAATAGAGTTGGGATACCAGAAAGGGAAACTCTGCAATGATAGCAGAGCTCAATAGGAAGAATAAAGACGTCTTTTCTTTCCTGGCAAGGACTCATCAGCCAGTGAAAGGCCATGGACTCTGTTTAGCCATCCAAATTTCCTTTTCACCCCTATAAAAAGGTTCTCCTTCCCTTGCCATGCAGGAACTTGAGCATGGCTCACCATGGTTGCAGACCCCAAATTGTAATTCTCTGCTGATCCCGGATAAACCCATCTTTGCTGAAGAAATACCTGGTAGTGTATTTGTTTCAGGCCAACGGTAAGTATACTGACAAAATAGATATATTTCCTCAATGGCAAGGAGAAAAAAAAAGGAAAAACATATAGATTAAGAGACATAACAAATAAACAATGATGACTCTCCTCAGAGTGAGTAAGATACCATCTGGATACTGATTTGAACAAACTAACTGGAAAAATATGTATGGGGGCTTCCCTGGTGGCGCAGTGGTTAAGAATCCACCTGCCGATGCAGGGACATGGGTTCAAGCCCTGGTCCAGGAAGATCCCACATGTTGCGGAGCAGCTAAGCCCATGCGCCACAACTACTGAACCTGCACTCTAGAGCCTGCGAGCCACAAGTACTGAGCCCATACTCCGCAACAACAGAAGCCACTGCGATGAGAAGCCGGCGCACCACAACAAAGAGTAGCCCCCGCTCACCGCAACTAGAGAAAGCCTGCACGCAGCAACAAAGACCCAATGCAGCCAAAAATTTTAAAAAATATATATATGGGACAGTTGAAGAAATATGAATAATGGGATATTAGATGATATTAAATAATTATTGAAAAAACTTTAGACATAATAAAGATGTTCTGATTATGAGAGAGAGAAAAGGAGAGGGAGAGGAGGAGAGAGAGAGAGAAAGACCAACCTTATCTCTTACAGATTCATACTGAAATACTTACAGATGAAATCATATGAAGTCTGGAATTTGTTTTTAAATAATCCCACAAGGTAGGTAGATGGGATGGGGAGGAGGTGGTTTACTAGAAATGTAAATTATATAGGAAGTAAGAGTGGCCTTATGTAGACAATTGGTAAGGTTCAGAGAAAAATATATGGGAATTCCTTTCAGTATTCTCTATACTTCTGTGAATGTGTAAACATTTTTACAATAACTAGTTTAAAAACAAACAAAAAAGACCAGCCAGTCACCTTCTTAATCTCTGACATATTTCCAAAAAGTTGAAATACATGCAGGGCAAAGGCAGGACTACAAAAAAAATTAGTTAACCTAACAGTACAGTTAGAAGCTCTGATTATTAATGTGTAAAATAACTTGGAGTATTTTTTTAATTATATATATTATTAAAGATAAAATTTGATTTGAAAAAATATGCATATCTAAATAAAACATGTGTTAAACATGAACTATCTCTCAGCTGTAAAAATTTCTGGACTTAATGATAGGAAAGCTTCCTTTTAAGTATTTACAGTCTATAATTTTTTTCTTATTTACTTAAAAACATGAAAATTAGTAAAATTCTTTCCTGATTTCAGAATAAAAATATCAAAAGTGTGATTTAATAAAAAGTAGGTATAATATGAAGAATGAGATGGAAATGATTTCTTAAGGCAGCAGTTCTGATATTTCGGTTTCAAGACCCTTTACACTCAAAATCTTTTGAGAACCCCCCAAAATGTCTGTTTATATGAGTTATTTGTGTCAGTATTTACCATAGCAAAAATTAAAATTAAGACATTTTAAAATATTCACTGTTGGGGGTTCTCTGGTGGCGCAGTGGTTGAGAGTCCGCCTGCCGATGCAGGGGACACGGGTTCGTGCCCCGGTCCGGGAGGATCCCACATGCCACGGAGCGGCTGGGCCCGTGAGCCGTGGCCGCTGGGCCTGTGCGTCCGGAGCCTGTGCTCCGCAACGGGAGAGACCACAACAGTGAGAGGCCCGCGTACCGCAAAAAAAAAAAAAAAAAAAATATTCACTGTTTACTTCATTTAAAATAATAATAAACCCAATGTATTTAACACAAATATTTTATGGAAATGATATTTTCAAAAGTAAAAAATTTAGTGGAAAGACTATCACTATTTTAAAATCCTTGGCTATTAATTCTATCATTTGTGTTACTTCTGGACCTATTTCTATTGATTGATGTTTTCCCCCTCATTATGGGATGTATTTTCCTACTTCTTTACCTGTCAGACTTCTAGAAAAAGGTAGCTTAATTATAAAGGGAAAGCAAGATAATTTTATTCATTCACAAGCAAGTTTCATTCATTCAACTATCAGTTTTCATAAGATATTATTAAATCTTTTTTCAATAAGATAAAATGATTTAATCTTATACCTCAAAATGTTTACATTATTAATTTTTAAATAACATAAATAAATATGAAAATATAATCCATAAATCTAAGTAATATAATCTTAGAGCCATACAGTAACTATCTTATGTTCATTTCTTATCTCAACATCCACCTAAAAAATGAACTCAGGCCTCTTACTGATATAGAAATGAAGCTAAGGGTAATGAAAAATTTTCCCACACCATAACAAAAAAAAGTATTTGAGTTTCATTTCTTTCTTTCACTTATAATGTTCCTATATCAAAGAAAGAGGTTTTAAAGCCAACAATAACAATGGCAGTAAGTGTTCCTATTTTAAATGAAATGCAATGGTTATTTTGACTGAACAGAAAAGTAATCTATTTTCCTGAATGCCTATAGCTTTGTGATACCAGTTGATTGTATAATTGGCCTTAATATAAATATATCTTATTAGTTCACTTTTCCATGAGAGCCCTGTTATTAAGGGAAAAGAATTAAATTTTTAAAACTTACTGTCTTAGTGCCATGCTTCAGCGTTATCTCATGCGAGTCAGGGATCTTTTGGACAGGATTCTGAAAACAGAAAATTCCATGACATTGATGAGTAATATAACATATTTGGGGGAACTACATACCACACTCACAGGAAATTTAATTTTTAAAAATTGCATCACTGACTTTTTAACACAAAACTTTAAAAAATAGGAAGGAAAAAGTGTGAGTGTGGGACTTCCCTGGTGGCGCAGTGGTTAAGAATCCCCCTGCCAATGCAGGGGACACAGGTTCGAGCCCTGCTCCGGGAAGATCCCACATGCCACGGAGCAACTAAGCCCGTGCACCACAACTACTGAGCCTGCGCTCTAGAGCCCGCGAGCCACAACTACTGAGCCCATGTGCCACAACTACTGAAGCCCGCACGCCTAGAGCCTGTGCTCCGCAACGAGAAGCCACTGCAACGAGAAACCCACGCACCACAATGAAGAGTAGCCCTCGCTCGCCGCAACTAGAGAAAGCCCACGTGCAGCAACGAAGACCCAATGCAACCAAAAATAAATAAATAAAAATTAAATTAAGATATTTTTTAAAGTGCAAGCATATCTTATTTCTGCACTTCTAGATAAATTACAATTGGTCACTTTGAGCTGATAATAAATTTATCTTAAATCTCTAAAAAGATAAACCTAAGATATTCTTTAGGTTGTATGAAACCATAAGGTCCTCCCTATATGGAAAATTTTTAAAGTCCTTTTTTCACTGGTACTTGGGCATACCTTAAAGTACTTAATTTATAACACACAACAAAATTTGCACAGGATAGATACATACCTTTTAACCCATAAAAGATTAAAAAACAAAAAACTGATATTCAAATGGTACAAATAAGGAACAGAGTCATTCACTGATTCATCGATTCAGCAAGGCTTTATTAAAGTGAGATTATACCAGATGCTAAGTGGCGTTAGACACAGCCTCTACTCCTCTCTCCTCCCAAGAAGCATATGGTCTAAGAGGGAAACATCAATGACTCTACTTCAATATAATACATGCTATGTTACAAAGGGTATGGACAGAATAACTGAGGGATGAAGAAGATGGATGCATAAATCAGACATAAGAGGTCACACTGATCATTTAAATAAGAAGTTTCATTGTTTAGTCAAGTCTCCATTATCCAAGAGCAGGGTAGTTATACTAAAATTCTACAGCCATTACAAATTCATGTTAGGATTATCTTGCAATCTACTTAATTAAACATGTTCAGGGAATTCCCTGGTGGTCCAGTGGTTAGGACTCTGCACTTTCACTGCCAAGGGCCCAAGTTCAACATCTGGTTGGAGAACTAAGATCCCACAAGCCATGTAACACAAGCCACGTGGCATGCCCAAAACAAATAAACAAACAAACAAAAACGTGCAATCTACAGACTTTGGTCCCTAACTTCCCTCTTTCCTTAGGATCCTTGATGAACCAATCAATCACTAGTTCTTTCTATTTTATCTTAACTCTTTCCCCTACCATGGCTCTTTCTCCTCAGAATATGAAAATTTAAGTACGTCCCATATTGGGACTTCCCTGGTGGCGCAGTCGTTATGAATCTGCCTGTCAGTGCAGGGGACACGGGTTCGATCCCTAGTCTGGGAAGATCCCACAAGCTGTGGAGCAACTAAGCCCCCGTGAGCCACAACTACTGAGCCTGCGCTCTAGAGGCCATGGGTCACAACTTCTGAGCCCGCGTGCCACAACTACTGAAGCCCGCGCACCTAGAGCCCGTGCTCCACAAGAGAAGCCACTGCAATGAGAAGCCCATGCAACGCAATGAAGAGTAGCCCCCACTCGCCGCAACTAGAGAAAGCCCGTGCGCAGCAACGAAGACCCAACGCAGCCATAAATAAATAAATTTATATTTTAAAAAAAGTACATCCCATATTAAAACACACACACACCCCAATTTCGCCTAGGTTTACTGCTATACCACTATCTTTTCCTCTACAATCAAGCTTCCTCACACTACAGTTTGCACTCATTGCCTCTACTTTCTTCCACCCCTCTACCTCTACCACTTTGGCACGTGTCATTTAATTCCCAATACCTAGCACAGTTCTTGGTACTTAAAGGACTCTTAGTAAATGTTTCTTGAATGAATAAATAAGTCACTATAAATGTCCCAGGACACTTTTCAGAACTTAATCTGCACATCTGACCTTTCACCAGCATGATAACTACTTAACTATTTCCTCCGGCTTGAAACTATTCTTTCTTGGGAGGAAACAGCCTTGACAAAAAGCCAGAAAATCTAGGGTTTTAAAATCAAGCTCTGATACTCATTAACCTTGTCATAACCTCAGGAGAGTAATGACTCTCAGTTTCCCCATTTGCAAACAGGATAATAGCACCTGCCCCTTAGGTTACTGTGAGGTAAGTGGTTTAAAGCTCATAATACAGAGTTCGGCACAAAGTAGGTACTCAATAAATGACAGCCACCATTTATTCTAAGGTTTACCTCCTGTCTCTCTTGTCATATTATCTTAGTCTATTTCCAGGCTTCTCTTCCTTTTTACTTGGCTAATTCCTACTCACCCTTTAAGACGCAATTCAGATGTGACCTGCTCCTGGAAGCATTTCTCAACATTTCAAACTCTGGGTTAAATGACCCTTCCATGCACTCCCATGACACCCTCTCCTTGTCTATCACAGAACCTATCATAATACATTGTAATTTTTGACCGGTCTCCCTCCACACCACTCCGTAACCAAACTCAAGACATGCTTCTCAAAGACCATGTATATATATTGTCTCTGGGTCCCCAATCCACAAAACACCTGGTATATGGCAGACACAAGAGTTTTTGGAGTGTATTAATGGCCCTTACAATGTCTACCTCGTAAATCACATTAGATTATTTTTAATTTACCTCAAACATTAATGTTTATGCCCATAAAGAAGAACCGGTAGGTGCTATCCATCAGGTGAGCCTGGTGAGTCAGAGTCATATTTTCCAAAAGTGAAAACCTTTGAAAACCAAATGATTCTATCCCAGACTAAAAGCAAATGTAAAGTTGCAAGTATAGAGAAATAAAGGCAATTTTGTCTTAAACTATTTGCATCTGAGAAGCGGCTATGGTTGATTACCACCACAGATCAGTAAAGAAGGAGATCAGGAACCAAGAGGCACTGAACAAAAACACTTACCTCATAGTAACCCAAGGAACTGCTGGAGAATTTGCAGTTTATTTCAAGACAAAGACATTACACTATGGTTTAATATGTTTTGGAAAGTCCTGCACACAACAATACTGGAGATACCAATATTCCAACACAAATTCCAAACTAATTTAAAAGTTGAACAAATGAATTCTGGACTACCCCTACATTAAATTATGTAAACCACTGCTCCCTTTGCAGTTGACAATATTTGTAAGTAATAAAAACTCATGTAAAGGTGCTAAGTACTCCTGAAAGAAACAGGAGAACAGTTCAAATGTTTTACTTAAAGAAAAATCTATTATAGTATCATTTCATAACCAATTCCTTTTTCATCACTCAGGAAAGAAAAACACTGTCACCAGAAGGAAGGATGAAAATTATTTCACTGAATTCAATGCAGAACGTGCCTATATACAGACAATTTCTGGCATTAAAGAAAAAACTTACAAGAATACAGAACAGCTCAGTATTTTCATTAGGAATGAATTAAATGTTTAAATAAGTATTGTTTAAATTTAAAATCAAAGTTTTACTGGAAATCATGTAGGGCGTAACTCATAAAAAGCCCATATAATTGGCACAACTAAATCATCTAAAATAGTAGCAATCCATCTTTTGGTAGCATATCACTTGATGGTGACTGTTCTTTTTCCAGAACTTTTACTAATGACTTTTTGAAATATGGCTCAGTGTGAAATTTGCTGTAACAGTAAAATATTTTCAAGATTTCCCTGCCAGGGGACATCATAAACTACAAGACTTCAAATGAAGTCATTTATTACCAAAATTCATAACAAGAGCTACAGTCTTAATGGAAGAGAGGAAAAGATACCAGGCTTTGTTTTGGTTTGGTTTTAAATGCCAACCAAAGGATTATTTCCCAGGCTCTTGCGTTTACCCCAGTAAGAACAATGATAGCAAACATATCTAGAATAACATGAGCAATTCCATCTGATATACTATACATACATCCTTGTAGTGTTTTTCAAAAGACTTGCAAATCATTTATTACCTTTCTGGGGTAATATGTCATAAATTTTTGAAGTTATATATGTATAGTAGTATGAGTCAAAATAAAAAGTCTACTCAGTAATAAAGATCTACCACAAAGTGGCTAACAGTTGGGACAGAGAATGGGGATTTCCAACCAGGAGTTTGAAAATGAGTGCCACTTTCTCCCAGAAACCACTTTGGAAACAGTTACCAGTGCAGAACCAAAAGCAACCAAAATTAGAGTCCATTCTGGTGTAACTCTTAAAATTAATTCATTTATTCACTCACTCACTAATCACACATTCACTTAACAACATGTATTATTTAATTATATACTACATACCACATACCAGGAACTAAGTTAAAGATAAAAAGACCAATAACAAAGACTCTGCTCATGAAGAACTATCAGTCCAGCAAAGCAAAACAGACAGGTAAACAAACAGGCAAACTAAAATGTTTCAGATGCTATGACAGAAGGATACACAGGGTTCAGCGCTCAATTCCACTGTGCCTGGGGAAGTAGAGAGTGATTAGAAAAGGCTTCATACAAGAGATGTTTGAGATGCTTTTGGAAAAACAGAAGTTCCCTAGATGAATGTGGAGGGCATCTAGGCGAGAATAAGATGAATCTTGACACTTTCTGAGTTGCAAATATTTTTGCCTGGCTAGAGTTTAAATTCCTGGGCAGGAAGAAGGAGAAGGATGTGTGGTGTCGGGGGGGGGGGGGGGGCGGTGTATCTTTTTTTAATGTTAACCCAGAGAGTTCATTATGAGCCAGATTGTATACAATGCCAAGAATCTGCAATTTAAGCTCTGAGCCATGTAATTTGATAAGAATTGAGATTTCAAAAAGATCACCGAGGCATCAAAAGACACAACACGGTGAAAAGGCAACCTACACAATGGGAGAAAATACCTGCAAATCATATATCTGATATGGTGTTAATATCCAGAATATATTTAAAACTCCTATGACTCAACAACTAAAGCGAAAAAAACCCAATTCAAAATTTGGCAAAGAACTTCAATAGTTATTTCTGCAAAGAAGTTATACAGATGACCAACAAGCATATGAAAAGAGACTCAACATCACTAATCCTTAGGGAAATGCAAATCAAAACCACAAGGAGAGGGCTTCCCTGGTGGCGCAGTGGTTAAGAATACACCTGCCAGTGCAGGGGACACGGGTTCGAGCCCTGGTCCGGGAAGATCCCACATGCGCGGAGCAACCAAGCCCATGTGCCACAACTACTAAGCCTGCACTCTAGAGCCCACGAGCCACTACCACTGAGCCCGCATGCCACAACTACTGAGCCCATGCGCCACAACTACTGAAGCCCGTGCGTGCACCTGTGCTCCACAACAAGAGAAGCCACTGCAATGAGAAGCCCAACCACCGCAACAAAGAATACCCCCGCTCGCCACAACTAGAGAAAGCCCGCGCGCAGCAACGAAGACCCAACACAGCCAAAAATAAATAAATAAATTTATTTAAAAAAAAAAAACCCACAATGAGATACCACTTCATACCCAACGCAAAAGCTAGTACTTAAGGGAAAAAAAGAAAAACAAAATAAGTTTTAGCAAAGATGAACAGAAACTGGAACACATATACTGCTGGAGGGAAATGGTGCAGCTGCTATGTAAAACAGTATGGTAGTTCTTTAAAAAACTTAAACAAGAATTACCTTATGATTCAGCAATTCCATTGGTGTATATACCCCAAAGAAATGAAAAGCAGTGTGTCAAAGAGATGTTTGTACACTCATGTTCAAAGCAGCTTTATTCACAATAGTCAAAAGGTAGGAGCAACTCAAGTGTCCATCCATGGATGAAGGAACAGTGGTATAAATATACAGTGGGATATTATTCAGTCTTAAAGAGGAAGGAAATTCTGACACATGCTACAACACGGATGAACCCGGAGAACATTATGCTAAGTGAAATAAGCCACTCACAAAAAGAGAAATACTGTATAATTGCACTCATCTGAGGTATACAGAGTAGTCAAATTAATAGAGGCAGAACGCACAGTGGTTGCCAGAGTTTGGGGGAAGAGGTGGAAATAGAAAGTTGTCGTTTAATGGGTATAGAGTTTCTGTTTTGCAAAAATGAAAAAGTTCTGGAGACTGGCTGCACAGCAATGTAACACTACAGAGCCGTACATTTTAAAATGATTAAGACTGGGACTTCCCTGGTGGCTCAGTGGTTAAGAATCTGCCTGCCAATGCAGGGGACACAGGTTCAGTCCCTGGTCCAGGAAGATCCCACATGTCGTGGAGCAACTAAGCCTGTGCACCACAACTACTGAGCCTGCACTCTAGAGCCTGCGAGCCACAACTTCTGAGCCCACACGCCACATCTACTGAAGCCTGCACACCTAGACCCCGTGCTCTGCAACAAGAGAAGCCACCGCAATGAGATGCCTGCTTGCCGCAACTAGAGAAAGCCTGAGTGCAGCAACAAAGACCCAACACAGACAAAAATAAGCTAATTAATTAATTTTAAAAACTAAAATAAATTTTTAAAAATGATTGACTGTAAATTTTACATTATGTATATTTTGCCAAAACTAAAAAAAAATTTTAATAGATACAACACACATAAGCAAACAAAAAAAGATTAAAAGATGCATACTCTTATGCCTGAATACTTCTCAATACTCTAATAAATGTTAGGTAAGCATCAAAAAAAATCATTTATCCAATGTTTAAAATCTTCCTCCAAAAATGTAAAGTTACATGTCTAAAATATTGCAGGAAGGAAAGACAATTTTCTAGCTAAATCTCACAGCTGGTTCCAATCCTTCAATTAGCAGTATTCCCAAACCACTTCTAAATTACCTTCAAACCATTTATGCCCTTTTGCAAGCTGAAATCTTAGAGAACATTTCTTAGTAACGTGACTTAAGAGCACACTGTTAGATAATTTTTATACTTGTGTGAGGGCCGAGAAACTCGAAAAGGATAGTTCATTCTTATATTTTATCAGAAATCACTTTTTTAAAAAAACACGACATTAGCAATAAACACAAAGATGACAATTTTCTATGTTTATTTATCATAAAATAATGGCAGGTAATTAGCCAACAGAATTTATATCAAATGACATCTATTTTCAAACCTACCATGAAAATACACCCTGTCATTTCCTAACACCCTAAAATTTTATGAATATGTCAGCTTTTATTCTTATTTGCTCTCTAAGTTCAAAGACTTGAAATCTAGACATGACTCTGACATTAACGGCCACTTGTAATCTTCACTCAGCCATTTAACTGTATAGAACCTCAGCTTTTCCACTTGTAAAAGTGAAAGAGTTGCACCAGGTAATTCGTGACATTCTATGATGACACGGTCTACCTTAAACTCACATCTGGAGCTAAGAACACTACCCTATGTCCTTCCCTGACTTCCATCTTCTTTACTTTACTCCACACTGCTCACTACCATGATATTATTCTTCCTACTGCATTTCTCACTGAGAAGCTTCAATGTTTCTCCACCACCTTTAGTCCCGATTGTAACTTCTCAGATCATCACACATACTGTTTTAGAAATTTTCATTTGTAGAATGTTATTCCAGGTTAAGTTTAGAAAAATTAATGTTTTTAAGAAGTTTCTGCTCAAAGGGTACAAACTTTCAGTTACAAGATAAATAAGTTCTGAGGATCAAAGGTACAGCATGGTGACTACAGTTAATAACACTGTGCTGTACACTTGAAGTTTGCTCAAAGAATAGATCTTAACATACCAAAAAGAAAGAAAAAGGTGACTGTGTGAGGCGATGGATGTGTTAATTGATTGTGGTAATCATTACACAATGTATACATATATCAAACCATCACATTATACATGTTAAGTATCAATACATACAATTTTTATTTGTCAGTCATACCTCAAAAAAGCTAGAAAATAAATATCATTAAAAAAACAACAAAAAAGTTTCATACATAATCAAAAAGCAGATCATTTCTCAAAAAATATTAATCTCTAAAGAGCCTATCAATATTCCTATCATTTGCAGTGGTATTTATTTTTCATTGATTACTTATCAATGTAGGCATTAAGATCCCACCCTTACCCACATAATTAACCACTCCAGGCAGGAATAGAAGAACAGAGGTTGAGCTTGCCAGAATTAAAAAGGAACAACCTGGCTTTCTAAGACCCCTATAATGAAACTCTCCCCTCCCACTTCTTTACCCCTACCCAAAAGAGAAGGCTTTTCTTTACAACTATAAAGGAAGAGGGAAATTTTCACCAGCTCAGACTGGAGTCCCTGGGTTTTACCATTTGTCCTATTCCTAAAAAAGCCCCACCTCCACCACGTCAGTGGCAACAATGTACACACCATTCTCACATCTTCACAACTTGAACTAATTATCCCCTCAAAACTTCAAGTCCTTAGCCTCTTATCTACAAAGAATAAGAATTTGTTACAATGATTCTTTTGGGAAACAAAACACTTTTATAAGTGGAGTAAATATTAATACAAACCTCAGTCTGATAGTGCCACTGTTCTCATAGAAGCCTCTCTAATGCCTTGCTACTCAAAGTACAGTCCAGGGGCTTCCCTGGTGGCGCAGTGGTTGAGCGTCCGCCTGCCGATGCAGGGGACATGGGTTTGTGCCCCGGTCCGGGAAGATCCCACGTGCCGCAGAGCAGCTGGGCCCGTGAGCCATGGCCACTGAGCCTGCGCGTCTGGAGCCTGTGCTCCGCAACGGGAGAGGCCACAACAGTGAGAGGCCCGCGTACCACAAAATAAATAGATAAATAAAAATTTTAAAGTACAGTCCACAGAGCAGCACCAGGGGCATCACCCAGGAACTTGTTAAAATTCAGAATGTTGGACCTCTCCAAGACCTACTAAACCAGAATCTGCTTTTTAATAAGGTCCCCAGGAGACGTATGTGCACATTAAAGCATGAGAAGCAGGGAGTTCCCTGGTGACCTAGTGGTGAGGATTCCAGGCCTTCAATGCCGTGACCTAGTCAGGGAACTGAGATACTGCAAGCTGCGTGGCACGGCCAAAATAATAATAAAGTATGAGAAGCAAAAGTTTTCTGAGATTACCACTTTACTGCAACACAAGTTCACCAGTCCTATTACAGCTTGATAGTATATTGTCTGAGCTACATTTTATACCTTAAGATAATTTCTGTAACCTAAAAAAAGATATTCAACTGGAAAATCTTTTTTTTCCATTTGTTAATTTTTTATTACCCCGGAACAGGAAGACTAACATGTAACATGTTTCTTTTATTTTATTGAAGTATAGCTGATTTACAATATTGTGTTAGTTTCAGGCATACAGCATAGTGATTCGGTATTTCTGCAGATTATACTCCATTATAGGTTATTATAAGATAATAGGTATAATTCTCTGTGCTATACAGTATATACTTATTGCTTATCTATTTTATATATAGTAGTTTGTATTTGTTAATCCCATACCCCTTATTTGTCCCTCCCCCTTTCCCTCTGCTCTTTGGTACCACAAGTTTGTTTTCTGTATCTATGAGTCTGTTTCTCTTTTGCATATACATTCATTTGCATTATTTTTTAGATTCTATATATAAATGATATCATATAGTATTTATCTTTCTCTTTCATTGGAAAATCTTGGAAGTCAAATTTAACTTTCAATTAAGCAAAAATCTTACTCTATAATTCAATTTTCCAAACTGCCAGGCAACATGGGATTTTTTTTCCAATTCATACAACCATTCATTCAACAGGTACTTAATAAAACTCATATTGTTTTAAAGAGTCAAGGCAACAGCAGGACAGGAATCTGGATTCTGTTACTTACTAGTGGTAAGAATGAAAAAATCCCTTCTTCATAGAGCCTCTATTTCCTTAACCATCTACTGTATATAAATAATAATAGTAACAGCTAGCATATACATGCATACTATGGGCCAAGCACTGCTCAAGGCACCACATATATACTAAGTAATTTAATCCTCACAACAACTCTCTAATAGGTCCTATTATCACCCCATTTTAAAGATGAGGACACCGAGGCAAAGAGAGGTTAAGTAATTTGTGCAAGGTCACATAACTGGTAAGTGACTGAGAGGGAATTTGAACTTAGAAGTCTGGCCCCAAAGTCTGTGCACGTAATCATTACAACATAACGCCTCCTCTATAGTAACACTTACCCTGTTAGCTTCGCAGAGTCGTCGTGATGACCAAATGAGTTAATGTGCCACAACACTTTATAACTACAACCCCATTATAAGTAAGACATTATTACGAGACTATGGCTATAAAGGTTTTATCCTGAAAGTACACATTTGAGAAATTGTTTGAGACCAGGTATAAAATGACTTGAGATAGAAAAGTTTCACCAACTTTCAGAATCTTAGATATGCAGTGCAGAATTAGTCAACATGGGTTATACACTGTAGTATTTTGAGTTATGTTTAAGATTTCATAACTGTTTTTTATAAAAACTGCGTTATTACTTGGGCAATCTTTTGATATTCAGTTAAAGATGTACAGACTGTACTAATTTTGACTACAAAAAATGTCAAGGGGGCTTCCCTGGTGGCGCAGTGGTTGGGGGTCCGCCTGCCGATGCAGGGGGCGCGGGTTCGTGCCCCGGTCTGGGAGGGTCCCGCGTGCCGCGGAGCGGCTGGGCCCGTGGGCCATGGCCGCTGGGCCTGCGCGTCCGGAGCCTGTCCTCCGCAACGGGAGGGGCCACGGCGGTGAGAGGCCCGCGTAACGCATAAAAAAAAAAAAAAAAAAAAAAAAAAATGTCAAGGTATCAGTCAAATTAGTGAGAATTAATTTATTTGGAAAAATAAAAGAAGCTTGAGACATAATAAATTTTTATCAAATTCACCTCGTACTGAGAAAAAATATTTTAATCCTTCTCCCCTACTATAGCTCTCTTGAAAACTAACACTGCAGAATAGATACCATATATTATTTAATGTAACTCTGCATACATGCAAAAGCATGTATATGCTTCACAACTGTAAAAGGTATAGTGACAATTAAAGGCATCCCCAAAGCCAATCTGTAAAGATTCTCTTGTATTTATTCTACAGTCCTAGCTCTAGCAATTCTACACCCTATTCATCCCACCAAATATGGAACAAATTATTAACACTCCATCATATTTTCCATAATGTCTAAAGCCACCACTAATACAACAAAATATTTTAAATTGCTGTTGGGCATTTCTTGCTAGAGAACAAAAGCAGATTATTTACTTGTCATCTCCTCACTAGTCTGTAAAATCCTTGAGGACAGATACTAAGTCTTATTTAATTTGCATCTTCAGTACTTAGCACAGTGTCTGACATACAGTACATGCTCAAATATATTCATTCTTAACTAAATATATAAATCACCTAGTAATGACAGTTTGTTTTTAAAAGAAAATTAACATGAAATCCATGAGAAAAAAAAATACACAAGCAGAGTTTATCCATCGTCTCTAAAATATGGGGACGTATTTATTAACTATTTATATTTTATATCTACTCTTAAACATTTTTCTCTGTATCCTCAAGATAAAACCTTCAAGGCCACAGACAGACTTACTGTAAGCTGTACCTAATAAAGCCTAAGTGCCAGGTACTATATGCTAAACACCAGGAAACCCCAAATAAGGAAGACACAGGCACTGTCTTCATAGAGCTCAGAAACAACAGAAGGTGCACACTTGTAAACAAATAACTATCACAACAATGATCATTTTATCGTAGCTGTGACAAGTACAATGATAGGAGAGTGTCCTATGTCAAATCATACACAAAAATTAACTCAAAATATACCAAAGACCTAAATGTGACTAAAACTATAAAACTCGCAGGAAAAAAAAAGCAACATAGGAGTAAATGTTCACAACCTTGGGTTAGGCTACTTAGATATGACACCAAATGCACAAGCAACAATAGAAAAACCAGACAAACTGGACTCCACCAAAATTTTAAATTATTATACTTCAAAGTACACCATCAAAGAAGGTGACAGGACAACACACAGAATGAAAGAAAATATTTGCAAATCAAGTATCTAAGAAGGAATTTGTGTCCAAAATACATAAAGAACCCTTACAACTCAATAATAAATAACCCAACTGAAACAGGCAGAAGAGCTGAAGAGACATTTCTCCAAATAAGACATACGAAAGGCCCATAAGCACATGAAACAATGTTCAACATCATTATTCTTTAGGGAAATACAAATCAAAACCACAATGAGATACTACATCACATCCACCAAGATGGCTATAATCAAAAAGACAAACAATAAAATGTGCTGGTGAGGATGTGGAGAAATTGAACCCTCACAGACTACTGATGGGATTGTAAAATGGTGCAACTACTTTGGAAAACAGTTTGGCTGTTCCTCAAAATGTTAAACATAGAGTTATCATATGACCTAGCAATTCCACTCCTAGATATACACCCCAAAAAACCCAAAAACATACATCCGTACAAATAATTCTAGACAAATATTCATAGTAACATTATTCATAATAGCCAAAAAATATAAACACCCAATGTCCATCAACTAATGAATGCATTTTTTTAATGTAGTATGTCCATATAATAGAACACTATTTGGCAATAAAAAGTAATGAAGTGGGCTTCCCTGGTGGTGCAATGGTTGAGAGTCCGCCTGCCAATGCGGGGGACACAGGTTCGTGCCCCGGTCTGGGAGGATCCCACATGCCGCGGAGCGGCTAGGCCCATGAGCCATGGCCGCTGAGCCTGCGCGTCCGGAGCCTGTGCTCCGCAATGGGAGAGGCCACACAGTGAGAGGCCCACGTATCGCGAAAAAAAAAAAAAGTAATGAAGTACTGATACATGCCACAACATGGATGAACCTTGAAAACATCATGCTAAGTGAAAGAAATCAGTCACAAAAGACTACTTACTGTATTATTCCATTGATATGAAATGTCCAGAATAGGCAAATCCATACAGACAGAAAGCAGATTAGTGGTTGCCAAGAGTTAGAGGAAGGCTAGCAGAGGGAGAATAGGGAATGAAAATAAAAGGCTACAAGGTTGCTTTTTGGAAGGATAAAAATGTTTTAAAATGAGTTAGCGGTGATGGTTGCACAACTAACTCTATGGTTACACTAAAAGCCACTGAATTGCATATCTGAAAATTATGAATTTGAGGGTATTAGTTATATCTCAGTAAAGCTGTTATAAAAATTTTTAAATAACAGAGGAATATAACTAATACACAAGTAGCATAAGGAAGGAGGTATTCAACTCTCCCTTTGTCACTGAACGCTTTGAAAAGGAGAAAATACACTCCTTTCACAATGAGAAAAATTGGATCCTGCAAAACGAAAAGGTTCTTCATTGATGGAGACAGGTCCATCACAACGTTACCCACAGGGGCACTACTTACATAGACTACCAAGAGAATGGAGTTGTACTAAGTATTGACCAGGGTCCATACAGAAGGAAAAGCATGTGGGAATGCAAGAAAGAGTAGTCATATTCAAAGACTGATAATAGCTTGTATGGTTGGGGCATGAGACAAGTGTAGGAGAGACAACTGATGACCCTGAGAAGGAGAATAGGTCACAACCAGTGGTAAAGGAAGGCATACTGGTTAAACACATGTATTCTGGAGTAGATTTTCCTAGATTTGAAACCTGGCTCCACCGTTTACCGTGGCTTTGGGGAAGTTAGTGCCCCTGAGTATCAGTTTCCTCATCTTCAAAAGAGGATAATAGAAGTAGGAGGATTAAATGAGTTATTTCACTTTAAGTGCTTAGAACTTTGCTGTACAAAGGAAGTATCCACTTACTGTCAGCACTATTGCTGGGCTCTAGATTTGAGCATACACTTATTTCTTTATCATAAATCAAACAAAAGGGGACTGCAGATACCGAACTGTGGCTTAACACTGAATTCCTGGTTTGTTAGAGCATCACTTTTTTTTTTTTTTTTTTTGTCCACAATGTGTGGCATTTGGAACTACCTGGACCAGGGATCGAACCCGTGCTCCTTGCAGTGGAAGTCCAGAGTCTTAACCACTGGACCAGCAGGGAAGTCCCAAGCATCACTTTTTATGAGAGTAAAAATCAAGACTATGCCATTAACTCCTTCATTTAATTAAAAAAAAAAATTTAAACCTCATTTGTAGTGTTCAAGGTTCTGCAGCATGCAGAGGTGAACAAAGACTCCCTGATTCCAACCCAGACGAGTAGAGAAATGGCAAAATTACTATCTAACAGCTGCCTGGTAGGCTATCTGAATCAACTTGGTGGTCTTAGTCTTATTTCAAATTCACAATTAGCTGTACTTCTAGCACTCAGCACAAATAGTATGAACAAAATGTCCCTCCAAATAAGAACCAAGGTCTATAGAAGAATTTTTTTTTTAAAGTAAGCTCTGTTGGTGCTGCTTAAATATTTACTTATATGCTATTTTATCAATTTGGCACTTAAAAATATAAAATGTACTCAAATGCAAACTTTATAATCTTGGTAACAGGAAAGTACAATTCTACTAAAAGACATATCAATACAGGTAAATATTAATGATTTTGTAAAGATTCTTTAAAAGCACTTTCTTGAATTAAAGCACTAAGAAATCTTTTTCAAAATTGACATATGCAAATCCTCCACTTTTACCCATGTAAACAGAAGGAGTAAAAGGTCAACGGAGATGTTTCACTTTCAAATACTGTGTTTATACCTACTAACCTGAAAAACTGATGTCTGTTTTTACAGCTTCTTTAACATCTAGAGGAGTGCAAAAAATAATTACATGACCCTTGCTCTTAAGAATACTTACTAGTTGGGAGACAGAAGAAAACAAAATGAGATCAATAAATAAAGTAACTCAAAGTAAAACTTTAAAGTAATAAACTGAGCATAAAAAATGGCGGAGGGGAATTTAATTACACTGCATGCAATTTCTTTTTTAAATTTTAAGGTAAATGGATAAAGAAGATGTGGCACATATATAAAATGGAATATTACTCAGCCATAAAAAGAAACAAAATTCAGTTATTTGTAGTGAGGTGGATGGACCTACAGTCTGTCATACAGAGTGAAGTCAGAAAGAGAAAAACAAACACTGTATGCTAACACATGTATATGGAATCTAAAAAAAAAAAATAGTTCTGATGAACCTAGGGGCAGGACAGGAATAAAGACACAGATGCAGAGAATGGACTTGAGGGCATGGGGAAGGCGAAGCTGGGATGAAGTGAGAGAGTGGCATGGACATATATACACTACCAAATGTAAAACAGATAGCTAGTGGGAAGCAGCCACATAGCACAGGGAGATCAGCTCAGTGCTTTGCAACCACCTAGAGGGGTGCAATAAGGAGGGTGGGAGGGAGACGCAAGAGAGAAGGGATATGGGGATATATGTATGTATATAGCTTATTCACTTTGCCATACAGCGGAAACTAACACAACACTGTAAAGCAGTTATACTCCAATAAAGATGTTAAAAAAAAAAATTTTAAGGTAAAATGAAACATACATGAAACAGAGCCAAAAGGTGAAGCATATGTAGGAAGACATAAGAAACTGGAAAAAAAGAGAAATGAAAGCAAAAGATAAAAAAGAGGAGGATTACACATAGATAAATGACAAGTGAAGGACTTTGGCAGGGCCAATTACAATAGTATTAATAGAACTATGAAGTATAAATAATGCAACCCACTGAACGTAAGATCAAAAATACTAAGTGTGAAAAAAAACTACGGTGTTATAAGCAGAGACAGTCGGGGGAATAAAAGAAGAAGAGGATTTCATTACTTCATATAAAGTACTGATGATAGTAAAAATTCTTGGGTAAAGGGGAAAAGAAGTTCTGAGAAAGAAGATGTCCAAGGGATTGTTTGCAGAAATGAACACGGGTTCTGTGAATCCAGAAGATAAGTATATGGCTGTAATAAATAATAAAGGATACAAGGGAGAACATAATAACTTTTTTTCATGATTACAAGATAAATAGTCAACTGAAAAGGAGACCTAAATTTTCATTAAAAAGGGGCATTAAAAGGTTTGACTAGGGCTTCCCTAGTGGCGCAGTGGTTAAGAGTCCGCCTGCCGATGCAGGGGACACGGGTTCGTGCCCCGGTCCGGGAAGATCCCACATGCCGCAGAGCGGCTGGGCCCGTGAGCCACGGCCACTGAGCCTGCGCGTCCGGAGCCTGTGCTTCACAACGGGAGAGGCCACAACAGTGAGAGGCCTCTGTACCGCAAAAAAAAAAAAAGGTTTGACTAAAATATCTTAAAATGAAATTTAAATTTTTAAATAGTTTATTTAATCTTTAACAAAAATTAAGTTGTAACTACATCAAATCTCAGAATACACTAAATCTTACAATCCACAAAGAATGAGTCAGGTATTACTTTATAAGATGTAGGGAGTAATTTTTCCAACTAAAATTTAGACAACATAAAATGGCATCACACCGAGTAGCCCCTGCTCACCACAACTAGAGAGAGCCCGTGCACAGCAACGAAGACCCAATGCAGCCAATAATTAATTAATTCATTCATTCATTTTTTAAAATGGCATCACAGACTATACAGGATCAACTTTGGCAGGATCATTAAGGGGGCTGTTTTTGCAAAAAATAATTCAAAACCTTCGTGAATTTTCTCCAAGGTTCCTAATCCCATAATATTCAAATCGTTTTTCATCCTTGTCAGTTTTCTCTTTTTCAATTAAGAACTGGTCTGGGACTTCCCTAGTGGGTCAGTGGTTAAGAATCCACCTGCCGATGCAGGGGACACGGGTTCGTGCCCCGGTCCGGGAAGATCCCACATGCTGCAGAGCAACTAGGCACATGCACCACAACTACTGAGCCTGCACTCTAGAGCCTGCGAGCCCACAACTACTGAGCTCACGTGCCACAACTACCAAAGCCCGCATGCCTAGGGTCCATGCTCCGCAACAAGAGAAGCCACCACAACAAGAAGCCCATGCGCCGCAATGAAGAATAACCCCCGCTCACCACAAATAGAGAAAGCCAGTGCACAGCAACGATGACCCAATGCACCAAAAATGAATAAATTAATTAAATAAATTTTTTAAAAAAAGAAGTGATCTAACTTAACTAGATCCTCATTTGACAACGGCTTTGAGTGAGGGACCTCCTTAACATCACTTCCATAGACTTAAATTTTACATCTGCAAGATTTGCAATTCACTATATATCCATTATATTGATAGAAGTTTACCAGAATTTAATGCTGAATACTTAGATTTTAAAACAACTTGTAATTTGAGGAGATAAAATTTGAGGAGATAATCAGTCAGATAAAAAGTACCCTCCTGCCTTCTTCATTGCACTTAACTGTCCTTTGTATTGTCTGTATATTGTCTGCATCTTTCCCACTATACACTAATTACTGAAAATAAAGAAAATGGTCCATACTAGCAGTCATTCACTTGCAGGTGCACAAAATAAAAACCCTTGATTAGAGGCAGAAGGGACCCATACTACGGACCATTCTCAGAAGCCACCTGAGAGGATACAAAAGCCCACCTAGAAAGGGGAGCTTAAAAAGGTCTGCAGAGTTTTGACAAGGGAACTGTGGTAGGACTAGCCTGGAAGTGTAAGAGTGGAATATTGCTCCTGAGATTCTAAAGGTTAACTGTGACTATATCAGAAGTTGGCTTTGATTCCATGAAATGTCTAGGGGAAAGAGAATAACTATAACCAGAGCCAAAGATGGCCATTCATTCAACAAATATTCCTTGAGTACCTACTATGTGCCACGTACAGGTCAAGCCACTGGGGATACAACAGTAAAAGAGACACTGTTACTGACCTCAGGAAACTTAAATTACTGTGAGGAGAAAGACAATAAACCAATAAACAAAAATGTCAGATAATGGAGCACCATAAAGCAGTGGGATGGAGGTGGAGTACTTATATAAGGTAGTCAGAGAGGTAACACTTGAACAAAAATCCTAATGAAACGAGGGAGTCATGAGAAGCTCTGAGTGTTATTTCGAGTAGAAGACAGACAACATAGAAAGGTTTTATGAGGGAACAAGCATAGCTGTTCAAAGAAAAGCGGAAAAGTCAACATGGGTAGAGAAAAGTGAGCAAGACAGGAGTGGAAGGAGATCAACTCAGAGAGATCTGCAGAGGCCAAGTCATGCAGCGCCTTACAGATCAAGGCAAGGAACGAGGATTTCTTAACAACATGACAGGAAGAAATTGCAGAGTTTACTGACAGGAAAGTAACAAAGAAAGCAGGGACGTGACAAGATCTGATGTGTGTTTTTTAAAGTTTGGATTACTCTGGTGATCAGAGAAATAAACCACCTTCTTTGACCTTACAGACTTAAATTATAAAGAAGCTATCCTTAAAATTTCTGCCATTAAGCCTTATTCTATACAGGAATCTGTTAGTGATTTTAAAAGCTTAAAGATAAAAAAACAGGGCTTCCCTGGTGGCACAGTGTTTGAGAGTCCGCCTGCCGATGCAGGGGACACGGGTTCGTGCCCCGGTCCGGGAAGATTCCACATGCCGTGGAGCGGCTGGGCCCGTGAGCCATGGCCGCTGAGCCTGCGTGTCCGGAGCCTGTGCTCCGCAATGGGAGAGGCCACAACAGTGAGAGGCCCACGTACCTCAAAAAAAAAAAAAAAAAAAAAGATAAAAAAACAAACTTTATACTACTGTCATAATATTCTCAAATCACAAAAGAATAAAGAATTTTTCTACATTATTCTTCAAAAAAAAAGGTAATTACTCCAACATTAATCTCAACCTAAACCTCACCTGTTCCAACTTTTAGAAGACATTGTTTATAAGATTCTTTTTTTCCTTCCACTGTAAAAAGGAGACAGTTGAAAAAAACGGATTCACGCCAAAAGCTAAAATGCTTCTACTGCCCCCTGGTGCCCATCTTAAAGAATGAAGACCTTCCCACATTAGTTTGGAAATAGTAATGAACACATTCACTGGATTTTGGAATAGAGCTTCTAGCATCCTCTGCTGACAGAATCTTGCAGGTGTAATTAAATTGCTCTGTTTTAAAGAACACTAATTTTCCTCTGAAGTTAAAATCATTAAGTTTCCTCACATTGTTTTTTAAAAACTTTTTTCTCCAGTCAGCTGCAATTAAATTAAAATTGGTCATTAATCAAATATTGGTAATGATGATGAAAACAACGTTAAAATCCAGCAGTTTTGAGTACTCAGTATGTGTCAATCCATATGTTAAGTGTTTACAGGCATCATCTCATTCCTCATATAGATCAACTCCTGAGAATAAAAGAGAGTTTTTGTCCACTTTTAATCCTTCAACCTTTGCCTATGCATGAGGGAAAGAGACTGACTGATACAGGTGGTTGGCAATGACCAAGGCCAAGGGATGAGAAGCCTCAGCCCAGAAGTCAGGGAAGCACAGTGGTGACCCAAATTGGACTCTCCACCACAGAACGTGCCAACCAGGGAGTCAGAGAAAGCTCATGGAAAACAGGTGCTCACAACTAAAAAGTCACTGCTACATCTAGCCTTTAGTTACAGTGATAAAAAAGCAACTTTCAATTTTCTGTAGGAACGGGAAATGGGACAGCAAGGATAATGAAAATCCTCAGTAATCCCAGAGTTTCCATTTGATTATGTTACAACCTTCTTTACCTTTAAAATAAAAATCAGAATTATGCACATATAATAGATATGGTTTAAAAAGTATTTTTCACCTCTTTCCTGACTCTATCCCCTTGAATTTTTGTTCACTTATTCAGTTCAAAGCAAAATAATAATATACGTTCAAATACTCACTAAATACTTCTAATTACTTAACAGTTGGTATAGTTTGGCAAAGTTCAATTATGGTTTGCATACCATTTTCATTTGCATTCTATTTGAAAGAACAATTTTATTACCACTGTAGATAAGTAAAATGGAACAAAGGAAAAATGAGTGAAAAGCAAGCTTGTCATCAAAAAAAAAATTATGACAAACAACATTAACACTTCCAATCCAGTGACTTCAGCAGCAACACTAAAGCAACTACTAACCAGCAACTGAAGTAAAATGCATATTAAAAAAATTAACCACAATCAGGAGCTATAGTTCTTAATGTAAAATAATCAGTATGTTCTCTGGTAATTTTCCTTCCAATTCTAGTGCTATCAAGAGCTCATTTTTTAAAAGTCTGTGACTAGAAGAGGGCACAAAGAACTATCTGGATGACAGGAATGGCCTGTATCTTGTTTGGGATGGTGGCTACACTTCGTGTATACAAAACTGTCAAAATTGTTCAAACTGAAACCTTAAGATCTGTGCACATTACTATATATAATTATACCTCAATCAAGACAATCACATTTTAAACTTTGTGGGACTGTTATAAGAAGAGAAAACTACAACTTTTTTTTGCCTCATTTAAAAGGTAGGTTCATAAGCAATTATAGTCTATACGATTAAATTAACTAATCTCATTCAACTGTGGGGCAGTTCTTACAATTATTAAACTATTACATAACTAAATTTTAAGCTTAGGACAAGGCATATATAATGGCTGTTACAAAGCAAGGTGACTTTTTGCATTTTCATGCTCACATTTTTTCTGTTCAGTCCTCTATCCCAACTTCCATTTTCCCTGTAAAAACTAGGGATTTATATGTCAAAAATAGAAAACACTCTCAAATGTCATAAAATGAGGTTTTCAATTATAAAAACCAAACACATTCAATTCCAACTGACAAATATTTACTCTATGTACTACATTAAAGGCACTACACCAGAGGTTGCAAGTTTTTAAAAACCACTGTACTATTTATATACAAATCCCTGTACCTAAGGTCATCACAAAGGATTGCAAAGGAGAGGCACAGTAGTTAACACAAGAATACAAGTAATGATTTCACAAGAAAAATAGCTTAAGTTTGCTATACAAGGGAGAAAACAGGCCTGGGAAGTAGCACGTGCAGCTGGCATCTGGAGAGGCTGTTTGAAGGAAGTCACGTCTGAGATGGTCTCCAAAGGCTAGACAGAATTTTAACAAGCAGAAACTGGAGGAATGGGAAGGAAGCATTACCGTTTTGATCAGTGTCCACTCAAAACTAACAGACTCTTTTGTCAGAGAGAATTAATGGGCAAATAGGAATCAGTGAGGTCTAATACATTTACAAATCAGGCCTTCTCTATATTATCCTATTTTAAAGAGAGATTAGACATGTCCTTAAAAAAAATCTTGAATTACTGATAGAGCCAGTGCTAAATGAACAATGAATTATATATCAGTTGTGGGAAATAATAAAAGAAAGTGGGAAGGAGGTAAAACTCTTTTTAAAAAAAAATGACAATCATAAATTCAATTGAGGGAAAACTGCTTATTTTGTTTACAGTTATAACTTGCTTCACTAAAGAAGCACATTCTCCTAAAGTAAAAGCATTTAAAATGTACTTTCTTTGTTAAGATCTCTTACTGGGAATGCTTTTGTAAAGTTAAAAACAAAAATCCATTCCTATGCCTCCATTTCTTTATGAACGTTTCAAAGATCCTCTATATAAACGAACTTGACGTGTATAGTTGAACTTGACTAAAATCTTAGCCAAGACTAGTTTTATGGAATCTCTCCTTAACAAAATGAACCATAAAGATTGCACCTCATTCCAGAAGAAATAAAAACAGCAGAATAACTAAATAGCAGGATGAAACAGACAGGAATTCAAATGAAATCCATACATGCTAATATAGTAACCAAATCCTAGGAGTTTAAAGATTGCATTAGTAAACATAAACTATGTCTTTTGAGACTTTGGAGAAAGGCAGCTAATCTGTTCACAATGTGCAAAATGAAATCAAATAGAGTATACATATGTATGTCATATCGATACAATATTAAAGGACTATTCACAATGCCTAAAAAGATTTAAAAAGTAAATAATTTGCAATTACTGTAAGTGAAAGTACCAAGCACTGAGTATAAATTCATGCACACTACATAGTTGCTAGTTGCCGCCCCCATCATCCATCCTTTGTAATGGAAGCATTGAATTTTAGCTAGAATCCTGGATCCCTAAAGTAAATATTGTATTTCTCATGTGACAGAAAGATATAAAGTTCAAAATGAGTAGCCTTCTTTATCCCTTCTGCCTTCCTGCTGACAAAACTGCAAAAATAATGGCTACAGCTAAAGCGTCCATGTTGAAGCCCACACATTGATGATGAAAGAACAAAAATACAGAAGATCTTAGATCTGTGATATCCTGGAGCTTAGAGCTGTGATATCCTGGACCTGCAAACTAGCCCTGGTCTATTTAATTCTTTATTTCATTTATGTAAGACAGAAAGAAAAAAAAAAACTTCTAGCTGTTTAAGTCACTGTTATTTTCCATTTTCTGTCACCGGCAGCCAAATCAATATGTACTAACTGATATATAGGTTCACCACTTAACAAAGGCTCAAAGCTCAATGCCACTGGCTTCCAAGTATGGGAGGCAGCACAGTAATGTTAAAAGCACAGACAGCCTGGGTTTGAACAGAAACTCTTCCACTGAATAGTGAGATAAGTGAGTTAAAGAATAAATTGGGCCAATTATTTAACCTCTGTGGGAAAAAATTTAATATTTACTGATTATTTAGTGGTTCTTACTTCTTTTTTGTATTGAAAAGCTTTATAGTGTTTATATTATATTTACATTCAGATGCATCTCTCACTAAGCTTACTTCTAATTTTTGTTGTTGTTCCTGTTGTAATACAGGTATCTCTTTTTCAATTTTAACCCTTTAAACTAGACACTACTAACCTGTTTTTTTTATAGTTTGTTGTTGTTGTTTTTTAAAGTCTTTATTGAATTTGTTAGAATATTGCTTCTGTTTTACGTTTGGGTTTTTTGGCCACAAGGCATGTGGGATATTAGCTCCCCAACCAGGGATCAAACCCGCACCCACTGCATTGGAAGGTGAAGTCTTAACCACTGGACCACCAGGGAAGTCCCTTATTAATCTGTTTGGATTAGTCCCTTTTTGTTGTTTGGTAGAGTCATATCAAATACAACAATATTCTCACTTCTTTTAATACTCTTGATTATTTCAGTTTGTTTAATTAGCAAAAATGTCTAGAATAATATAATAATGTGACAGCTACCATCTTTTATTTCTGATTTTAAAGGGAATACCTCTAGTGCTCCTTAATTACGTTTAACACTGACTGGTGGTATGAAGCATGAATGAATCATTTAATACAATATTAAAGTTCCCTTTTAGTTTCATTTTTAAATGTTTGTATTAGGAATCATGTTAATTTTTTTAATTCTCTTTGTTATATATTAAAATAGATGATCGTAATAATAAATACCAGGCACCGTTCTATGGGTTCTATATATATTCATTCACTTATTCAATCATCCACACAACTCGAGTTAGGTGCTTTATTAGCCCTGTTTTACAGAGGAGGAAAGAAAGACACAGAGAGGTTAAGTAATGCCCAAAGTCACACAGCTTGAAAGTGAAAGAGCTCCAACTGTCTTCAAAGTCCATTTCCTTAATCACTACTCTATATTGCCTCCCTATATCTGTATTTTGTCTCTTTTTATTGCCTGGATTACAATCATAGTGGTCCAGTCAACAGCAGAAGCTGATAGATGACTTACATGGCTACTGATATTGAAGTGATATCAGATTAGACTAAGGTGGTAGTAATGGAGACAGAAATGGAGAGATCTGGTATAAACTTTGAAGACAGAGCTAGTAAGAAGAGTTAATGAATTAGAGATTGGATATAGGGTAAGAAGGAAAGAAAGGAATCAATAATGGTGACGAGGTTTTGTGGCTTACCCATAGCAAATATAGAACTTTGTTTCCTGTGTGTTTTATATTAACTTTATTTATGTACCTTGGTTTTCCTTTTTTCATTCATTCTTCCTAACTTATGCTTTCTTATAGCATTTCACCTCATTAAATCCTTTTTGGAACAAGGTAAAATACACAAAAAAGTAAGTGTACTCACCAGTACTTAAGACATTTTATATTCAATACTGTTCTGTTTGGGTTTTTTCCTATGTCTGCCCTAGATTTTTGAATTAAGATCATAACTGCCTTATAACAGAGGACTGCTATTTGTACTCCCATCATTTGTTTCTAATGACAGGCACAGTTTATGATCAGTGTGGAAACTGGAAAAGAATAGAAACGTATAGGGCAGAAATAAGCATTATCCTCACTCCCATAATACAGAAGTAAGCAATGGGAGGGCTTTTTTCCATACAGACGCAATATTTAAAGTTTTGAAATCATACTGTCTATACAGTTTTATGTCCTTTCCTATTGCTATTGAAAACTCTTATTAAACATGTCTAATGACTACATAATGCTTTTATATGACTACACAACAATTTACTGGTCCTTCTCCCATTATTAGATATTTATTTACATTATTTCTAATTATTCTAATGTTTTAAATGTCAGTTATTTTCAAACTTTTTTAGACATGGAAACTGTCAAGAGAAAGCTCTGAGCAAGACTAACATGAAACAGAGCTGACCTTGTTGAGTGCAGGGGAGGGACCCAACCCTACCACAACTGCCCCCCAACAGCATTCCACGGAACACATTCTGAAAACCACTGCTATATGCAGCACTGTGATAAACATCTATGTACATAAAGTTTTTTCCAAATTTTCTTAGTCTAGAATCCTGAAGTGATATTACTAAGTTTAAAGGAAATGAACATTTTTAAGGCTCCTGATATTTAGTGATATAGTCTCAATAACTGACAGAGCTATTGGCTCAATTCCTAGAATACCAACCTCTTCATAGCCCTTCACAAAACTTGACAATTATAATTTAATAGGGTATAATTCGAGATAGGCATAAAAAGACATAAAAATGAGAGAGATTCAAAAGGCCAGGAACTTACCATCTCTCCCATGTCATCTTCAGAAGCAATTAAACACTAATGCTTTTCAGAGACATCAACCTTCACATATCATAAAAGGAACATTTTTCAAAAAATAAAAATCAAAATAAGTATTATTTCTAAGCTATCTGGGAGAAAGAATATTCTTATACGTTTTATATGAGAACTTCAAAGTGGCTTCATTAGCACAGAGAAACAGGGCAGCAATTCCATATCCTTGTTTTTAGGAAACATTATTCTGTAAGCAATAGCCCATGTCCTTAAGCATCCATGAGGCATGATACGGATAATAACCTATGAAGGTACCCTAAGTTAGTTAACCTATGACCCCAACTGTGACTATTTAAGTGAGAGTCACAAGTGGTTTGGGAAGAGGTGCATCAGAATAACCTATGAAGCCTTTGGTTACAACACAAGATTGCAGGATTTGACACAGGTTCACCCTAGTCCTACTTAATTGATCTCTGGATTACAGAACCTACAAATACATGTTTTTTAATTGTACCAAAGATGATTCTCACATTCAGATGAAGAATCACTTGGTTATTAAAAATATTTTTCCATTAATTTCAATAATACTTGCTGAAATATCTAGCCACTCAAGTATGTAAATTTGGCTGCTTTCCTACCAAGTAGAATGTCTCTCTAAAAGTTTCTGAGCAGCAAAAAAAATCAGATTCTATTCAGGAATCCCCATGAGTCAAACTCACTTGCTGTGGTAGTTTATTTTCCCTCATCTAGGGAATGAGTACCATTACTTGCAATATGACTTGTGTTATCAATAGTTTAATCTTGCAGCAGTGAGGAAAAGGGACTGAAGATCCTAGAGGCAAAGAGATAAGCTAAGTGACCACAGCAAAAGTTCAAGTGGGAAAGCAAATGCCTGAGTTTGATCTTAAATGCTGAATTTAGAATATTGTGGGGGCTTAAATATGGACATGTTTCATGAGTGGCTAGAAAGCTGAATCTGAAGTTCAAATGAAATGAGGTAATACCTCCAGTTGCTCTGAGTGAATAGGAGTCATGAGTACAGGAAGATGTAAGAAACTCCACCCAGGCCAAATATGAAACGTTAAGGTACACAAGGACATACCCTCAGGGAATGCTTATGGTTGGAGAAATGTAAGGAAATATGAAGTAGTAAAAGAGGCTCTAGCGGAAATGTAAGCACCACCAGAGCAGGGATTCGTCTGCATTATTTTCTGCTGTATCCCTAACACCCGCAAAGTACCTGACTCATAAGATGTGCTCAATAAATATCTGTTGAAAAAACAGTCAAAGAGATAGGCAGCAAGCCAACAGTATACAGAAATGGCAAGGGAAGAGTTTCAAGGAAGAAGAATTCAACATTGTCCAATAATGCAGAGGTAGGTACAAAATGAGAACTGAGAAAGGGTCTTTGGATATTTGGATTTTGTCACTGGGGATCTCTATGAAATGGTAAGAGCAGAAGCTGACAACAAAGATTTAGGGAGAAACTGTGTAGTGATGAAAGAGAGGTGGCAAATATAAATACTGCTTTCGAGACATTAGCTGATAAGAAAAAGAGGAAATCGGACAGTAGGTTGGAGGGGAAACTGACTTAAAGGAAGATTTCAGTATGTTTGCAAGCTTAGAGCCAAGAGCAAGTAGAAAGAAAAAGGCTAAAACAAAAGGAAACAAAAAATACAAAAGGTTGATGGTGATGAATCCAAGTATGAGAGAAAAAAGGAAAGGAAATCAAGGGCACCTACACAATGGTTAAGCCTTAATAAGTAGACGGGACAATTCTGACATATCCCAAATTGTAAAAATATAACTAGCATTCTGATATATAAAACAATCTCTTAGAATTTTGCTTAGCATTACCTCAAACTGATTTCCTGAAGGAATCAAATTAAGTTTCTGAATCAACAAGCAAAGAATTACTAGGCCCTAAGTCCAACCAACCACAAAAACAAAATTCTTTCAAAGGCCAGAAACATTTGAAACTCAGTGTTGAAACACAGGCCCAACACTGCAATGCAAATAAAATGAATCTTGCTACTTTGTCTATTTTCCACAATAACATTCATATTCAAGACAGTAATCAACAGATTTCCTTTGCCTATGATCCCTAATTCTACTACTGTTTGATCTAGAAGGCTGCCAATGTCCCACTTATCAAATATAATAAAGTAGAAAAGTTTGTTCTCACTCAGAACTTAAAAAACAGACTGACGTTGCCACTCATCTACTATCAAACCACAAAGTCTGAAAATCGAAGGCCTCCATTCAAGGCCAATATAATTTACCTGAATCTAGGAAGGCTACTGCAAAGCCACATTCACAGAATTTCCAAGCTATCTGCTTCATCCATCACCTCTGCCCTAGTCTTGAAAATGCTGGTTGTGATATATATTGGAAAGAAAAATAGAAGGAGAAATGGAAAGGAAATAAGGAATCTCCCACTCTTGTTTTATCTCCAATCTAAAGTTTCAGAGTTAATCCATTAACAATGGTAATAAGTATTGAATTATCAATTAGGGCATACTTTAACACTGAAGCTGTTACTGGCACAAATCACCAACAGACTTGTTATGACCTGCATGTTATTTAATTAGCATTTTCTGTTTACTATGTTTACAAGAGGAAAGGCACACCATAAAAAGACTTAATGTTTTACTTCCAAAAAGAACCAGCACATAATCTTATAAAAAAACAGAAAGCTGTCATTCAGTCTCCTGATACACTTTAATTACAGCTATGATAAGATTTCAAATGGACTTCTGAGCCCCACACCCACGCATGCTTTTCCTTCTCTGCATAGCCAGCTGCCCTGGGTTTACTCACCTATCAGCTCCAAGTCAAAGGTCCAATCTTCATTAACCCTCTATTCTAGAGAAGTTGATTTTCCCATCTTCCCAAATCTAATCTTGTACACTGTGCCTCTGTTCCGGCCATTCACTCTTCTTAGATAGGAGGTGGCCTCCACTCACCTCACCCATCAAAATGTTACCCTCTACAGGGCTCATTCAAATTCCACCTCCTCCACAAAGTACAGGTATCCCCTCTTATCCCTGGTTTTTGCTTTCTGCAGTTTCAGTTACCCTTGGTATGAAAATATTAAATCAAAAGTTCCAGAAACAAATAATTCATAAGTTTTAAGTTGTGTGCCTTTCTGAGTAACATGACAGAATCTCAAGCTATCCTGCTCCTTCCTGCCCAACAAGTAAAGCATCCCTTTGTATAGTGTATCCTGCCCAGCAGTCACTTAGTAGTCATCTGTCAAGATATCACAGTGTTTGTGTTCAAGTAATTCTAATTTTACTTAATAACAGCCCCAAAGTGCAAGAGTGATGCTGGCAATTTGAAAATGCCAAAAAGAAGCTATAAAGTGTTTCCGTTAAGTGAAAAGTTGAAAAGTTCTCAACTTGATAAGGAAAGGAAAAAAAATGGTATGCAGAGGTTGCTAGGATCTACAGTAAGAACAAATCTCCTATCTCTGAAATCATGAAGAAGCAAAAAGAAATTCATGCTAGTTTTGCTTTCGCACCTCAAACTGCAAAAGTTATGACCACAGTGCATGATCTTAAATGCTTAATTAAGATCGAAAAGGCATCATACCTGCCCAATACTATATTTTGAGAGAGAGGGAAAGACCGCATTCCCATTCAGGCATACCTTGTTTTATTGCTCTTTACTGCGTTTTTTACAAATTGAAGGTTTGTGGCAACCCTGCTTGGAGCAAGTCTATTGGCACAATTTTTCCAATGCATTTGCTCATTTCATGTCTCTGTGTCACATTCTGGTAAATCTCACAATATTTCAAACCCTCCACCAGCAAAATGATTACAACTCGCTGAAGGCTCAGATGATGGTTAACATTTTTTAGCAATAACATATTTTTAAATTAAGGTATGTACATTGTTTTCTTTTAGATATAATGCTATATTGCACACTTAATAGAGTATAGAATAGTATAAACATAACTTTTATATGCACTGGGAAGCCAACAAATTCATGTGACTTGCTTTATTTCAGCATTTGCTTCATTGTGGTGGTCTAGAACCCAACCAGCAATACCTCCAAGGTATGCCAGTAACTTTTACTACAGTACATCATTATAATTGTTCTATTATAAGTTACTATTGTTAATCTCTTACTGTGCCTAATTTATAAATTAAACTTTATCACAGGTATATATGTATAGGAAAAACATAGTGTATATGTAAAGGTTGGTACCATCCACAGTTTCAGGCATCTACTGGGGTACTGAAACATATCCCCCTGGATAAGAGGGGATTACTGTATTTCTTCTCTGGATCTGATCTCATCAGCCTCATCTTTCCACTTCCCCCTAGTAAGAAAAAACAGCCATGCACTAATCACATGACATTTTACCACACTATCATGTACTTGCACACATTTAGGTCCTCATTATAGCAACTTTTTTTCTCCTCACAACACCCTTCATATTTCTATTCTCTCTTCCCCGGTACCTTGCCAGCATTGCAAACCTGCATTCATCAGCTCAGACAAAAGACCACAGATTGGGTGGCTTAAAGATTAAAAATTTATTTTCTCACAGTTTTGGAGGCTAGAAGTCCATGACCAGGTGCCAGCAAATTTGGTTTCTGTTGCAGACTTTCTTCCTGGCTTATAAACAGCCAGCTTCTTGTTGTTATGTGCAGACCTAGCTCTCTAGCATCTCTCTTCTTATAAGGAGGCTAATCCTATTTGGATCAGGACCCACCCTTATGACCTAACTTAACCTTGATTATTTCCAAAGAGGCTCATCTCCAAATACAGTCACACTGAAGGTTAGGACTTCAACATATGAATTTGGGGGGCACACAAACATTCATAACAAACAAACATAAGTCATTCTCACATATGATAGTTCAACCTAAATATTACCTATTCTATGAACCACCCAAAATAATTAAACACATCTTTTCCTTGTCCACCACACACTGTGGCCTAGATGTGTGGTTGCTGTTGTTTCTGATTACCCATGTATGCTTGAAAAGAAAATGCTGGATGAAGGTTCTATATATGTTCGATAAAACCTGTGCATTTGTATTGCTAAAATCTATACTCTTACTAACTGCCATCTTAACAATTCCTGAATTGTTTCTGAACAATCTTCCATTATCACTGTAGGTCTGTCCATTTCTCCTTATAATTCTGTCAATTTTTGCTTTGATTATATTGTGTTAAAATGCACACAGGTTAAGGACTATCATTTCCCTGGAGAATAAATTGTTTCTTTTACCATTAGCTAATGACACTCATTTTATCTTTACATTACTTTTATAATACTAATCAGTTATCTTTCAGTTAGTATTTTCCTGCTATAGTCTCTTTTATTCCTTTTTCTTTCAACCTTTCTATGTCATTACATTTTAGATGTATCATTCATAAGCAGAATATGCCTGAATTTTTTAATCCAATCTGAGAAGTTTTGTCTTTTAAGTGGCAAGTTTAGCCATTTACATCTATTGTGAATAATGATATACAGCTGACCTTTGAACAACATGACTTTGAACTGCAGAGGTCCACTTATAAGCAGATTTTTTTTTAGTAGTAAATACTACAGTACTACATGATCCACAGTTGGTTGAATCTGCGGATGTGGAGCCTCAGATGTGGAGGAACCGTGTAAATGGAGGGCTGACTGTAAATTATACTCGGATTTTTGACTGCTCAGAGAGTCGGTGCCCCTAATTCCTGCAATGTTAAAGGGTCAACTGTATTTGTATTCATGCTTACCATCTTATTTTGTGATCTCTACTTACCAAGATTTTCATCTACTTCTTTTTTCCCCTTTCCTGTCATTTTTTGGAATGACTGCGCTTTCTTCAATGGCATATCAAGAGCATTTCAGTGGTAGTATTACAGACCAATAAGGGGGTACATTTTCTTTAGAGAATTTAAAAACAAAAAAAAATCAACTAAAGATGAGACTACTTTTTATTATCATCAGGTGCTGGCAATTCTAAAACTGTCAGTTTAGAAATGTGTTTTTGTGTTTTGCTATGATTAGTGCTGAGTTTTGATGACACATATGTAAACTTCAAATTAGCATATTTTTATTACTTATCTTTTAATAAACATTGCATTCTACACGAAGTTAGTTTGGCGCACTCCCAGTTATACTATCTGCACCACATACATGCACAAATGTACTCAGCTACACACATGTTCAGATAATATTTTTAATGGTTCAGAATCATTCAAGCTTACTTCAAGGGTGGTTTCATATCTCCAATCCCTGGTGTACTTCATGTTCTTGCATTTAAACAGTAGGTTCAAAATAAACAATGATTATAAAGTCAAAGAAACAAAAAGAGTCTTCCATTCTGCTATACTTTCAATGCCAGGAGGAAAAGACAAAAGATGGTAGACTAGGTAGGCAGAAGAATTCAAAATGGGAATGTTGAAACACCTCAATTGCTTTCATCAAAAACATTCTAAAGCAATGGATCATTTAATGACAACATATGCCATTATTTAGCCATTTTCTCCGATTTTTACAGAAGAAACTTTAGAAGTTTTTACCAAATATATTAGTAAATGATGGATTTTCTGGAAGAAGAGATTTTAGTGAAAGTGTTTTAAGAACAGAGATATTTACAAGACAGTATGGTACTGGCACAAAAACAGAAAGATAGATCAGTGGAACAGGATAGAAAGCCCAGAGATAAACCCACGCACATATGGACACCTTATCTTTGATAAAGGAGGCAGGAATGTACAGTGGAGAAAGGACAGCCTCTTCAATAAATGGTGCTGGGAAAACTGGACAGGTACATGTAAAAGTATGAGATTAGATCACTCCCTAACACCATACACAAAAATAAGCTCAAAATGGATTAAAGACCTAAATGTAAGGCCAGAAACTATCAAACTCTTAGAGGAAAACATAGGAAGAACACTCTATGATATAAATCACAGCAAGATCCTTTCTGACCCACCTCCTAGAGTAATGGAAATAAAAACAAAAATAAACAAATGGGACCTAATGAAACTGAAAAGCTTTTGCACAGCAAAGGAAACCATAATCAAGACCAAAAGACAACCCTCAGAATGGGAGAAAACATTTGCAAATGAAGCAACTGACAAAGAATCTCCAAAATTTACAAGCAGCTCATGCAGCTCAATAACAAAAAAACAAACAATCCCATCCAAAAATGGGCAGAAGACCTAAACAGACATTTCTCCAAAGAAGATATAAAGAATGCCAACAAACACATGAAAGAATGCTCAACATCATTAATCATTAGAGAAATGCAAATCAAAACTACAATGCGATATCATCTCACACCAGTCAGAATGGCCATCATCAAAAAATCTAGAAACAATAAATGCTGGAGAGGGTGTGGAGAAAAGGGGACACTCTTGCACTGCTGGTGGGAATGTGAATTGGTTCAGCCACTATGGAGAACAGTATGGAGGTTCCTTAAAAAACTACAAATAGAATTACCATATGACCCAGCAATCCCACTACTGGGCATATACCCTGAGAAAACCAAAATTCAAAAGAGTCATGTACCAAAATGTTCATTGCAGCTCTATTTACAATAGCCCGGAGATGGAAAGAACCTAAGCGCCCATCATCGGACGAATGGATAAAGAAGATGTGGCACATATACACAATGGAATATTACTCAGCCTTAAAAAGAAATGAAATTGAGTTATTTGTAATGAGATGGATAGACCTAGAGTCTGTCATACAGAGTGAAGTAAGTGAGAAAGAAAAAGACAAATACCGTATGCTAACACATATATATGGAATTTAAAG
Organism: Phocoena phocoena; assembly: GCF_963924675.1. Classification (NCBI taxonomy): domain Eukaryota; kingdom Metazoa; phylum Chordata; class Mammalia; order Artiodactyla; family Phocoenidae; genus Phocoena; species Phocoena phocoena. The sequence continues at coordinate 30,912,536 of NC_089221.1, read as the reverse complement.
GAAAAAAATGTCATGAAGAACCTAGGGATAAGACAGGAATAGAGGCGCAGACCTACTGGAGAACGGACTTGAGGATATGGGGAGGGGGAAGGGTGAGTTTTGACAGGGCGAGAGAGAGTCATGGACATATACACACTAACAAACGTAGTAAGGTAGATAGCTGGGGGGAAGCAGCCGCAAGGCACAGGGATATTAGCTCGGGGCTTTGGGACAGCCTGGAGGGGTGGGAGGGGGAGAGTGGGAGGGAGGGAGACGCAAGAGGGAAGACACATGGGAGCATATGTATATGTATAGCTGATTCACTTTGTTATAAAGCAGAAACTAACACACCATTGTAAAGCAATTACACCCCAATAAAGATGTTAAAAAAAATAAATAAATAAAAAATAAAATGAAAAAAAAAAAGAACAGAGATATTTAAAAGCCACTAGGACTGACATCAAAAGAAAAATGATATGGTCAACACTGCAGTTTCAGGAATTTACTGTAAAACAAAATTTTTAATGAAACTGCCTGATTTATCCTTATGTTCCTCTTTTCCTAATTTTATATACACACACATACACATGTGTGCATGAAAAGCTTTCTTTAATAAACTATGAATAGACATAGAATGACCAATTTGGTATACTGTGTAGTAATAAGCAAAGAATGCCCATTTTGATGAAGTCACTGACAGATCTGCAAAGGTTGTCAGTTTCTCTTCTGACCATTATTATTTGTTTCAACTCATAATTATTACTGAAAATAATCTGTCACATAGAGAAAGGTGGTATTAAAAAATGATCCATTCTAGGTATCAAAAATACAAAGTACATCAATGGTTTTCTTTATATGTTTTTCCTTTTACTATTTTGGAGGTTACACAATTTCTATTTTGGGGGCATTTACTCTTAAAATTGTAACTTGCAACTTGACCTAAGCTAATCTAAAATTAACTAATAACATCTCTAGCCTCCGCCCAAATAATATGATTTCAAAATGACTGAACTGATTCCACTCTCCTATCTTCCACATTATTGTTCAAAATAATATTAGATCCACTTTATTTTTAAATCGTCCCAGATTTATTCATCATCAACATTACACTCAATGCTACATAAACTTAACAAAATGTTTATTAACTTTTTAACACATTGCTTCCTACTGTCCATTTATTATTTTTGAGTTCTACTTCTTTGTTCCTGAAATACAGTCTTTAGAGTTCTTTCAACAAGGGGCTGTCAGTAGTAAACTCAGATTTTTTTTTTAATTTGATCTCATTCATGAATAACTATCTAGCAGGGAACTGATCTTTACACTACTCTAAAAGACACTACTCCACTGATTTCTTAAATTACTACTGAAATACTTACTTCCTCCTCTTCTGAATCATCATCATCATCATCATCATCATCTTCTTCCACATCTTCACCAAGAGGTGGAGGTAAAGGACCAAGGATATCTTCCTCCATATGATTAACTGGTTCTTCTGCCATTTTAAGGGGTAAAGGGGGGCCAATTAACTCATCACCAGAAGATTCAGAACTTGCTTCACTTTCACTGCTGCTTGTATCCCTGAAAATATAGAAACAGAAACTCATTGCCTTTGCTGAAACAAAGAAAGTACTCTGGAGATAATACTGATTTCTCAGGAAACCCTGACTCTCCTTTTAACAACTGAGTTTTTTTAATGTTTTTAAATTTGTAATTCAAACATTGAATGTGTGACTCAAATATTATTTCACCTAAAGAAAGTAAAAAACTTCTTTTATCTATCTTACCTAAATACAAAGTCAGAGACAAAAGCTCAGAGCAATTACATGTTAGAGGCCCATTAGATAATCCTCATTCATAAAGAGCCAGCAGAACAACTGGAATGTGGAAGAAAAACTACTAGATACTACACCATAAGAAAGAAAACTACTGAGATAACCAATGTTTCTATTCACTATATGTGAATACAATCACTGTTTGCCACAGAAGTAAATAAAGTCAGTCATGTAAAAAAGTTAATATTACTGTCAAAATGTTTCAATATATTTTCTGAAATACAAATTATTTCTCAGTGCTAACCCGAGTTTGCTGAGTTGCTAAAATGTTAAACGTATTGATAGCTTTCCTGGATTGTAAAGATACCTTACCCTAGGGAGTATCATATTGATTCTCAACTGTTTTTCTACCCAACACACCTGAGGACTATTACACACTCTCATTAAAGTCTATATCAAACACCTTTATACATTCGGAAGCTACCACCATCCACCATCCCTCTACCTCCCACCCCATCCCAAAAGGTTGAGAACTGCATTCCTAATTATATCAATTAATCTATCAAATATTTTCTAGGATTCAAAGTGTCACTGCCTTCTAATGAAGTATCTCTAGAATATAAGCTCAATGAAAGCAGAAATTTGTCTGTTGTGTTCATTGCTGTGGCTCTAGCACCTACATGATGCCTGACATAGGTAGTCAGTATCTACTGAAGAAAAAAATGGGATTTTTCTTTTTATTTTCATCTAGGTTCAATATTAAAAGGAATACATACTCACATACATGTTATCCTTATACAAAGACAGGAGCTAGCAAACCTCCATAAAGAGAATTTCTCTTTTTTTCAACAGTTAAGTTCAAGGTGCTCCAGCTCCACAGGCCTTCTTCATAACTGAACACTTGAAGCTTGGTTCAGCCTGAGGGTCTTTGCACTTGCAGTTCCCTCTGCTAAAACACTTGTTACATGGCCTCTTTCTCATCATTCAGTTCTCCTCAAATGTCACCTCCTCAAAGAGGCCTTCAGACACACACCCCTTTCTAAACTTTCAAACACACCCCCATCAGTCACCATTACCTTAATTACCTTACTTTGATGATCTTTATTATGTACATTGCTAAATTATATTGTTTGATTAATTATTTAGTTGTTTGTAATCTGTTATCCATCCCCTCAAATGTCCCCACAGCAATATGAGCTGAGATCTCATCTGACTTGCTAAATGCTGTATCCCCAATTTCTAAAGCAGTGCCTAACCCACAGAAGATGTTCAATAGATACTTGAATGACTGAATAAATTTGTATTAAACTATTCATGCTCTCGAATTTTCTCTCTTGTGATCAGATCACAAATTTCTGACTGTACTGGTTACAAGTCACAGACTTCCTTAATGCAAAACTAAGGCCACAGAGAGCTCTAAATTGAAATGTTAACCCTTAGCACCCATGCTTTAACCCAGTTAACTAGTTCAAAAATAATCATTGAACTGAGAACTAAACAGATCCATATAGGTTTCATGGCTGATTATGCAGGCCTAATACCCACATGAAACTTGATAGAATGTATCAGCTTCTAATTCTGCTTCTGGCGTTTTGCTGGTCATGTGCACAAGCCAAAAAAATGAACCATTTTTAGCATATTTTCAATATCCTGAAAAACGAAGTCCATGAAATTACGTCCAAAAATGTCCCTGACTGAAAACAGAATACATTCCATGTTCAAAATACGCCTTGATTCAGTGTGGTACCCAGATATGAACCAGAGCCTGAGAAACAATATGTACTCGATGAGAAAACAGTTGAGTCAATCCTAATGTTTTCCTCGGCTGGCTTTTTTTTCCACCTGACTTTTTAAGTGAGATTTTAGCTAGGCATTAAATAAGATGTATGGTTGTACAATTTCATTAAATTCATAGGCAAAATTCATTGTTTCTGGTACTACTTTCTTAAAAGGAAGTGCGAATGTCTAAATGATTCCTACCTTACAAATCTGGAGTATATCAGTATTTCTCTACTATCCTACAGCTACTTTTCATAGGATAAATGATGTATTTCTTCTCAGTACTTGATTTCTGAATGATAACTTACACCCATATAATATTTATTTAAGCCAATAAAAAGGGTAGTCTTAGATTACTGTCTTTCTCTAAAACAAATTTTAACAACATTGTAGACGTTTTTTAAATTATCTGTATGCATTGTGAAACAGACTCTCAACATGCTACAAAGGAGAAAATCTAACATGAAACATACTTAAAATATATAGGACCAAATGAAATACAGCAAGAGAGCAGAAGACCAATTCCAGAACTGAATTCAAATTATCATAATAAGTAACATATATAATAAGTGTGCATTTTAAAAAAACAGGAAGAAAATGATCACCATATAATGAATGCTGAACATTCATAAAATAAAATAGAAAACTACTCTGGAATCACACCTTACGTTACACATTAGAATCACCAAGATGGGACTTCCCTGGTGGCGTAGTGGTTAAGAATCTGCCTGCCAATGCAGGGGACACAGGTTTGAGCCCTGGTCCGGGAAGATCCCACATGCCGCAGAGCAACTAAGCCTGTGCACCACAACTACTGAGCCTGTGCTCCAGAGCCCGCAAGCCACAACTACTGAAGCCCACACGTCACAACTACTGCAGCCCACCTGCCTAGAGCCCGTGCTCCACAACAAGAGAAGCCACCACAATGAGAAGCCCATGCACCACAATGAAGAGTAGCCCCCGCTTGCCGCAGCTAGAGAAAGCCCGTGCGCAGCAAGACCCAATGCAGCCAAAAATAAATAAAATACATAAATTTATTTTTAAAAAAAAAGAATCACCAAGATGGGTCAAAAATAAAACAAAAACAAAAAAAGGTGGATCCCTACCTCACATCATATACATAATGAACTCAAAATGGATCAATAAGGGCTTCCCTGGCAGCGCAGTGGTTGAGAGTCCACCTGCCGATGTGGGGGACACGGGTTAGTGCCCCGGTCCGGGAGGATCCCATGTGCCGCAGAGCGGCTGGGCCCGTGAGCCATGGCCGCTGAGCCTGAGTGCCCGGAGCCTGTGCTCCAAAACGGGAGAGACCGCAGCAGTGTGAGGCCCGCCTACCGCAAAAAAAAAAAATGGATCAATGAGCAAAATGTAAGAGCCAAAGCTATGTTTTTTTAAAAGAAAACAGGAGAAATCTTCATGACCTATATAATTTGGCAATGGCTTCTTAGATATGACATGAAAAACATGATCAACAAAAACAAAAAATAGGTAAGTTGGACTTCACCAAAATTAAAAGCTTTCATGCATCAAAGGATATTAAGAAAGTAAAAAACAATCTAAAGAATAAAATATTTGCAAATCACATATCTGATGAATTAATAACCAGAATGTATAAAGAATTCCTACAACTTAACAACAGAAATACAAACACAATTTTAAAATGGGCAAAGGACTTGAATATGCATTTCTCAAAAGAAGATATACAAATGATCAATAAGCATATCAAAAAATGCTCAACATCATTACACATTAGGGAAATGAAAATAAAAACTACAAGAAGGGACTTCCTTGGTGGTCCAGTAGTTAAGAATCTGTCTTCCAATGCAGGGGACGTGGGTTCAATCCCTGGTCGGGGAACTAGGATCCCACATGCAGTAGTACAACTAAGCCCATGCACCACACCTAGAGAGCCCACATGCCCCAACTACAGAGCCCATGTGCTCTGGAGCCCACATGCCACAACTAGAGAGAAGCCTGCATGCTGCAACGAAAGATCCTGCAAGCAGCAACCAAGACCTGACACAGCCAAAAATAAATAAATATATTAAAAAAAAAAAAAAACTACAAGGAGATACCACTTCCCACCTACCGGGATGACTATAATAAAAACAAAACAAAACATGGAAAGTAACAAGTGATGGCAAGAACGTGGAGAAATTGGAACCCTCACACATTGCTGGTGGGAATGTAAAATGGCACAGCCACGGTGGAAAACAGCTTGGCAGTTTTTCAAAAAGTTAAACATAAAATTACCATATGACCCAGAAATTTCACTCGTAGGCATATACCCAAAAGAATTAAAATCAAAGACTCAAACAGATACTTGTATGCCAGTGTTCACTGCACTCACAATTCCCAAAAGATGGAAACCCAAGTGTTCATCAGTGAAAGATGGGGAATTACTGCTTAATGGCTAAAGTTTCTGTTTGGAGTGATAAAATTTTTGGAAATAGTGATGATGGCTGTACAACATTATAAACATTACTAATGCCTCTAAACTGTATAATTTAAATCGTTTAAAATGGAAATTCTTATGTTAAAAAAATTTTTACCCCAATTCAAAAAATCAAGACACCATAGTAAAAGAAAACATTTAGAAATACAGAGGTAAATTGAAGGAAAAAAATGCTAAAAAAAAATTTAATCATTTCCTCTGGGAAGCCAGAATCATGAGCAGGGAGAAATGAGACTTTATAATGTTTGACTTTGTAATGTGTATACCCTACTTCAATAAAAATTTAAAAGATCAGTGGTTGCTAAGGGTTTGTGGGGAGGGAGGGATGAAGAGATGGAACACAGAGCATGGTGAAGGCAGTGAAACTACTCTGATTGATACCATAGTGTTGGATAAATGTCATTACAAATTTGTAGAAATTGACAGAAGGTACAACATCAAAGAGTGAACCCTCATGTAAACTCTGGATTCTGAGTGATGAAGATGTGTCAGTGTAGGTTCACCAACTGTAACAAATACACCACTCTGGTGGGGGCTGTTGGTAATGGAGGAGGCTATGCATGTACTGGGCCAGGTGATATATGGAAAACTCTCTGTTACCTTCAGCTCAATTTTGTTGTGAACCTAAAACTGCTCTAAAAAAAACTCTACTAAATTTTTTAAATTAAAAATAAAGGGGCTGGGGAAATTGATTATTCATATGGAGCAAAAAATAAAAATGAATAACATCTTTACATTATCCACAAAAAATTAATCCTATGTTGATTTAAGACCTAAATATGGAAAACAAAACTTAAAAACTTTAGATAAAAATATAGAAAGTTATCTTTATGACCTCAGTGTAAGGACTCATTTCTTAAACAAAAGGCACACATCACAAAAGAAAAGGTTAAAATGAGAATATATTAACATTTGAAACTTATTTTTTTTTTAAAATACCACTGAAAAACAAAAAAATAGTAATAGTAAACCACCAATTAAGGGGAAAACATAAGGAACCTGAGAGAAAATCTTGCAGAAGACATAGTTCTTACTGTATCTTCAGCAGAAAAAATATATGACCAATAAACTTTTGAAATGATGATGTACAACCACACTGGTCATCATCAAAATGCAAATGAACACTCTAAGGATACCACCTCACAACAATCAGATTGGCAAAAATAAAAATGTCTAACAATAACAAGTGTTGATGAGGATGTGGAGCAACGGAAACTCTTACACTCTGCTGGTGGGAAAGTAAGTGGGTACAAACTCTTTAGAAAACAACTGACCCAAATCTAAAGATAAACGTGTACTTACTCAAAGACCTAGCAAGTCTACTACTAGGTATATACTCTAAAGAAACTTTTGTACAGTAAAACAGAGGATAGCTATAAGGAGATCTCTAAAAGCATATTTTATAATAGTATAGAAAAACAGCAACCTAAATTGACTAGACAATGGATAAACTGTAGTATATTTCTAAGTGGAAAACTAAAATGCACTGAAAATGAAATGAACTATAGATTCACTTGTCAACATGAATGTGAAAAACCTCTTGTTGAATAAAAAAAGCAAATTAAAAAAATACATTCATTACAGCATTAATGACATCTATATAAAATAAGAAATCATACAAAACAACATGTATTTAGGAATACACTCATATATAATAAAATTATTAAAAAGAGGATGGAAAGGTAAATACAGGGAAGGTTTCCCTTGTGGAGCAAAGGAGTAGGATTTCAAAGCACTGATAAAGCTCTACAACTGTCTCACATACTGGGTGTTTGTTTCATTGTTCTCTTTACTTTAAATGAAGGATATCTAAAGTTTTATATGTATGACAAACTTCATAACAAAAATGTTTTGTCGAGCTTCCCTGGTGGCACAGTGGTTGAGAGTCCGCCTGCCGATGCAGGGGACACGGGTTCGTGTCCCAGTCCGGGAAGATCCCACATGCCGCAGAGCGGCTGGGCCCGTGAGCCACGGCCACTGAGCCTGCGCGTCCGGAGCCTGTGCTCCACAACGGAAGAGGCCACAACAGTGAGAGGCCCGCGTACCGCAAAAAAAAAAAAAAAAAAAAATTTTTGTCTAATTAAGGGGAAAAATATCCCTAACCTTACAGTGTCCACAATCATATAAAAGAACACACTACAGAAACAGTACATGATAGTTTACAGCATAACATGCTAAGTGGCACACTAGACACTGGGGAGAAAGATTTTAAAATATGCAAAACAATATTATTTAAGTCTTAGGGAAACAGAGATACACAATAAACTTACAAAGAGATACATGGAAAAAATTCAAATTTAGAAGGTTGGTTACTTCTGACAAGAAGGGAAGGGGATGCAATTGAAGATAGTTCTCAGAAGTGTTCACTCCTAACAGCAAAAGTTTACTTCTTGTCTAGTGGGTATTGTACTTTATCACCATTTTGAAAGTCTTAAATACTTCATAATAATTTCTCATTTAAACTCTTAAGGTAATTTTTATTAAATCTAGAAAAAAGAAAATAGCATAACAATCTCTTATGTGAGGAATACTGATTGCCTAAGAGATATCTTAAATACATTAAAACAATATTATCAAACAGATGGGAAAATGAGAATAAGAAAAAATATCAAATCTAAAAAGTTTATTTACATATAAAATATGAGGTCAAAATTCAAATAAATGGAGAAGTAATCAGATTTATTCAAAAGGAGATATATCAAAATCACAAGAAAAAATGCATAGCTTCAAGGCAATTAGAATATGCAAAAATTAAACTTTAAGATGCTTCACTGAGGAAAATTTAACATTTTTCTCAGCCTGTATAATTTACTGTTACTTCTTTCCTAATATATGAGAGAGAATTATTTTTAAGCTACCTTAAGCATTTTGAAAGCCACTGGCAAAAGAGCCTTTAAAAGTCCTTAACGACTGTGAATTTTCCTATTTTTTATCAAAAATGTGTTTTACAAAACTTCAAAAGAGAATTACCTTTAATTATGGTTTCTTCGCCCAACAGAAAAGGACACCATGTCCCTTCTCAGGACCAATAAAGACTGCTTCATATAGTGCCAATGCATAGTACTTGTGGTGATCAGCAAAAGAAGTTACCACTTCCTTTATATCTCTGGGAAAACTAAAATCTGACAGTGTTTATTTGCTGATCTCTAGTTAGAACTGAAGGTCTTTAAGAAGAAAAAATGAGCTCCTTAGAACAAAATCACTATCTTTATCCTCTTTTTTTCTTTCTAACAGATAACTATCCAGTTTCACTAGCTAATGTAAAATTAAACACCTAAATGGGAGTGAAAGAAGTTATCTAATCATAGCTATAAAGAATTCCTAGCCTGTTATGTCCTTATGAATAGGGACCTGTCTTTTTTCTTTTTTAAAAACATTATTTATTTATTTTTATTTTTGGCTGTGTTGCGTCTTCGTTGCTGCATGCGGGCTTTCTCTAGTTGTGGTGAGCAGGGGTTACTCTTCGTTGTGGTACGCAGGCTTCTCACTGAAGTGGCTTCTCTAGTTGCAGAGCATGGGCTCTAGGTGCACGGGCTTCAGTAGTTGCAGCACGCGGGCTAAGCAGTTGCAGTGCACGGACTCTAGGGCACACATGCTTCAGTAGCTGTGGCTCATGGGCTCTAGAGCACAGGCTCAGTAGTTGTGGTGCACAGGCTTAGTTGCTCCGTGGCGCGTGTGATCTTCCCGGACCAGGGATCGACTCCGTGTCCCCTGCATTTGCAGGCAGATTCTTAACCACTGTGCCACCAGGGAAGTCCCCCAAGATATTTTCTACTATATTAGTGTGCATCCAATAAGTTATTTCTTGAATTTAGCACCAGGATGAAAAAATTCCTCTATTCCCTAAGTGCTTTTTCTTATTAGACACTTGGAACACCATTGCTTTTTTTGCCATGGCTCCTAGAAAGCTTTTCACTCAATTTATTGTTCTGTGATTGTCTCATTCCACAACTCCAGTTTAGGGAACAGTGATTTTGTGCTGGGAACGAGCCTCATGTTCTGGGAAATGTTGGAACCATCTGGCTATAACTGAGTGCTTAGTTAGTTATCTTAAATGTATTGCAACTTTTGCTTCCAAAAGCAAAGTAATTTGCTTTTGGAAAAAGTAATGTAATTACAGTAGTTCTGTAATTTTAATCACTAATGACAAAAGTAATGCTGGGTTTTTTTATATCAATAAAATTTATTCTCAATACCAATACTGCACGTTCTTTACCTTTGGACTTTAAAGTTAGTATTGCGGAAAAAACAGAATCAACAAAACTACTGAAATTTTTACAATTTTCAATTAATGGAATCATTTGTTTGTCAAAACCTTAGCAATAAGATAAATTTCCAAAAACACAACAGTAGTTTTTTAACATCTTAAATCATCCCAAAAGTAAGAAACTAAAGGTAAATACTAAATGTTCCTCTCAGGAAAAAGGGTTTTTTTCCCTATCATATTGAAACCCAAGGACATTGTGAGACTGACAACTGATATAAAACCACAGACAATGCTAAACTGAATTTTTTGACTAATGTAAAGAAAGGACACTCTATAGCAGGGGTTGGTAAACTTTGGCCCAGTGTTTGTTTTTTAAAGATTTACTGAACACAGATAAGCCCATTCATTTACGTGTTGTATATGGCAGAATTGAGTAGTTGAGAAAGAGACCACGTGGACCCCAATTCCTAAAATATTTACTATCTGTCCTTGACAGAAATTGTTTGCTGACCCCTGCTCTTTACTAATATATGCAAAGATACTCATATGCTTCAGAGACTAAATAGATGTTAAGGTTGCACTGTTATGAAAAGGGAGAACCAGACTTGTAGTCCCATATAGATATCCCTTCCCTCCGCAAAGAGAAGTTATAGAAAAGACCAACCAACACTATTATGGAGAGATATTCTGCTCAAAAGCCTAGACTGAGATACCAAAGAATGCACCTTCTGGGTGAACAAAAAATGAAATTACATAGTATAAGTGATATTTTGTGTATTTAGATATTTTATGTTTTTCTACCGTAAAAAAGAGGAAATAGTGAAATCCACTGGTGAAATTTGCCATGAATAGTTTATGTAACCAATTTGATGATTTAAAATATATCTAAACAACATTAGAATTCTCATATTATCCACCTAGATTTGATATCTATATACCTATTTATATTGTTTAAAGTTCTTAGTAATTAAGTTACATAGTATTAAATTTCAATTTAAAGTAATTTTAATGGCTGCTTTCTCCTATAACTCGATAAACTTTATAATGTGCCTCTATTTATATTCTTTCTTATTATCTATTTCCATAACGGATCCTACCAAAAAAAGGGTATGAATGCAGAGTCTGGGGAAAGGGACAAAATGTCAATGACAAAATAAACATGAAAAAAATAATAAACTTGTCAACATCTTTCCAACTTTACATAGTTATGCTCTGCAGTCAAAAGGCATAGATTTTTTTTTTTTTTTTTGCGGTACGCGGGCCTCTCACTGTTGTGGCCTCTCCATTGAGGAGCACAAGCTCCGGACGCGCAGGCCCAGCGGCCATGGCTCACGGGCCCAGCCGCTCCGCGGCATGTGGGATCCTCCCAGACCTGGGCACGAACCCACGTCCCCTGCATCGGCAGGCGGACTCTTAACCACTGCGCCACCAGGGAAGCCCAAAAGGCATAGATTTTAATACTTCATCTGGAATACTTCAGAAAAAGTCGAATGATTTACAATGTGACAAATGACTTTTTCCTGGTCCTAGACATACACAATTGCCGGAAATGGGAGAAATTATGCAAGCTTTTAGTATCAGGAACTTTGCATAAATTGCGTTATGAACGCCTAGAAAAAGGTAGTTTAATAGCATTCTTTTGAGAAAGACAAGCACCTGGAAGATGATTTAGAGCAATCTCTGGCCACATTTGAGCCTGAAGATGTTGGTTCAAGATCTTCGCTTTGCCTTCTTAATTCTTTCTCTCTGTTCATTTCTTCCTCTTTTTCTCTTGCTTCTGAAAAGATTATAAAGTTTTTTCAACAGTTAGGCTTCAAAATTTGTTATTATTTAAAATGCTATAAATTAACATAGTTACAAAGATGTAACATAGACATGTTACCAGTAACAGCAAAAAAAATTATCAATCTAAATGCCCAACACTGAGAAAATAACTGAAGTTTACTGTGTATCAACATAATATGAAATACAGCCCATAAAAATAGTGATAGAAGAGAAATCCCTGGCAGTCCAGTGGTTAAGACTCAGTGCTTTCACTCCAGTGGCCTGAGTTCAATCCCTGGTCAGGGAACTAAGATCCTACAAGCCATGCAGCAGAGCCAAAAAATAAAAATAAAAAAATAGTAATGGAAAATGTACAAATCTGAGAAAATATAAACAGATATGCTAAGCAAAATTAACATGTGAACAGTATATGAACCATGACTGTACTATGTAAAAAGGTGTGGCAAGTGACCAGAAGAAAGCATTCAAAGGTAAGATTTTAGGTAATCTCACCTTTTACTTTTAATGTTTTAAACCAAAAACTCAGTACTTCATTCCTTTCTGAATTTCCAAACTAGATTTTTGGTCAGAGACTTCCTACCAAAATTATGAGGAAAGCTGAATTACATTTAGTTTCCAGAGTTGTTTACCTTGCAAAGACAAAAAAATTTTATCCAAGGAAATCTAATCTTTCTCGTCTGATAATTTCACTCAACAACTGGGGCGGAAAGCACATAGGAAGGAAATTAATTATATGAATAAGGCTTGTTCTCAATTGCCACCATCCTCAATAACCTGAGATAATCTTTAACATTTACTTCTTAAGTTAATAATGAAGAATAATACACCCAAAGTTAAGTAGTATCAAAGGGCACTTATTAATTGGAATGTTGTACTCTTTAGGTCTTTTGTTGCTAGGATGTAGAGGATGAGTAACACGGAGATAGGCAGCAACTAGCGTCAACAACTAGTCTTTTGTTTCAAACATGGAAGATAAAACTCTCCAGGAAGAGGTAAGGCATAGCTCAGGTTAATTTTTTTGTGCTCTCCACTGGGCTGGGTTAGGAGTTAACAATTTGGCACTCTGATGCTGGAGGAGGCTGAAAACAATAAGAGAAGGATAATGCCCAAATTTAAGAGTGAGCCTGCTGGGCTCCGACCTTCATCCTGCTTCTCCAGACATTCCCTCCATTCCCTCCAGGGTGAGGGGGGATTGGAGAGTGAAGCGGGGAAGACCACACTTGAACTGTAGGCTCAGGTCTTAGGGGCAGTTCTGACCCTAATCAGGAAACGATACTAAGGCACACATTACTAGCCACCTACACAACAGCCACTTCTCTCTTTCTCCTTGCTAAGAAAACCACAGTTCTCCCTAGGTAAGAAGCAACACTGTGTTTCAGGAGCTGCTGGGCCCCTCCCTGCACAGGGGGGCTGAAGTTTGATTCCAAGTCAACCATAGTGCTCTTGCAATGGCTGTTTTTGCAAATGATGTGCCACACTAATACCGGCTAGTAACATGTGAGGGGAAGTCAGCTGAAGGTACATTTGAGAAAGGTTTTCTTGCTCCTAAAAAGTGTTACACAAAAGTCTCCTTTCAGCCTGTGGAGGTGGTCACCTGCATGTAACAAAATTTAGCTGACAAAATTTTGAGACATGAGGACAGTCTGCTTAGGACAAGCCAACACTCTAAAGCTGGCAAAGCAGAAAAAAGGGGAAAAAACTTCATGTCCTTCATATCAGGACGCAGGAGACAGAACAGCCCCACTCCAGAGTTCTTGTCATAGTGCAATACTAAACCTTTCTTATTTAAGCAATTTTTTATTAGGTCTTCTATGACTTCTTTGAAAGTAACCATTAGCATCTTAATATCAACCTTAATTTAACAAAAATAATAGCAACTAATACATGGAGCTTACTATGCTATGTACTAGGCATTCTTTTAAGTATTCCCTGTAAATTAACTCCTTTACCGCAGATGTAGAGAATGGACTTGAGGACATGAGGGGAAAGGGTAAGTTGGGACGAAGTGAGAGAGTGGCACGGACATGTATACACTACCAAACGTAAAATAGCTAGCTAGTGGGAAGCAGCTGCATAGCACAGGGAGATCAGCTCGGTGCTCTGTGACTACCTAGAGGGGTGGTCTAGGGAGGGTGGGAGGGAGACGCAAGAGGGAGGAGATATGGGGATATATGTGTATGTATGGCTGATTCACTTTGTTATAAAGCAGAAACTAACACACCATTGTAAAGCAATTATACTCCAATAAAGATGTTAAAAAAAAAATTAACTCCTTTAATCTTCATAACAATCCCTGGAGTAGAAACTTTTTTTCTTCACCTTTATTGGAGTATAACTGGCAAATAAAACTGTGAGATATGTAAAGTGCACAATGTGATGATTTGGTACAAAAATACATTGTGACAGAATTCTCCCCATGGAGTCGATGAACACAACCATCACCCCACATATTTACTTTTTTTTTTTTTTTTTGGGTAATAACATTTAAGTTCTACTGTCCTAGCAAATTTCAATTATACAATACAGTTTAAGTAGATACTACTATCCTCACTTTATAGTTGACGAATCCAAGGCAGAGAAGTAACAGAGCTATTAAGCCTCAAAGCAGTGAATTGAGGCTCCACAGCTGTAACTTTCCTTGATGTGACCAGACTCTCTAGAGACTGTAAAATTATCCAAAGACTACCACCTACCTTACAAAACAGTGAGCCTGCCTCTCTCTCCAATGGGCCATAAAGTACAGCCCTTTATTGCTTACTTGTCACCAGACTATCTGGAAATTATGACCCACCCACCTAACTAGAGTTCCTTCCCAGGGGATGAATACTCCAAACTATTTGCCACATCCTGGTGAAGATCTAACTTTTTAATTTAAAATTTAACTTTTTTTTTTAACAATAGTAAGGATTCTCTATTCAGAGAGGCTTCTGCTGTCACCTGCTGCTTCATAAAAGAAGAAAAAAAAAGAAAAGACATTTTTGAGGAAAAAAAATATTTTTTTTCCTCATTGTTGACTGAGGACAAACCAAAATGAAACATAATTCAATAAACTGTAGCTCCCTGACCAAGGGGATCATTTTCACATATTTTTACTGAACGTAGGACCAAGTACACTGTAAACACTGTAAAAATGCTCCATATGTTCCCTTAACAAAAGTGAATTAACCTACCCCCCATCACCTCATTTTATTCTTCCAAGTACTTCATTTTATTGTTAACTCTCTACTCTCAGATAGTTACCAATTTTGGATAGCCATTTCTGCAAAAGCACCCCAGATGTATGCAACTCTCATTTAGGTTAACAGCAAACTATCCAAGGACTTGCCTGGTGGCACAGTGGCTAAGAATCCGCCTGTCAATGCAGGGGACACAGGTTCGATCCCTGGTCCAGGAAGATCCCATATGCTGTTGAGCAAATAAGCCCGGGTGCCACAACTACTGAGGCTGCGCTCTAGAGCCCACGCACCCCAACTACTGAGCCCGTGTGCCACAACTACTGAAGCCTGCGCACCTAGGGTCCCTGCTCCGCAACAAGAGAAGCCACAGCAATGAGAAGCTCCCACATTGCAACTAGAGAAAGCCTGTGTGCAGCAACCAAGACCCAATGCAGCCAAAACATATACTTAATTTTTAAAAAGTAAAAGATTAACAAAAAAATTTGAAACATTATTCCCTGACATTTTATATAACACATATTTTATTGAAGTTTTACAGTAACTCATCCTTTCTGTTAGAGCATTTAACAACCAAAATTTCACGTCCGTATACACAGACAATTAAACTTGCCATTAAAAGGGACCAAAGTTCTTATTTTCCTCAAGTCTGATGTCAAAGCCCAGGAAAAGATTCCAATACCAATCATTAAATAAAATATGCCCATATCAGAATTTGTTAACTTTTCTTTTAAGAAAAGTAAGTCAAACTTTGGATTCTTGTGTTTAGATCAGGGGTAGAAACAGCAGTCCATATCCAAGACTGTAACACTAAATCAAGATAGCTTTAATTCATCCACAAATATCAATAGGAGTACATGGTCTTGAGACAATTTTTCAAAATTTTTAAAATGTAATAACTCTTTACTGGAATTCCTCTTAGGTGTTAAATGCATACATACTTCACTAAGAAAAATGACAGGAACTAAAAGTGATATTTATAACACTGCTGTTTAAAAAGTACTCTGCCCAACATCTTAATTCCTTCAAGAATCTTCTAAGAGAGATCTTATTATTATTGCCACCAAACTGATGGAGAAATTAAGGATTTGAAATTTGAAAATCCATCCAATGTCATTCATCTAGTGGAATGTGGGGCTAACCCTTAAACCTGCATCCTCCAACTCCAAATCCCAAACTCTTTACTATTCATCATGCCATTTAAAAACATTCTCCAAAGATGCAGGATTTATTTTTTTAAAGGCAGTATTGCAGTTTTAAATTCAATTCAATCTTCACAAATATATATTGAGAACCTATCTTGGAAGGCATGGTACTGGGGACTATAAAACTTAGGTAGGAGAATAAGACAATCCCTATTCAAAGCATTTTATATCACACACTGAAAGAGGTAAATACAAGAAAGTTATACTGTAACAGTGTAAGTGTTCACTAAAACATTTAAAAATTAAGTGTATAACGCATTCGTGTATATGCTGCAGATAGCATGTCTTTACATATTGTTTGATGATATTAAATTATTTAATATTTTTAGGTGTAGTAACAGTATTTTGGTTAAGATCTTTCCAAATCCTTATCTCTTAAAGACATACTAAAATATTTATGGGTGAAATAATGTACCTAGGATTTGTGTCAAAGTAATCAGAGATGAGAAGTAAATGGAACTACCACTGGCCATGAACTGTTACAGTAGTTAAATCTGTGTGATAGGTATATGGGAGTTCATTACTGTGTTACACTGCATGTAGAAATGGAAGTGTTTTTTAAAAAAATACATACTATATGTAGATAGCTGTCTTTTCACCACACATACACAACAAAAACTGCTATTCTTCCAAAAACCAAAAACATTTCATATCAAGTGCGCTTCCCAAATATGAGATTTTACTGCTACATAATTTATCATTTTAAAACCAACAATGACAAGTGCTGGAATAACATTCACTTAAATTTTTCCAGGAGTCCTGTCTCTGGCTTCTAGCCCCTTCTGCTCTATCAGGTTAAATCTATCCTTTCTCTAGTGTAAGAATGATCTGAATCAGATCTAAAGAAAGCAGTAGAGGAGTCAGTCTCCTTCTAAGACCCTCAAGTGGTATCTAGAATTGCTAACCACCTGGTATCAAACCACACAGTCTGGAAGTTAAGGCCTTCATTAAATGTCTGATACAACTTATTAATGCAGAGATTCAACAGCAGCAGCCACATTCACTGTATGTCTCAATTTTCTATACTGTCTGGGTCAACGGTCAGTGGTGTACACAGCTCTGAGAGCCACCTCTCGCCCAGCCTTCCAAATACTGGTTCCGCTGTAAGCAGGAAAGAAAAAAATGAAATGAGAATCAGATAGAGGGGGGGAGAAGAGGTAATAAAGAAACCACTATTCTGATTCTTATAAATTAATTTTGAATCCTTGTTTGTTCATAGCTCACACTACTGAAAGATTTTAGCTCTCAGACCTTCTTATCCTGTTTAGATGCAACTTTGATCGTGTTTAAAAAAACAAAGACAAAAAGGTGTCTGCTTCCAAAGGAACCAGCACATACGGTCTTTTAACAATTTTGAAATTTTTTTCAGTCTTATAATTTTATAACTGGTAGGACACTGGTGTAAGCTGGATACAGTATTTAATCCTATAAAAGAGCAAGTAACTGAACTTCTTACCCAGCGTTTTCCGACTTCTTTCCACTGCTGTTCTTCGAGTTTGTTCAAACATTGCTTCCAAATCAAATGTGCGAGCTTTTTTCCCTAAAACAGAAATAAGTAGCAGACTATGATTTTCCTGAACTAAGTTGGCCAAACTTTACGTACTAAATAAATACTTACTGACTGACCAATAACCACTTAAGTCTACCTAATTTATAGTAGGGCTACAAAATAACCATAAAATATCAATGAAGAAAGAGTTCACTTCCCAGGGAATTTTTAATTACAATCTCATCACTAAATAACATTAACCAGCCAACTTTCCCATCCTCCTGTAATTCATCTAGACCCTACTCCTTGAAACTAAAACACTGGTGTGCTAGGCAGAATAGAGAATATTCATATCGTAATCCCTGAAACCTGAGAATATATTACATTACAGGGTAAAAGGTACTCTGCAGATTAATTAAGGTTATGGACTTAAAAACTGGGAGATTATACTGGCCAGCCCAATCTAATCATAGGAGCCCTTATATGCAAAGATGCAGAATAGATATAGCAGAAGTCAGAGAGACCTGAAACTTGACAAGAGTTGCAGTTCCCTTGAAGATGAAGGGGGCAAGAAGACAAGTGATGCAGGTATCTAAAAGAGCTAAGAAACTCCCACCAGACAGCCAATAAGGAAATAAGGAAACCACAAGGAACTGACATTCTGACAACCTGAATCTGCTTGGAAACAATGTTGTATTTGCTTTTACTGACTTTTTTTTTTTAATAATAATACCTATTCTATGTTTGTTTGCCAGAATATGATAAAAATGGCTTTCTTACACCCTACTGACTTTGTTATAAACTGAAACCACCTTTTTGAACAGCATTATGAAATATATATCAAGAAGCTTTAAAAGCTATATGCCCAATTTTTTTGTTACTTTTTAATATCTGTATTTTTTATCAAAGTAGTCCCTCTTATCTACCCTATGGAAATATGCATAAAACTCCTTTTACAAAAGGAGATAAAAGAGTTATTTATAAAAATGTTTATTTTAGTATTACTGATAAAAGTTAGAAACTATGTGGGATAAAGTTTAAAATATTACAAATTATAGCATTTCTATCTACTATTCAACCATTAAAAATCATGTTTTGGAAAAGCATTTTATAATATGGGAAAATCCTCAAACTATTAAGAATTAAACAAATTCTATATAATTAAGAATATAAAACTGTACATATATACGATCTTACAACAGGAGAAACTGGAAAACAAACTAACTTTTAAGTCTTGATTTCTAGAACATGAAATTATGAATGATTTTACTTTCTTCCTTCTTATTTATTGGGTTCTTTATATTTTCCTGCTATTTACATGTGCTCCTTTTGAAATTGGGGAGAAAGCTATTTAAAAGAAATGAAACAAAAATAAGTACCAAAATACTACAGAAGTATACAGTACTTTTGTAGCCATGACCACCTAGAAGATAGTAAATATGTTTTGTGGCTCAAGACGTTACCAGAATAAATGAATGTATGAATGAACAAAAGAGAGACTGAAATGAGGATTCTGGAGTAGAAAAACTGGAATGAAAAAAGACTAACCTACAAGGAACTACTGTATAGCACAGGGAACTATGCTCAATATTTTGTAATAACCTAAAAGGAAAAAGAATATACATATAGAAGTGAATATACATAACTGAATCACTGTGCTGTACACCTAAAACTAACATGACATTATAAATCAACTATAACTTAATAAAATAAAAGATTTACTATTATAACATCACCTAATGGCCCATTTGTTGCCAAAAGGGCCACCTTATTACAGACCACAGTCAGTGGTTAGCGCTCAGTCTCAGGATGCAATGAGACAACTCCCTCCATCAACCAACACCCTCCACCGCGTGGGTCACAAAGCAATCTTTCTTTCTCACTAGGCTTCTCATAAGTGTCAGCTGAGCTGGTCCCAAGAGATAGGCAGGAGTTAGAAAACGGATGGGGCAGACTGCGTCTAAAAATTGCAAGATAAACACATTAGAGCTAAAGTAATAAGAACTTGGCACTGCGGAAGAGGTGGAACACAGGTGACACCTCGGGCCCCCCTCCCAACTTGCGGCTCTTAAAATCTCTGCAAAATGAAACGGGACCATGCCTAGGGCAGTCACTCACCGAACCCCGTGAAGCCCATGGTGACCGCCAGCTGCGGGTCCGGTCCTGATGCCTCTGAGCCTGTCACTGGGACAAGAGAAAAGAGAAAAGGCCTTGTTAGTGCGGAGCCCCCAGCGCCGCCGGCCCTGCCCGACCCACCCCGCCGGCGCTCGCCTCACTGAACCCACCGCCGCTGGGTCCGGGGCGCTCCATGGTCTGCCACCCGCCACAGAACCAGCAACACCCACAGCCCAAACAGCTGCTAAAGAGTAGCAGCAAACCAGGCAGGAAGCATCGCCTCCGAGCGTCAGCCTCGCCGCCAAGGCCAAGAGCGGCGCCTTCCGCGGAGGGACAGAGGCCTCCTAAGCAGCGCCGCCCTAGCGGGCTGGCGGAGTATAAGCGCCACAGAAGCTGGCTTCAGATTGAACCCACGGGAAGGGGAATATTATCTGCAGTTTCTGTAACACTTTTTACTTTGTAAGACGCGTTTATCGGGGCTTCTCTGGTGGTGCAGCGGTTAAGAATCCGTCTGCCAACTCAGGGGACATCGATTCGAGCCCTGGTCTGGGAAGACCCCACATGCCGCAAAGCAACTAAGCCCTTGTGCCACAGCTACTGAGCCTGCTCTGTAGAGTCCACGAGCCACAACTACTGAGCCCACACGCCACACCTACTGAAGCCCACGTACCTAGAGCCCGTGCTCCAAAACAAGAGAAGCCACTGCAATGAGCAGACTGCGCACTGCAACGAAGAGTAGTCCCCACTCGCTGCAACCAGAAAAAGTCCGCGCACAGCAACGAAGACCCAATGCAGCCAAAAAAAAAAAAAAAAAAGACGCGTTTACTGGCAAGGTGACACTTAATCCTCAGAATTCTAAAGATGGTTTCAAATTCCACGTCACAACTAACCATTAAGAGACTATCATTTGCTAAGTTTTGGTATGCTGTCAGAGAATATTCACAAGTGTCTAAAAAGGTTATTAAAATACTCCCTTTTCCAGCTACATAACTCTGTGAGGCCCCCTTTTCTTCGTGTACTTCAACTAAACAAGTAACAACAAGAGATATGAAATCTGGTTATCTCTTATTTAGCCAAACATTTAAGAGATCTGCAAAAATGTAAAATAACAGCATTCTTCTAATGGTTTAGTTTTAGATACTATGGTGATTTTTCATAAAGTATGTGTTATTTATATTAATGAGGATTAGGCTTATTCTTTTAAATAAGTTATTTTTTAAATTTCTCATTTTTATGAGATATTAGCAATTATTAACAAAAATAAACCTGTGAAATAAAATTCATATTTTATCGCAAGACAAGAAAAATTCAAACACAAAAACATTTCTCTGCCTTTTGACCTCCTCTCTCCTCTCTACTGTGCATCGTGTATATGCATTTTGTATCAACCAAACCTCCTCCATCAGCGGAAATACCTGCTCAACCATAAAAAGCAACATTCTCCTAGCATCAACAAGACAACTCCCTAAAAGATAACGTTCCTTCTTAATCTTGAAAGTGGCCAAGATGATGGTTAGATCTGGATTGTGTAAACTGTCAGTAATACATCATTTAATGTACAGCCCTCTGTTTCGAAAAACTTATATAACTGTGTTTTGACTTCTAATGAGCGGAACAGTCCTTAGAGCTTTCTGAGATGCTGTTTCGGGTTATAATCCTCAGCTTGGCACAAATAAAATTTTCCATTTCTTTTTTAGATCGACTGATTAACTTTTTATCAACAATCCACACAAAAACCAAACCTCTTTGGACTCCTTAATAATTTTTAAAGGTATCAAAAGTTTTAGAATCTTTATTCTTGAGATGTCTTCAGCAAAATTTTCACATAAAGGGCTGGATGGTAAATATCTGAGGCTTTGAGTCCATGTGGTCTGTGTACCAACTATTCAACTCAACAGTTGCAGCTGAAAAGCAGCCATTGCAATATGTAAATGAATGGAGGGTCTTGGACTTAGATCCTTGGAAATGCTGTTGCCGTGTGCAGGACTATTAGACCAGTATTGTTAGATATCCAATTTGTAGAGTTGAAAACTTTCTATTGTACTTTTTTGGTCTCAAATTAAAAACAAACCAACCCTGTGACAGACTGTCAGTTTTCAATCTGTAGTCTACCAAATAAAAGAAAACTGACAACTGGCGACCCCTCTGCCTATTTATCTACCAGTAATACAAATCTAATTTTTCTTGGTATACTTGCTATGAAGTCTTAAATTATATGTATAGATCTGTAATATCACAGTATTTTTAATATTCAGAAATTTAGTCAACCCTTTATTTGAGGCAGTAAAAAGTAATTCAAATAGCAAAAGATCAATTCAGAGCAATTCAGCTATTGATTTGCTAAACTATGAATATAATCGGATGTAACTTAGGTGAGACTCTAAATAAGGACTAATTCTAAGTATTCTAAATAAGGACTGCTCTTTGAAGACTACTGCGTTGTTTTAACCACTCCAGCTGCCTTCTGCATGAAATGAAGCCCATCCTGCCTCTCCTCACTCATTTCTCTTATCCTTTCACTGCAATTAATACATACCCCATAGACAAAATATGGTGATGTACTCTTTTTTTTTTGCCTGTGTGTCCCTGCATAAAGCGCCTTGAGAAGAGGAATGTTGTTTCAGTTTGATATTCCCTGCACAGGTACAATGCCTGACACAAATTCAGAATTCAGTTGCTGTAGAAGATAATATATTAGGTGGCCTACTCTATACCAGTCCCTCTACTATGCGCTGGGGATGAAGTAGTGAATTAGAACCACCTGCTTCCCCTCTGAAATGGGAAATAAAGCAAGGCATCAGGTCCCTGTACGCTGTGAAGATTCCATAACATAATTTTTCACAGTAACGTCCCACAAAGTCAAATGGTAACGACACTGAAATAGAAAACCTGATGAATTTTAATTTACACCGAAGCCCATATTTCTAGTGAAATTTTGGTTTATATGTAAACTTTTTTTAACAAACAGCTACCAACTCCTATCCACTCTCAGAAGACAAGTTATTTGCAGCACCAAATTGACACGCATACTCAAAATAGTTGCAGTTGCAGGTTTCCGATCCCCGAAGCTCGAGGCACTCAGATCCAAGCGCGCGCTAAACCCACCAGAACCCGAGCAGCCTGCGCTGCCCCCGCACTAACCGGCTCGCACTTTCCCGGACCCCGCTCCCTCCTGCTCCCCACCCCTACCGACCCCGTCCCATCCCTCCCCTTCCCCAGTCCCTCCCCTTTCCCCTTCCTCCCTCCTTCCCTCCCTTCCTCCACTCCCACCAACGATTTCCCCTCCCGCCCAGAACAACCAGCCTGCCCACTTCGAAGCACCTCCCGCTCACTAGCTCCACCCCCAACGTCCAGCCCCCTCTAACAGCTTCCTCTTCCCAGCGCCGAAAAGCTGGCTTCATATTCCCCACCCTAAGAACCGGAAGTACGTCATGCGCTGGCGCCGGGGCACTTGTTTGGCGCGCGCGCCCTAAGCTTTGGGGCTGAGCTAGCGTCTTGGGATTTCTCTTGTTTCTCCTTGCTTTTTGACTTTCTCCAGTCGCTGTTGTCCCCGATTTTCGATATGCCGTCTTCTTTGCTGGGCTCGGCAATGCCGGCGTCCACGTCGGCCGCAGCCCTGCAGGAAGCTTTGGAAAATGCGGGGCGGCTCATCGACCGTCAGTTACAAGAAGACCGCATGTACCCGGACCTTTCCGATCTGCTTATGGTGTCTGCCCCAAGTGAGTGATCGTTGCCCAGTTGGTGACTGTTTCTCATCCCAAAGGACTCTCGTCTGACTCCCTAAATAGATCCTTATCCGCAGGGTGAATCGGCGAAGATATCCTGAGATCTGGGACGCTGTTTGCTGCATTTTGAAGGGCGGAAAAAAGCCCATTTTCAATGTTTTTCCTTCTCTTACTTTCTTCATTACAGGCACCTCAGGGGATAGGAATGAGGAGCAAGCCCCCATTTGAAGCAGAAAGAGGCAAAGTTTCCAGCCTTGATGAGCTTCTCATTGCCTCCAAGTGTGTATCGCTAAGACCAGATGAGAAGGATCACCTGATCCAATTCTTATCCTTGTTAATACCTCATATTAATGTTGGAGTAAAATTGAAGAGCATACGAAGTTAATTTGGAAATTTACTATGTTCGCTCAGAGATATGCTTTATTATGTATGGAGTTAGTGTAATGTGAAGTCCTTAAAGGTGTTAAAAAGAACTACCAGCGGAATGAAGGGAAATCAGCACTGATGATGGGTGAACGGAGGGTAAAGCAGATTTTTGTGCCAACAAAGAGAGGTGTCCGTAAAATATTCTGTTTATCTGTTTTAAATTAAGGCCAGGCTCCGCAAACCATATAGAATCACACAAGTTGCTAGAAAAAAAGTGACCCCCTTTGTGAGGTGGAAATTGGAGAAGAGTAAATAGGATAAAAACAAGATTTTTGGTAAGCAAGAACCAAGATAATCTAACCAGGTTAATCTGCAATGTAAACCTAAAAGACAGCTTTGACGATTTATAAAAAGTCATTAATTGACTTATAATCAGAGAAAAGACAGAAACAAAGCAAAGAATATTTACTCCTGGCAGCTACTTACCAGTGGGCTTGTCTTAAAAGAACTGAGTGGCCTGTTAGCAACTCTCATCCTGAATAGCGCTCTTCCCTTTGTACTCCTTATTTCTGAAAGCAAGGTGTACAAACAGTCCATACATTCTGGTCTTCTCATCATATCTGACCCCAGTCCAACCTATCCACCTTTACACACATCTACCTCTTCAACCAAATTTCCTTTCACTCTTCCATCCTTTTCTTGACCTCCTTGTTCCAGTTATGCCGAATTTAACAGGTTTCCCATAAGAAGCCCCTCTTCAGGATTTCATTTTACATATACTCTTTATCATTTCTAGAATGTTCTTCATGGCCTGACAAGCTATTCTTCCAGACTCCATTAAATGCCACTTTCTCTGTGAAGGCTTTCTCAACCAGAAATAACTCTGGTGAGGTTTATATCCTCACCAGAGTTATTAATTCCATCCTTTGTGTTCCTACTGCAGTTTAACATGTGTAATGTTCTATTAAAATTATGTTTTAAGAGTAAATGGAACGTCTGGGATTTGCTTCAAAAAATACATTAGGGAAAAAGCGGATAGTGACTGACATATATGAAACATGACTGGGCATGTTACTGGTAATTTTTGAAACTGGATACTCAATACATAGGGATTGATTGCATTTGTTCTCTAGTTGTATAAATTAAAAAATTTTTCATAATACATTTAAAAATTTGTTTTATATGTCAGTTTCCCCCAACATCTTTGTACTTTAGAGAGGCTGAAAAGGTGCCTGAGTAAATAATAATAGTAAATAGTCAGAACTAAAACACCTTGCTCAGGACTAGGAAGGACAGGCTGAATAGACCAGCCTGCTCTTGCCCTTAGTGTCTGGGCTTTAGAGGAAGAGAAGGTTACCAGTTGAGAGCAGTTTATAGAGTAGTCTGATTCTCTCCCACTCCCCCCCCAATAAAATATTGCTTTTGTGGAATTACAGGCATACCTCATTTTATTGTGGTTTGTTTTATTGCGCTTTGCAGATACTGGTTTTTTTAACAGTAGATTGGTGGCACCCCTGCCTTGTCAGGTGACAGCATTTTTTAGTAATATTTTTTAAACTAAGGTGTGTGCATTGTTTTTTTAGACATAATGCTGTTGCACACTTAGATGTCAGTATAGTGTAAACATAACTTTTACATGCACCGGAAAACAAAAAAATTTATGTGACTTGCTTCTGGGCATGTTCATTTTATTGCAGTGGTCTGGATCCAAACCCACAACGTCTCTGAGGTTTGCCTTTATTTGTATATTGGTCTCAGGGTGGGGGGTGGATACGTAATGGGAAAAGGCATGGATTGTTTTAATCTTTAAATTTTTAAGTGGGAAAGGAAATGCTGTTTTTTCCCCAGTCAGTATTTTGTTTGTCCACAGTTTTTATCTGAGAATAACAAAGCTGTTTTATAATTTTTTTCCCATTTCAGATTAGTAAAATAATAGGAAAACACTATAAATTATTGAACTAAGCATTTCTTTTCTTATGGAGAAAGTCTTTGTGAAAGATAACCTTCTGTTCAGTGTTGAAACCAGTAATTGCACCCCATCTTAACATTGGAATTTATCAGGCCTCCTTTGTGTCAGATCAGAACTACTTTATTCTCTCTATTCCTTTAGAACCAGATGCACAATTTTTTTGTAGCTTGCAATACTTCTGTATGCCCATTTGACGTCCAATACATTATTATTTTAAATAAATGCTTTTTATTTTATTTTATTTTTTGTAGATAATCCCACTGTTTCTGGCATGTCAGATATGGATTATCCTCTACAAGGACCTGGTTTGCTGTCAGTACCCAACCTGCCAGAGATCAGTTCCATTCGAAGAGTTCCTCTCCCACCTGAACTTGTTGAACAGTTTGGACGTATCCTATTACTTTGTATTTAACTCTTTAAAAAATTTAAAAATTGGTATTCTCATTATTATAATTCTAGTTTTGTGTTTAGTTAGCACATTGTGTATAAGTTCATATAAGGTTTTATTTAAAATACATTTTAAGTATGTGGGTAGTTTGCCATGTGCCTAGAAAACATGTAAAATTGAGTGTTGAAAATTGAGTCACATTTTAATTGTTTGGGGACATTAAGGAGAGTAAATTGTTTACAAACAACTCTGCATTTTTGAATGATATATGGCAAGGCATTACTTTCCAATTAAGTGCTATACAGGGAATTTTTTACTACCACTCTTTTTCAGTTCAAAGACCCATGATTTTTGTTTTTACTTTTTCCTGTATGTTAGCATTTTAGAACTGGGAAGTGGCTCTGAAAATGTTTAAAATAAAGCTGCAAGGTATTTTCTCCTGGAAATACCCCCCAAAAAGTTTTTGGTGTGTTTTTACACTTACTGGTGTCTTAGAATTGAAGTTTATAATTTATTGTATTTGTAAGGATTACAGTAAGAATCTGTATCTAAAGGTATAAGAAACTGAAATATTGATACTAATGCCATCTTCATAGACTGAGAAGTTAGAGGAGTTTTCTTATCCTCTAAAAATAAGATTTTATTTGTTTTTCTTACAGTGTGGCCATACCCTATAAAAGGACTATATTTATGGTTCTTTGCTAGGAAGCTTTTATAAAAATCAGTCTGTAACTCTCATAATAAAGACATCAAGATGCTATATAAAAATTTAATCTGACTTTTAAAAGTATGTTAATCTGTTCAGGGTAAAGGGCTTCATATTTCAATACAGTGTGATTTAGAAAACAAAGAAATGAAAAATTAGGGAAAATGCTTGTAAAATAAATAGGAAAACTAGTAAAATCTAATCTATATTTTCATTGTTTCTCTGAGACTTTGTAAAATAGTGTTATTAAATAAATAATACACCTTATTATATACTCTACCTTTACTTAGTTTCTTAATATTCTTTAATTCTCTGGTAATACTATACTATCTACAAGAGATATTTCTTTAATTCGGAAATTATTTTGTTTTCACAATTGTTTCATTATCTTATAATTACGTAAATAATTCTTTGTCTATTTTTCAGTTTATACGAGGCTTGTAGATTGTCACCTGGCTGTGACTTTAGCATGCCGACTGTTTTTCTTTGTTTTTTGTTTTTTTATAAATTTATTTATTTTTATTTTTGGCTGCGTTCGGTCTTTGTTGCTGAGTGCAGGCTTTCTCTGCTTGTGGCGAGCGGGGGCTTCTCTTGTTGCAGAGCATGGGCTCTAGACTTGCGGGCTTCAGTAGTTGTGGCGCGCGGGCTTCGTCGCTCCGTGGCATGTGGGATCTTCCTGGACCAGGGATCGAACCCGTGTCCCCTGCATTGGCAGGCGGATTCTTAATCACTGCACCACCAGGGAAGTCCCTGTTTTTTGTTTTTTTTGTTTTTTTTTTAATCACTCTTTTATACCATTGGAAAAACTGGTCCAGTGAAAGAGTTTATACTGTTAAAGTCCAATGGTATTACTCAGAATCAATATTTTTTTTAAGTTAGTAATGGCAAAAACATTACATTTGTTATTTAGAGTACATTTTAAATGGTCAGATAGCTTTATTTAGAAGTTATAATAAATATTTCTGTCATACACTATGGCTTTCATTAAACTCATTGGAAATAAAGATAATTCATTTGCTCTTTTGATTGAAGAGTGAATAAGTCATGATTTTTTAATCATACATTTTATTTTATTTTATTTTATTTTATTTATTTATTTTTTGCGGTACGCGGGCCTCTCACTGTAGTGACCTCTCCCGTTGCAGAGCACAGCCTCCAGACGTGCGCAGGGTCAGCGGCCATGGATCACGGGCCTAGCCACTCCGTGGCATGTGGGATCTTCCCGAACCAGGGCACGAACCCCTATCCCCTGCATCGGCAGGCAGACTCTCAACCACTGCGCCACCAGGGAAGCCCTAATCATACATTTTAAATCAAAATCTTTTGAAACAAGTTTAAGAAAAATAAGATTGAAATCTTTCTACCTTACATCCACACTACCTCAGATATGCAGTGTAACTGCATGATGGGCGTGTTCCCTGCTATCAGTAGAGCTTGGCTCACAATCGACAGTGACATATTCATGTGGAACTACGAAGATGGGTATGTATTTATGACTGGTTTGCTTTAGCATGATTAGAATTTAAATTATCTTTATTACAACTAGTATTCTACTCATTAAAAGCTGCCTGGTTTATCTTTCATTCTTCTAACATCCGGGTCAGTGCTTCTCAGTATACGTACCAACCTGGGGTTGGGGTTAAAATGTGGATTATGTTTTAGTCATTAAGGCTCAGGAGTCTGCATTTGTAACAAGCTCCCAGGTGATGCTGGGGATCTGGGTACCACTCTGAGTAGCAGCAGTCTTATTTCCCAAACTCCTATAATAATGATAGTCTAGCAGTAATTCTTTGAGGGACGGTTTGAGATTTTTAAAGACCTCTGTTTTCCCTGCATATATCATGGAGTGGGAGGATGTTAGTTTATTGAAATATCTTAACAGTTTTGTTGTTATTCTGTGGGCTTGACCTTGTGTAAATTAAATGTGTATAAAAGAGTCTGAGTGAAGGCCCAAGGCATTCTTGCTTAAATAAACTTTATTGATCTGATGATCTTACTCTTGGCTATCTGGAGAAAAATTTTACCTTCCAGTTCTCCATCATATTATCTTTAGGTGAGGGGTGAGATAACCAGAGGAAGATACATATTAAGATGTAACTCTTGCTCCTGAGTAGTTAACATACTTGTTAGAAACATACAGTGTCATTGAATCAAAATTGACACAATATGAGAACTTGTAGCTTAAACCATTTTTGTTTGCTGTTCTTTTTTTTTTTTTTTTTTTTTTTTTTTGCGTTATGCGGGCCTCTCACTGCTGTGGCCTCTCCCGTTGCGGAGCACAGGCTCTGGACGCGCAGGCTCAGCGACCATGGCTCACGGGCCCAGCCGCTCCGCGGCATATGGGATCTTCCCGGCCCGGGGCACGAACCCGTGTCCCCTGCATCGGCAGGCGGACTCTCGACCACTGCGCCACCAGGGAAGGCCCTGCTGTTCTTTTTTAATTAGAAATTTTCCTAGCTTTTTTTATTGTTGAAATGGTATATAGTCATAATAGTAGTGATTTAAGGTTGTGATTGTTCATGTATCATGAACGTTGCCCCAGTTTGTTATATTACACATAACATATTCATTTTTATACTAAAGAGTAGAACCTGTTCATTTAGGCATTGATCTCTTCAAGAAAACCTAATGCAAGAAAATTACAAAATAGATAAATGTGAGAATAATTTCATTGAAAAGGGTTTTCACTTTAATGAAATTTTTATATTTCCATTGACTTCTAACTTATTCATTTAAAAACCACATTGAGCTTATCATGTATCACTTTTTGTGCTTGAACAGTACTGAATAAACATAGTCCCTGCCCACATGGAAAGTGTGGTTCAACCTCATTGTGTGTTCAAACTAAACTCATTTAAAGAAAAATTATTTGAACATTGTGTTTATTGAAAAAATCAAGGCACAGGTACTGGATATAAATCTTTACTTTCTAATAAATTCAATTCTATAAAAACCTTAGCCTTCATTTCAGTTATTCCGATAGCATTCTATTATAAATCCCAGTTCCATCTGGATGATAGAAACGTAATGTTGTTCAATCACTTTTCTCTAATCCCCAGCTCTCCCAATATTGTTCTTAGTTCTGGGGGCCGTGTCAGTTGTTGAAGGAGCCTGTGTAATTCCACAGCATTGGGAAAATGGGGAAACCTGGCCCCACGTAGGTTGCCATGTAGGTGTTTTCTGTCCACTTGTGTGGCCCTTTGCAGGACAACCAGTTTTCCTCAAAGTCTGGATCATTTTTTTTTTCTTGGTATTTATCCTGCTTGCTGTTCTCTGAGCTTATTGGATCTAGGTTTGAAGTCTTTGTTATTTTTGAAAATTTTTCAACCATTGTCTTATTAAAGTATTTGTGCTTTCCTGTTCTCTTCCTTTCTCTTCTGAGATTTGTTATACTTTTGTTAGACTGCTTGATGTTTTCCAGCAAATTTTGGATGCTCTGTTTGGATGCTCCACTCCTTTTTCTCTTTTTATTTCAATTTGGACAATTTCTATTGACCTTTAACTTTATGTTTACTGATTCTTTCGTCAAGTCTACTGAAAAGTCCATATAAGGTATTCTTTGTGCTGTGCTTTTTATTTCTAACATTTTCACTGGCTTATTTCTAATTATTTTCATTGCTCTGCTGAAATGCCTTACCTGTTTATACATATTGCTCATCTTTTTTATTAGAGCCTATACTATATTGATTATATTTATTTTAAATTTTCTGTCTGATAGTTCAGATATCTGACTCTGCTTCTGTTGATTGCTTTGTTTCTTGACACTGGGGCTTTTTTTTTGCTTGCTCTTTTGCTCATGTTTTGTTACTCAAAGCCAGACACCATGTATAGGACAGTGAATACTGCAATAAATACCCTTTATCCTTAGAAGTGGGCACGTCTCTTCCTTTGCTAGAGCCTAGCACGTAGGCCTTTATTGTGAGGGAGTTGACTTTTTCCAACTCAGGAGTTAAGCCGAGTGTAGTTTTGTTGTTGCAGTGGTACCTTCAGTGGACCACAGGTTTCAAATTCCTTTAGAATTATTTTGCACTTAGCGTACAGATTGGGTTGCTGGATTTTTTCTCAGTGTTCCTGTTTCTCCCCCAGCAATAGGCTCTCCCTGTGAGCCTGTGCTTCTGAGAGGGTCCTCTTGCCCCTGCCGCAGCAGTAGACTGTTATTAGAGACTTGCAACCTGGTGGGGGGGATGTTTGGAATGGGGACCAGCATTCTGCTTTTTCCTGGTTTACGTTTAGCCTTAGGTAGGCCTGTGTGCCTGAGTCTTGGAACTAAAACAGTTTTGTTTGCTGATTCATTATATTCTATAGTCTTGAAGAACATTATAAAACTTTTTCCTTTACATGTATAACATGTTTTTCTTCAACTGTTGACAGAGGAGACCTTGCCTATTTTGATGGACTTAATGAGACTATTCTTGCTGTGGGACTTGTGAAACCAAAAGCTGGTAAGAAATAAAAATATAAAGATTAAATTATGTTTGTACATAAGATTCCAAATGTTTTAGGACTAAATGATATTATACTTTAAGTAATTAACTTTCCTATTGAAGTTTTGTTCTAAATTACTTCTAATTAGAAATACAAAAAGTGATTAGGAATATTTAACAATTTACTCACCTTATGGTATAAGTGAGTCTGCCTTTAAAATTGTTAAACTATACTTGAATTTTATCTTTCTTTTTGTTAGTCTTTTTTTTTTACCTCTTCAACTTTGCATAAGTTTTGTTTTTTCTTTTTTTACATGTTTATTGGAGTATACTTGCTTTACAATGGTGTGTTAGTTTCTGCTTTATGACAAAGTGAATCATTTATACATATACATATGTTCCCATATCTCCTTCCTCTTGCATCTCCGTCCCTCCCACCCTCCCTATCCCACCCATCCAGGTGGTCACAAAGCACCGAGCTGATCTCCCTGTGCTATGCGGCTGCTTCCCACTAGCTATTTATTCTACGTTTGGTAGTGTATATATGTCCATGCCACGCTCTCACTTTGTCACAGCTTACCCTTCCCCCTTCACATGTCCTCAGGTCCATTCTCTAGTAGGTCTGTGTCTTTATTCCCATCTTACCCCTAGGTTCTTCATGACTTTTTTTTTCTTATATTCCATATATATGTGTTAGCATACAGTATTTGTCTTTCTCTTTCTGACTTTCTTCACTCTGTATGACAGACTCTAGATCCATCCACCTCACTACAAATAAGTCAATTTCGTTTCTTTTTATGGCTTAGTAATATTCCACTATATATATGTGCCACATCTTCTTTATGAATTCATCCGATGATGGACACTTAGGTTGTTTCCATCTCCTGGCTATTGTAAATAGAGCTGCAATGAACATTTGGGTACATGACTATTTTTGAATTATGGTTTTCTCAGGGTATATGCCCAGTAGTGGGATTGCTGGGTCATATGGTGGTTCTATTTGTAGTTTTTTAAGTAACTTCCATACTGTTCTCCATAGTGACTACCAATTCACATTCCCACCAGCAGTGCAAGAGTGTTCCCTTTTCTCCACACCCTCTCCAGCATTTATTGTTTCTAGATTTTTTGATGATGGCCATTCTGACCGGTGTGAGATGATATCGCATTGTAGTTTTGATTTGCATTTCTCTAATGATTAATGATGTTGAGCATTCTTTCATGTGTTTGTTGGCAATCTGTATATCTTCTTTGGAGAAATGTCTCTTTAGGTCTTCTGCCCATTTTTGGATTGGGTTGTTTGTTTTTTTGTTATTGAGCTGCATGAGCTGCCTGTAAATTTTGGGGGTTAATCCTTAGTTGCTTCATTTGCAAATATTTTCTCCCATTCTGACGGTTGTCTTTTGGTCTTGTTTATGGTTTCCTTTGCTGTGCAAAAGCTTTGAAGTTTCATTAGGTCCCATTTGTTTGTTTTTATTTCCATTTCCCTAGGAGGTGAGTCAAAAAGGATCTTGCTGTGATTTATGTCATAGAGTGTTCTGCCTATGTTTTCCTCTAAGAGTTTGATAGTTTCTGGCCTTACATTTAGGTCTTTAATCCATTTTGAGTTTATTTTTGTGTATGGTGTTAGGGAGTGTTCTAATCTCATACTTTTACATATACGTGTCCAGTTTTCCCAGCACCACTTATTGAAGAGGCTGTCCTTTCTCCACTGTACAGTCCTGCCTCCTTTATCAAAGATAAGGTGACCATATGTGCAGGGGTTTATCTCTGGGCTTTCTATCCTGTTCCTTTGATCTATATTTCTGTTTTTGTGCCAGTACTATGCTGTCTTGCTTACTGTAGCTTTGTAGTATAGTCTGAAGTCAGGGAGCCTGATTCCTCCAGCTCCGTTTTTCGTTCTCAAGATTGCTTTGGCTATTCGGGGTCTTTTGTGTTTCCATACAAATTGTGAAATTTTTTGTTCTAGTTCTGTGAAAAATGCCAGTGGTAGTTTGATAGGGATTGCACTGAATCTGTAGATTGCTTTGGGTAATAGAGTCATTTTCACAATGTTGATTCTTTCAATCCAAGAACATGGTATATCTCTCCATCTATTTGTATCATCTTTAATTTCTTTCATCAGTGTCTTATAATTTTCTGCATACAGGTCTTTTGTCTCTTTAGGTAGGTTTATTCCTAGGCATTTTATTCTTTTTGTTGCAGTGGTAAATGGTAGTGTTTTCTTAATTTCACTTTCAGAGTTTTCATCATTAGTGTATAGGAATGCCAGAGATTTCTGTACCTTAATTTTGTATCCTGCTACTTTACCAAATTCATTAATTAGCTCTAGTAGTTTTCTGGTAGCATCTTTAGGATTCTCTATGTATAGTAGCATGTCATCTGCAAACAGTGACAGCTTTACGTCTTCTTTTCCAATTTGGATTCCTTTTATTTCCTTTTCTTCTCTGATTGCTGTGGCTAAAACTTCCAAAACTGTGTTGAATAAGAGTGGTAAGAGTGGGCAACCGTGTCTTGTTCCTGATCTTAGTGGAAATGGTTTCAGTTTTTCACCATTGAGGACGATGTTGGCTATGGGTTTGTCACGTATGGCCTTTATTTTGTTAGTGTTTCTTGATTTACCTGAAGTTTTTTGCATTATACGTTTTTCACTAATTACTGAATTTAATGTTAAAACCATTTTTGTCTCTGTATTTTTTTAGTCCTGATAGCCCATGGAAGTGAGAACAGAGGTCAGAATAAATCCTAAGGGAAGTCATGAGCATTGTTTAACTTACAATTTCAACTTCAGTACACTAGATCTTTTATCATAGCCACTGATAAGCAGAGTTGATTGATTTAAATTTAATATACATCCCTTGAATGCAACTTCCTACAAGAGGAAATAATAGATGAAATTTACTTGTCTACAAGACCTAAATAGGAATTTTGAAGGTCACAGCCATTTTGAAATTATACTAATTCACATAAATATAAACATGCAGTTTTATACACTGTTTTTATGTGATTGCATTGGAAATGTATTTCCTTTACATAGAATTTTAAAGCAGTCTTTACCCAGCTGTATGTTTCTCTATCTTGTTCCTTAATTTAAAAGTTTATTCATATACAAGTCAACACCTGTTCATGCTTTCTCTCATAATAAATATTTAATTGTCCATCTGAAACAAATAGTAAAATTTTGTTATATTCAAATGTAAATTTCAGTACAGAATGGAAATGGCATAGTCTTTGATTTGGCAGCAAAGGTGTTATCTTTGATAAATTTTCATAAAGCTCAAGCTTTTTTAAATCAAATCCTGAAATATCAGGTGTATTTTGAGGTCATTAAGTAGAAGGTCTGTGCCTTCAGCTCTGTTGACTTAATCCTTGAAACAAAAAATTGTGGCCTTTGCGCCCCTTGGTATTCATCAGTGAAAGTAGAACCAAGTGATAATAGGAGCTTTGTTGAATTTTCTGACATTTAACACCCAAACGTATACATATAAAGAGATGTCCTTTATCATAAGATAAGATATATTTCCTTTTATTCTTATCAGTGACACACTAGTTTTGGGTGTTATAACATGAAGAGAGTCATAATTACACATAACATCTCATACCACTCCATACTCTTTAAAGTTAAATGATACCTTAGAGTGAATTAAAATTTAAAATTTTTTTCTTGGTTTAATGCCCTCTCCGAAACTATAAATTATCCAGCTTTGGTACATAAACTCATTTGATCTATAAACTCATTTCTGTGTCTATGAATTTGACTATTCCAGGAATTTCATATAAGTGGAATTATATCTTTTTCTGACTGGCTTGTTTCACCTAGTATGATGTCCTCAAGGTTCATCGCTATTGTAGGATACGTCAGAATTTCCTTTTTTTTTTTGTAAAGGTCTAGTAATATTCCATGTATATACATACCACATTTGGTTTATCCATTTATCTATTGATGGTCGCTTGAGTTGTTTCCACCATTTGGGTATTATGAATAATGCTATGAACATGAGTATACAAATAGAAATTTTTATATTGTAGTAAACCTAAACTGTTTTGTAATGTAACACTGATTTTATTTTTATTTCTTTATTTTTTTTAACATCTTTATTGGAGTATAATTGCTTTAAAATGGTGTGTTAGTTTCTGCTTTATAACCAAGTGAATCAGCTATACATATACGTATATCTCCATAACTCCTCCCTCTTGCGTCTCCCTCCCATCCTCCCTATCCCACCCCTCTAGGTGGTCACAGAGCACCAAGCTGATCTCCCTGTGCTATGCGGCTGCTTCCCACTAGCTATCTGTTTTACATTTGGTACTGTATATATGTTCATGCCACTCTCTCACTTCGTCCCAGCTTACCGTTCCCCCTCACCATGTCCTCAAGTCCATTTTCTAGTAGGTCTGCATCTTTATTCCCATCCTGCGCCTAAGTTCTTCAGAACCATTTTTTTTTTTAGATTCCATATATATGTGTTAGCATACGGTATTTGTTTTTCTCTTTCTGACTTACTTCACTCTGTATGACAGTCTCTAAGTCCGTCCACCTCACTACAAATAACTCAGTTATGTTTCTTTTCATGGCTGAGTAATATTCCATTGTATATATGTGCCATATCTTCTTTTTTTTTGCTTTAACATCTTTATTGGAGTATAATTGCTTTACAGTGTTGTGTTAGTTTCTGCTGTATAACAAAGTGAATCACCTATACGTATACTTATATCCCTGTATCCCCTCCCTCTTGTGTCTCCCTCCCACCCTCCCTATCCCACCCCTCTCGGTGGTCACAAAGCACTGAGCTGATCTCCCTGTGCAATGCGGCTACTTCCCAATTGCTATCTGTTTTACATTTGGTAGTGTATATATGTCCACGCCACCCTCTCACTCTGTCCCAGCTTACCTTTGCCCCTCCCCGTGTCCTCAGGTCCATTCTCTAGTAGGTCTGCGTCTTTATTCCCGTCCTGCCCCTAGGTTCTTCATGACCTTTTTTTTTTTCCAAAGAAACCTAATTTCATTTCTTTTTATGGCTGAGTACTATTCCATTGCATATATGTGCCACATCTTCTTTATCCATTCATCTGTTGATGGACACCTAGGTTGCTTCCATGTCCTGGCTATTGTAAATAGAGCTGCAGTGAACATTGTTGTCCATGATTCTTTTTGAATTATGGTCCAGTAGTGGGATTGCTGGGTCGTATGGTAGTTGTATTTTTAGTTTTTTAAGGAACATCCATACTGTTCTCCCTAGTGGCTGTATCAATTTAAATTCCCACCAACAATGCAAGACGGTTCCCTTTTCTCTACACCCTCTCCAGCATTTATTGCTTGTAGATTTTTTAATGATGGCCATTCGGACCAGTGTGAGGTGATACCTCATTATAGTTTAGATTTGCATTTCTCTAGTGATTAGTGATGTTGAGCATCCTTTCATGTGTTTGTTGGCAATCTGTAGATCTTCATTGGAGAAATGTCTCTTTAGGTCTTCTGCCCATTTTTGGATTGGGTTGTTTGTTCTTTTGTTATAGAGCCGCATGAGCTGCCTGTAAATTTTGGAGGTTAATCCTTAATTGCTTCATTTGCAAATATTTTCTCCCATTCTGAGGGTTGTGTTTTCATCTTGTTTATGGTTTCCTTTGCTGTGCAAAAGCTTTTCAGTTTCATTAGGTCCCATTTGTTTATTTTTGATTTTATTCCCATTTCTATAAGAAGTGGGTCAAAAAGGATCTTACTGTAATTTATGTCATAGAGTGTTCTGCCTATGTTTTCCTCTAAGAGTTTTTTACTGTCTGGCCTTACATGTAGATTTTTAATCCATTTTGAGATTATTTTTGTGTGTGGTATTAGGGAGTGTTCTAAATTTCATTCTTTTACGTTTAGCTGTCCAGTTTTCCCAGCAACACTTATTGAAGAGGCTGTCTTTTCTCCATTGTATAGTCTTGCCTCCTTTATGAAAGATAAGGTGACCATATGTGCATGAGTTTACCTCTGGGCTTTCTATCCTGTTCCATTGATCCATATTTCTGTTTTTGTGCCAGTACCATACTGTCCTGATTACTGTAGCTTTGTAGTATAGTCTGAAGTCAGGGAGCCTGATTTCTCTAGCTCCCTTTTTTTTTTTTTTTTTTTTATGCGTTACGCGGGCCTCTCACTGCTGTGGCCTCTCCCGTTGCGGAGGACAGGCTCCGGACGCGCAGGCTCAGCGGCCATGGCTCACGGGCCCAGCCGCTCCGCGGCATGTGGGATCCTCCCAGACCGGGGCACGAACCCGTGTCCCCTGCATCGGCAAGCGGACTCTCAACCACTGCGCCACCAGGGAAGCCCATAGCTCCCTTTTTCTTTCTCAAGATTGCTTTGGCTATTCGGGGTTCTTTGTGTTTCCATACAAATTGTGAAATTTTTTGTTCTAGTCTTGTGAAAAATGCCATTGGTAGTTTGATAGGGATTGCACTGAATCTGTAGATTGCTTTGGGTAATAGAGTCATTTGCACAATGTTGATTCTTCCAATCCAAGAACATGGTATATCTCTCCATCTGTTTGTATGATCTTTAAGTTCTTTCATCAGTGTCTTATAGTTTTCTGCATACAGGTCTTTTGTCTCCTTAGGTAGGTTTATTCCTAGGTATTTT
The DNA here is from genome assembly GCF_963924675.1 of Phocoena phocoena. Taxonomy (NCBI): domain Eukaryota; kingdom Metazoa; phylum Chordata; class Mammalia; order Artiodactyla; family Phocoenidae; genus Phocoena; species Phocoena phocoena. Next base: position 30,874,383 of record NC_089221.1, on the reverse strand, counting down.
ATTCTTTTTGTTGCAGTGGTAAATAGGAGTGTTTCCTTAATTGCTCTTTCAGATTTTTCATTATTAGTGTTTAGGATTGCAAAAGATTTCTGTGCATTACTTTTGTATCCTGCTACTTTACCAAATTCATTGATTAGCTCTAGTAGATTTCTGGTGGCATGTTTAGGATTCTCTATGTATAGTATCATGGCATCTGCAAACAGTGACAGCTTTACTTTTTCTTTTCCGACTTGGATTCCTTTTATTTCTTTTTCTTCTCTGATGGCTGTGGCTAAAACTCCCAAATTATGTTGAATAGTAGTGGTGAGATTGGACAGCCTTGTCTTGTTCCTGGTCTTAGAGGAAATGGTTTCAGTTTTTTACCATTGAGAATGATGTTGGCTGTGGATTTGTCATATATGGCCTTTATTATGTTGAGGTAAGTTCCCTCTGTTTCTACTTTCTGGAGAGTTTTTTTTTTTTTTCTCGATACACAGCCCTCTCACTGTTGTAGCGTCTCCTGTTGCGGAGCACAGGCTCCAGACGCGCAGGGTCAGCGGCCATGGCTCACGGGCCCAGCCGCTCCGCGGCATGTGGTATCTTCCCCGACTGGGGCACGAACCCGTGTCCCCTGCATCGGCAGGCAGACTCTCAACCACTGTGCCACCAGGGAAGCCCAGTGTATGATCCTTTTAACGTGCTGTTGGATTCTGTTTGCTAGTATTTTGTTGAGGATTTTTGCATCTATGTTCATCAGTTATATTGGCCTGTAGTTTTCTTTTTTTGTGACATCTTTGTCTGGTTTTAGTATCAGGGTGATGGTGGCCTTGTAGAATGAGTTTGGGAGTGTTCCTTCCTCTGCTACATTTTGGAAGAGTTTGAGAAGGATAGGTGTTAGCTCTTCTCTAAATGTTTCATAGAATTCCCCTGTGAAGCCATCTGGTCCTGGGCTTTTGTTTGCTGGAAGATTTTTAGTCACAGTCTCAATTTCAGTGCTTATGATTGGTCTGTTTATATTTTCTGTTTCTTCCTGGCTCAGTCTCGGAAGGTTGTACTTTTCTAAGAATTTGTCCATTTCTTCCAGGTTGTCCATTTTATTGGCATATAGTTGCTTGTAGTAATCTTTCATGATCCTGTATATTTCTGCAGTGTCAGTTTTTACTTCTCCTTTTTCATTTCTTATTCTGTTGATTTGAATCTTCTCCCTTTTTTTCTTGATGAGTCTGGCTATTGGTTTAATTTTGTTTATCTTCTCGAAGAAGCAGCTTTTAGTTTTATTGATCTTTGCTTTTGTTTCCTTCATTTCTTTTTCATTTATTTCTGATCTGATCTATATGATTTCTTTCCTTCTGCTAACTTTGGGGGTTTTTTGTTCTTCTTTCTCTGATTGTTTTCGGTATAAGATTAGGTTGTTTATTTAAGATGTTTCTTGTTTCTTGAGGTAGGATTGTATTGCTATAAACTTCCCTCTTAGAACTGCTTTCCCTATATCGCATAGGTTTTGGGTCATCCTGTTTTCGTTGTCATTTGTTTGTAGGTATTTTTTTATTTCCTCTTTGATTTCTTCAGTGATTTCTTGGTTATTAAGTAGTGTATTGTTTAGCCTCCCTGTGTTTGTATTTTTTACAGGTTTTTTTTTCCTGTAATTGATATCTAGTCTCATAGCATTGTGCTCTGAAAAGATACTTGATACGATTTCGATTTTCTTAAACTTACCAAAGCTTGATTTGTGACCCAAGATATGATCTCTCCTGGAGAATGTTCCAAGAGCACTTGAGAAGAAAGTGTATTCTGTTGTTTTTGGATGGAATGTCCTATAAATATCAATTAAGTCCATCTTGTTTAATGTATCATTTAAAGCTTGTGTTTCCTTATTTATTTTCTTTTTTGAATCCGTCCATTGGTGAAAGTGGGGTGTTAAAGTCCCCTACTATGATTGTTGTAACACTAATTCTAAATGTCATTAAATACTGAAGTGTTTGTGTCTATGATTTGGGTTTTTTGTTTGTTTGGTTGGTTTGTTTACTAATATGTACTTATTTAAATGATCATAAGTGGTAATGTTTTAGCATCAACATTAAATTACCTTCACACTTTTCATATGCTGGTTAACCCACAGCTCATATTAAAGGTAACCATATTCTGTTAATATGGCTTAAATGATGGGTGTTTTCCAGAAAATAGTGCCTAACTCATGTTTACTTTATCTTAGGCATATTTCAACCTCACGTACGACATCTTCTGGTTTTGGCAACCCCTGTGGATGTAGTGATTCTTGGACTCAGTTATACTAATTTGCAAACAGGTATAGCAACCCACATGTTGTGGGGGGTTTGGGGGTTTGTTTTTTTGGCCACACCCTGCATGGTATGTGGAACTTCCCCGACCAGGGATGGAACCCGCACCCCCTGCAGTGGAAGCGCAGAGTCTTAACCACTGGACCACCAGGGAAGTCCCCACATGTTGTGTTTTTTAAAATAAAAATATGTTGCCCAGTTTAATATTATAATTGAAAACTAATCTTTTTCACTAAGTTAACTTTCTGGTCTATTTGCTCATAGGAAAATATTTCCCTGTAGGTATGGTATCTTTCAGGTTAATAACTCCACCAGAAATTATTTTGGATTTATTTACCATATCAGTGTACATTTCTTAAATGTCCAATATAAAGGAAGGGTGGTAGAAGAGAAATAGTTGCCCCAGTAATTTTTAAATAATACCTTCAATTTCTTCATTTTTAATTTTTTGAATGGCCATTTTAACATATGGAACATTGAAATGTATATTATTCTTTCCTTTAAAGTAAGAAGCCATCAATTAATTTATTACATGCACATTCAGTGGTTTCTTTTGCATTCTACCAGTGTTTTAGGTAAAATAATGTTGAATTTCAGAGCCTCAAATTGATGATTATGGGGTGGGGTGGGGGGGAAAAAAATTTAATGATTATTACTACCATATCCCTAGGCTTTTTTCCAAAATTTAATCCTTCAGGTTAGTTTTTTTATTTGATGTTTTACTATGTTATATATATATGTGCTATATATTTTACATATGTTATATATACATACTATAGGTTCTATTTAACATGAATTATAAAACTGTTCATATCAGACTTTTTATAGTAATTTTGAAATGTATGTTATACATACATTTTTTTGAAATTTTTGAGCATATCATGAATTCAGTAAGAATATCAATTCTGAAGATAATACAGTGATTGTTTTAAAACTTTTAAAAAGCTCTTAAAGTGATTCCTATATTATTTCTTTTAAAAAAAATAGGTTCTGGAGTTCTCAATGACAGTATGTGTGGTGGAATGCAGTTACTTCCAGATCCTTTATATTCTCTTCCTACTGATAATACTTACCTTTTAACAATAACTTCCACTGATAATGGCAGAATTTTCTTGGCTGGAAAGGATGGCTGTTTATATGAAGTAGCATACCAAGTAAGTCTGGCATTTGTAAACATTTTCATTTTCCTCCCTCTTGATGGAGTAAGAATAGATAAGCTTTTGGTTTTTTTTGTAATTAATTTTTTTATTGGAGGATAGTTGATTTACAGTGTTGTGTTAGTTTCTGATAAGCTTTAGTCTTTATCTTCTAATTATATAGCACGTTAATATATTCTTATGGAAAGTTAAACATGCAGTTAAAGTTGTAGTCCTTCATGACTACACCATACCTGTAAAACCCAGTCCTCCCCACAAAGGTAACAAAGGTAACATTATCAGTTCTGTATATGTCCTTATAGAATATGATGCATACATTTCTAAATACCTATAAATGTCTTTACATATCTATAGATAATATATATGTATTTATTTGTGTGTATACACGTATACAAATACATAGTATACTTCTGTGTATATGTTTTTACTTGTATTATTGCTTATGTTTTGTTTCATATTGGCTTTTTTTTCCTTTTTCTGCCTTTTTTATCCCCCCACACTGTGTGGCTTGCGGGATCTTAGTTCCCCGACCAGGGATTGAAACTGGGCCAAGGCTGTGAAAGTGGCGAGCCCTAACCAATGGACCACCAGGAAATTCCCATAATTGGCTTTTTTCATTTAACTGTGCCTTGAAAGTCTTTCCTTGTCAGTATCTGGTAGATAGATGTGTGTTATGTTTTGTGATTGCTGCATGATTGTCCATAAAATGGATGTATTGATACATGATTGAACAATTCCTTTCTTGATAGACTTCTAGGTTTTTATTATACCTTTCAGAAATGATGGTGTGATAAGTGTTCTTTTACAAGCCTCCTTGTGCACATGTGTAGAAGTTTTCTAGTGTGGAGACTTAGAATTCTAATAGTTGTATTATAGTATATGTGTATTGAAAACTGAATTTTCTATTTTCATTTTGCCCTCTTAAGAGTTTTAGACTCATAGCAGGCATCTGTGATTGTATCCCTGTCCTCTCCCTCCTCACTCTCACTAACCCTGGTATTTTATAACTTATTAATTTTGACCAGTCAGATAGAAGACAATTGTTTTTTATTACTAGTTTGGTTGAGCATCTTTTCATGTATTTATTGGTCATTTGTGTTTACTCTGAAATGTCTTTGTATCCTTTGCTCCATTATTTTTTCCCCCTTACTGTATCATTGCCTTTATCATAAGGTAAACAGTAGGAAACTGATAAGACAAGTATTCTCATAGGCACACAGCTAATTAGTGGCAGAGATAGGATTAGAACTGAGGTTAGCATTTTTATGTTATACTGTATCTCTTCCTTACCCAATTTCTCTTGGTTTTGTTAACTACAAAAAGAAGATTTTGTTGTAGATTTAAGTATGGCAAAACTCGATCATTGAGGGGCAGACTGTAGATTATGATGGTGGTGGCTACTATTTCTTAAATTTCCTTTTAGCAGTAGTGGGAAGAGATAAAAATACCTCTATCCTATGTACTTTTGACACTTATAAACTACGCTTATTATTTCCCTTTCTGCTTTCAAATAGGAGTTTTTAAGATAATTAAAATGAGTTCACTAACATAGCATTACTGGGTTGCTGGAATAGACATAGCTGATTTCATTGAGAGCAGTGATTTGATTTTCGTTAAATACATTTTCTATTTTTAATTACAAGACTGAGCTCAGTACTTCTCAGTACTTATTTTTGAGTAGTATGTCTTACTTTTACTAAGATTTGAGAATCTTTATAAACATGAGTATATTATAGTTGCTGTGATGGAGGTACCTACATTTACAAGTCTTATGTCTTTCAATTTTTTCTTTTAAGGCAGAAGCAGGCTGGTTTAGCCAGAGGTGTAGGAAAATAAACCACTCAAAGAGTGCACTTTCTTTCCTTGTTCCTTCGTTACTACAGTTCACATTCTCAGAAGATGGTGAGTAGAAAACAAATTTGGCAAACAAAAAATTTTAACAAATCACAGACCTAACGTTTTCTTCAGAAATTCTCATTCTTAATTGAAACAGTTTCTTACTAAACAGTATTTGTTATATATTCATATCATCTTTTAAAGGGAGAAGGGATGATAAAACAGACAGCATGAGTTTTATTCCCAAGTCCCTATAGATGTAGCGCCATAGAACATGTGTCTACAATAGCTATATATACTTAAACCACCTGTGTCTGTGTTTGTGAGAGAGTTAGACATTCAGACATTTAATACATGTTTTGCCTGGTCTGAAAGAAATTCCCAGCATAAAATGAATATATCTGAGTTTTTAATCGAGAGATTTAGGCAAGTGAAGTAATTTTAAAATGCTTCAGTAAAGTAAGAGAAATATATCTAAAAATGTTAATATGACTGAATTTTTAAATTATTTTCTTTTACACAATGAATTATTAAACTAAACTGGAAGTTTCTTGAAGGAATGGACCAGGTATAATTATTTTATGTGTTTCTAGCATATAGTAAGCATTCATTAAATGTTGAATGTAGGAATAATTTGGAACTTGTTTTTGGTTTGGCTTAAAATTAACTTAAAGGACAGAATAACTTATTCGTGATGCCCTTAACCCAGTCACAGTATTTGATGTTTGCTTTTTTTCGCGTGCTGTCTGACCTGAATGCTTCTTGGCTTTGTCCTTGTGCAACTACCCTAAGACTTACCTACAAAACAAAAGAAAAGCCCTGAATGTAAATCAGCAATTTTAATTTGTTGTAAGTGGCTACTGTGTTTGATTTGTTAACCTCCGTTTTTTTTCTTCCTCTGTCTTATTTTTAGATCCTATTGTTCAAATTGCAATTGATAATTCAAGAAATATTTTATATACACGATCGGAGAAAGGAGTAATACAGGTAAGTATTAATATTATACCACCATATAAGAGGGGAAGAATATCCCTGTTTTTAAGGAACAAGATTTAGTCACTCTTGGGCTTTTCCTATGAACTGTGTGCTTTAAAAAAAAAAAACAAAAAAAAAACCCAACCGCTTCTTAAGGCCCCCTTTTTATGAAATTGTTAATCTCTGAATGTTTTCATACCTATATGAAGTACCAAAATTAAAGGATCCCTAAAAAGGAAAAGTTTATTTAATAAAAGTTTATTTAAAAGGTTATTTTATAAAGTGTATACAGTTTATAATCATGTTTAAGTGGGTATGATTTTTTATTCACAGGTGTATGATTTGGGCCATGATGGACAAGGAATGAACAGAGTTGCCTCAGTGTCACAGAATTCTATTGTTTCTGCTGCTGGAAACATTGCTAGGTAATATGTAATTTATTCTCAGGCATTTCATTTGCAGGCATAATTATATTATTTATATGCAGTATACTAAAATTATTCCCTCCTCGAAATATCTCCAGAAAGTAAGAAATGTTGAAGGAGGTGACATTGTAGGTTATGTTTGAAACAGTTGCTAGCAATGCTTCCTTTTATTCTTATGTTGGATGGTTTGAAACATAAGGCAGACTGGTTTTACAGTGTACAGGACAGCTTGACCTGTGATTTTCCCTGGAGTTTGAAAGTGGTCTGTGCAGGCATTATAGGTATTATGACTAGGAAACTGCAAGTCTCAAAGTTTCCCCTTTTTTAACTACTCCACCCTTTTAACAGGTCTACATGGTAATTTCATTGGTCTGATAATGGACACAAGTACATTTCAGGAAATACAGAATTTCACAGTTGTATTAGCCTCACTGTATTCTTGAGGAAACTAAAACTAAGGATGTTATGATTTGCCTGAGGTCTAACTCCTAAGTAAGTGCTGAGATCCAACCTAAAAGCCAAGTTTTCAGACACTATACACTGCTATTTGCATATGTCACAAGTGACCTAGCTGCAGAAACTCTATTCACCTAACAAAGACCTCAGATTTTCAATTTCTGTCTTCTGTGTGCCTGGGTCACTGCTACAATCAGATATCCTAGTGATAGCATGTTTTCCTTGGTCTTCAGTGACCAAAAAATTCTCAAGGCAGGCAATTTGAAACAAAGTTTCCTTTTACTTCTTCTAATTTTGGGGGGAAAGATTTTTTCAAATCCACAGAAAAAAGAATAGCATGATAAAATCTGATATACCCTTTATCTGAATTCACCAGTTGTTAACATTTTGCCTTATTTGCTCACTCTTAAGACCTATTTGAAAGTAAGTTACAGACATGACTTTCACCCTTAAATCCTTCAGCTTCCATCTCCTAAGCTCTTATATACTACATTATCATTACCACACCTAAAAAATTAATAATTTTATAATGTTATCCTAATTATATAGTCCATATTAAAATTACTCAGTACTCTTCCAAATCTTTCATAGCTGTTTTTCTTTACATTTTTCTCCACATTCAGCCAGAGCACATGAGCTACATTGGTCATTAGTCTCTTTAATATAAAATGGACCTCTTACTGCCTTTTTCATATGTTGACATTTAGTGGGGAGGGGTAGGAGAGTTATTTGTAGAATATCCCATTTTCTGAATTTTTTTTTCCTTATCTATAGATTCAGGGTAATATTGTTTTTTGTTTATTTATTTACTTATTTATTTGGTTTTGCCAGCTCTTAGTTGTGGCTCCAGGGCTCCTTAGTTGTGGCAAGAGGCCTCCTTAGTTGTGGCATGAGAACTCATAGTTGCAGCATGCATGTGGGATCTAGTTCCCTGACCAGGGATCAAATTCAGGCCCCCAGCTTTGGGAGCACAGAGTCTTATCCACTGCGCTACCAGGGAAGTCCCAGGATAATATTGTTTTTAGCCAATATCACATACATGATGCGAACTTCTTACAGTATTACGTTAAGAGGCACATAGTACCAGTTTTCCTATTATGAACACTTGGTTAAGGTGGTATTCACCAGATCTCACCATTATTAAGGTTCATTTTCCCCCCCTTTTTTTTGCAGTACACGGGCCTCTCACTGTTGTGGCCTCTCCCGTTGCGGAGCACAGGCTCCAGACGCGCAGGCTCAGCGGCCATGGCTCACAGGCCTAGCCGCTCCGCGGCATGTGGGATCTTCCCGGACCGGGGCACGAACCCGTGTCCCCTGCATCGGCAGGCGGACTCTCAACCATTGCGCCACCAGGGAAGCCCTCCCTGTTTTTAATTAGTGATAATCTTTTCAATGATATTTTGATGCTCTAAGGACACCTTATTCCCCATTAACCATTTACCCAATGGATTTAGCTTTCTTTTATGGTCTTTGAAAAAAGATTACTCTTAACAATATTAATGTAAAGAATACACATTCAAGGGTTTTTGCCAGTTCTTGCTCCCTTTGCACTACTTTCCTAAAAAGTAGCCTTAAAACTATTTTAGCATGTTTAAACATGTAAAAATCCTGGTGGAGGGGCTTCCCTGGTGGCGCAGTGGTTGAGAGTCCGCCTGCCGATGCAGAGGACACAGGTTCGTGCCCCGGTCTGGGAAGATTCCACATTCCGCGGAGCGGCTGGGCACGTGAGCCATGGCTGCTGAGCCTGCACGTCCGGAGCCTGTGCTCCGCAACGGGAGAGGCCACAACTGAGAGGCCCGCGTACCGCAAAAAAAAAAAATCCTGGTGGAATATGTTCCCTGTAATTGAGTAGATATATTTTAAAAATAAACTTTAGTTTTTCTTTCTTCTAGGACCATAGATCGTTCTGTTTTTAAACCAATTGTTCAAATAGCAGTGATTGAAAACTCCGAATCACTGGACTGTCAGTTATTGGCTGTCACACATGCAGGTATGTTGTTTTATTTATATGAGTGCTTTAATGTGATAACTTTTTATAATCTTCAGGTTTGGAAATTTATGACTGAAAATATGTTTTTACTTCTGTATCAATTTTAAGCCATATTAATAATTCGTAAAATTAAGGCTTTTGAAAAATCAGAAGATTCCACTCACTCTGTCTCCTCATTTTATAGATGTAAAACCAGGCCTGAAAGGTAAAGTGGCTAACATTTAGTGATAGAGCCTGAACTGGAACGCAGGCTCCCTTGTCTTATACTTGTAGGTTCTTTCTACTGAAATGTGTTGATTTACCTCTCAATTCCAAGTGATGTCTTAGAAACCACTTCAGCTGGTAGTACGCATGGTGATTTAAGATCAGTCAGGAAAGTGATATATGGCTTTAACAGAGTTCTGTGTTTTTCTGTGGAATTGTTTCAACAACACATGTACCTCATGTCTTTTATTTCCTGTTAATAATGGATAATTTTACCCCGTCATCAGGTGTAAGACTGTATTTCAGCACTTGTCCGTTCAGACAGCCATGGACACGCCCTAATACATTGACACTGGTCCACATCCGCTTACCTCCTGGATTCTCAGCATCTTCAACGGTGGAAAAGCCTTCAAAAGTACATAAAGCTCTTTATAGTAAAGGTAAATTCTGAAATACTATCAGATTTAATATTAGATTCTTAAAATTATTAAAATTAGAATGCATTTTGAGGCATTTGAAATTAACAGATTTCCAGTGAAGTTTAGGATGTTATGGGTTTTTTTAATCCAGGAACTCTTTTTTTATATTAGCTTATATTTCAAATTTTTCATTGGCATATATATTAAAAATATAGTTTTTTAAAGTATCTAAGTACTTTTAAAATTGTTTTATTAGCCTTGTACATGAACTCACTTGTCAAAATCAGTGTTATAAACTGTTATAAACAGTTATAAACTGCTATAAACTTAAAATGACTTTTCTGATACCATGCCTGCTTTGTCAGTGTCTTTATGGATATGGAGAGTTTTGCCTGTCAAAATATGAAATTTCAATAACAAACTCTTTTGGATTCATAATCAAGTTTAGAAAATGAGATTCTAGTTAAACATCAAAACTTGAAAAATCCATATGTGGTTTTCCCCAATATGAGAACGCATTTGTAAAACAATTTGTTTTTATTTTCTAATCATTTTAAAGCCTTTTCTCTGCTATTGTACTGTGTTTTCTAATATTTTATTTTTCAACACCCAAATTAAACTTTCATTTACAAATAGAATTTTTTCAAGTACATTGTATCATGTACCTTCATAGCATTTTTAATAACAGCTTTAATTGAGATATAATTTACATACCTTTTAAAATGTACAATCTATTAGTGTTTAGTTTATTCATGGAGTTGTACAGCGATCACTACTATCTAATTTCGGAACATTTTCACCACTGCAGAAAGAAACCCTGTACCCATTAGCTGTCACTCCCTATTTCCCCCTTCTCCCAGCCCTGGGAAATCACTCGTCTACTTTCTGTTTCTATGGATTTGCCTCTTTTGGACATTTCATTTAAATGGAGTTGGAAAATACAGGACTGGCTTCTTTCACTTAGCATAATGCTTTCAAAGTTTATCTATTGTAGCAGGTTCATTTTTTTTTTTTTTTGCTGAATAATATTTCATTGTGTGAGTGTACCACATTATAATTACCCATTCATCATTTGGTGGGCATTTGGGTTGTTTCTCTTTTTTGGCTATTATGAATGATGTTGTTATAAACATTTATGTACAAGTTTTTGAGCGGACACATTTTCATTTCTTTTGGCTGTATACCTAAGAATGGAATGCTGGATCGTATGGTAACTTTAGAAATGTTAAAATGTGAAAAAAAAAAGTTGTGTTTACCTGAAAGAAATGCAGTATAAGGTCTAGAACACTTAATAATGCTACCCTGGCACTAATTATATATCCTTTTAGGGGATTTATTTTTGTTTATTTTGCGACTTGTTTATTTATAAAGATTAATGCTGTATATTTATGTATCTGTATTAATGTCACTATTAATGTCACTAATAATCATAATAATTATGATTATTGAGGATATATATTATTTGACATCATATAAGATTTTACATATTAAACTTTTAGGTATTCTACTGATGGCAGCCTCAGAAAATGAAGATAATGACATTTTGTGGTGTGTCAACCATGATACATTTCCTTTCCAAAAGCCAATGATGGAAACCCAGGTAAGTTATCCTGAGAGATTATAAAGAATTTTTTACATAATTTTAAGTGAAGAATAAAATTATGAGAAACTTTATCTTCTGATTTATTACTGTTTGCTTCTAATAATCTTATATGATTAGCAGTCATACTGAAAAGAGGTATATACTGTTAATTTTTTGTTTTTCCTCTGTGAGATTAGAAGTCATTATGGTACTCGTTAAAGAAACCTTTAACAAAAACATTGGAACCCTTTTAGAATGTCCTTCATAATGTACCTGAAAATGCCTATATCTTTTCTGAAATGATCTTTGTCCCACTTAAATATATTTTTAGTTATGAGGCCATGCATTATAGTTATGACTTAGAATTTTATTCTTATGATCTCTTTAATTTGTAGTTCCACCTAAATATTTAACGTTTTTTCTTTTAATTATAGAAAATTACAAATATATGCAAAAAATAGAATGGTAAACTGAACCCCACATTAAGAAATTACCCATTTCTCCATCTTGTTTCATATCTCTTCCCCATGTATATAAATGTATACACACAAACACATGATTGTGTTTTAAAAATAAATATCACGTATACCACGAAGTCAGCAGAGAGGTCCTGGGTGAGAGGTGCGGCCCCGGCCTATCCTGGCCCAATCCCACACCTAGGCCACCCACCCCAGCCCCCAGCCCAGGAGATACTGAGAGGAGGCCATCTCTACTCACTCCCCTTGCTATCCCCTACTCCACTCCCATCTGTCCTCCTAGATGCCCTAGCATAGCTCATGTTACCTGCCCCCAGAGGCTGCTGATCAAACGAGATAGACCAACCCCCACTAGGGTGTGAATGTCTGAGACTCTCTTTGGAGCCATCTCTTTAAAGGCATTTTGGTTCTAGTGTCACTAGCTGCTTCTGGTTATTTTCAAACGTGAACCCTTCTGGTTAGGGGGAGTGGGAAAAGGTGTGTGTAGATGGGAGGAGGAAGAACCAATTCCTGGGAATGGGGGCATGGTTTGAATGGGCTCTTCCAAGTTTCTGACATGGCCTAAGCAGCTGGGGTAGAGGTGGGAGGTAGGTATGGAGGCAAGGAGCACCTTTCTCAAATTCTTTTCTTTATCCTTTGAACTTTACTGAGCACATACTGTGTTGCCTCGTTATGTGACAGACTATAAGAATTCAGAACTCAGGAAGATATAAACCCTGTCTTTATGGGAGCACAGTGTTAGGGGGTGCAGGTTTGAAATCTGGCTCTGTTTCCTCAAAGCAGTGACTCAAAGGACTAACATATCTCTGGTCCTCAATTTCCTGATCTATAACAGTTTTAATAGTACCTACCTCTGTGGGGTGGTTGTGGGATTAAATGAGTTCATGTGTGTAAGGTGCTGAGAACACTACCTGGCACACAGGAAGCACTCGATAAACGTTAGCTACTTTTAAAGTAGATACTATATATCATATATATCATATCACTTCATCTCTATAATACTTGAGTTCACAAATGTGAACTTTAAATATATATATATAAATATAGCTCATGAACTTTAATCAAATTCTGGTCTCCCAAAAACAGCTATAAAAGACATTAGGTCAATGGAAAAATTCTGTATTGACTGGGCATAAGATTGTATTAGAGAAATGTTAATATTCTTACATGTTAGGATAGTATAGTGGTTATGTTAGAAAACATCCTTATTTTTAAGAGGTGCATGCAAAAGTATTTAGTGGTGACATGATATTCATAACTTTCAAATGGTTCAATAAATGAAAAAATATAGAAAGAAGAAAGCAAATAGGGCAAAATGCTATCAATTGTTGAATCTAGGTATCAGGCATATGGACATTTATTGTACTTTCAACATTTTATTAATGCATAAAATTTTTTATAATAAAATATTTTAGAAGACTAGACACTTTTTTTAGAGTATCTTAGTTTAGAAAACTGATGTAACTTCAGAAGAAAACAAAAACTGTATGTCAGCAGATTTAAGCGCTGAACCTACCAGTGTAGATCAATTTACCCTGGAAAGAGGGTAGAAGGTATACTTTTCAGTTATTGAAAAAATTGTAATTTTTGTAAATACTATTTATAGTTTATCCTAAGAAAATTTTGCCTTTGTCTTCTGGTATGAAAAGATTTACTATCATAGAAGATGCCTGATTAAAAGAACAGACATTAGAAAATTAAATACAGACTTTTGAGAATATTCGTGCTAATGTATTATTATTAATCTGTTAAACCCTACATTATTTAAAGATTGTATTATTTTTTTTAGAAGGTTTTGCCTCATGTAACTTTAATAATATGTATAAAACATTTATTTCTTCTACATAGATGACTACTCGTGTTGATGGTCATTCCTGGGCTCTTTCTGCAATAGATGAGTTCAAAGTAGATAAGATAATCACACCCTTAAATAAGGATCATATTCCCATAACTGACTCACCAGTTGTTGTACAGCAGCACATGTTGCCTCCAAAGAAGTTTGTTCTCCTCTCAGCACAGGTATGTACATCATCTGTTAAGGTGGAGAGAAAAAGAAGAGAAGCCATATTTAATGTTTTGGTCAAAGTATTCTGCAGTAGTTGCTTAATAGAGTCATTTACCTAAGTACTTAGGAATGTTTATTCTTAAAATATTCTTAAGGAATAGTTTATAAATACCAAAAATGCGGGCCTTCTCTAGTTGTGGCAAGGGGGGGCTACTCTTCATTGCAGTGCACAGGCTTCTCATTGCGTTGGCTTCTCTTTGTTGTGGAGCACAGGCTCTAGGCACACGGGCTTCAGTAGTTGTGGCACGCGGGCTCAGTAGTTGTGGCTTGCAGGCTCTAGAGTGCAGGCTCAGTAGTTGCTCCGTGGCATGTGGGATCTTCCTGGACCAGGGCTCAAACCTGTGTCCCCTGCATTGGCAGGCGGATTTTTAACCACTGCGCCACCAGGGAAGTCCAAGAACTTGCTGTTTATAAAGTATTGATATTATACTTTTTCTAAAGTAGCATTTCTATCAATAGTATTCAGCATAAAATTAGTAAAACAAGCTATGTTTATTTCTTATCATGTAGTCCTCACTTGTTAAAAAAACAATTTTTTAGTATTTATTTTTTGAGTAGCAATGCATTGACAATTCCACTGGTAAGCAGAGGGGTATACACAATAAAATCTCCCTTCTGGTTTGGGTCCCCTCCCTACAGACACCCATGTCATCAGAATCTTTATCTTTCCAGAGTTATGTCATGATATCAATATACAAACAATACAAGTCTATTTATAAACAAACATTAACATATTGTATGCACTGTTTTATACTTTGCTTTTTATGTTTCAAAGATACATTTGAGATATCTTTCCATAGTAATATATAAAGAACTTTCTCATTCTATTTTGTATTTGAAAGGCATTCCTTTATATGGATGTACCATATTTAACTAGGCCCCTATTAATAGATCATCTTTTGCCTCTAAAAATAATGCTGCGGGCTTCCTTGGTGGCACAGTGGTTGAGAGTCTGCCTGCTGATGCAGAGGACACGAGTTCATGCCCAGGTCCGGGAGGATCCCACATGCTGCGGAGCGGCTAGGCCTGTGAGCCATGGCCGCTGGGCCTGCGCGTCCGGAGCCTGTGCTCTGCAACGGGAGAGGCCACAATAGTGAGAGGCCAGCGTACCACAGAAAAATAAAAATAAAGAAAAATAATGCTGCAACCTTGTGCATATATCGTTTTGCCTGTGTGTGAGTAAAGCTGTAGAATTACATCTACTGGATCAAAAAGTATGTGTGTTTATCAATTTGATAGATGTTGCCAGGTTCCCTGTATATATACATACATTCACTATCAGTGAATGTTGAGTGCTTGTTTCCTTACATCCTGTGCAAGTACAATATGCCATCGTATTAAGAGTGAGATTGACTTTTCTAGTGTTTATTTTTCTGTGAATTGTCTGTTCCTATTCTATATCCACTTTTCTATTAAGTTGTCTTTTTCTTTTTATTTATAGAGCCTCTTTATATGTCAAGGAAACTAACTTTTTGTGATTTAGTCTCAGACATTTTTCCTGGTTTGCCATCTTATTTTGTTTACTGAGATTTTTTTTCCCATGTGGATAAGTTTATAAGTAGTTGAAATACTCAGTTTTTTGGGGGGATTTCTATTGAACTTTAAAAAAAAAAACACCGTCCGCACTCTGAAGTTCATAAAATAATTCACCCAGAGTTTCTTCTACTACGGTTACAGTTTTATTTTGTCCTGTCTGTTCGGAATGGTATGAGTATGGATCCAGCTTCATTTTTTCCCAAAGTGGACATACTTGTGCCAACATGATTAATGAAATATCTAACTTTGATCCTTTAGTTTGAGGGGCAGCTTTTATCATATATTAAATTCTAGTACTTACTTGAGCCTATATCAGAACTTTCTGTTTTGTTCCACTTATCTGACTGTTTATTCATGTGCTGATACCATGCATAAGATAAAGGTTTATAATATGTTTGTGTCTGACAGAGCCTGCACCCTTTTGCTTTACTTTTTTAGGGGGGAGGGGCAGTGATCTCTTACTAAGTTTTCTGCATGGATATATAGATCCTGGTATAGGCTAGGAATTGAAATGTAGATGATCTTTTTGACCAGTTTACTTCGTATTCTTGAAGTTATTTTTTTGTTTCATTGCTTTTATTAAATAAGGTAGCAAGGTCAGTTGCTACTAGCCATGCTTGATAAATCTATTATTCATCCTCTTTCTTTTTGAACTTCCTAGGGGAGTCTTATGTTTCATAAACTTAGACCTGTAGATCAACTGAGACATCTACTTGTGAGTAATGTGGGTGGAGATGGAGAAGAGATTGAAAGATTCTTTAAATTACATCAGGTAATTATTTGTACCTTTTTTATTACTGTGATGATATTATGTAAGTTAGGATTAAAGTACTGTGGTTAATACCAGTCTTCCTTTCTTTGCCTTAATCACTGTATGTGTACTGGTACTTGGGAGCAGTATTAATATGCTGTAAGGGTTTATGGTAAATGCTCAGATTTTTGTTCTGTTTTTGATAAATTCTTATCATTAAAGTGTACTAGTAAGAGTGTGATGTTCAAATTATATGATGAATGTATTTTTATTAAAAGGACAAGATATTTATAGATAAATAACTTTTAATTAAAAACTTTTTTTTTTTTTTTTTTTTTTTGCTTAATGACATGAGGAAAAAACTTGAGGCAGCAATGATGGGGACTTTAGTATTTTAAAGCCACAACTAGAAATGATGAGGTAAAACTGGGAATGCTTAGTTTAAAATCAGGAATATTAGATCAAAGTTAAATATACACACTCTGAATTCAAGCTACCAGCTCCACCATCAGAGTAGATTACTTGAATTCTCTGAGCTTCCATTTCCTCATGTGTAAAATGTGTATTAAATTATAATATGTGGAGTGAGGATTAATATGCTCTAAAGTCTTAAAAATAGTGCCTGGCACATGACAAGTACTTAATAAATGTTAGCTATTATTGTTATTTTCTAAAAGGTTAAAACGCCATGAGAAAAAAAACCCGGGGGTAGTGGGGGACTAAACCAGAAACTAAAGTAGAATCTAGATAAAAAGAAAAAGAGAACATCCTTTAATAACAGCGCCTGTGATAAACTTTAAAACCAGTAGAGTTTACTTCTCCTTTTTCATACCAGCTGATTTCATTCATTCAGCAAATATTTATCAAGTACCTGCTCTGTGCTAGGCATGGGTTTAAACACTGGATACAGAAGTAAACAAAACTTCTTTTGAAATGTTTATGCTTTACATAAGGAAAGATACTCTTTTTTTACAGGAAGACCAGGCCTGTGCAACTTGCCTTATTCTTGCTTGTTCCACTGCTGCCTGTGACAGAGAAGTATCTGCTTGGGCCACTCGGGCTTTCTTCAGGTATTTATCACTTTCTTTTGTTCTTGGCCACTTTTTTTTAATGGTTGCATTGGCTAATGTGGTTGTTTAAGGGTTTGCAAAACAGTTGAGCAACTATATAGGCAAGTTAGTAAAATTTAAATTGGAAAGGTGATAATACTACTGGAAGCAACTAGATTAGCATAATTTATGCATTGTTACTCTTTCTCTGGATTCTGTTCTCCAACTTCTTTTGTCTAGTCTTCTACCTCA
This sequence comes from Phocoena phocoena, assembly GCF_963924675.1. NCBI lineage: Eukaryota > Metazoa > Chordata > Mammalia > Artiodactyla > Phocoenidae > Phocoena > Phocoena phocoena. Next base: position 30,856,934 of record NC_089221.1, on the reverse strand, counting down.
GTTATTATTCTCATCTATCTTTTCTACTTCCTCAAACACTACCAGTTCTGCTTTATGTGTATCATTTGCATTGAGAGATTGAGTCACTTTAAGAAAACTTGGTATCAAAGAGATATTATTTGGAAAATATTTAGCTAAGAATAAATTTAAAATGCAATTTTGTTTAAAAGAATTTTTTGAGTAGTCTCACCATAATCTAGTATGAATATTACAGTACCATATACTTATTAAATACATTCTATGCATTGCAGACTCTTCTTTAGAAATTGCCAGAGTCCCTTATGATTCTTCTTGTTAGCAATTTGAAGTCAACATTTACTAAATAAGTATTTTATTATGTATCTGTGTATATTTCACTGTCAACACAATGCATTTAAAGTCTCTAATTTTTTAAAATATTTATTTATTTATTTATGGCTGCGTCGGGTCTTTGTTGCTGCATGTGGGCTTTCTCTAGTTACGGCGAAAGGGGACTACTCTTCATTGAGGTGCACAGGCTTCTCATTGCAGTGGCTTCTCTTGTTGTGGAGCACGGGCTGTAGGCGCGTGGGCTTCAGTAGTTGTGGTGCTTGGGCTCAGTAGTTGTGGCTCGCGGGCTTTAGAGCACAGGCTCAGTAGTTGTGGTGCACGGGCTTAGTTGCTCTGTGACGTGTGGGATCTTCCTGGACCAGGGATTGAACCCATGTCCCCTGCATTCACAGGCAGATTGTTAACCACTGTGCCACCAGGAAAGTCTCTAGTGTTTAAAGCATTTATTTTGAAGCTAAGCAGGACTTGAAACAGTTCTAGCTTTTAAGATGTATAGATTCACTGAATAAACTCAGCCCCTGTTGTCTTAAAAATAGGTATGGTGGTGAAGCACAGATGAGATTTCCAGCCACTCTCCCCGCTCCAAGTAATGTTGGTCCCATCCTGGGGTCTCCTGTCTACTCTGGTGAGTATGAAACATTGAAATGAAACTGTTTCTAATAGAGTTGAATTTTAGAAGCTTTGTAGCATATTTTAATGGATAAAAAATTTCATTGTATTTTCTTTACTGCTACTGCATTATTAGGGAATAATTCTATAGATGTCTGACTCTTAGTGTTATGATATATTAATATTGAATCTTTAGTGTATACTGGGAAACAAAATAAGATATAACCAGTAGTATTTACAGAATGCATTTGTTATTTATTCAAAAGGAAAGAGTTGAGAGGTTTAATAACAAACTCCCACCTCAATGTTTTCCAAAGTGGGGATTGTTAGAAAGTTGCTGGGAAATGAGTCCCTAATTCTTGAATATATTATGGGTGGTGCCACTCCTCACTCTTACACTTAGAAACAGTTTCTGTGTCTAATTTTGATCAGATACAAAAAAACTGGGAGATAATTTTATAAATCTTTATATTCTTCTTTCTTTTTAGGTTCTCCTGTTCCTAGTGGTAGTACATACCTGAATCCATCCTTTTTGGGAACACCATCTCAAGGTACCTCTTTTCTTTGTTTTAGGTTGCTACTACTATTCTTTTTGAGGAGCTAACATTGTGAATTATTATTCTTAATGCTTAGAATGGGAAAGATTAACTTGTCCTATTCCCCTGAAAATAATGTAGTTTAATAGAAGTGGCATCCAAGCAAGTATTGGCATTTGGCCATGAATGCCTTTACTTAGTGGACCTGGAAAGCCCCCTTTTTGAGTATCAGGACTTAATTACCAGCCCTGAACTGTATAATTAGTCCTGTTTTACTCCCAGCATTAATGTGCAGTGATTGCAAGCTTGCTTTCCTTTTCATCCTGCGTTGCCCACACTTGAAAGCCAACTTGGGAGTTCCTCTCCAAGTCTAAATCTCTCTTCTTATCAAGGAAAACCAAATTAAATAACTATTTATTTCAGTATTTTTGTAATTGTTTTTACCTATGGGTCTAGGGACAACTGACTTGGGTTATTGAGAATTCTGAATATTTAAGGTTAAGTTTTAAGATTTGTTTTTCTTACATATGTACAAGGTATTCATCCTCCTGCTATGTCAACTCCAGTGTGTGCTATGGGAAATCCAGCAACTCAGGCCACAAGTATGAGTTGTATGGCTGGACCAGAGATTGTGTACTCTGGAAAACACAATGGTATTTGCATTTACTTTTCTCGAATCATGGGGTAAGTTTTTCATGGGATAATTAATTATTGCTTACCTTGTTCTATTGTGTATAGTTGAACATTTTAAACTTTAAATTTGGGACATCATTTGTGCCTACTAAATTTTACTTATAGTTTAAGCTCACTTGTCCATTAATAAGATTGTTTTCTGTCATTCAGCTTTTTTATTATCTAACCATCTGTATTTGTTACTGTGTTTTATGTATGTATATATATCTTCAAAATATATCTACATATACTAATATGTAGTGTAACAAACCACCCCATAACTCAGTGACATGTGTCTGCAAGTCAGTTAGGCAGTTCTGGTCTTGGCTAGGCTCACAATGCATTTGAAATCAGCATTGAGGTTGAAGAGAGTTGTATTACTCTTGGCTGGACTCTCACATGTTTAGGGTTATGTTTGTGTGTTGGTCTAGAATGGCCTCAGCTGAGACAGCTGGATTGTTCTCCACATGGTCTCTCATCCTCTAGCAGGCTAGTCAGGGATCATAGACTTGGTGGTGGTAAGGTTTCATGAGAGAGAGTAGAAACTTGCAGAGCCTCAGGACGCCTAGGCTCAGAATTGGTCTGCTGTCACTTCTGCCTGACTTACTTGGCAGGGGGACATCTCCAAGCCAGCCCAGATTCAAAAAGTGGGAAATAGACTCCTCGTTATAAAGGAGGCATCAGAGTCATATTGTAAAGAGGATAGGTGTGAGGAGGGATAAAGAATTACAGCCATTTTTCAATCATTCTACCAGATCCACTTAATTATCATGTCTGGTGTGTATTTTTCTTAGATTTGAGTTGTATGCTTTCATATGACTCATTTGCTTAAAAATGTGAAACAGTGCAGAACTCACTTTATAAGCTTCCTTGTTTCCAATTTATTACCCAGGGTCTTTGATTTTTCTTCAACAGTATTTCATTATGTGAAATGACTTAGATCTGTCAGGTTTGGAAATTTTCCTGGTTTTTTTGTTCTTTCAGATAACTTAGTAAAATGTTAAATGAAGTCATTGCTACACTTTAAAAACTAAATAAACACATAGAAAGGAATTTACTACTTATTGTAATTGTTTTAATTCATCTAGAGCACAATTATTAAAACATTTTTTGTTCCAGAAACATCTGGGATGCTAGTTTAGTTGTGGAGAGAGTATTCAAGAGTGGCAACAGAGAGATCACTGCAGTAAGTGTGTTATATAAATAACAGTATTCCATTATCTCTGTGGAGCCAGTTTACGTTATTAATGGGGAAGTAGATTGTTTTATATCTCTTGATGTTATAAGCAACATGCAATGATTATTCCTTTATATACATGTTTGTGTACAGCACAGTGTACTGTACAGTGTACACTGAACAGTAAACTGTTCACCCCGAGTTACATCTCAGCTCTGTCACTTACTAATGATGAGTAAATTTCTTTTTTTTTTTTTTTTTTTTTTTTTTTTTTTGCGGTATGCGGGCCTCCCGCTGTTGTGGCCTCTCCCGTTGCGGAGCAACAGGCTCCGGACGCGCAGGCTCAGCGGCCATGGCTCACGGGCGCAGCCGCTCCGTGGCATGTGGGATCCTCCCAAACCGGGGCACGAACCCCTGTGCCCTGCATCGGCAGGCGGACTCTCAACCACTGCGCCACCAGGAAAGCCCGAGTAAATTTCTTAACATTTCAGAGCCTGATAGCTCACAGTAAAATGAGAATGTATCTCCCTCATAACATTGTTATGAGGGCTAAATAGAATCAGTCCTAATACTTAATATTGCTCAAAGTTACAATTTAATGTATTGCTTATATGCCCCCAAACTCCAAGAACCTAGCACTAATTTCCATGTATTGGTGTACTTTCCAGAGTGCTTTAAGAAACACAGAAATTTGTACTATCATAAATTCAGGTATTAAAGGTTTTTTTTAATGTGAAGTATGCATGCAATTTATTTTAAGCTTTTTTTCTTTTTAAGATGGAAAGATACTAAATATCTTTTTAACTCTGATACTCTATTTTAAAGTTGTAAATTTTAAAGTTTCTCAGAATCAGAATGTATTAACATAGTATGTGATTCCATTTGTGTGAATTTCGAACAGGCAAAACCAGTCTATATTCTATGATAGAGGTAAGAAAAGTGGTCGGTTACCTAGGAGGTAGAATGACTAATGACTAGAAAAGGGGCAATAGGGAACTTTTTTGGGTGTTGGAAATACCCTATATTGTGATCTGGGTGGTGACTATATAAAGATGTAAAAAGTTATCAAGGTATTCACTTAAGATTTGTGTATTTTACTGTCTGTAAATTATACCTCATTAAAACCAGAGCAGCAGGGGGTGGAGGGATGTGGGTGTCTAGCCCTTTATTCTGGTCACCAAGTATAAATTGATAAAATAAATAACTTTACTGTTTATGAAGATAGGGTACCTTAGAATTAAAACTTCATGTTCAATTATGGGTATACAGCATATGTGTTTTTTATAGAAGCTTTTTTTTCATTGTTTTTAAATGTTTCAAAATATTTCCTTTCTTTCAGATTGAAAGTAGTGTTCCCTCCCAGCTGCTGGAGTCAGTGCTACAAGAACTGAAAGGTTTACAAGAATTTCTAGACAGAAACTCCCAGTTTACAGGAGGACCATTAGGAAATCCAAAGTAGGAATAAATAAGATTTATTTCCCTTTTTTTTCTGAGATTTAATTTACATGTTATAAAATTCATCCTTTTAAAAAGTTTCATGGTTTTTAGTATATTCATAAAGTTAAACTATCATCACCACTATCTAGTTCCAGAACATTTGCATCACACCAAAAAGAAACCCTATGCCCATTAGCAGTCACTCCATGTCTTAATTCAAGCTGAAATAACAAAGATACCATAAACTGACTGGCTTAGGCAACAAACATTTATTTTTCATAGTTCTGGAGGCTGGAAGTCTGAGATAGGGTGCCAGCATGGTCAAGTTCTGGTGAGGACCTTCTTCCTGGTTTGCAGACAGCTGCTTTCTTTTTGTGTTGTTACATGGCAGAGAGAAAACCAGACAGCAAGTCCTCTGGTTTTTTCTTAGAAAGGTAGTAATCTTGTCATGGGTTTCCACCTTCATGAGCTCACCTAAACTTGATTACCTCCCAAAGGCCATACCTCCAAAAATATCATCGCTTTGAGGATTACTATGAATTTGGTGGGACACAAACATTCAGTTGGTAACACTGCAAAGTTGTCTTTCCCCTAGTCCCTGGCAAATACTAATCCACTCTCTGTTTCTATGGATCTGCCATATTTTGGATCTTTTATGTAAATGCAGATATACAGTATGTGGCCTTTTTTTTCTGGCTTTTCTCTTAGCATAATATTTTCATGTTCATATATTGTAGTGTATATCAGTACTGGTTTCATTTTTCAGTTCATCGTTTGATGCACATTTGTCTTGTTTCACCATTTTTTCTTTTTCTTTTTTTAATTGATTTTTTTGTTTTTTATTGAAGTATAGCTGATTTACAATGTTGTGTTTCAGCTTTTTGGCTATTATGAATAATGCTGATATGCGCATTCCTGTAAAAGTTTTTGCGTGGACACATGTTTAGGATGAACATTTGTTGCTGTTGTTATAAAAGTAATGTGGACTTGTAAAAAATTCACATCACTCCCCTGATGAATTAATTTGAAGTATGACAATATAAACTTTCAAATCATATGTGAACATACATGAATATATGAATATACACACATGTATATGAATGTATATTCATATATGAATATACATTTCTTTTTTAATACAATTTTTAAAGCTTATACTCCATTTACAGTTACTAAAAAATAATTGGCTATATTCCTTGTGTTTTACAATACATCCTCATAGCCTGTCTTATACCCAGAAGTTTGTACCTCTCACTCCCCTACCCTTATATTGCCCACCCCTCCACCCCCTCCCCACTGGTGACCACTTGTTTGTTCTCTATATCTGTGAATCTGCTTCTTTTTTGTTATATCCACCAGCTTGTGTATTTTTTAGATTCCACATATAAGTGATATACAGTATTTGTATTTCTCTGATTTATCTCACTTAGCATAATGCTCTGCAAGTCCATCCATGTTGCTGCAGATGACAAATTTTCATTCTTTTTTATGGCTGAGTAGTAGTCCACTGTAAAAATAGGATCTAAGTAGGCATACTTTTTGTGAAACATTGTTTACATTCAGTATATTCTTTAGAGCATTCCAAAAATCAATAGAATAAATTTTGTTTGTATTGGCTACATGTTATTCCATTATATTCAAGCAATTAGTGGTATAACTCTATGCGTAATTAGGTTGTTTCTATTTCTTAATGGTATAAACAGGGTTCAGTGAGTATTCCTCATACATGTTTGTGTACTTGTTCAGTAATATTCAGATGAATCTCTTTAGAAGTAAAATTTTGGGACATAAGAGCTTTTAAATATGTTGGTATGTAGTATTTGGTTGTCCCCCGAGAAGGTTATACCAATCATTTTTAGCCTTCAGAACTCTTTTAAGTGTATCTTAACATGTATGTATTGATTTCTAGCCCCTGCCACTTTTTAATTCAGTTTAAGAATCTTTGTCTTTTAACCCCATCTCATTTTGTTGGGGTTAATTAAATGTTTGATCTGTTTCTCACCATCCTGAACTTGTGGGCTTTGTTGTGGTTTGGGGTTTGTTTGTTTGTTTTTCTCCCCTTCCGTTTTACTGGATTGATTTAAAAGTTTTATGTATGACTTTTCTTCTTCTGATAGTTAGTTTTAAATTCTGAAAAATATACATCTCAGTCATCATTAATTGAACAGAATCTGTTATCTTACCTCCTTCCCCTACCCTCTACCACTGTCCTTCTTCCTACATAGCTGGAATTTTAGTTGGCAGGTGTTTTTTTTTTCTTTTTCTTTTCCACCATTATATTATTCTTCTGTTAATAGTTTCTAAGCAGTTTATTGAATTTACAATTATAGCCTCAATTATAACCTTCGATTTTGTAACCTACTACTTTGCTAATTTCTCTTTACTGTTTTTAGTAGTTTTTTTCATTGAGTTTTTTGGATTTTTCAAATATGTCATCCTGTCATCTGCAAATAGAGATAGTTCTACCATTTTCTTTCTAACTCTAGTTGCTTTCTTCTGTCTGCATAGGCTAATATCTCCAACATAGTGTTAAAGAGTGGAGATAATGGTGCGCATCCTGCTCTTATTCCTGACTTCAATGGGAAAGTTTCCCCACTAAAGAAGATGCCTAGATATAGTTTAACATGATAAGAAAGTATCCATCCATTTCTATTTTATTGAGTATTTTTATAAAGTGAGTATTGAAGTATGTCAAATGTATTGTCTACATCTTATAGAGATGATTGTATAATTTTTTTCCTTACCTTTATTAAGAGATTTCCTAATTTCAACCAACCCTCACAACATTAGTCTCACTGAGTATGGGAATTTTTAAATAGCTTTTTTTTTTCTTTGCGGTACGCGGGCCTCTCACTGTCATGGCCTCTCCCGTTGCGGAGCACAGGCTCCGGACGCGCAGGCTCAGTGGCCATGGCTCACGGGACCAGCTGCTCCTCGGCATGTGGGATTCTCCCGGGCCGGGACACGAACCCGTGTCCCCTGCATCGGCAGGCGGACCCCCAACCACTGCGCCACCAGGGAAGCCCCTAAATAGCTTTTTGAGATAAAACTTACATACCATAAAATTCAGTTGTTTTAAATCGGTTCAGTGATTTAGTAAATATATAGAATTTCTTCAGTCATGACAACAATCCATTTTTAGACCACATCCGTCTTGTTCATTTGCAGTCACTCCCCATTTCTGCCCTTCAGCCCCAAACAATTGCTAATATATTCTGTCTCTGTAGATTTACATATTCTTGACATTTCATATAAATGGAATCATACAGTATGTGGTCTTCAGAGTCTTAGTATCTTTGCTTTGCTTCTTTGAGTATGTTCCATGCACATACAGCCTGGGAGGTGAGCCCAGAAGTTGTGTTCGTCTTCCTCAGAATTAGGGGATCTCCTCCTCCAGCCTCTTCTTGCTCTGATTTCCCATATATTCCCTAGCTCCCAGAGGCCTCTTTTACTGGTCCTCTGGATAGAAAGTCAGTGTTTTCTCCCAGTTTTCACTGTCTTATCATACAGCTTTGCAGAAGTGGTGGTGCCTTTGGGGCAAAGCATCAAGAGAAATAACTGATTCCCTCCAAACTTTTTGGACCACACGGCCCCCTTTTCTCAGTTCTTCTGCTCCAGTGTTTCTCAACCTTGGCACTGTAGACATTGTAGACTAGATAATTCTTGGTGCTGGGGACTGTCTTGTGCATTGTAGGATGTTTAGGATTATCCTTGGCCTCTGCCTACTAGATACCAGTAGCTCTCCCCAGTTATGACTCGAAATGTCTCCAGACGTTGCTGAATGTTCCTTGGGAGTTTTACGCACCATACTGTTTTGAGACTCAGTTCACCTTTGGACAAAGCCTGAAGATAAAGGAGTTGGGAACCCAGTATACTCACCTCCATATGGATTATCATTCGAGTTTTGACTTCCCCTCATCAATCTGTGTGCTATTAGAGTCCTCAGGTGAATAGTTGCTTTTTGTATCGTGTCCAGAGTTCCCACTTGTAGTCAGTGAGAGAGACTGTAACAGACTTACTCCATCTTGGCCAGCACCGTCAGTTGAGTTTTTTATTTAGTATCATTATGTGAATGTGGTTTCAAACGTATTTAATGTGTTTTAATCCATTGCAGGTTGTTTTTTCTTTTTTTTCTTTTTTTTTTTTTGTGGTATGTGGGCCTCTCACTGCCGTGGCCTCTCCTGCTTGCGGAGCACAGGCTCTGGACGCGCAGGCCCAGTGGCCATGGCTCACGGCCCCAGCCGCTCCACGGCATGTGGGATCCTCCCAGACCGGGGCATGAACCCGTGTCCCCTGCATCGGCAGGCGGACTCTCAACCACTGCGCCACCAGGGAAGCCCCCAGGTTGTTTTTTCAATGGAAAATTATCCCAACCTTTTGCCTCTTCAGACTGCTCTGGAGTCCTTTTTGACAGTATTTGGTAGCATCTTTGCTTTCTAGCATGACAGGACATTTCAGGCTCATTTGGTACAATTCTTGCCCTAGAACTGGATTTGGCCATTTCTCTAGGGAGCCCTAGTTTCTTTTGATAGGAAAGAGTATTAGAGACTACAGCTAGAGGTATTAATTCCTACTGGTCATGCTATATGTTGTTTTGTTTTTTTAAAACAACAAAATTATGAGTTTGTATTGTTTTTCAGTTCAGCTTTAAGATTAAAGAGAATTTGCTTAGTTTCTTTTATAGTATAGTTGTATTGCTTTTACCCTAAAAATTTTGTTTTCTAACAACATTGACATAATCACTTATGAACCTCATCTGACAGTGTACCTGTTATAGCTTCAGTAGTCATACTTTTTTTTTTGCCATGCTCCATGGCTTGCAGGATCTTAGTTCCCCCATCAGGGATCAAACCCGTGCTCCCTGCATGGAGTCTTAACCACTTGACTGCCAGGGAAGTCCCTCTTTTGTATTTTAAATGGAAGTATAGTCCATTTACAGTATTATATTGGTTTCAGATGTACAGCATTGTGATTCAATATTTTTACAGATTATACTCCATTGGAAGTTATTACAAAATAATGGCTATAATTCCCTGTGCTATACAGTACATCCTTTTTGCTTATCTATTTTTTACATAGTATTTTGTATCTCTTAATCTCATACCTGTAATTTGCCCCTTCCCTCTTCCCTCTCCCACTTAGTAACCACTAGTTTGTTTTCTATGCCTGTGGGTCTGTTTCTGTTCTGTATATACATTTTTTGTTTAAGTTCATCATTCTTTTCTTTGCATCCCTGAAGTTGCATTAAGAGCTAAAATAATCAGATTCTTCACCAAATGAGCACCAAATGCTTTTATTAGCTCATTTCTCTCAGTGACCAGTATTTCCTGACAGCAGGTTCTTTGCTTTTCACTTTTGTCCTGAAGTTTTCATATCTGTAAAATGGTATTCTTAATAATACATACCTTATAGAGTTGTTGTATTATGTTAAATCATTGGTGGGGCCAGAAAGCAAGTGTTTGATAAATGGAAGCTATCGTTATTAACCATTTACTCTCAGTGAAAATTTAAGCATCTGAGAGATTAAGATGCTCCAGGTGTAAATTGTTGTATTGATTTGTCAGTGATTATTTCACTAATCTACAGAGGAAAAGAATATTGACAACATATTCCAGTTCATTATATACAGAATAGGCAAATTTATAGAATCAGAAAGTAGATGAGCTGTTGCTTAGGGTAGGGCGGGAGAAATGGGAATTGACTGCTAATGGAAAGTGAGTAAAAATGTTCTAAAATTAAGTTGTGGTGATAATTGCACAACCCTTTGAATAGACTTTCTGGAATTTTTGTTTCAGTACTACTGCCAAAGTGCAACAGAGGCTGATAGGATTCCTGCGCCCTGAAAATGGAAATACCCAGCAAATGCAACAGGAGCTGCAGAGGAAGTTTCATGGTAAATTATTGCTTCTGATCAGTTAAATGTACATGACCCCAGTAAAGAGTTTTATTAGGTGAATAGAAAAGAGTGGACATCTCTTGATAAGATCGTTTGTGGTAACAAATATTTTTATTAAAGTAATATTAGTGTGATTTGAAAAGTAAGATGATATGGGCATCATGTATCTCCACAACTTTCAGCTCATAAAAGGTTTTCATTTCTTCCACCAGAAAACATGATACACACTTTTTTTTTTTAACTTTTTTTGGGGGCGGGGGGCTGCTGCATCCCGTGGCCTGTGGGATCTTAGTTCCCCGATGAGGAATCGAACCCAGGCCCCCTGCAATGGAAGCGAGGAGTCCTAACCACTGGACCACCAGGGAATCCCCCAATACACACCTTTTTTTTAATGAATTTTTTTATTGTGCTAAAATATACATAACATAAAATTTACCGTTTTAACCATTTTTAAGTGTACAGTTCAGTGGCATTCAGTAAGTTAAGTTCACATGATTTCCTGTAGCACGGTGATTGCAAAAAGCACCACTATCCATCTCCAGAATGTTTTCATCTTTCTAGTCTGGAACTCTGTACCCATGAAACAATAACTCCCCATTTTCCCCTGCCCCCAACCCCTGACAGTCACCTTTTTTTTTTCCTATCTTTGAATTTTACTACCCTGTGTACCTCATGTAAGTGGAGTCATATAGTATTTGTTTTCTTTTGTGACTGCCTTATTTCACTTAGCATATAATGTCTTCAGAGTTCACATATGTAGTGGCATGTGTTGGAATTTCCTTCCTTTCTGAGACTGAATAGTACTCCATTGTGTGTATCAACCACATTTTGTTTATCCTTTCATTTCTTGGTGGACACTTAGGTTGCCTTCATCTTTGGGGTATTGTGAATAATCCTGCTATGAACATGGTGTACGAATAGAAATTTGAGTCCCTACTTTTAATTGTTTTATTATATATCCAGAAGTGTAATTGCTGGATTATGTGTAATTCTGTTTTTAATTTTTTGAGGAGCCACCATAACTTTTCCATAGCAACTATACCATTGTATTGGTACATTTCCACTGGTAGTACACAAAATAGTCCAATTCCTCCACATTGTCACCAATAATTTTTCTTTTTCTTTTTTTTAAAAAACATTTCTATCCTAATGTGTGTGAAGTGGTATTTCTTGGAGAGTTAAAAATGTGAATCAAATGTTAGGTTGTGTTTTTTTATTTATTATAAAAAAGTAACAACTAAGGAAACAGCAAGGGAACTGAAAAGTTCTTATAACCAATAATTATTCCAGATGTGAATTGGCATAGTAATAAAATATTGTTTAAATTTTGCCTGCCATTCAGGGTTTTTTTTAGGTTCTTTTGCCTTCCATTGTTCGAGCCAATTATTCTGGCTGATAGAACTTTGCTAGTTAAGACTCAGCTATTTACTTTTGTTCCAACATACTTTCTTTCCTTCCTGCTGGACCTAGTTTTCTGTTCACTATTTTGTAAATTCTTCTTTCAGTACTTTTCAAGTAAACTTGACAAAATACAAGCATTGGTAAGAATTTATACAAAGGGGAGCATTCAAATTGCTGACAGTATGCACTGAAATAACCACTTTGGAGAGCAATTTGATCATATATATTAAAAGCTAAAAATGCATATGCATTCAAAGCCAGCAGTTTCACTCCTAGGTATATATTCAGGAACAGTCTTTATCAGACATTTTCCCCACAATAAGTAATAATTTTTATATTATGGCCCAGATGTTTAAAAGCATATACACACAACAGAATTTTAAGAAATAACTATACCTATTTTATACTCTAATATTTTTTTTCCTTTTTCATTCTATTTCCTTTTTAAGGGGAAAAAAAAAAATCTGTCATGATTGACTGAATTGATTTCATGACTCACCAATGCATCTTAATTTGAAAAACAGTCGTAGCAAAACCTGACTGTGTTTTTGAGGAGACCTTTTTTAAGGATATTTATTGCATTATTGTTGTAGTAGCAAAACATTGGAAACAACAGGAATGTCCTTCATGTGGAAAATGGACCTAATTGTGGTATACTTATATAATGGAACACTCAGCAATTAAAATAAATGTATTGATACTAGATTTTGACTTATCAGTATGGGTAGCCTATGAAAATATAACTGGGCAGAAAAAGCAATGGTGTAAATTGTCTAAAAACAGCAACATTTTTACTGTTTATGTATGCATACACACAGAAGCACTTATAGATAGTGAGAGGATAAAACTGTGAATTCAACAACTCATGATCATGGTTGCCTATGAGGGGAGGAAGGACAACAATGAGGATTTCAACCTTAACTATAGTTGTCGTTATTTGAGATAAAGTGTTGTTTTACTTAAAACAACTTAACCTGTCATTTTTCAAAACTTCATGAGTTGTGTTTTGTAATTAGAGGCTCAACTGAGTGAAAAGGTTTCACTTCAGGCAATCCAGCAGTTGGTTCGAAAATCATACCAGGCTCTGGCTTTATGGAAACTTCTTTGTGAACATCAGTTCACTGCCATTGTAGGAGAACTTCAGAAGGTAGGATATTTTACCCCCTAAGGTCGTACTATCATACTATTAATTCTGTGCTTAGTTTGTCTGCTTTTTTTTTTTTTTTTTTTTTTTTTGAGGTACGCGGGCCTCTCACTGTTGTGGCCTCTCCCGTTGCGGAGCACAGGCTCCGGACGCGCAGGCTCAGCAGCCATGGCTCACGGGCCCAGCCGCTCCGCGGCATGTGGGATCCTCCCGGACTGGGGCACGAACCTGTGTCCCCTGCATTGGCAGGCAGACTCCCAACTACTGCGCCACCAGGGAATCCCAGTTTGTCTGCTTTTGAGTGAGCTGTAATCTTTCACTTAGTTTCAGAAGGAGATTATTTTGGGCAGCATTTAGGTTATGATCAAATTAATGTGTTATGAGAAAATTGCACTAAAGCATGATAACTTGAGGGGTTCATTATTAAAACCACAAGTTATTACACTATATGAGAACTTTGTTGTGATATGTGAATGAACTCTTACTTTACCAAAAATATTTTTCAAACAATAGATTGTAACCTTTATTTGGGCTACAGATCCCTTTGGGACTCTGATCAAAACTCTTTCTCCCCACCTTCAAAGAATGCATACAGACACATACATAAAATTTTTGCATGTAATTTCAAGAAGTCCAGTGACCTAAATTAAAATTAAACATTCCTACTTTAAAGAAAAATGTTTGCCACTGTGGAAAATGAATGGTTCTTGCTGTCCTCATTGGAATCCTTTTTAAGGATAAAGGTAATTTGCATTTATCTAAATGTTAGGTCATTTGGGGGAAGGTATTCCTACCTATTAATTTAATTGTGAGCATTTCTAAACGTACACAAAAGTACAGCAAGTACAACAAATAATCCCCCATACACAATTTATTTGCATTCAACATTTTCACAGTTTTACCAACTTTGCTTAATCTATCCCTTATTTTCGTTTTCTTTACTGGATTATTTTAAAGTAGATCCCTAACATCATGTCCTTTCGTTCCTGTATATTTTAATATGTATTCCTTTGGCCATTTTCTTGAATACCAATGTCATTATCACATTAACAATATTACCACTAATTCTTTTGGGTAACATCTAAAATAATGAAATTTCTGTGTTTTAAAAATATCTTTTTATAGATTGGTTCATTCTAATCAGAATCTAAACAGTTGGTTCACTCATTGAATTTGGTTGTTTTTTCTCTTAAATCTCTCAGTCTAGAGCAATTTTCTCTGTCTCTCTCTCTCTCTCTCTCTTTTTAGTGGGGGGGGGGGTGTTGCTATTGCCTTGTAGGCATCAGGTCATCAATCTTGTAGAATCCCAACATTCTGAGGTTGTCTTTACCTTCCTTGTAGTGAACTTGTTCGTCTGTTTCCTGAATTTTCTATGAAATGGAAGTCAAGTCTACAGAGGCTTGATAAGTTCAGTTTTTTTTGTTGTTGTTTGTTTTTTATTTTATTTGTTTTATTTTTGGCTGCATTGGGTCTTCGTTGCTGCGCACGGGCTCTCTGTAGTTGCAGCAAGTGGGAGCTACTCTTTGTCACGGTGTGCGGGCTTCTCATTGCGGTGGCTTCTCTTATTGCGGAGCACAGGCTTTAGGTGCATGGGCTTCAGTAGTTGTGGCACACAGGCTCAGTAGTTGTGGCTCATGGGCTCTAGATCACAGGCTCAGCAGTTGTGGCGCACGGGCTTAGTTGCTCTGCATCATGTGGGATCTTCCCAGATCAGGGCTCGAACCCATGCCCCCTGCATTGGCAGGTGGATTCTTAACCACTGTGCCACCAGGGAATCCCCAGGTCCATTTATTTGATAAAGAATAGCACATACTTTTTTTTCCTCTTTTAAAAACTCAAGTGAATATGTTTAATTATGAAAGCTATTTCCTTTTCCATGCCAGGTAGAATAATGATTTTTAGTTTTATTGGCTGGTAAGAATAATGTAGGTCAATTTTTAGCCTAGGTATCTTTTTTGTGATCCACCTTCAAAGCTTTCCTTCCCTATATGCTCAAGGAATGCAAATTAAATATTAATACAAAAAATTTGAACATAGACTGTATATTTGCTGAAATTTAGAAAAAAGAAATAGCAGTCAGATCACTAAACAGAATGTTACTATAGTATAAATCACCTCAATACTTTAGAACTCCATTTTAGCAAGCAGATTTGTTTAAATAAGATCAAACTCCAATGTTAGAAGTCCTTGAATAATAGAATTCAAATGTTATTTTGGAAAAATAAATGTAAGCCCAAGATTTTTTAATGTAGCTAATTGATTGTTTTTTCCTGGTTATAACTAAAGTCAGGAGGCCTGTCTCGAATTTTGACTCCACCTGGGTTTTGCTTTCCTCATTTGTAAAGTGAGAGATTTGGAATAGGCATACTGTGGGTTCTTTTACAATTCTCAATGATTCTATGAAAATCTGTAAAATTTTATTATTTTTTATAGTTTAGTATATTTTATCTTTTGAATTATAGTCTATTAA
Source organism: Phocoena phocoena (assembly GCF_963924675.1). Lineage (NCBI taxonomy): Eukaryota > Metazoa > Chordata > Mammalia > Artiodactyla > Phocoenidae > Phocoena > Phocoena phocoena. The sequence goes on along the minus strand of NC_089221.1, from coordinate 30,841,283 downwards.
TGTTTTGATATTTTAAATTATTAAAGAAATTTTATTCTGTGTGGAAATACAATATTCCTATACTTTTGATCAGAAGAGGATTTTCTTTTATACTCCTAGGAATTTCAAGAACAGTTGAAAATCACCACCTTTAAAGATCTGGTAATCAGGGACAAGGAACTGACTGGGGCATTAATTGCTTCTCTAATCAACTGCTACATCAGAGATAATGCTGCTGTTGATGGCATTAGTTTACACTTACAGGACATCTGCCCACTTCTGTATAGCACTGATGATGCAGTTTGTTCTAAGGTATGATGCTTTGTTACCCATTTCAGTGTTTCTTACAGGATGTTTCATGGTATGATGAAAGCACACTAGAATTGTAATCAGGAACTGTTGTCTTTTGTTTGACATACGACCTTGGGTAGGTCTTTTAACCTTCCATGGCGTCAGGATCCTCATCTGTGTAAGAAAGACGTTGGAATGTATTATTTCTTAAAATCCGTATATAAATTTTTCATAAAGAATCTTTGATAGTATTTCTAGACGGTATTTAAAAAATGGTTAACTATGCCTTTCCTTAAAACTTAAGAAAAAAATCACTAAAACTTTGTAATAAATTAGAGCTAATTGGGCAGTTTTTATTGATCCTTTCCTACAGGTGAAAAAAATTTTTTAAATCAGTGTTGCTCAGACTGCCTGCTGACCAATAATGTATTGACTAGGCAAGAGATTTACCAGTCAAAAGCTGTCTTGCTTACATATTTGTGAGAGGAATTAAGAATAGCTAGGATTTTTTGGTCAAAAACTTTTCTGCTTAAAATTAAGAAGAAGTAAGTTTGTAGAGTTGTTTTTATCTTTGATGATAATCAACCGGATGTAAATTTAAACATAGACTAAACAAAACTTCTATTGACAGCATCATCCATGTGCTTGTATCTTAAGTTCTTGTCGTCTCTACTTCTAGGCAAATGAGCTTCTCCAGCGTTCCCGACAAGTTCAAAATAAGATTGAAAAGGAAAGAATGTTAAGGGAATCATTAAAGGAGTATCAAAAAATCAGCAATCAAGTGGACCTGTCCAGTGTTTGTGTTCAGTATAGACAAGGCAAGAAACAAAATGTTCTTCATACCTTCTGCTTAACTCGGAGGGATATCTTCCTTCAGCTTTCAGTAGCCCAAGTGATATGACATAGGGAATTCATTTCTTATGTCTTAGTATTTGATGACTGCACCAGCTTCTACAAAAGCTATAACGCTCTTTTTATGTCTTGAAATGTGTAACTTTTTAACATTGGGGTTTCAGTCCTATTCCAGTTAAACTACTACCTGTGTTAGATTGCTTTCTGGGTTACACTTATTTTTCAGATGCTTTAGATTCTTTTGACTAATTTTAAAAATACTACCTGTCTGCTCACTTTAAAATTACTTTAAATCAAATCTAACATAATGTAGTAACTGTTAGTACAGGTACTACTTTGAATCCTAAGATTTTTTTTCCATCAAGGAACTGCAACCCTCCTTTTTGCTATTTTAAATATGAAATTTTTTTGCAATGAAGAAAATACATTTAATAGCTGCCTTTAAGGCATGTTGGAACCTAGTTCTTCGGTAGACTCATCAGAAATATTTTATATGATGTTGTCACCTGGGTGACTGATATATAGTAGAAACCTCATAGTAGTAAACATAATAACCTTGATCAGTATTTTTATAAGCCATCTAAGGAAAATGTATCCACTTAATAATATGCCTTAACTCTTTGTCCTTTGTCTTTCCTATTAGTGCGTTTTTATGAGGGTGTAGTGGAGCTCTCTCTTACTGCTGCAGAGAAAAAAGATCCTCAGGGTCTTGGACTTCATTTCTATAAACATGGAGAACCAGAAGACGACATCGTGGGACTTCAGGCTTTCCAAGAAAGGTGAGTTTTATCACCTTAACAGATGCAACTTTATGGTTATAGACTTTTCTTTGTGTAAAGTTTGATTGATGGTATTAGGAAAATAATACTTCAAGTACAACTCATAAAATTGAATTACGCTTTCACCTAAAAATGTCTTGTTTTATCAAAGGTGTGAATCAGTATTCTAATTATTAGCCTAGGGATAAAATTATAGCCTGGTGGGAATTCTTAAGGACCTAAATGTTTTTGAACTTGCCTCTTTGGTTTTCCTGAGATTGTATTAATGTCAATTTGAAATGCAATTACGATTTTGGAAACAAAACTGCTGCCTCACCTGCCCCACTGCCAATGTCTGGTTCTGGATGAAGATTAGTATTTTAAAGGATGAATTTTAAATGTTCACAGATTATTAGAGACTGTTTAAAAAAAAAAGTATGTCCAGGGCTTCCCTGGTGGCGCAGTGGTTAAGAATCCACCTGCCAATGCAGGGGATACGAGTTCGAGTCCTGGTCCAGGAAGATCCCACATGCCGCAGAGCAACTAAGCCCGTGTGCCACAACTACTGAGCCTACGCTCTAGAGCCTGCGTGCCACGACTACTGAAGCCTATGCTCCTAGAGCCCGTGCTCCACCACAAGAGAAGCCACCACCATGAGAAGCCCACGCATCACAACGAAGAGTAGCCCCTGCTCGCTGCAACCAGAGAAAGCCAGTGCGCAGCAACAAAGACCCAATGCAGCCAAAAATAAATAAATAAATTTATTTAAAAAAAAAAAAAAAAACAGTAAAATAAGCAATATTTAAAAAAAAAAAAGTATGTCCATAAAGGAAATACATAACCAAAGATGTGTTTCATTTTTATGACTTTACCCTTTTAAACAAGTGCTTCTCAAACCTATTGAAAGAGCATATGATTTGTATTGTTTTTATTTTTTTTTTGCGGTACGCGGGCCTCTCACTGTGGCCTCTCCCGTTGCGGAGCACAGGCTCTGGACGCGCAGGCTCAGCGGCCATGGCTCATGGGCCTAGCCGCTCTGCAGCATGTGGGATCTTCCCAGACCGGGGCACGAACCCGTGTTCCCTGCATCGGCAGGCGGACTCTCAACCACTGCACCACCAGGGAAGTCCTGTTTTTATTTTTATTTATTTATTTTTAATCTTATTGGAGTATAGTTGCTTTACAGTGTTGTGTTACTTTCTACTGTACAGCAAAGTGCATCAGCTATACGTATTACATATATCCCCTCTTTTTTGGATTTCCTTCCCATTTAGGTCACTACAGAGCATTGAGTAGAGTTCACTGTGCTACACAGTAGGTTCTCAACTATGGATACTATGTATAAAATAGATAACTAATGATTTGTATTATTTTTAATACCAAATTGTGTGTGTGTGTGTGTATTTTCTCCAAAATTCTCTTTAGTTTATATTTCAATTACATAAGATAAACCAATTGATAACTAAATCATGGAATTGCTCCTTTTTCATTCTTTTTCAGATTAAACAGTTACAAGTGTATTACAGATACACTTCAAGAACTGGTAAATCAAAGTAAGGCTGCTCCTCAGTCTCCCAGCGTGCCCAAAAAACCCGGACCTCCAGTGTTGTCGTCTGATCCCAATATGCTGAGTAATGAAGAAGCAGGCCATCATGTAAGGGACATAGCATATTTTCGTTCTGAAAATACACTGTGTTTAGATGTTCTGTGTGGTGGTGGTGGCATAACCATCTTGGAAAGGGTAGTAACTCTTAGAACTTACCATTTAAGGATTCTTGATTTCTTACCAGAAGCTTATAAGGCTAAGGAGTCATGTCGAGCCTTTAACTGTGCTAATTTTTACTGTTTTCTTTATTTTAGTTTGAACATATGCTTAAATTGTCTCAAAGATCCAAAGATGAACTCTTTAGTATTGCCCTTTATAATTGGCTAATACAAGCTGACCTTGCAGATAAACTGCTACAGGTAAAAAATATTTTTTATACCATTGTTGTTAATTTATATTTTTAAGTAGCATAACTCAGTGGGTTAAGCACATATAGTCATAAGGAAATTCAGTTTTTCACCCTGTACCAACCGTTAGGTGTTAGTGAAAAGCCAAGTAATGTAATACCTTTTCCTAGTGAGCAAGGTAGTCTGTTGGTCTAGTTTTCTTGTTATTTAGAAGCTGATTGGGATTGTGGGATGAAAATCAATGGATTATGAGTTAGGAGACCTGCACTTTGTCTTAGCTCTGCCATTAAGCCACTTCACAAATAAATGTCTTTTCACTACCCTAAGTCATAGTGTTCCTCATTCTGTAAAATGAATATATGGCATTTGATAATTGCAAAGATGCTTTTGAGCTCAGAATCTAGGAATCAATAGCTGTGTTCTCAAAGTTTATTAAAAGATTTGTAATTGGATTATAATAAATTGTTTTTATCAACCTAATGCAACTATCATTGCAATTCTTTGAATAACTGTGGTAAAACAATCATTTATAATGAGAAAAATTGCCCTCTCATATCTGTTACTGGATTATAATATTGCTTATGTATTCATAAAACAAGGCACACCTATAAAATGATATATTTACTATCTGAAGAGCAAGTGGGTAGTCAGAAAATGTTTCTGATTAACTTTACAATTTCCAGATTGCTTCTCCATTTCTGGAGCCACATCTAGTCCGAATGGCCAAAGTTGATCAAAACAAAGTTCGTTACATGGATTTACTCTGGAGGTATTATGAGAAGAACAGAAGTTTTAGCAATGCTGCTCGTGTCCTATCCAAATTGGCTGACATGCATAGGTATGGCCTAATATTCTCACTGTGACAAATAATTGATAACTGGGCTATACCTAGTTACATCCAGATTTCAGATATTAAATAAAACCTTATTCAGGTTATACATATATAAAACTTTTATGCTTTTACTTGGATTTATCTAAAGTTTATAGTTTTCTCTCTTTGTTTTTAATAATGTGTAGCAGGTACCAAATACCTCCTACTGAATAGACTCTATTCAAACTGTCTTGTAAATCCTTTTCTTTAAAGTATGTCTTTAGATTCTTTCCTATTAACAGCAATTAATTACTATTCTTTTTCTTTTTTAATATTTTTTTATTTGGTTGCGCTGGGTCTTAGTTGAGGCAGGCGGGCTGCTTAGTTGCGGCATGTGGGCTCCTTAGTTTCGGCTCACTGTCTCCTTAGTTGTGGCATGCAAACTTTTAGTTCTGGCATGCATGTGAGATCTAGTTCCCTGACCAGGGATTGAACCCGGGCCCTCTGCCTTGGGACCGTGGAGTCTTAACCACTGCATCACCAGGGAAGTCCCTTAATTACTATTTTTAACTAAAGGACAATAAATACTTCTCAAAGTCTTTATAATTTTAAACGTTTAACAAATTCCAGGCTAATTTCCTCTACTCTCTTTAAATTACTGAATAGGTCTTGGAGCACATATATTGAGGATTGTTAAGAATCCTGTTAAAGAGTGCATTGAAATTTCTAATTAGATTGTCATATCAAAAGACAACTTAAAATTTTGGACAGATCATTAATTTGACCCTCTTTTCATTTGGAATTTTCTTTGCCACAATAGTGCAGTGCTATTTCCAAAATCTGGAGATTGGTTAAGTTAGGACAAGGAGGTGTTTGAGACAAGGTTGTTATTAAACCAAGTTAATCAGAATGGTTACTTAAATCACCCAGATATGGCTAATAGCAAGTGTGAGAGTTTGTGTATCTGTTTGTGTGTGTGCTCATGCAGTTGTAATTATTGCATGTGTGGGCCCAAGGCATTTTTGGTCTTCTTGCTATCTTTGGTCTTAATAGTCATTTGGTTTTTTTTCTTTTTTTTTTTGTTTCTTTTTTTCTTTTTGGCAGTGTTGGGTCTTTGTTACTGCACACAGGCTTTCTCTAGTTGCGGCGAGCGGGGGCTACTCTTTGTTGTGGTGTGTGGGCTTCTCATTGCAGTGGCTTCTCTTGTTGTGGGGCATGGGCTTTAGGCACGTGGGCTTCAGTAGTTGTGACACACAGGCTCAGTAGTTGTGGCTCGTGGGCTCTAGAGTGCAGGCTCAGTAGTTGTGGTGCTCGGGCTTAGTTGCTCCACGGCATGTGGGATCTTCCTGGACCAGGGCTCGAACCCATTTCCCCTGCATTGGCAGGTGGATTCTTAACCACTGCGCCACCACAGAAGCCCCCTAGAGTGGCTTTTAATTGCCCTTTCATTAATATTTACTGACCTTGTTCCTTGTTATAACAGTTACTATATTCTTGTTATAAAATATTCAGAAATCCTCTAACTTTTAAGAACAGTGCCCATTGTCCATATCTACTTCACACACAAACACATAACCTAATTTCCTCCTCATGTGAGAGACCCTATACGTCTTACCAGCTCGCAGTTTACCGTCTCTTTCCACAATAAAATCTTTTTCTGACTATTATGTTACTCTCTTTCTCACTACACTTTTTTTTTTAATTTATTATTTATTAATTTATTTTTGGCTGCGTTGGGTCTTTGTTGCTGTGCGTGGGCTTTCTCTAGTTGCGGCAAACGGGAGGATACTCTTTGTTGCGGTGCCTGGGCTTCTCATTTCAGTGGCTTCTCTTGTTGTGGAGCACGGGCTCTATGCACACAGGTTTCAGTAGTGGCTCACGGGTTCTAGAGCACAGGCTCAGTAGTTGTGGTGCACGGGCTTAGTTGCTCCGCGGCATGTGGGATCTTCCTAGACCAGGGCTCGAATCCGTGTCCTCTGCATTGGCAGGTGGATTCTTAACCACTGCGCCACCAGGGAAGCCCTCATGACACTCTTTTTACATATGTAGGCTGCACCAAGTAAGTTGGCGGCTATAGTGTTATACTTTTTTTTTTTTTTTTTTTTGCGGTACGCGGGCCACTCACTGTTGTGGCCTCTCCCGTGGCGGAACACAACCTCTGGATGCGCAGGCTCAGCAGCCATGGCTCACGGGCCCAGCCGCTCCACGGCATGTGGGATCTTCCCGGACCGGGGCACGAACCCGTGTCCCCTGCATCGGCAGGCGGACTCTCAACCACTGCGCCACCAGGGAAGGCCCAAGTGTTCTACTTTAAATAATTTGGAAATATTACCCATGTTGAAAATGTTTGTTTCAAGTGGGGTTTTTTTTAAGAGATGAGAAGGGAGGTAAAGGAAAGCCTTTTAGAAGCAAAGCTCCTAAAGGTACAGAGTCCTTTATATTTGATCTTAAGAGATGGTCAGTGCTAATTACCTGTCATCCACACACGTACTTTGCAAGATAGGAGAAAGGAGTTAATCCTTTCTTTCTTTTGGTTTCTTTTTGGAAGGGGAAAACTTATAGGAACCATAGCTATGTAGAAGGACAGTTTTTTAAGTAAGACCTTCTCTGAAAGTAAAAGAAAGCCAGTTTTTTCCTGATTCAAATTGGCATTCATGGGGATATCAAAAGTTTCATTTCATACTCGTTGATCTGAGGGGTTGCCAACAACTAAATGAGTTAGTATGTTTGTTTTTAATGCCAAGTTGCTTTATAATGTCAAAGACCCAGGTCTGATGGACTTAGGGGATTAGAAAGGACTGAAGATGTTAATCATGGAGGTGGATACATGCTTAGGGCATTCTGACACCTGTCCGTCAATCAGCCAGCAAATAGATTTTGAGTACCAGTGATAATTCAAGGCATTGAGGAAGGGAGTAGTGAACAAGATCAACACCATCCCTGCTCCTAAGGAGCTCTCATTCTAGTGGGCAAAGACCATAGACAGACAAGTTCAGATTCTATAAATACAGTAAAAACAGGATTTTACAGTAGAAAGTGCCTTGGGGAATGGGGAGCTGCTTTAGTTAAGATTGGTCAGAGAAGGCCTCAGACAAATTGTCATTAAAATTGATTCTCAAATGACAGGAAGAGGCAGCTATTAAAGAAATGGAGGAAGTGGTTTAAGCACAGAAGCGATGGTCTCTGAAGAGGCACTGCATCAGATTTAAGTTTATCATGTTTAGGGTACAAAAAAGAAAGCCAGTAGGGTTGGAAATGGTGAACAAGGGAGGAATGAGATGAGGTTGGAGGAGTAGGTAAAGGAGATTGGAGGGTCTTAAGAAAGCATGTGACGTGATCTGATTTTTGTTTTTAAGGGGTCACTCTAGTTGCTGTGTGGAAAATGAAATGTAGTATTTGCCATATTAAGGTAGAGAAGTAAAGAATATGAGGAATAATAAAAAGTTTAATTTAATTTTAGAATAATCAAGTTTTTAATATACTGAAGTTTTAAAATAGGAAGTTACTTTTTGGATGTAAAGATAAGTATTTATGTGTTGACTTAAGTTGTGGATCTCTTTTATTAGAAATCCTCTAATTTTTCAAGTTTCAAATGACCTTTTATGTTAATTTGGCATAAATAGTACATCATAGCTGATATATATGTATATTGGATCCTTAAGAATTCACATGAATAAAAATAAGGATTTTCCCCCCAGCACAGAAATTTCACTTCAGCAGCGACTAGAGTACATTGCTCGTGCCATTCTTAGTGCCAAAAGTTCCACTGCCATTTCATCAATAGCTGCAGATGGTGAATTCCTTCATGAATTAGAAGAAAAAATGGAAGTAAGTGCTAACGACACTTAAGTCTTATCCACATTGATTAGTAACCACGTGTTAGTCCACTTCCTCTCTTCCCCTAGTAGATAATAGGTCTGTAGCAGTCAGTATTAATTTTAATCTCTTATGCCTTCTTTTTTTCTTTTCATATTTATATATAAATCTTTTAAAAGATTTTAATGATACAGCATTTGGGTCCTAGGACATTGCTGTAATCTAAAAGTTTCCTCTATGGCATTTCTAAAGATTTATTCTAACTATTCTAACACCAAGCAGATTATGTCACATTCACTGTTTATTCTGGAGGCTAATAAGTAGATGTGTAGAGTGGGCTAAACTGCCTTTACTAAGAGACACAAAAATGTATAATGGTCCACATACAAAAGCTTATTTCTCATTCACAAAATCCAGAGTTGGTGTTCCTGATTGGCATGTTGCTTTCTTCCATTTGGCGATGTCAGTTCCCAAGTTCTATTTTCTGGCTCTACCATTCCAATGGCCTTACCTTTTTCTTTAATCAAAGGGAGGAAAGGTGAAAAGAGCATGTAAGAAGCACATTCACTCTTAAAAAACCTCAACCCTGAAGTGGCATACTGTACTTCTGTTGACATTCCTTTGAAGAGAACATAGTCTTACAGCCATACTCCTAGCAGAGGAGGCCGGGAAGTAGAGGCTGGCCATTTTGTCTGGCTATAATCATGGGCAAAACAGGTGTTGGTGAGTAGCAAAGGCTCTCTGTCACAGCACAGTCCCTGTGTAATCTTTTGTTGTAATGAAGCGTTGCTAGTCTGTTATGATAAAAGTCTTTATACATTTTTTAAAATTTGGGTAGAATTGACATATAACAGTTGCTAAGGTATACAACATAATGATTAAATTTTTCTATATATTGCAAAATGATCACCACAGTAAGTCTAGTTAGCATCTGTCACCATAAATGATTACAAAAAAATTTATTTTCTTGTGATGAGGACTCTTTAAGACCTACTCTTTTAGCAACTTTCAAAATATGCAACACAGTATGATTAACTGTAGACACTATGCTGTTATTTATATATTATTTTTATTTTAACAAACTTAAAGTCAGATACTAGGAGTCATTCCTTCAAGTACCTGGTGATTTATCATGAAGAACTTAAGATTTGATTTTTTTTCTACCCAAACTAGGTTGCTAGGATCCAACTTCAGATACAAGAGACACTACAAAGGCAATATTCCCATCATTCTTCTGTACAGGATGCAATTTCTCAGCTGGACTCTGAGCTAATGGACATAACTAAGGTAATAAAAAAGCAAGTGAAATTCCTATAGTAGTCACCTATTATCTTGTTTCTTTTGCATTTTATTTTGTGTTTAAGATAAGCCATCTTTGGAAGCATATCACTGAGCTGACACATCACCACTGTGGTATCTCACTCTTGCTATGTTTCTCTTTCCAGGTCAATTTCTATCAAGAATCTATCAGCCTCACATGGGGCTTTGTTAAAACTCCTGCCACCTATTTTATGGCCTTGTTTCTTATCTTGAAAAAGTAATTTATCTTTGCTTAACTCTCCAAGCCTCTCCCACTCTGTACCCTTCTGAACAGTTTCTTTTTCAATTATTCATGGACATTTCTCTAAGAACCCTGAAGCACCGTTAGATTTGTCAGTATTTCCGTGATTTTTCAAACCTTAGTTTAGACAACACTAATTATAAAAGAAATGTCATTGCAGTATCTTGCTCTCAGCCAAGAAAAAAAAAGGCACACATATTTAAATCTGTTTAAATGTGTTTTCCATGCATTTACCTTTTTTTTTTTTTTCGGTACACGGGCCTCTCACTGTTGTGGCCTCTCCCGTTGCGGAGCGCAGGCTCAGCGGGCATGGCTTACGGGCCCAGCCGCTCCGCGGCATGTGGGATCTTCCTGGACCGGGTCACAAACCCGCGTGCCCTGCATCGGCAGGCGGACTCTCAACCACTGTGCCACCAGGGAAGCCCGCATTTACCATTCTTAATCTGGCATTACGACCACCTACATGTCATCACATCTTTGTATCATATTTTTGAAACTTTAGATAAAATCTTTGGTTACTTTTAACTTTGAGGGAGTTCTTCACTGTTAATTTCTGAATACTAATCTCTGGTTGGATGTTGGCATTTTCTCCTACAGCTTTATGGGGAATTTGCTGACCCATTTAAACTGGCAGAATGTAAACTTGCAATAATTCATTGTGCTGGTTATTCAGACCCTATACTGGTGCAGACACTTTGGCAAGATATCATAGAGAAAGGTAAGTGTTCATTTATAGGTGTATTAGCTGTACGTTATTTAGTGACTTAGTAGAAGAGTGAATGCAAGCTGTTAACGGTCATATATTTAGGGCTCATGAGAATTGTATATACCTAAACAGAGGGAAGTAGAGGGTACTTGATATGGTGGAGGGCGATCCTGTAGAGAATGATCCCAGTAAATATTTGAGAGGACCCTCAGAAAAGATGTGTCATTTTTGTGGTTTATACTGCTTAATAAGGGATTCTGAGACACTTAGCTCGAAATCTCATAACTAGTGCCCTGGTAAGTGGAAAGTATATCAGACAGTAACAGAAACACAGAATCTGCTCATTATATTAACGTGCATAGAAGTTCTAGTATTTTGTACCTTGAAACAGAAAAAAATAGTCAATTTAAAATTTTCACAATGAAAACAGTTTGGGTTTCTACTGACATGTCTCTTTCTTACAGAACTGAATGAAAGCGTGACATTGAGCTCCCCAGACAGGATGCATGCTCTTAGTCTCAAGATTGTGCTCCTTGGCAAGATGTATGCCGGCACACCTCGTTTCTTTCCTCTGGGTAAGCCATAACCTTAGCTACGGTTGTGGGGCTTTTATCTTTTTGTTTTGACGGTTTTCTTCATTGACATGGAAAAATAATGGTTTGTAGGGCAAAATCACTTTGTTGTTGCTATTTATTAGCTCTGCAGTTTCATTCTACCTCTCCAGAAAGAAACACCTCCAAAGAATAGCAGAATTTGTTGATGAATAGTTGGGTATGAAACTCTCTTTGCTTGACCTTCCAAGTTGATATATCTATCTTCGGATAGTCTGACTAACAGACCGTAGTGGTTGTGTTACTGGTAACCCTATACACACTTGAAGAGAAGGGGAAAATAGCTGATGTTTTTGTGCATGGATGATCTGTGATTGATTCAACTGCCCCCTGTTATATTGAGGGCATATTTTTCTTTAAAATAGCAAGTAGTTGTGTTAAAAATGTAATTTTTGTGAACTCCTTTCTTAACCAGATATACTGACTATTTGTTATGTAGGAGACTGTTATAAGCCATTTGCCAACCTATAATGTCTTCCTCGGTTATAAACCAATAGACTCAACATAAATATATTCATACAGTAGAATGTTAAATAAGCACTTTGTGTTTTTGAAAAATGTTGAGAAACATGAAAACGCTTATAACATAACATCAAATTGTTTTTAAAATATGAAGATCCAGACTTGTTTATAGACCTTCTCTGATTTAGGGTTTATTCCCTGGACATGGTAAGAAATAAAACTATTATAATCATACCCTTATTTCTTGTAAGTACAGGATTAAAAACTGCCATGCCAAAACAACAAAAAACTGCCATGCCGTTTCATTGATCAGGAAAATAAAGAGCAACTGTATATATATGTCTTATGAGTATGTGAAACCTGACAATTTTAATAGCAAAAAGGCCACATTGTACACAATCCCTTTTGAGGGTATTTCTGCTTTGACTTATGATTTTTAATTGTTGAACCCAATAAAATTTAGGGTAGAAGAGGCCTTCCTTTTTCTATCACTCTCTCAATGGCAAACAGGTTCCAGGGGGCTTCAAACTAGAACAAATTGAGTCTTTAGAATTTTTATTACCTTTCCAGAATCTCTGTATGGTAACTTGTAGGGGAGATGCAGGTTCAGTGGCACTATTTTCAGTGACTCCTCTTGCCCATGGTTACTCACATTGGTCAGTCTCAGATTTTAGGTACCATAAGTAAGAATTTGATTGTTACTGTTAAGATCTTATTTATGGGACTTCCCTGGTGGCACAGTGGTTAAGAATCCGCCTGCCAATGCACGGGACATGGGTTCGATCCCTGGTCCAGGAAGATGCCACATGCCGTGGAGCAACTAAGCCCCTGTGCCACAACTACTGAGCCTGCGCACTAGACCCCGCGAGCCACAACGAGAGAAGCCACTGCTATGAGAAGCCCGCGCACCACAACGAAGAGAAGTAGCCCCCGCTGGACGCAACTAGAGAAAGCCCACGCGCAGCAACGAAAACCCAACGCAACAATCAATCAATCAATCAATTTAAAACAAAAAATCTTATTTATGATGTAACAGGTAGTAAAAAGTGAGACTGGGACCACAGTTACAATCATCAAAATAAATAACTTATGAATCTTATGAATATTACATTTAATATTTCTAAAATCTAGATGCAGTAGTGCTTCTTTTCTGAAAAGCTGTTAAATTGAAGATATAGTATTTCAAGATATTAAATATTATCAGTGGGTCCTCTCCAATAGTGGAATTGTGAATGCTCTCTATTTTCTTCTTGTTCTTTTGCTGTTTTCCAAATTCACTATAATAAGTTTTTTCTCTAATAGCTTTAAAGTGTGTAATTGAATGGTTTTAGCATATTTACAGAGTTGTGCAACCATCATCACAATTAAATTTAGACCATTTTCATCACCCCAAAAAGGAAATTATATCCACCTTCAGCCCTAAGCAACCACTGTTTTACTTTCTATCTCTATAGGTTTGCCTATATTTTGGTATATGCCTTATTTTTTATTAAAAGAAATTTTTAAATTGTTTTTTAAAAGACTTTCCTGTAGAAACTGTTTAGTTATGAGTAAGGCCTACTTTTTAGTATCAAGAGTTAACAATTCTACAACAACAAAAAATAGTAATTATATGAGGTGAAGGACATGTTAACTAACCTTATTGTGGAAAACATTTTGCAATATGTATGTGTATCAAATTATCACATTTATACCTTAAACTTAGACAGCGTTACATGTCAATTATATCTCAGTAACACTGGGCGCAAAAACAGAGTTAACAATCCCAACTTCTGGTCCTTTTCTCTCCCCAGATTTTATTGTGCAGTTCTTAGAGCAGCAAGTTTGTACTTTGAACTGGGATGTGGGTTTTGTGATACAGACAATGAATGAAATTGGAGTGCCATTACCTAGACTACTGGAAGTATATGATCACTTGTTCAAGTCACGGGTAAGGAAAATATTAAATAAAATAAAATAATTAGTTAAATCAATTAACTTTCTAGATACAGGAGCGGAGTATTTTGCTTGTGTGTTTGTAAGTATCTCATCTAATACAGTTGTATCAGAAATTTGCTTCATTGGTTAAGCAAATTATGCTTCAGACTTTTTTAAAACCAGTAATGAGAGTTGTTTTGCTATATATCGTGATAAAAATCAAATCTTTTTTAATATTAATAAACATAATTATATATGCTTTACTTTTAGTGGAACAGGCTAAATACATGAAGAATTATCATTTACTTCAAAGAAACAAAATACCAGTGTGTTTATTCACTGTAACCTCATCTAAAATATCAGTGCTTAAAGATCTTTCCACAAGAAAAGAAAATTTAACTATGTATGGTGACGGGTGGTAACTAGACTTACTATGGTGATCATTTTGCAGTGAAAGCAAACGGTGAATCACTGTATTGTACACCTGGAACCAATATAATGTCATGTCAGTTATGCCTCAATTTTTTAAAAATGATCTTTCTCACCATATTTAACCTTATTAGACTGTAGATTTTGTAATTTTTATCCTAAGATCAAAAACCAAACAAAACCTGTTGAACTGGATTGCGTTTAATACTAGTCATGATTATAGTACCGTCGTCAAAACATTCATACAGTGCTTTACAAGGCACTTGTATATCTCATTAAAACTCATAATGAGCCCATGATGGAAATGAGCAAGTAGTAGTATCCCCATCTTCTACTACATCTGACAAGGGCAAAGAGGTTAAATAACCTGCTCAAGTCACATGGCTAGTAATGATGAAGCCAGAACTAGAATTAAGATTCTCTGACTCCTGATTTAGTCTCTTATTCACACTATCGGATTAAGTCTGCGTAAGTTCAAAGTAAAAATGGTGTCACAGCCAATAGGAAGAGATGGATTTTCTTCTCTTACTTCAGGTTCCTAAGCAGGAAATTTGTATGCTCTACACAGTGGATCGATACATCAAATATTCTTCCTAAATAACATCACAATGAAGTTTTCAGTGCTAATTCATTATTAACCATAATCAGATATATAATTTAGTAACCACATAATATTAAATGCTTATTTTAATATCAGTAAATTTTGCTTTGGACATTGATGACTATTTTAACTAACATAAATGATTAAAAAATCAGTTGACAATTTGCCTTACAACTCATGATGTATTTTTCTTTATAGGATCCATTCTGGAACAGAATGAAGAAGCCACTGCACCTTTTGGATTGTATACATGTACTATTGACAAGATATGTTGAAAATCCTAGCCAAGTTTTAAATTGTGAGAGGTAAGTATGAATTAGATATACTTTATTATATACCAAAGGCTTTTAAATGCACCTAATAAATACCTGGGTAACAAATTTGGAGACAGTGGGGCACGATATGGAAACTAAAAGAAGTATGCGAGATTTAAGCTCTTGTGCATGTTTGCAATAACTATTTGAATGATATCAGTCAGTATTTATGAAAGGTTAGAGTTTTTTCCATTTTTCAACCCTTGTCCTGAAGTCTTTCTAAAGGTGACAGGATAAAATTAATGAATTACTCCTAAACTCCTTTCACTTTGAATTAGTGGCCTAGGAAGTTCAATCATGTATTTGTGATATCAATGGCCATTTCAAGATATATTTGTTTGAGGGGCTTCCCTGGTGGCGCAGTGGTTGGGAGTCCGCCTGCCGATGCAGGGGACACGGGTTCGTGCCCCAGTCCGGGAAGATCCCACATGCCACGGAGCGTCTGGGCCCGTGAGCCATGGCCGCTGGGCCTGCGCGTCCGGAGCCTGTGCTCCGCAACGGGAGAGGCCACAACAGTGAGAGGCCCGCATACCGCAAAAAAAAAAAAAAGATATATTTGTTTGAAAAGGCCAAATGAATATAAATAAAATTAATTTAAGGAGTCATCCCTTACTGCCTCCTTCTCATTATAATAATCTTCAAAAGGGAAATGGTGGTGATGTGGCAATCCACCTACCCCCTGAGTTTCCTTCTCTATTTTCATTTATTTGCCATTTACTTAATTACATGATCCTTGCTCTCATGTGGGACTATAATAAGTAAGGTTAGCAGAAGTTGAAGGGAAGTCCTATAGGAGGAAATGCTTCTAAGTATGTAGATGGTTGATCAGGTGTCTTTTTCATTACAGGAGAAGATTCACAAATCTCTGCCTGGATGCCGTTTGTGGTTATCTGGTTGAGCTCCAGTCTATGAGCTCCTCAGTAACAGTACAGACCATCACTGGGAATTTTAAATCTCTTCAGGCTAAACTAGAACGGCTTCATTAATTATTGTAATGTATTTTCATCCATGCGTTTTGTTCTGTAAAATAAAAGCTCAGCTGGGTCCAGATTTCAGGTGCTATAAGTCTAAGAATTTAAGAATAATTTTAGTAGAAACATGTTTTTAATAAGTGGCTGGTATCAGCAGACAGTACATTTGCAGGTGAATTCTTTTTTACTACATAATACTGTTTTGTTTTTTAATAATCAGGTTAAACAAATGAAATAAGATTATGATTTTAACACAAAGATAAAAAAATTAAAAACTCTTATTTTGAATTTATAGTATTCATTTTCAAGTTAGTTCAAGTGTCAAAACTTAAATAGGCTAGCTGAGCAGGTCCAGTCCCATAATACTAGATTCTACAACAGTTCCTAAATAGACAAATAAATACTGTCTCTTTTTAAAAGTTATTTAGGTTTTGGGTTTAACCTTGGAAAGAAATTTCTTCCAACTACTGAATTGGTCAGTTACAGTCCTTGTAATACACACCTGGTTGTTTTTTGAGCAAGTGATAAACTTGTAACTAATGTTCTATGTCTTAAAAAACCTATGCAGGGAGATACTGTTTTCCCTCAGTGTTCACCTAGCTCTTCTTTGGCCTGGGACTACCGATTCCTTCAAAGCAGTGGTTCTCAAAATGTACACACCAAACTCTCACATCAGCATCATCTGGGAATTTGTTAGAAATTCAAATTCTCCAGCCCAGTCCCAAACCTGCTGAACCCAAAATTTTGGGATGAGTCCCAGCACTCTGTTTTAATAAGCCCTTCAGGACATTCTGGTACACGTCATGTTTGAGAACCATTGCATTAGAGGATACAACTAGTTTATGGATTGAGCTCCCTATCTGATTCCTCCTCCTCCCTCCCCCATCAATAACCACAACACATGTTTCACCCAAGACACACCATATATGAAGCAAAATAGTAATATAAAAATAGTTTTAAAATAGTTTTTAATCTTCAAAATTAGGATGACAAAACCAAGTGCCCCCAAGTCATGGCAACAGGGAGGGAGAAAAAAGTGGGAATGACCAGGTCTAACAAAAAAGCAAGAACATGGACTCCTTTCCTCTTACCTTTTATGCTACCAAGAGTAATTACCTTCTACCTGTTGTCACTAATGTATGTCTAACAATTTTCAAAATACATTTTGAAAATATTTTTCCTTCCACTTTTATTTTTTTCCCAAGACCATGGGTTGCCCTTTCCGTATTCTCTTAGAATTTAATCCCCTTTCTCCTATAATCTTCTAATTTATAATATTTAATAGAATGTCAAAATACCACTCATTAGGTACCACTACCTCTCGTTTTTCAGCTTTTCAGTTTCCTGAGTTTAGATTTTTTGAATATGTAAAATGAATGTATGCTACACATTGTTAATTCTGTAAATTTAAAATTCTGTCATGTCTACTTAAAATGAAAGTCTTGCTTAAATACTGTACTTAGCCACAACTCCAGTTCTGCTACATGTTTTTGTTTTAAGCACATTTACATATAAGCACATTAATATATATGCTAAGTATACTGAACTGAAAATAATGAAGCTACATCTTTCATTAGGGCTAACGTGGCTAAATGGTCCTTAAGAATCAGAAATCTGAACCCTGTTTCTTACATTTACATAACATCTTTTGAGAGGGTTTAAGAATTCTAACCACACAGCAGATGTTTTCAGTATCCTTTGGAGGGTGGTAAGATTTCTAAGAGAAATTAAGATCCCCCTCCTTCTTTTTAGTTGTCTAGAAGAGTGTTTCTGAAACTTTTAACATTCATAAGAATCACTTCGATAGCCTGTTAAAACAGATGTTCCACCTTCAATGTGATGATGAAACTGGTAAGTGGATCAGACTTGGAGTAGCATTGTTCTAGCACATTCATCCACTTCATTTATACACTTTGTATTTGGTGTTCATTCAACACAGTATTTCTTTATAGTGACTATTAAACATATATAGGCAATGAATAATAAGTGGAACGTATGAAACAGCGCATTCATTGTAGGCAGTGAGGAGTCGCTGAAAGTCTTGGTTTTGACATATATTTATATTTTAGACAGATCATTTTAGTATGGCAAAATGTTTAGGAAAGAGAAAAATCTATTTTGAGTTAACTGTACAAGGTATGGGATATTGATCCTGAAATTCATGAAATGTATGTTCAGCATTTCTTTAGTATAATATACCTGGACTTACTAGTGACTTGTTCATTGAAAACCTCTCTGCTAACCACATAAATTTCCTCCACTTATATGTTTTATAGTTGATTTCATCTCAGGACTCACATATTACTCATTCTCTTCCTCAGGATACTTCCCACCTCCATCTTTTTTCCTCTTATTCATGAGGGGGAAATTATGATAGTGATACAGTTGTATCAGGAAAATAAAGAAATAGAACATTGAATCTGAAGGTCTTGAAAGGCACATGCTTTCCTTTCATTTTCTATCAGTTTTTTCATTTAAATTCTCTTAATAATAAAAAAATTTTGCAGAATATTTTTGAGTCTTCTAGTAAATCATTTAAACTCTTTGAAGTTTTATTTTCCTCATAAGGAAAGTTTCCTCATAAGGAGATTGAAGCTAAATGATAAGACTTTTAAATCCAAAATTTGTAAGAACTAATGTAATCTATTTTTATTCAGTTTTGTTGTTCTGCTTCACATATTAGTTAAAATACTATTGTTTTTACTCTTTTTCATTTCAAATAAACATTTCTACTGCATTATGGCATGTTTGAAATTAAACATTTGTTTTAGAACTCAGCTATGCTTCTTGTATTATAGCAGCTCCTCTTAGCAGGAAGAATAACTCTTTTTAAGTTTAATCAGTTTGCCATGTGGGAACTAGGACTATCGTATCTGCAGCCCACACCTGAGTGTCTACTTGTGTAATCAACATTTCCACTTGAATGACTGCCAAAGATCCTCATTCAAAATGTGACCAAATCTGCACTCATTCCTCTATCTCTCTGCCCTTTGCCTCTTCCTGTTCCTCCTCTGTTTTCTACCTGTCTTTATCATCTAATTACTCAAATCAGAAATACAGGTCTCATCTTTAAATTCCTTCCCCTCCCTCCAAATCCAGTTAGTCACCAATTTCTAAGCAAGTCTATTTACTTGATAAAGAAATATCTGTCCAGTTACCTCACTATTTTAGTTTTTTAGAGTTTAGTCAGGTACCCTATTTCACTTGGATGCTTACAATAGTGTCTAAGTGGCTTTCCTGCCTCTAATTGGACCCTGTCTTCATTATTTCCCTGCACTAAAGTCAGAGTTTTCTTTCAAAAATGTAAACCTAAATATATTGTACCCCCACCTTCTCCTTCAGAAGAAATTTCAGATTCCTGGTGTGATGTACAAGGACTCCACCGAAGTTGACAAAAATAAAAAAAACAAGAATCTCAAGTTAGTTTAAGCAAACAAAGAATTTATTGGCCCTCAAAACTAAGAAGTCCAAATATAGAGCTACTTCCACATGACTAGATCCAGAACCTCAGTATCTTCACGGCTGTCTCTAGGTCAATTCTGCTTTTCTTTCCATCTTTATTTTTTTGTCTTTCTACAGTTTGCTCCATAAGCCCTGGGAGAGTGCATGCAATGTCAAGTTACTGCATTCTATTTACTCTAACCCAGAGGTATATTCAACAGACAAGTCCCAGGAAGGGTGCTGATTGACCCAGCTTGAGTTATGGACTCAGTTTTGGGGTACAGAATCATTCCCAAACTATACGTAACAGGAAAGAAGTGCTTTCCTAAAGAACTGGATGTTCGGTACACATCAGTCCACTGTATCTGTCCACCTACCTTACTTACCACTAACTTCCTTGTGTTTTGATGAAAACTACAAAAGCATAGATCCAAGAAACTCAATGAACCCAGAGTAGGACAGACACAAAATCACACATAAGCACAATATAATCAAATTCTCAGCAAACTAGAAATAAAAGAACTTCCTCAGCCTGATAAAAGACATCTATGAAAAAATGTACAGCTAACATTACACTTAATGGTGGAAGACTAAACACTTTTTCCTTAAAGCTGAGAACAAAATATGAATGTTTCTATTCAATATAGGATTGGAGGTCCTCATCAGTGCAACTTGGCAAAGGAAATGAAACACGAATTGGAAAAGCAGAATTAAAGGTGTGCTTATTCACAAACAACATAATTATGTAAAAAATCCTATAGAATATACAGAAAATAGTAGAACTACTAAGTAGAACAAATGACTAGAACTAGTTAGCAAGATCACAGGATATAAGGTCAATGTATAAAAAACAATTGCATTTCAATATACTAGCAGCAAGTAATCAAAAAATCTTAAATACTGAAAATAGCATGAAAAACCATTAAATTAGATTAATTTTAACCAAATATATATAAGACCTATACACTGGAAACTATAAGATAGTGCTGGAAGAAATTAAAGAAACCCTAAATGAGAAATATACAATACTCATGGATTGGAGGACTAATTAACCATGAATTCTCATCAAATGGATATAGAGATTTGATTTCCAGTACACTTTCTTGTAGAAACTGACAGGCTGATTCTAAAATTTATGTGGAAATCAGAGGTCCTAGGAAAGCCTAAAGAGTTTTGAAAAAGAATAAAATCTGAGAATATACTCTGATTTCAAGATTTTGTTATAAAACTACAGTAATCGTGATAATGTGGCATTGGTATAAGGATATACACATCAATGGAACAAAGTAAGAGTACAGAAGTAGATGCACACATATATGGACAATGGATTTTCAACAAAGGTGGTAAGGTAATTCAGTAGGAGAAAGAACAGTCTTTTCAATAAATGGTGCAGGAACCATTGAATATCTACATGGAAATAAATCCTCAACCCTTACCTCATAACATATACAAAAATTACCTTAATATGCATCGCAGACCTAAATATAAAAGGTAAAATTATGAAACTTCTGGAAGAAAACTGGATAAAAATAATCTTGTGACTTTAGGCAGAATTCTTAGGACAAAAAAAAAAAACCCCAAATCAGAAAAAACTGATAAATTGAACTTCACTGTAATTTAAAACATCTGCTCTTCAAAAACACGCATTAAGAAAATGAAAAGCCAGGCCACAGACTGGAATAAAAAATTTGCAAACCACAGATCTGATAAAATACTTGATCTCAATAAAGAGACAACCCCCACCCCCAAAACAATAAATGAGGGCAAAATGATTTGGATACTTTACCCAAGAAAATATCTGAGTGGCAAATAAGCCCACAAAAACATGCTCAACATTGTTACAAGGGAAATGTAATATAATAAAATGCCACTACACATCTACAAAAAGGGCTAGAATTTTAAAAGATTGGCCATTGGCAAGGATGCAGAGTAACTGGAACTTGTACATGATTAGTAGGAATGCAAAACAGTATAGCCACTTTGGAAAACCGGCAGTTTCTGTTAAGGTTAACCGTATACTCTTGTGACCCTGTAATCCTAGTTATTGCTCCAAATATTTACTCAAGAGAAATAAAAACTTAGGTCCACAGAAGAACTTGTATAAGAATGTTCATAACAGCTTTACTCATTATAGCCAGAAACTGAAACAACCAAAATCTCCAACAACAGTTGAATAAATAATAAATGGTAGTATAGTCATGCAATGAAGTACCATACCAGTATAAGCAACAATATGGTGTTAAGAGAGAGTTAAGTAGCAAAAAGAATATATGCAGTATGATTCCATTTACACAAAGTTCAAGAACAGACAATAACAAAAAAACTGCCCCAGATTGTTTAGATATGCATACATAGATGGCAAAACCTTAAAGAAACCAAGGTTATCATAAAAGTTGGTCTAATGGTTACTTCCAGAACGTAGGGAGAGAGATGGCTGTGGGGAGACAGGGGAACTTCGTGGGTATGGGATGTGCATGCCTTCTAGGAAGTTAATGTTCTTTCTTGACCTGCTTGGTAATATGTCATAGATATTTACCCCACATTTTATAAATCTTACATACGTATTTTATATATACTTCTGTGTATATACTACATTTTACAATTAAAACAAACATTTGAATGAATTATTATGAATCATTTAGTCATTGTAAAGAAAGCACTTAAACATGAGCTTTGGAGGTGTCTTCAAGATGGTGGAGGAATAAGACATGGAGATCACCTTCCTCCCCACAAATACATCAAAACTACATCTACATGTGGAACAACTCCTACAGAACACCAACTGAACGCTGGCAGAAGACCTCAGACTTCCCAAAAGGAACAGATGCTCTCAGACGACCTACATGCAGAGGCGGGGCCAAATCCAAAGCTGAACCCTGGCAGCTGTGCGAACAAAGAAGAGAAAGGGAAATCTCTCCCAGCAGCCTCAGGAGCAGCGGATAAAATCTCCACAATCAACTTGATGTACCCTGCAATTGTGGAATACCTGAACAGACAACAAATCATCCCAAAATTGAGGTAGTGGACTTTGGGAGCAACTGTAGACTTGGGGTTTGCTTTCTGTATCTAATTTGTTTCTGGTTTTATGTATCTCTTAATTTAGTATTTAGAGTTAATTATCATCAGTAGATTTGTTTATTGGTTTGGTTGCTCTCTTCCTTTATATATATATATATATGTATATATATGTATTTTTTTCCCTTTTTCTGTTGAATGTGTATGCTTCTTTTTGTGATTTTTGTCTGTATAGCTTTGCTTTTGCCATTTGTCCTCGGGTTCTGACTGTCCATTATTCTTTTTAGTATAGTTTTTAGCACTTGTTATCATTGGTGGATTTGTTTTTTGGTGTGGTTGTTCTCTTCTTTCTTTCACTCTTTTTTTTAATTACTTTTTTATTTTTAATAATTTTTTTAATTTTAATAACTTTATTTTTTATTTTCTTTCTTTCTTTTTCTCCCTTTTCTTCTGAGCTGTGTGGCTGACAGGGTCTTGGTGCTCTGGCTGGGCATCAGGCCTGAGCCTCTGAGGTGGGAGAGCCGAGTTCAGGACATTGGTCCACCAGAGACCTCCTGGCCCCATGTAATATCAAATGGCGAAAGCTCTTCCAGAGATCTCCATCTCAATGCTAAACCCAGCTCCACTCAATGACCAGCAAGCTACAGTGCTGGACACCCTATGCCAAACAGCTAGCAAAACAGGAACACAATCCACCCATTAGCAGAGAGGCTGCCTAAAATCATAATAAGATCATTGACACCCCAAAACACACCATGGGACATGGTGCTGTCCACCAGAAAGACAAGATCCAGCCTCATCCATCAGAACACAGGCACCAGTCCCCTCCACCAGGAAGCCTACACAACCCACTGAACCAACCTTACCCACTGGGAGCAGACAACAAAAACAACAGGAACTACGAACCTCCACACTGAGAAAAGGAGACCCCCAAACACAGTAAGTTAAGCAAAATGAGAAGACAGAGAACTACACAGGAGATGAAGGAACAAGGTAAAAACCCACCATACCAAACAAATGAAGAGGAAATAGGCAGTCTACCTGAAAAAGAATTCAGAATAATGATAGTAAAGATGATCCAAAATCTTGGAAGTAGAATGGAGAAAATACAAGAAATATTTAACAAGGAACTAGAACTAAAGAGGAAACAAACAATGATGAACAACACAATAAATGAAATTAAGAATTCTCTAGAAGGAATCAGTAGGAGAATAACTGAGGCAGAAGAATGGATAAGTGACCTGGAAGATTAAACGGTGGAAATAACTACCACAGAACACAATAAAGAAAAAAGAATGAAAAGAATTGAGGATAGGGCTTCCCTGGTTGCACAGTGGTTAAGAATCCACCTGCCAATGCAGGGGACACAGGTTCGTGCCCTGGTCCGGGAAGATCCCACATGCCACGGAGCAACTAAGCCCGCGCACCACAGCTACTGAGCCTGCATTCTAGAGCCCCGGAGCCACAAATACTGAGCCTGCATGCCACAACTACTGAAGCCCATGCGCCTAGAGCCCATGCTCTGCAATAAGACAAGCCACCACAATGAGAAGCCACGCACTGCAATGAAGAGTAGCCCCCACTCACTGCAACTAGGGAAAGCCCATGTGCAGCAACAAAGATGCAACACAGCCAAAGATAAATAAAAACATAAAATAATTAAAAAGAAAAAAAAGAATTGAGGACAATCTCAGAGACCTCTGGGACAATATTAAAGTCACCAACATTTGAATTATAGGGGTCACAGAAGAAGAAGAGGGAAAAAAAGGGACTGAGAAAATATTGAAGAGATTATAGTTGAAAACTTCCCTAATATGGGTAAGGAAATAATCAAGTCCAGGAAGTGCAGAGAGGCCCATACAGGATATATCCAAGGAGAAACACACCAAGACACATAGTAATCAAACTATCAAAAATTAAATACAAAGAAAAAATATTAAACGCAGCAAGGGAAAAGCAACAACATAAAGGGAATCCCCATAAAATTAACAGCTGATCTTTCAGCAGAAACTCTGCAAGCCAGAAGTGAGTGGCAGGACATATTTAAAGTGATGAAAGGGAAAAACCTACAACCAATATTACTCTATCCAGCAAGAATCTCATTCAGATTGCAAAGAGAAATTAAAAACTTTACAGACAAGCAAAAGCTAAGAGAATTCAGCACCACCGAACCAGTTTCACAAATATGCTAAAGGAACTTCTCTAGGCATGAAACACAAGAAAAGGAAAAGACTTACAAAAACAAACCCAAAACAATTAAGAAAATGGTAATAGGAACATACATTTTGATAACTACCTAAAATGTAAATGGATTAAATGCTCCAACCAAAAGACATAGACTGGCTGAATGGAGACAAAAACAAGACCCATATATATGCTGTCTACAAGAGACCCCCTTCAGGCCATGGGACACATACAAACTGAAAGTGAGGGAATGGACAAAGATATTCCATGCAAATGGAAAACAAAAGAAAGCTGGAGTAGCAATTCTCATATCAGACAAAATAGACTTTAAAATAAAGACAATTAAAAGAGACAAAGAAGGACACTACATAATGATCAAGGGATCAATCCAAGAAGAAGATATAACAATTGTAAATATTTATGCACCCAACATAGAAGCACCACAATACATAAGGCAAATGCTAATAGAAATAAAAGGGGAAATTGACAGTAACACAATCGTAGTAGAGGATTTTAACATCCCACTTTCACCAATGGACAGATCATCCAAAATGAAAATAAGTAAGGAAACACAAGCTTTAAATGATACATTAAACAAGATGGACTTAATTGATATTTATAGGACATTCCATCCAAAAACAACAGAATACAGTTTCTTCTCAAGTGCTCATGGAACATTCTCCAGGATAGATCATATCTTGGGTCACAAATCAAGCCTTGGTAAATTTAAGAAAATTGAAATCATAGCATGTATCTTTTCCGACCACAACGCTATGAGACTACATATCAATTACAGGAAGAAAATCTGTAAAAAATACAAACACATGGAGGCTAAACAATATGCTACTAAATAACCAAGATATCACTGAAGTAATCAAAGAGGAAATCAAAAAATACCTAGAAACGAATGACAATAAAAACACAACGACCCAAAACCTATGGGATGCAGCGAAAGCAGTTCTAAGAGGGAAGTTTATAGCAATACAATACAACCTCAAGAAAAAAAGAAACATCTCAAATAAACACCCTAACCTTACACCTAAAGAAATTAGAGAAAGAAGAACAAAAAAACCCCAAAATTAGCAGAAGGAAAGAAATCGTAAAGATCAGACCAGAAATAAATGAAAACGAAATGAAGGAAACGATAGCAAAGATCAATAAAACAAAAAGCTGGTTCCTTGAGAAGATAAATAAAATTGATAAACCATTAGCAAGACTCATCAAGAAGAAAAGGGAGAAGATTCAAATCAGTAGAATTAGAATTGAAAAAAGGGGAGGTAACAACTGACACTGCAGAAATACACAGGATCGTGAGAGATTGCTACAAGCAACTATATGCCAATAAAATGCACAACCTGGAAGAAACTGACAAATTCTTAGAAAAGTACAACCTTCTGAGACTGAACCAAGAAGAAACAGAAAATATAAACAGACCAATCACAAGCACTGAAATTGAAAGTATGATTAAAAATCTTCCAACAAACAAAAGCCCAGGACCAGATGGCTCTACAGGTGAATTCCATCAAACATTTAGAGAAGAGCTAACACCTATCCTTCTCAAACTTTTCCAAAATATAGGAGAGGGAGGAACACTCCCCAACTCATTCTACAAGGCCACCATCACCCTGATACCAAAACCAGACAAAGATGGTGCAAAGAAAGAAAACTACAGACCAATATCACTGATGAACATAGATGCAAAAGTTCTCAACAAAATACTAGCAAACAGAATCCAACAGCACATTAAAAGGATCATACACCATGATCAAGTGGGGTTAATCCCAGGAATGCAAGGAATCTTCAATATATGCAAAGCAATCAACGTGATAAACCGTATTAACAAAGTGAAGGAAAAAAACCTATATGATCATCTCAATAGATGCAGAAAAAGCTTTTGACAAAATTCAACACCAATTTATGATAAATACCCTCCAGACAGTAGGCATAAAGGGAACTTACCTCAACATAATAAAGGCCATATATGACAAACCCACAGCCAACATCGCTCTCAATGGTGAAATACTGAAACCATTTCCACTATGTTCAGGAGCAAGACAACGCTGCCCAATGTCACCAGTATTATTCAACATAGTTTTGGAAGTTTTAGCCACAGCAATCAGAGAAGAAAAAGAAATTAAAGCAATCCAAATCAGAAAAGAAGAAGTAAAACTGTCACTGTTTGCAGATGACATGATACTATATACATACAAAATCCTAACGATGCTACCAGAAAACTACTAGAACTAATCAATGAATTTGGTAAGTAGCAAGATACAAAATTAATGCACAGAAATCTCTTGCATTCCTATATACTAATGATGAAAAATCTGAAAGAGAAATTAAGGAAACACTCCCATTTACCATTGCAACAAACAGAATAAAGTACCTAGGAATAAACCTACCTAAGGAGACAAAAGCCCTGTATGCAGAAAAGTATAAGACACTGATGAAAGAAATTAAAGATGATACAAACAGATGGAGAGATATATCATGTTCTTGGATTGGAAGGATCAACATTGTGAAAATAACTATACTACCCAAAGCAATCTACAGATTCAATGCAATCCCTATCAAACTACCACTGGCATTGTTCACAGAAGGAGAACAAAAAATTTCACAGTTTGTATGGTAACACAAAAGACCCCGAATAGCCAAAGCAATCTTGAGAAAGAAAAATGGAGTTGGAGGAATCAAGCTCCCTGACTTCAGACTATACTACAAAGCTACAGTAATCAAGACAGCATGGTACCAGCACAAAAACAGAAATATAGATCAACGGAACAGGATAGAAAGCCTAGAGATAAACCCACACACGTATGGTCACCTTATCTTTGATAAAGGAGGCAAGAGAATACAGTGGAGAAAAGACTGCCTCCTCAATAAGTGGTGCTGGGAAAACTGGACAGCTACATGTAAAAGAATGAAATTAGAACACCTCCTAACACCATACACAAAAATGAACTGAAAATGGATTAAAGACCTAAATTTAAGGGCAGACACTATAAAACTCTTAGAGGCAGAACACTCTATGGCATAAATCACAGCAAGATCCTTTTTGACCTACCTCCTAGAGAAATAAAAACAAAAATAAAAATGGGACCTAATGAAACCTAAAAGCTTTTGCACAGCAAAGGAAACCATAAACAAGACGAAAACACAACCCTCAGAATGGGAGAAAATATTTGCAGACAAAGCAACTGACAAAGACTTAATATCCAAAATATACAAGCAGCTTATGCAACTCAATGTCAAAAAAACAAACAACCCAATCCAAAAATGGGCAGAAGACCTAAATAGACATTTCTCCCAAGAAGATATACAGATTGCCAACAAACACATGAAAGGATGCTCAACATCACTAATCATTAGAGAAATGCAAATCAAAACTACAATGAGGTATCACCTCACACTGGTCAGAATGGCCATCATCAAAAAATCTAGAAAGAGTAAATGCTGGAGAGGGTGTGAAGAAAAGGGAACCCTTTTTCACTTTGGTGGGAATGTAAATTGATACAGCCGCTATGAAGAACATTATGGAGGTTCCTTAAAAAAGTAAAAATGGAACTACTATACAACCCAGCAATCCCACTACTATGCATAAACCCTGAGAAAACCATAATTCAAAAAGAGTCATGTCAAAGTGAGAGAGTAGCATGGACATATATACACTACCAAATGTAAATCAGATAGCTAGTGGGAAACAGCCACATAGCACAGGGACATAGGCTCGTTGTTTTGTGACCACCTAGTGGGGTGGGATAGGGAGGGTGGGAGGGAGACGCAAGAGGGTGTACATATGGAGATGTATGTGTATGTACAGCTGATTCACTTAATTATAAAGCAGAAACTAACACACCATTGTAAAGCAATTATACCCCAATAAAGAGGTTAAAAAAAAAAAAGAGTCATGTACCACAATGTTCATTGCAGCTCTATTTACAATAGCCAGGACATGGAAGCAATCTAAGTGTCCATCAACAGATGAATGGATAAAGAATATGTGGCACATATATACAATGGAATATTACTGAGCCATAAAAAGAAACAAAACTGAGTTATTTGTAGTGAGGTGGATGAACATAGAGACTGTCATACAGAGTGAAGTAAGTTTGAAAGAGAAAAACAAATACTGTATACTAACACATACATATGGAATCTAAAAAAAAAAAAAAAGAAAAAGTTTCTGAAGAACCTAGGGGCAGTAGAGGAATAAAGACACAGACACAGAGAACGGACTTGAGGACACGGGAAGGGAGAAGGGTAAGCTGCGACGAAGTGAGAGAGTGGCATGGACATATATACACTACCAAATGTAAAATAGATAGCTAGTGGGAACCAGCCACATAGCACAGGGAGATCAGCTTGGTGCTTTGTGTCCACCTAGATGGTTGGGATAGGGAGGGTGGGAGGGAGATGCAAGAGGGAGGAGATACAGGGATATATGTATATGTATAGCTGATTCACTTTGTTATACAGCAGAAACTAACACACCATTGTAAAGCAATTATATTCCAATAAAGATGTTAAAAAAAACAACAACACACGAGCTTTTTAAGGACAAGGACTGTCTTATTCTCCTCTGTATCTATTTCTCAGCCTAACAAATGGTCTACATGTAATAGGAGCCCCACCAAATGTTTGCTGAATTGAATTAATACATATTTTATAATAAAAAATATCTTTACATGATAACTTTAGAATTAATAATGTACTGGGTCAGATTAATGGAGACTATATCCTTGTGATTATGTCACTTCTGAGAAGTGTCTTAAATACACATTAATTCCTAAATTCCATGTGTTTAAAAACAATGTCCAGACCAGGACAACACAATATTTTGTAAGTCATAAGAATTTTGCAAATCAAATCAAAGTACCCATTGTTTTCACATATTGTCACAGTTAACGTTTTGGCAGTGTATTTGTTCTCTTGTATAATTCATATCCTGAAGAAAAAGGACTAGAGTCCATCCATTCTGACACCATTTTTAGTGAACACAATAATTCAGATGCTAGCAATTGTAATGATATACACAAAAAAAGAATTCTATAAACTTCATAATATAAAAGGATAAATATAAGTAAAAGTCTCAAAATAATTCCATGTGAAGGCAACATGATTACATATCTTGAAAAACCAAGTGCATCAAAAACACAATGTGATGGGCTTCCCTGGTGGCGCAGTGGTTGAAAGTCCGCCTGCCGATGCGGGGGACACGGGTTCGTGCCCCGGTCTGGGAAGATTCCACATGCCACGGAGCGGCTGGGCCCGTGAGCCATGGCCGCTGAGCCTGCGCGTCCGGAGCCTGTGCTCCGCAACGGAAGAGGCCGCAATAGTGAGAGGCCCGCGAACCGCAAAAAAAAAACAAAACACAATGTGATAAGAAAATAAGAGGGCTAGCAACATTGTACGGTAAATTGACTACAATGTATTTCCACACTCCAGTAATAAAAAATGGAGTTTATAGTGAAAGTTATGACGTGCCTAATGATGGAACATATTAAATATTTCATTTAGTCTCAAATGCCATCAATTAATCATTTTTTAATGTACTACCAAGAAGGAAAAAATGTTGCCAATCAAACTGACATAATGGACTCATCACTTAGAATTTTTATTTTATGTTTATTGAGAGATCTTTTGTATTATAAAATAGAGTTTTATATCATTTTTGCACATTCATAAAAAAGAAAATAGAAGCTAAATAAATCGGTTAACGTATTCCTAAAACGATTTTACACTGACAGACTAACTCTTTTGGGGTGGAGCGTCACTCTTTTTTTTTAAATTTTATATCGAAATATAGTTGATTTATAATGTGTTAGTTTCAGGTGTACAGCAAAGTGATTCAGTTATACATATACATATATATTCTTTTTTGGATTGTTTTCCACTATCAGACTAAGTCTTCTGAAT
Source organism: Phocoena phocoena (assembly GCF_963924675.1). Lineage (NCBI taxonomy): Eukaryota > Metazoa > Chordata > Mammalia > Artiodactyla > Phocoenidae > Phocoena > Phocoena phocoena. Next base: position 30,810,695 of record NC_089221.1, on the reverse strand, counting down.
TATATTTGGACTCACTGATGGGATAGGCAATCTGCCAGGACCCTGTGTGTCCTGTGCCCTTGCAGGATATGCCAAGAATGCAAAACCCAGACTGTTCTTTATCCGGGCCAATTCTGAGGGTTTTTGCTGAGGTAATGTCCCAAACAACGAGCTGGCCCTACTTGTCACTCACTATAAACGCAGGAAATCCTCCAGCTCAACATTCCTCTCCTGTAACACAACCCTCTTCATCCATCTAGGCACCTGTGCTGCCCCTGTGGGAACTGGGAGTCACAGGGAACCTCATGAATATCATACTGACACTTTGCCTACTGCTTTTGCCTTAAGAAATAAAGTCCCTTCTCTCTAACCACAGGAGTCTGATGTTTTCTGCCAACATCCATGAAAAACAGTAACAGGAGAGCTTGTTAGCTTGTGAGTAGGGTAAAATCCCAATCTTCACAAACCCTGAAAATAACAATTTATGACCATCAAAAATGGTGATGAGGCATTTCTTAAAAGTGTTTTACTCAGACTTGTAGTTGCCAAGGGGAAGGCGGGGTGGGAGAGGGATGGAGTGGGAGTTTGGGATCAGCAGATGCAAACTAGTATATACAGGATGGATAAATAACAAGGTTCTACTGTATAGCACAGGGAACCATATTCAATATCCTATGATAAATAATAATGGAAAAGAATATGAAAAAGAATATATATATATATATATATATATATATATATATATATATATATATACACATACATACCTGAAAAAAAAAAGTGTTCTACTAATGACCCAGGAATTTCCTGCCACGCTGCTGACAGCCATTTTGCAGATTTTGATATGCATACAAAGGCAATTACCGCCACCTGGCTGACAACTGTTGTAAAACTCATCCCAGTTTGAGATGTTGAAACGGGAAGTGCATCTTAGAATGGATACAGTACTTGGTATAATGGATATTTTTTGTTTATTCATGACCCGTTCTTCAGCTTCCTGATTAGCAACCTGATTTGGGGTACCTAATTATAAGGGAGCTTGGTATAATGAGTTTTTTAAAAATAAATTTATTTATTTATTTATTGACCGCTTTGGGTCTTTGCTGCTGCATGTGGGCTTTCTTCAGTTGCGGCGAGCGGGGGCTGCTCTTCGTTGTGGTGCATGGCCTTCTCATTGCGGTGGCTTCTCTTGTTGTGGAGCATGGGCTTTAGGTACACAGTCTTCAGTAGTTATGGCTAACGGGCTCTAGAGTGAAGGCTCGGCAGTTGTGGCGCACAGGCTTAGTTGATCCACGGCATGTGGGATCTTCCTGGACCAGGGCTCAAACCCGTGTCCCCTGCCTTGGCAGGCGGATTCTTAACCACTGCACCACCAGGGAAGTCTGGTATAATGAATTTTAAAATCTATCCATTCATTTTCTCTTTCACCTTCCTAACAGGAACCCAGTTTCATTAGATTATCTTCCCTTCCCCTGCATAAACCAGAGTAGGTCCTCACAGGTAAAAGCCAATACAACCTACCCGTCTTCACACAGCGTTTGTGTCTCATGAAACCTGAGACACATTATATCCAGGGTATGTGATTCAATCTAGGTGAATGAGATGTGAGGGGAGGTGGGCTTATGGGAAAGACACTTCTTCACTCTTCTGATAAATCTATCAAAAGGATTGTTCTCCTTCTCAGGATGACTGTGACTTGCCTGCCTCAAGTCAAGTCAGTGGTATTCTGGGGCCCCTAGTACTGGGTTTTGAGAGCTGGTTGTTAAATTTTCAGGAAATTTGTGAGCTGGTTGATGTCAGGCTTTAACTTGAAAGCAGTCATGGTGGGAAAATTTACCCCACAGAAGTTAGCAAATGCTATAAATCATGACATCTCCCCCACCTCCTAGAGAAGGTTGTTAAATATTTACCAATCTGCCACTGCCTTAAGTCCTATCGGGCTAGTTAGTTAGCTGCGGATGGGACGACATGAGAGGACAGGGTTATGGCTGCTAAGATCCACCTCTGAGTGTGTAGAACAGCAGTTCTCAAAGAGAGAGTCTGCTAAGGTAGCACCCAAAATATGCCTTGTATTTAGAATCTTCACAGGAACTCACTTTACATTCCCTGAATATGTCCTACACTCATTCCATATGATGTAACTGAAATCATAATCTTTCTCCACTTCGCTATCAAAGTCCTACTCATCCTTTAAAGCTGAATCTGTTTGGGAGCCAATAGAGGACCGCTTTAATTTTTATTTTTGTTTAAATGGTAGCTTTCAACATGTTTTTAAAAAACAAACTTTTGGGACTTCACTGGTGGTCCAGTGGATAAGACTCCACGCTCCCAATGCAGGGGGCCCGGGTTCGATTCCTGGTCGGGGAACTAGATCCCACATGCATTCCGCAACTAAGAGCTCGCATGCCGCAACGAAAAGATCCTGCATGCCACAACTAAGACCCAATGCAGCCAAAATAAATAAATAAAATATTTTTTAAAAATAAAAAACAAACTTTTACTTGAAATAGTGTACAGAAGGGTACACAAATCACAGACTAGTAAGTTTTCTCAAAGTGAACACACTTGTTTAACTACCACCTCAATCAGAATACAGAACCTTATCTAAAAGCACATGTTCTTTCCTGTTTCCTGTCCTGACAGCCCAGGTCTTAGTATTTGACTTACTTTTTCCCTCTATAATGGTTGTCTTTTTCCTTCTGATGGGTTTTCTGGAAGTAGAATAACTCCAACTGCCATTTAAACAAGAAGAGAACATAGGACTTGAAATTAAAAGGTTGCATGTTATGATGGTACTGTTACACTCCTCTGAAGATAAGGTCCAAACACTGGCTGGATAAACTATTGAGGCAACCCTGCATAGCCACTCATCTACCAGGTTACAGTTGTTGGGTCCACTTTCTGAAGCAGAACCTTGGAAGAGAAATTGGAGGATGGTCTCCACTCTCGGGATGACATACGGATCCATAGCACTCGCCATGAGAAAGTCCTTTGTCTCTGACAACTCTGGCAACTCCAACTGATTACATAACTCAGTTTAATAGTCAAAATGGCTTCTGGCCACCTGCTCATTATCTGTCCCAGTATGTGATAAATTAACCCTCTACCTCACAAGTAATGGAAGGCATACTTAAAATGTAAAATGGCTGCATTTCAGGTGACAGGGAAAGTCTGGGATTAACTATTGCCACTGCAATCCTGCAACTCACATTGTTACCATGACACTTAACTAAAGCCTAAAGCAATCAATACATTTTTTTTAAGGCCAGATGATTGACTCAAAGTGAGTATGTGACTTAAGTTGTTCCAATCAGAGTGAAGCCCAGGTTGAGGAAATAGATCTTTTTTTCTAGATAGTAGGGTGTGACAGTGTAAGGTCTGGTCCATCTGTAGCCTCTTTGCTACCAAAACAGAGATGACATTTTAAAAGAATATTTTGGAAAGTAATTTTATATTTGTTAAATCTTGTTGCCTTGCACACTATATCAGTCAGGGTTCAATCAAAGAGAACGAAGCACTAGAAAATGTGTGTGTGTGTGTGTGTGTGTGTGTGTGTGCGTGTTTACAGGAATTTGACCTTATGCAATCATGAGAGTTGGTTCAAGTAGTCTCTGTACAGCTGTTGTCTTTGTGTCAGATGCTGGAGCGTGAAATTCACAGAGCAGTCAATCAGCAAGAGAAGATGGCTGCAAAATGGAAGAGAGTAATGAAAGTCTGGGACCTGAAAGCTTGAGCTGGAGCTCATGAGGATGGACCCAAATCCCTATCAGTTCCTGTTGTTTGTCACCTTAATGGTGTTGGTGTCCTGCAGAGGCTGGGACCTTCCTGGAGCTAAATATTTACACCTGTCACAGGAGTTGGAGCCTCTGAAAGGGGATCCAAAGGAAATTAGAGCAGCTGCAAGTTCTCCCACTGCCTTACAGCGAGGTAAGCCAGCAGATAAGTGACCACATATGTGAGCTCCAAAATAGCTGCTGCTTCACTCTGCCCTCAAATCTCCCATAATAATCTCTCCTGTGTTCTATTCTACCTAGCAACACACAGGGAAGGGAATTCTGGGAAAGGTAATTCAGCCTAGCCGAGTTGACACATTATAAGTCACCACACTACCCATTCATTGAATCGATGGCATTCACCCCTTTGTAGAGAAGATAGAAATCACCTAGAACAAAGGTTTTGTTTTCAGCTTCAAGTCTCCAAGCAAAATTATTTTTCAATTCCTTAGCGAAACAACTGTCTAAATAGTTCACTTTTTTTTTCTTTTTTCCTAGGTGGGGGTGAGAAGACACACGCATGCCTGAGGAAGGTGCACAGGCACACAGGGGACAAGGGCAATGCCACCCGAGACCCTGCGAGGTATCTTGCCTCTGTTTCATTTGCTTCACCTCTGTCTGTATGTCAGCAGCCAAACATGTATGCATCAGGGCATGGAAGCCTTGAGAGCGGGCCATCATCAAGCCAAAGATGTCTCTGTGAATCAACTCCTTGGTCTCAGGCCCTGCAATTCGGCACCTGATGTCACCCTGAACACCTGAGAGACCCTCAGGGGGACTGGGCCCCCTCTGCCTAACAGCCACTGCCCTCCAGGGTAACAAACCCGTTCTTTGCACATACTAAAAAATTCACCTTTATTCACAGAGAAAGGGACTCTCTAAATTTCTTGTTATATCAAATTCAATGCATTAAAGTCTGAATATGGAATTTTGCCACAATGCAGGGACAATCAAGAGACGACTCAGAAAATACATAAGAGGGACACTCTCCAGGAGGAAGAAAGTCCCTCTGGTTTAGTGGAAACAAGGAATCAGACATGCATGTATTTCAAGGTAAAATCTCATGGGGATGGGGTTGACGAGAATGTTGAGAGCAGAGTAGCTTTTCCAAATTATTGGAAAAGATTATCCTTTAGGATGCTCCCCCTCTCCCAATATGGGGGGGAGGGGGTGATCCCAGCAGAATAAAACATGGTAACGTGTCATAATTAGAGAAAAGAGTTTAGTCATCATTCCTGACCTGCTCTCAGCTCTTACGTCTAGTTCAAGACATAGAACATTCTCACATGCTCTGGGGGACTTGAGAGCAAGGGGACCCCACTGTAAAGGCAACAGAATAGACAGATGAAGGATGTGGCTGAGGCTTAGTGGGCATAGTGGCATCATCAAGGGAGAAATTAGAGACTCTCTAGCTATAGACACCACAGTAGACACCAATGCAAGAGACCCAGGAGCCAACATCAGACATCCGGAAGCAGGGATGACTAAGAATATAAAAAACAAAATTTGAATGTAAGCAATCTTTCCCCCATTGCCTTTAGGGCAACCCCTCCTACCACTATCACTTATGAATCTACCCTATAGATTGAGTAGAATGAGAAAAAGACAATCTGCAAGATACAGCATTTATTTGAAAGAGACTTTACCAAAGAAGAAACGGAAGTACCATTAATTGTCAAGGTAAAGACTTTCCCTGCTATACATTGGGTTGGAGGCTCAAGAAGAATGTTTAATTGCAGAAAAAATTTAAAACTACATTTTCCTTGCAAAAGAAGTGTAAATGTGCTATCCTCTTACTTTACCACAAGAGAAGCCAGCCTGAAGACAAAGAGCAGAGTGAAGAGAATTCGAGAAAAATAGAACAAGAGCCCTGCCTGATCAAAACTTGCAAGAAACCTGCTGAACCCCTGGGTTAATGAGACAATCAACTTCTCTTGTTGCTAAATCTAGTTTGTGTGGGGTTCTCTATTACTTAAGATCTTCATTAGGCTTAAAGATGAGCAATTTAAATCAGCCAGTAAGTCAAAGTTGGGAATTGAATGTAAAATGTCTAACATTCAAAATTTGACTCTTAATCACTGTACCATAATACAAAGCTCAAATGCCATTCCCTCTGTGGTGTTTGCTTCACCTGCAACTGCTTGCTACTCAAGGTATGGTCCAAGGACTGGCAGAATTGGCATCACCTGGGGGCTTCTTAGGAGAGCAGATCTGAAGGCCCCACCCACCCCAGACATACTGAATCAGAATCTGCATTTTTAACAAGATTCCCAGATGATTCGTAGGTACATTAAAGTCTGAGAAATACTGCTTTAAGACACTCTTTTCTTTGGGTTCTTACAGCATGTTCCTTATTCATTGCTAGTTACATACTCTTCTATCTCCTCACCAAACCTGTGATACCCTTGAAGACAGGAAATATGTATTACTATTTTTTATATTCTAACCACTTGTGATGAAAACTGCTAATTGACCACCACAATCATTCTTTCAGTCTTACTGGGTATGCTGCTAATCTACATTTCCCAGCCTGCTTTGCGGTTAGGTATGGCCATGTGATAAAGTTCTCTCCAATACAACATAACCAGAAATACTGTGTACCACTTCTGGGCCCAGGTCTCAAAACTGTGGGTATGCTCTTTTTCTCCTTTCCTTTGGCTGGAATCCACTGGAACCCAGTCTTGATTATGCAACAAGATACTGGAGAATTACAGAGTGAGTATCTCGAAGGAACCCAGATGTCTGAATAATTGTGTGGAGCAGAACTACCCTAACAAACTGAATCACTCACCTTGTAACAGTTACACAAGAAAGAAATAATTGCCTATGTTCTCTAGGCCACTAATTTATGGTAGAGGCTTTTTGATATGGCAGGCTACTCTTACCCTAAATAACTCACAACTGCATCTTATAATAGACCTCAGCTTATAATGATTCCCCCTGTTGGGGGAGAATGGCCTCAGATACACACAGACAAGACCTCAGCAGCCATTTCTGCACTATGTGATCCTAGTCATAGGTGACTGCTCCAGGAGTAGATCTCTTACCCAAACTGCACCACTTGCATTTTTCCCTCCAAGAGATTTGCAATTATGAACTGAGACACAGGCTGAGAAAAATTGGAGCTGAGTCATGTTAATGGAAAGGCTTTAAAGCTGCACTGTACAATACAGGAGCCACTAGCCACATGTGGCTATTTGAATTTAATTAAAATAAAAAATTCGGGGCCTCAGTTGCACTAGCTACATTTTATGTGCTCAATAGCATTCGTTGCTAATGGCTACCATATTGGACAAAGCAGACATAGAACATTTTCATCATCACAGAAATTTCTACTGGATAGCATTGCTTTAGAGAGAAAGTCTATGATCTGTCCTGGTTGCAGTACTTCCTAAGCACTCGTTATTGAAATCATTCCTTAGATTCTGTGGGATACTCCACACTCCCTACAATAAATTCCTTCTCTTGCTCAAGCTAGTTAGATTTGATTTTGCTACCTGCTACCTAAAGGACCTAGGTTATTATATATCTTGCACTATAACTATGAAACACCAAATCTGATGGGGGAATTTTCGAGCTTATTTCTATTTCACTTTACTCAGACTTTCACATGGTTGACCACTCCTTCCTAGACTCTTCCCTCCTAGGCTTTCATGCTTTCCTGACACCACTTTTTTGGTTCTCTTCACCCCTCTGATGCTCTCATAAGAAGTGGTCTTCTCCATTAAACCCTTATTCATCAATATATATTAAAGAGAGGTGACCTTTAAAAAAGTGCAGGGCAGGCTGATGGAGAGACAGATGGTTAGGTTACATGTTCTACATCTACAGTTCTCCCATTGGGCTTCTGAACCATGACTCTAATTGCTCACCTGCAAGTCCACAGGCACCACAAAATGAATGTGCTTCAAATTGAACTATTCCTTGTTGAAAACCTAGCTTAGATACTTCTGACCTGCCCATCTCCCAGAGAGAAAAAAATGTGTTCTGTGCATACTGCTATCATGAAATTTATCACTGCACTGTAATTTAAGTGTCTATGAATCTCTTTTGAATAGGAACAGCATCGTTTTCCTCTCTTTACACCTAGCATCATGTTTGACACATGACACACAATAGGCATCCAATAATTTCTATTTTAGCCAATTGTAGGCATTCCCATGAAATTTTAAAGAATAAATGTGCACAACAGTCAACTCCAGAATTGCACCAATACCTCTAGGTCTGTTAGCCACACAGCAAAGTCAGACACAGTTATCCTATTGTTATCACATCTGAAGACCTAGAAATGGGAACACAAAATTGTGAGAATAAGTTAGGATTTCTTTGTTCTGCTTCAGACTTCTTGGGCTAACTCCAGCAAGATTTATGTAAGGTGTTTGTGATTTGAGTAGCCTTGGACCACTTCAGTTCTATAACCTTTGACGTAAATGGTGCTAAGTGGTAATTATCCCAGCTGCCACTTATCCCACACCGAGACACAGGGAGAGTTGTGATTTACGATGCTGTGGGAAGTCCTCCTGCCCAGTACCCTTTTTTTTGCCAAGATAAACCAATCTGATAACGATATCTTTCTATTTGAGAGGGCTGAGCGATTTACTCAGCAGAACATACCTAGCCTAGCCAAAGGTAACAAGCCAAAATGCTTTCAAACACCAGGCCAGTGACATCAGTGAGTGAAGAGGAGGGCTGCTAGGGAACGGAAAGCTTGCCCCTGCTTAAGGCATACAAATTTAAGCTACAGAAAAATGCTTTTCCAGACCAAATATACATCTCGAGCTGCGTGTTCTTGCCCCGTTTCCAGACCGTGCGCAGGAACGGGACAGGAGCGAAAACAGTGCTGTAAATAAACAGAAGTCACTAGGAGTGTGGGTACAGAAACGCTTTCCTTAGCGCTTTAAGTTGCCCACTTGATCCGTGGAGGGCAGTGTACAACCCGTTCATTCCCAGGTCTCTAGAGGTCTCCACTAGGGTGCTGACATCCCGTGATTTACATCTTAGTCGGTTACTAAACGGTTTTCTGTAGAGCGCCGCGCATCGCCTGGGCACTCAAAGGCGAGTGTCTGAGGAACGCACGGGGGCGGTGAACACAGAAGGACCCGCGGACGCTTAGGAGGAGACCGGGAACGTGAGGAGGAGCGGCAGAGCGGAGGGGACGCGGAACCACTGAGAGGAAGGGGCGGGGGGGAACCCGAGGAGACCCGGAGGATAAGAGGAGGGAGGAGCACGTCCAGCTTCCCGCCCGCGCTCCCGGCCGGCTCAGGGCAGGCGCACTGGCGCCGCTCGCTCGCGTCCCCTCCCCCACCTCCGCCGTCGCCAGGGCGCAGGCTCGCGTCTGCGCCGGCGGCCGGGCCCTCGGCAGTCATCCTCTGGTCTCTGCCGGCTTCGCCTTCTGCCTTCTCCCTCCCCGGACGGGCCGGACCCTGGCGGAGGTAACTGCTTGCAGATTCCTGCCCCTCACGGCCCCAGCCTCTTCCCTACGCTGTCCGGCCCGCGGGGTCCTCGGGCTCCTTCGTCCCCCTCACCCCCTCTAGTGTTGCGCGCTCGCGACCTCCTCAGCCCCGCCATACCCCGCCGCACCCAGCCCCCTTGTCCTTTACCACTTCCCGGTCCCCCAGCTTTCCCGGGGTCGTCCTCCGGCCGCCGCACCCTCAGCCTGACGGAGGCTCGGCGGCTCCGAGGGGCCCGGGTCTCCCTCCGGATGGCTGGGAACGACGTCCGGTTCGGGCCAGACTTCGGCCCCGCACCGGGGTCCTGCAGCTCCCGCCCTGTCTCGGGTGGGCACCACGGTGGCACCTCTCGGGGCAGAGGGCGGCGCTGCCCCGCAGGGTCGGGTAGGGAATCTCAGAGGGGTCCCCTGGGGATGACTTGTGCAAGTGGGGAAGCTCCTGTGTTTGACCTTAGTGGGTGATAAATTGAGCACGGAGGAATGGACGCGATTTTTTAGACTCGTCTGTGGTGGAAACCACAGAACAACTTGGATTTTTCTCTCTTTTTTTTTTTTTAATTGAGCAGAGCTCCCTGAGTTATACAGTAGGTCCTTGTTGGTTATCCATTTTAAATATAGCAGTGTGTACATGTCAGTTGGATTCTCTTGAAACTGCTATCGCCAATGTGTTTTGTTTGTTTGTTTTGCAGTACGCGGGCCTCTCACTGTTGTGGCCTCTCCCGTTGCGGAGCACAGGCTACAGACGCGCAGGCTCAGCGACCATGGCTCACAGGCCCAGCCGTTACGCGGCATGTGGGATCTTCCCAGACCGGGGCTGGAGCCCGTGTCCCCTGCATCGGCAAGTGGACTCTCAGCCACTGAGCCACCAGGGAAGCCCCTCTTGTTTTAATTAACATAATTACAAAAGTCAGAACTATACAGAGGACTTCCTGGATGGTGCAGTGGTTAAGAATCCGCCAGCCAATGCAGGGGACACAGGTTCGATTCCTGACCCGGGAAGGTCCCACATGCCGCGAGCAATTAAGCCCGTGCACCACAGCTACTGAGCCTCTCTTTGTATATATATGTATATATATATGTGTGTGTGTATATGTATATATATATATATATCCTTTTCTCCATACACATACGTATACATCATTTATCCTAGAGTTTCTTACATTCTGAATTTGGTTGATTTTATTCTCCTGGTGTGTTTAATATGTTCCTTCATTCTCTTTATTTCTTGTCAGCTGGTAGTTTGATTCAGACACAGATTCAGGTTCAGTTTTTAATTTTCTTTCTTTGTAAGAATATTTCAGAGATGGTTGTGTGTACTTCCTGTCTACAAAGCATCATGTCACGGGGAATATAATGTCTATTTGTCTCACTGTTAGTAATTTTAAGATTGATTAGTGGCAGCCGCATAGTACAGGGAGATCAGCTCGGTGCTTTGTGACCACCTAGAGGGGTGGGATAGGGAGGGTGGGAGGGAGACGCAAGACGGAAGAGATTTGGGGACATATGTATATGTATAGCTGATCACTTTGTTATAAAGCAGAAACTAACACACCATTGTAAAACAATTATACTCCAATAAAGATGTTAAAAAAAAAAGATTCGGGCTTCCCTGGTGGCGTAGTGGTTGAGAGTCCGCCTGCCGATGCAGGGGACAAGGGGTCGTGCCCTGGTCCGAGAAGATCCCACGTGCCGCGGCGCCGCTGAGCCTGCGCGTCTGGAGCCTGTGCGCCACAATGGGAGAGGCCACACAGTGAGAGGCCCGCGTACCGCAAAAAAAAAGAAAAAAAAAAAAGATTCTTTAGTGGGTTTAGGGCTTGTCAGTCCACTTGTTATAGAGTTCCCCATCTATTTTCACCTAATAGTTTTAGCAGCCACTGATACTATTGACTAGATCTGTTATTTCACTGGGAGCTGCAAATGATGCTTTTCTAATGCCATTATTCCTCTTGCATTTGGTTAGCGCTTTTTAAAGAATTAATTTTATTTATGATTTTAATATTTATATTTAGAAATTTTAAAATAAATATTTGAAATTATTTATTTATTTTAAATAAGTTACTTAAAAATAAAGTGTCTAAGGAAGTAGTCATCTGGAATATTACCGTTCTGAGGAATTGAAAAACATAACGTTACAGTATAAAATATGAGGATGGTTAGCATCTTAATAGGTCATTCTGTGCTGTATTTGAATAGTCTTTCATTTAAAGCTTATTTTATTTTAAAAAATTCAGCTATTATTAAAGATGGCATTAATAATACCAAATAAATTCAGTTTTATTGGATTTCATAAACTAAAAAGAATTAGGAAGATAGAATTTTTTAAAAAAAGAAAGAATAAGGCTATAAAGTGGTCTGAAGTGACCTCTAAAAATGGTTCGCTATTCCCTTGACCCAGAAAACCCCACAAAATCATGCAAATCAAGAGGTTCAAATCTTTGTGTTGGTTTTTTTTTTTTTGCGGTACGCGGGCCTCTCACTGTTGTGGCCTCTCCCGTTGTGGAGCACAGGCTCCGGACATGCAGGCTTAGCGGCCCTGACTCATGGGCCTAGCTGCTCCGCGGCATGTGGGATCTTCCCGGACCGGGGCACGAACCTGCGTCCCCTGCATCGGCAGGCGGACCCTCAACCACTGCGCCACCAGGGAAGCCCTTTGTGTTCACTTTAAGAACACTCAGGAAACTGCCCAGGACATTAAGGGTATGCATATCCGAAAACCCACCAAGCGTCTGAAGGATGTTACTTTAAAGAAGCAATGTGTGCCATTTCATTGTTACAGTGCTGGAGTTGGTAGGTGTGCCCAGGACAAACAGTGCGGCTGGATGCGGGGTCGGTGACCCAAAAAGAGTCTTGAATTTTTACTGCGGATGCTCAAAAATGCTGAATTTAAGGGCTTAGATGTAGATTCTCTGGTCACTGAGCACAACCAGGTGAACAAAGCCGCCAAGATGTGGCACAGGATTTACAGAGCTCATAGTCGGATCAACCCATACATGGCGGAGCTCTTTCTGCCACATTGAGATGATCCTTACTGAAGAAGAACAGATTGTTCCTAAACCAGAAGAGGAGGTTGCACAGAAGAAAAAGGTATCCCAGAAGAAACTGAAGAAACAAAAACTTAGAGCCCAGGGGCTTCCCCGGTGGCGCAGTGGTTGAGAGTCCGCCTGCCGATGCAGGGGACGCGGGTTCGTGTCCCGGTCCGGGAAGATCCCACGTGCCGCAGAGCGGCTGGGCCTGTGAGCCATGGCCGCTGAGCCTGCACGTCTGGAGCCTGTGCTCCGCAACGGGAGAGGCCACAACAGTGAGAGGCCCACGTATTGCAAAAAAAAACCAAAAAAAAAACTTAGAGCCCAGGAATAAATGCCACACAAAAAATAAATGTAAATAAAAGTAAAAAAAAAAAAAAAGGAATAGGCTGTGATTAAATACAACCAGGCCAATATCCAAATGCCATCATTATTCAAGATTTCACAATATTAAAAATTTTAAAAAGACTCAATTTGGAACAGTCACGAACTTAACATGAAAATTCAAATAGAGTACAAAGAACTTTTTTTCATGAACCACTTGAGAGTGACAACTGATGTTCTCTTACCCCTGAATATTTTAGTATCTACTTTCTACAGACAGAGACGTTTGCCTACATAACTGCAAGACAACCATCAAAATCAGAAAATTAACATTCATCTATTACAACCATCTAATCCTCAGTTTTTCTTCCTATTCAGGTTTTTCCAATTGTCCCATATTGTCCTTTATAGTGAAAGGATGAAATTTACAATTACTGACTGCATTTGTCAAGTTTCCCATTTGGAACCAGTTCCTCAATCGTTTTAAAACTTTCATAAACTTGAAACTTTTGAAGGTTACAGATCAGTTATTTTGTAAAATGTCCCTCAGTTTGGGTTTGCCTGATATTTCCTTGTGATTAGATTCAGGTTGTGTTCCTCTGTACATATGTCACAGAGATGTTTTTCTCATTTTAACTATTAGGTGGCACGTGATTTCCGTTTGTCCCATTCTGATAATTTTCATTTTGATCACTAGACAAAATGGAATCTGCCTGGTTTCTTCATTGTAAAGTTACTTTTTCTCTTTTGTAATTAATGAGTATTTTATAGGGAGATATTTTGAAACAATGTAAATATACCATTTTTCATCATATGTTCTATTTATTAATTTACTTAATTATAATTATATGGATTCATGGTTTCCTATTTTATTCCATGGATTTTATTATTTATTGATTGATTTATTGATTGATTGGCGGTACACAGGCCTCTCACTGTTGCGGCCTCTCCCGTTGCGGAGCACAGGCTCCAGACGTGCAGGCCCAGTGGCCGTGGCCCATGGGCCCAGCCGCTCCGCGGCACGTGGGATCCTCCCGGACCGGGGCACAAACCCGTGTCCCCTGCACCGGCAGGCGGACTCTCAATGACTGCGCCACCAGGGAAGCCCCCTATTTATTATTTTTAAATATTTATTTATTATTTTGGCTGTGCCACGTCTTAGTTGTGGCACGCAGGATCTTTAGTTGTGGCATGCGAACTCTTAAGTTGTGGCACGCGTGAGGGATCTAGTTCCCTGACCAGGGACTGAAACTGGGCCCCCTGCATTGGGAGTGTGGAGTCTTACCCGCTGGACCACCAGGGAAGTCCCTATTCCATGGATTTTAAATCCATTGATATAATTGTTTTGATGCTCAAATTGTCCTCAGTTTGGTCTAAGGGATCCCTTTCATTATGGCTTCTGTGTCCTCACTGTGCCTGGCTCCAATACACTGTTCCAGGCTCTTCCACTGCGTGAACATCCTCCCAAGATTCACTCAAGAATGGACCATTCACCCAAGATTATGTATGCTTCCCTCGCCCAAATAGGGCTCTGACAAACTGTTCATGGCCTCTACCACAACTATCCCCACAACCAGCATGGGGACTTGCTGGGCATCTTTACTTCATATTATCTCAGGGCTTCATTTTTACGTCAACTAGTTTGGACTTTCTTACAGTTCTGTGACTTAGGGCAGTTTGACTGTTTATGTGGTGGTTGAAGGCTTCAAGAGTGATTATTCCATAGAGTAAGGTAAAAGTTGTATTGCCTTATATGAGCTAGCCTTGGGAAGTGCACAGCATCACTTCCATTTTACTCTTGGTCAAAGTAGTCAAAAACCACCCAAATTCAAGGGATGAGGCATAGACTAGAGCTCTCAGTGAGAGGAGTATTAAAGTCATAGTGTAAGAAGAGCATATGGGATGGGAGGTATTTTTGTGGCCATCTTTGGAAAATACAACCTGCCACACTGAGAAAATCAAATCACATAGAAACTATATTGTCAAGATGTTCTCCTAGTTCATGTTTATCTTCATAGTCTGAGAAATAACTTGTCGAAAAGCAAATACATTTTGTCTGACTATTCAAGATGAGATACTGAATAAATTGTCAGCATCTTACCTTAAAAAGAGTTAACTTGAGCTGATGAAAAAGTAATCTACTAGAACTTTATGAAAATTCTAAATTAAGATCCTCAGTAAGTATTATGGGCTATTATCATTTTTTTGTTTTGATTTTTACAGCATCTTGTGACCTTTGACTTAATTGGTCATTGATATCTCAGCAAGCATGGAGATAAGATTAGAAGTTTTGACTTCAACGAGTATCAAGCAGAAAAAACCCTGGCCACGAGTCTCCTGGTTGGGACAGGTAGGTTTTTCTTTAATCATACAGTATCAGTTCTAATATGTGTTAACTGTGTGCTTTGCCTCTAAGATCAAAGAATGTTCTGTGGCCTTCACAAAATACAATATCATCTGTAGAAGGATCACCTGCCTACTGAGCAGGGTTTTGTGTATTTGTGTGGTAACAGGCTGGCAGAGATGGGGAGGGAGCATCAGTCTTTCTGTGGTCTAATCAGAGTTGCCACCACTCTCATCACTCTCTTGCTCCTTTTCTCCATAAACTTGCTTAATCTTCTTCACAGTCCTCTGTTGCTTTGCTCTTGGAGACCTGGGATGATGTATCATCCTCACTGTCATCGGCTGTGCTCTCCTGGGAATGCTGGGACATAATTTCTTCACCCTGCAAGTCCCAGTTTTTGAGATTGCGCAGCCAGAAGACCTCTCTGCAATTGTTGAGGATGAGCATGGCTTTCACTCTGCAAACTAACAGCTACAGGGTCTTTTTGAGCAAAAGCACACGTTTGGTGAGTTTCGTGTCCTGGTGAATCTTGGAATGCCCACACAGGTGATGAAGCAGCGTGGTGTCCAACTGGAAGGTTTCCAGTAAGCTCAGATCATTTTCTCGATGTTTTCTAAAACTGAAGTCTAGGAGCAGCATGACACTGCTTCAGAAATGAGAAGCCATGTCTATTTTAATCTAAGTAGGTAATTTAAAACTTACCCATACTACTGTTCAGATTAATGAGATAACAGCAGGTAACTCAGTTTGGGCTAGCAGAATTGGAAGACACTCCTATAATTTTAAACTCCAAAGAAATATCAGTGCAACTGTTAGGTCATCCTACCTAGTAATTCTAGTAAGAGGTACTTTAAGATAGAATGAAAAATCTTCAGGTTACAAATATACAATCTTTCTTAAATGTCACTTTGTTTTCTTTTCTGGGATAACTTACTTAGGTAAGAGGCTGAATTAACTTCTGGCATCTCTTAAGTCTGTCTCTCACATGTTTCTTCTCTTAGGAAAATGAAGCTGTTTTTCTTTTGGATGATAAATTCATAAATGAAATTAATTTGCTATCAGGAAGGACAAAGAAGAAAATTCCCAGTCTCCAGCCTTTGATGAAGGATGTTACAGTCCTAACAACGTCCAGTAATGGTTAAGTAGTACTGATATTTTCAAAAGACTAGATTAACTGTATTTTTAAAAATAATTTTGGGAGTAATATTAAGGGAAATGTTACATTATAAATATTGCGTTTCCTTTTTGGAAGCAGACGCCTGGCTGGCTGGGGTACTTGCTACAGGGGAGCTTTTCCTCTGGAACAAAGATCAAGATTGTTTGAAAACTATACAAGCAACTGAAAAGCCTAAAGAAATGATTAAAGCTGCAGTAGGTGGGAGATTTTTATTTGTTTAAATTGGTTTAACTTGATATATAGCAGAAAAGAAATACATCTCTGTGTAAATATATATATCTGTATATATATGTATTTTTCCTTATATCTGTAAGTATTTTTTTGGTGGTGTTTATTTGTGACAATTGGGTTCATCTTGAAGAAGAAAAATCTGGCATGCCTTACATATCTGTGATAACAGTGGGTTCCTAATATCACATATGAGTACATGATAAATGTTATTATAATTTATACTTTTAGTTTATTACTAGTGCCTTAGTTTTACAGTCTGAATGGAAACATCATTTAGGTTCCTTATTGTCAGAATAGATAAAATTTGTACTTTTTTGTGGGAATTCAGACTTCAGAGGTGTAATTACTTTTTTTTGTTGTTTTCTAGCAAGCTCTTTGAGACTGTACTTGTATGTATCTGGCAATGGGAAAAGAGTTCTGCTTATAACTCCTTCTGGATGCATATTTCTTTGGGAATATTTGGAATTCAAGAATATCTTATCTTCTAAAAGCCCTTCATTGGTGGGCCAATGGTCCCAGATCATACCTGAAGAAGCAGTTCATTTGCCTTCCACTGAAGATAAAGAAGCTGTAGTGCATGCTGTCTTTATAAAAAATGAGGTAAAATCCAAATCAGGCAGGGTATTATAGAAGTGGTGGAGATCTCAGACTCTAAGAACAGACACCATCTGGGAAGCTGTTGAGCAGAGTGTGTAATGGCATAGCTATATATCTCCAGGCATCATTAATTGTCACAGTAATGGTGAAATTATCACGGAAAAGGTATTTTTATATTTCTTGGTCACATTTTAAAAGATGTGTATTAAAAATGGTTTGCACTTAGAGCTTCCTAGTTATACTTTTCCCTAGTTTTAGAATATAACTAATTTTGTAATAAAGAGAAAAGCAAATATCGTATATTAACGCATATATGTGGAATCTAGAAGAATGGTATAGACGATCTTATTTACAAAGCAGAAATAGAGACACAGATGTGGAGAACAAATGTATCGATGGATACCAAGGGGGAAGGGGGTGGTGGGATGAATTGGGAGATTGGGATTGACATATATACACTTCTAAATATAAAATGATAACTAATGAGAACCTATTGTATAGCACAGGGAACTCTACTTGGTGCTCTGTCGTGACCTAAATGGGAAGCAAATCCAGAAAAGAAGGGATATATGTATACATGTGGCTGTTTCACTTTGCTCTACAGCAGAAGCTGACACAGCAGTGTAAAGAAACTATATTCCAATAATAAATAAATAAATATTTGTTGGATTTTTAAAAAGCTAGAATTAGTGATATTAAGTAAGCCATTTAATTCCCAGGAAATAACACGTTCATTAACTAAAAGCATTCAGAATAGCTGCATGATACTCTTTGTATGTATGGACCAACATTTTATTACCCAATCTACTATTGTTAGAGATTGCATTTTGAACTTTTGTCGTTCTCCTCCACCCCCATGGGTTGTGCCCTAACTTAAATAATATGTAACTATAGGGACTTCCCTGGTGGTCCAGTGGCTAAGAATCCGCCTTCCAATGCAGGGGACGTGGGTTCGATCCCTGGTCCCACATGCTGCAGGGCAGCTAAGTCCGAGAGCCACAGTTACTAACCCTGTGCTCTCTAGAGTCCATGAGCCACAACTAGAGAAAAGCCCATACACTGCTATGAAGATCCGCATGCCACAACTAAGGCCCAACACAGCCAAATAAATAAAATAAATTAATTAAAAATAAATAAATAATATGTAACTGTAAAAGAAGAGAAAAATAAATATATTAGAATATTTCCAGTTGTAGCCAGAGTAAAGCCCGTGTTTTCTTAAGAGAGTAAACTGCACCTTGATTTCCCATTTGAGATATGCCTGTGGCTCAGAAATTACTTACTTAGTCTTTAGCTTAATGTTCAGCTACATGTTAAGAGTAAACATATGAGCAGGCTCTTGATATGTTTCATTTATTTTATTTATGATGAGAAACGTGGGGTTTTTTTGTTTGGTTGTTGTTTTTTTTTGCTGTTCTTTCAGGGATTAGTTTATTTTATTTATAGTTTAGTTAGTTTATTCTATTTTTTTCCTTGTTGGTTATTTATTTTTAACATACCAGTGTGTATATGTGAATCCCAAACGTCCTAACTATTCCTCCTCCCCACCCTTACCCCCTGGTAACCATAAATTAGTTCTCTAAGTCTGTGAGTCTGTTTCTGTTTTGTAAATAAGTTCATTTGTATCATTTTCTTTGATTCCGCATGTAAGCTATATCGTACGATATTTCTCTTTCTTTGTCTGACTTCACTCAGTATGACAATCTCTAGGTCCTCTTGATTTATTTTCAGATTAATTATATACTAAAGTATATTAAATTTATCTACAGTTATTTGGAGACTGCTGCTTGTGTTCATTTACTTTCTATTCCGGGGAATGCCTGAAGTTAACATTTCTAGCAATTCGGTGGCATGAAAATGTATTTACATCTATAAGGTGAGGTAAATGTTTCCTTCTTCCTAGTTTTCTATCTGCTTTTTTTTTTTTTTTTTTTGTCACTCCATGCAGCATGTGGAATCTTAGTTCCCCTATCAGGGATTGAACCTGTGACCCCTGCATTGGAAGCATGGAGTCTTAACCACTGGACCGCCAGGGAGGTCCCTCTATCCCTTTTAAAACATTGTTATCTTTTGGCCCATAAATACATAACAAGATTAGTAAGTGAAATGTGAATATCAACTTCTGAGGCTTTACAAATTCTTTCTTCCTGTAAGTATTGTTCTGTTTCTTTACTTTTCATTTTGAATGTCTATTATAGAAAGTTTTTCTTGTTTTTATTTCCCTTCTTGGAATCAAGAAAACATAAAAGGTAAGGCAGACAGACTATGGTCTTACTTGTCTTAAGACTATAGAAATAACTCCTTTGAAAAGTAATTCAATTGAATTTTTTAAAAATAAATTTATTTATTTAATTTTGGCTGCATTGGGTCTTTGTTGCTGCACACGGGCTTTCTCTAGTTACAGTGAGCAGGGGCTGCTCTTCGTTGCGGTGCATGGGTTTCTCATTGCAGTCTCTTCCCTTGTTGTGGAGCATGGGCTCTAGGTGTGTGGACTTCAGTAGTTGTGGCTCGTGGGCTCAGTGGTTGTGGTTCACAGGCTCTAGAGTGCAGGCTCAGTAGTTGTGGCGCACAGGCTTAGTTGCTCCGCGGCATGTGGGATCTTCCCAGACCACGGCTCGAACCCATGTCCCCTGCATTGGCAGGCGGATTCTTAACCACTGTGCCACCAGGGATGTTCCAAATCAATTGAATTTTGAAAAGGAAATAACTTGAATTTACTACTGTACTTTTTAAATGCTCAAGTATTTTTTCAATTAAAAGTAATTTTATTTTTTAAAAAGCCCAATGAAATAGAAAGAATGCGTTAAAAGCATATAGTGACTAAGATTTAGCAAAATAGTGAGGTTTTTTTTTTTCTGTTTATTTTCTTTATTTTTTATGCTAGCAGTACTCTATTTGGGTGTAATTTATATAAAATAAAATGAACAAATCTTAAATGTACAACTAGGTGGACTTCGATAAATGTACATATGCCTGTAACCATCCTCATATCAAATATAGAACATTGTCACTATCCTAAAAATCCTCTCTTCTCACCTATTTAATACCTGTAAAAATGTTTGTAATAATGTAGAAATATGTGTATCTAAACTTTTAATGGATGCAGATGTTTTTGGGGCTGGCTACAGAACATGCCATTATTAATAAAACTCTGATATGGACCTTGTTTAACTAGCAATTGCTCTTTTGTGTCCTGGATGAAACTTGTGAACAGCTGCTACGAGACCCCAAATATATGTGCACATGTACGAATTTAGTTGGACCCTTTAATTTTTTGTAATGAAGTGTATATTAATTTAAAAGTTACTATACTTTCTGTTTTCAATTATTTCACTACTTAGATCATTGACATACCATGTTCAGTGGGCACAACAAGATTGCCTTCTGTGCAGTCTGATTCCTAAATGTGAATCAGTAAAGTCAAGAGGAGCTCTAATTTCTGCATTTTCAAGAGATGGCATTACCCTGGCAGTAACTCTTAATCAGAAAGACCCAAAGGTCAGTAAATATAATCTATCTTGGAAGTAACCTGTAAAAGAGAGAGTTTAGTTCAGTTTTGAGATTCTTTTCCCCCGAGTATAGTTTTTTTCCTTAATATTACTTTATATTCTTTAAATTGGTGTTTTCTGATCCACCTCGACATTGTAAATTGGTAAAGTTATTTACATTAGCTGCTGTAATTTTCAGAATTTGGCCTTCAGAGGTGAAAAGAGGATAATGGAAAAGGAAGAAAGAAGGGCAAAGTGGTAACTGATATTCTTAAAATGTAGTATAAAAGAGAGAAAAGTTATAGGTGGTCAGTATTATCTTGCCAGTTGGCAAAGACTAGGTAGTTCATTAATATAATAGATCTCTAGGTCTTCAGAATTATAAGTAAAATAATTTTAATGGTTTTTTTTAATCTTTTTTTTTTTCTTTCTAGGCAACTCAGGTATTATTTATAAACACACTGAATTTTGTTACACTCTGTGGTAGCCTTAAAGGATGTAGTAATAAGAATCCTGTGGTTCCAGCTACACTTATCAGGTAAGGGTTCTTTTGTATTTCTAAATAGTGTTTTTATTTTCTTTTTTAATAGTTTAATAAGTTTAAGGCACTGATAATTCAGTAGGTGTCTAAATAGATATTTAGATAGTTGATGTTATCTTGGGAAGAGTTGAATTATGACTGGGTAGAGAAATACTGGGCTAAGTTAGGCTGAAATGAAAAAACCTGGGTTGGGAAGACCATTATATTACTCAGGCTGAGGTGTTTCTAGCTTTTTAAACAAAGTTAGCATTCTCTGCATACGGGTGGATAGTACCATAAGTGGTGATTTTGGATGGCACGTGGACCTATGGAGGATTATAGAGTAGGAAAATTTCCTCTTGGATCCTCCTAAGTTCCTATTCTGAATTGTTTTCTCTGCTGCTCTCTGAATTTCCAAAGTTTTCAGGTTCATCCAGCCTTGCCTTTTTATTTTCTTTCTCTCCCCAAAGTTTCCTTTCTAGAAGTATTACTAGTCTCAGTTCAGTGGTCTGTTTGACTTAGGGTGTCCATCATTCACGTGAGGAGGAGCTACTTTTTTGTCTCCATGAAAGAAACATTAATATTATCAGATAGTTAAGGAGTAGTAAAGATGGCTTTAAGAAGAGGGAGTCTGCTACTGAGTGGAACTCTGGCAGGCTGCAGAGAAGACAGGCGTGGTATTGACCTTCAAATCTACCAGATCTTAGTTTTGGACACTACTAGGATTAGAAGTTGTTCTAATTATAATGTAAGTGACAAAAACTTTACTTTGTTAGGTCTTATTTTCATCTTATGATTTGCTTATGAATCTAAGTAAATTTCTAATTTGTATGTTGTATGGAGTAGATGTTTATGAGCAAACTCCTTTTTTCTTACCTCTTTTTCTGGGAAGTAAAATACATGAAATGTATGTGACGTTTGCCTACTATTCATTCTTTTGACCTTATTTTTTGAAGCGTCTCACCCCTTCTTGGCCATTATAAATTGTCAAAGACATTGTAGAGAGTCCTTTCTAAACATATTGTCTTGCTTTTTCTAGGTCCTACTGGGTAGGTGATATCAGCTGGACTCATGATAGTCTTTTTCTGGCTTGTGTGTTAAAACGTGGCTCCCTGGTTTTATTGACCTGCCAAGGTGAATTGCTAACGTTAATTACATTTGGTTGCTCTATAGAATTTGGGCCAGCAGAATTTATTCCTCTTCACCCACTAATAACATATAGGTGAGACATTTGAATTGTTTTAATTTATTTACAGAAGTTTTTCTCTTTTGGTATTACTTTGCTGTGTATTTTTTTAATATAATTTCATCTTTCAAATTGTCTTATTCTTTCTTTGAGTCTGTCATCTCAATATCCGCTTCTTATTTATAGTTTTCTTCTGTTTCTTTTTGTGGCTTAATCCTGGTGAAAATTTGACATGGTGACTATGTAAGTATATGTTATTTAAATATGCAGTAGCACTAAAAAAAGTAACTTCTTTGATATAAAAATTAATAGAACTGTGATATATCTTTTATTGTTTCAAAAGCAGAGCACTTAGATAAAAATTAACTTGGCATATGTATCTACTTTTCTCCCAGAGGGAAAAAGGAGAAAAGTTGTTGGAAATGGGTAGTAGACTTTAGAATTTAGCCATATTTTAATTTTTAATTGTGAGATCATGAAGCATTTTGGCTTTGGAGTCAGAACAAGAGTCAAACCTTGCTTCTTCTACTTACTAGTTGTGTGACTTTGGGTAAGTTATTCTTAAGACTCTGTTTCTTTTACTGTGAAATGAAGATGACAGTAATAATCTCTTAGAGTTGAGGGAATGAAGTAGATAATAAATAATTATAAATTGCTTTAACACAGTTCTGGCATAAAATAAGTGCTCAGTAAATATTTGCTGTTATTGATGTTGATATTATTATATATGGCTAGACACCTATTTACAAATCAGAAGCATTGGAAAAGGTCTTTGAAATTAATCCATTCCCTTTGCTGTATAGAAAAGAAACTGAGGAGGGATGTGTCCTTGATTATATTTAGCAAAAAGTTTTGCTTAATTTTTAGCAATAGAAAATTCTGATGGAAAAACTTGTCACTTTGTGCAGTGAAAGTGTTTTTCCTTATTTCTTATGGTCTGATTCATAATTGACTTAAATTTCCTCACATTTTCCTTTAAAATTAGTATTTAGGGCCTTTCAAAATGGATTGCTTTTTTTGATTACAAAAGTAATACATATTCATTGTTTTAAAAAAACTTAAAAATCAAATGTTACAAAACTAAATAATGTAGAAAGTGAGACTTGTAATCCTATTCCTCAGAGATAACAATTTTAGCATTTTAGTGTGTTGTCCTCTAAATTTAAAAATTTTATATAACATTTATAACAATATTAGTTTCTTTTTTTTTTTGCGTTATGCGGGCCTCTCACTATTGTGGCCTCTCCCGTTGCTGAGCGCAGGCTCAGCGGCCATGGCCCACGGACCTAGCCACTCCGTGGCATGTGGGATCTTCCCGGACCGGGGCACAAACCCATGTCCGCTGCATCGGCAGGCGGACTCTCAACCACTGCGCCACCAGGGAAGCCCCATGGAGTCACTTTTTAATGGTTTTATAAATTTCACAGCATGTACATTCTGAAACCAATCTTCTGTTGTGGATCATTTGGCTAATAAAATCTATATTTGATTCGTTTCCTAACCAGAAAAAAAATTATATTTTTGCTATTCTCTTTATAGTTATAAAGCTCCAAAGTTAATAATCAGTGATATTAAGTAATCAGAATCAGGTACACCACCATAACAATAAATAACTACACTTATGTGGAAACTCAGTCAGATTTAATCTTAAGCTGATAAAATTATACTTATCACCATCCTCTCCAGATGTCCTCTGTTTCTTTTCTTTCTCCTCCTTAATAAATACACTTATAGCTCCTAATTATATTCTTATAAGTATATTTAAATAGATAGTAAGAAGGAAAGGTAACTAACTCTTCAATAGTAAAAATGAACTGCCTCAATTATTTTCTGGAAAAGGTTGTATAAAACTAGATTAAAAACAAGACAGAGTAAGTGCCACAATGCTGGGAAAATTTTAAAAAAACACATAAACCTCTGTATTATTTGATCACTTATGTTTTCCTCATAGATATATGCACATTTAATATTTTTGCATTTAATTTGCTTGCATTTTCATCATTCTGGAACTTTTAATTGTTTTTTCTTTGGAATAGCATAATTGTTTCCTTTAAGATTTTTCTCTTACTAATTCTTGAATTTTGGTGTTTGTTTGCTAGACCACAGCAGTTTACACTTCAAGATTCAGATAATTCTGTAGATTCATCAGCTTCTGATAGTGACCCTATGAGACAGAGATTTTCTATAAAAGCACATTCACGGTTACCCTACCTCATTATTTCTGATGGATACATGGTCACAACCCTTCGATTTCTTGATAATCTGTCTCCATCAGTGCTCATGAGATCCCTTCTACTTGATTCAACACAGAGGCTTGAGAAAACATACCAAAGTTTGATATTGTCTAAGGTATAGTGCTTTTTGGTACCATTAGTAAAAGTTGACTTCTTAGTTCTTTCAAATTTAAAACTGTACTCACAGCCTTGGATTGTATACAGTTATCTGTAGATGTTTTAACTGTTTGTAGTACAATTATCGACAAAATTTTGCTCTGGAAATCTTTTTTCTTCTATAGCCAAAAGGCCAAGGGCTGAACTTGCAATCACTGGATTCCCTAAGATCTAGCTTGTTAAAACACCACGGAAATGAAAATTTAGCTGATTCTACTGTTCCCAGATTCTTGCAGGCAGAAGAAACAATGAAGTTAAATGAAAAAACAGCAGATTTGCAGGTACTTAGTAACAATGTTTTATTTACTTTGAACAGTTACGTATTGACTTTATTCCAAGAAACATATTTTCTTTTTCTTTCATTAAAGGGAAGAGAAATTTGAGAGCGCTAAAGTGATTCTACTTGTAAGGAATCAAATGATATTAAGTATACTTTTTTTCACTCATGTTTTAGGGTTTTGAAGCTGAAGAAACTAATGAAGGCGAACATTTTCCAAACAACTTATTTTCTTTTTGGAACCAAAAGAATGATCTATTGTTTAGTAGTGCCAAAGAAGGAAGACTGGAATTTGCATCTATGTTTGATACCATACATGCAAAAGATAATACTGAGGAGACAGATAAAACTGTTACAGAACTGCATTCTGTCCAGAAAAATCTCCTTGCAGCATGGACTATAGGAATTTCAAAAAATGTGACAGAAAAAAATTTAATGTTAAATTACACAGTAGTTTGTATCACTCATTTTATGTACATTCTTCAGTTTATAAAATGTCCTTTCCCCAAACTTGATCTTTTTTTAAGCAAGAGCCCAAGACATAATGCATGGGTACTTTGTATCTTTCAACTTTTTCATCAGTGTTTATCAATCCAGTACTGGGATATGAGATACAGACAAGATGTAGGACATTTGGTAAAGCTGACCTCAAATACTATAAAGCTTTTGCTGACACAGCAACAACAGAATCAGTTATTCTCAAAGAAGCTTTTAGCCTGTTTTCATTTACTCAGAATGGTAGCTGATCATTTAAATGGCGTATACAGTCTTCAACCAGAAGTTATTTCAGCATCAACTGATGGAAGTAGAACAGCAAAGCAAGACTCATTGGTGGTACCCATTTTTCAAATGTTTCAAGATAGTGGTGCTGGGAAAAACTGGTCTTGGAATTCGTCTTTCAAGATTCGTCCTCAAGTATTAAACTTTGTTCAACAGCCAGGACACAGGTATAATGACTTTAATATTAGGAGACCATCAGCTTTATAGATTTTTTCAAAATTGAGATATAATTCCCATACTGTAAAATTCTCCATTTTAAAGTGTACAATTCAGTGATCTTTAGTATAGTCACAGGCTTGTAGAACTATTAGCACAAATTCCAGAATATTTTTATCACCCTCAAAAGAAACCTTGTACCCATTAGCACTCAGCATTATAGATTTTATGTTATAGAATTTATGCCAGATATTATTCAACACATATATTTTATTAGTCTTGGGCATCCATGATACTGTTGAAGGATTTTGGTTTAGATAAGCACTATAGAAAAATGACCACAGGTACATAAAGCATTTATGAAAGTTTTAAAAATACGCATTTTTTGGTCAGTGGACTTTGTGCTATATTTAAATCTGATCAGTTTGTATACATGTTATTACCCCAGTGAAGAATACATGCAGAAATAAAAAGGCTAATGAGGAGGCTGTACTCATTCTTATCCCTAGTCTGAAATTTGATTCTTATGATTACCTAATTTTGTGTGCAGATTGATTGTTCTCTGGAGAGTATTGTACAGAAAAACTTTATGGTATCAAACACAATTAAGTCAAAGAGTTCCTGAAGATGACATACAGTTAACTGAAAAGATGACACATGAAGCATCTACTGTCAAGTCCCTGTTATGTCATATACAGGCTAAATTGCAGACTGCTGGAGTTCTCTTGAACCAGACCTTAGAACTTAAATCTATCAATGGTCAGTATCTTATAAACAATTTCTAACTCCAGGAATAAGTGATATAGTTAGTTGGACTTTGATTTTATTAATTGGTTGCAATTATTTGCTTTTCAAAATAATTTCTGGTGGAGTTGTATCCACTAAATTTTAAAACAAGTACATGTTTATAAAGGAATTTAATTAACCAGCACTAATTTTTGGTTAAAAACTTTGTAGGGGAAGAGTGTTTCCTATTAGGATCATATGAAAAGTCTGTTCAACTATGGAAGAAAGCTCTTCAAGAAACCCAAGAGAAAGGTAGGGGAGTGTTAAAAAATAATATTTGCCATAATATTGGTAGGACCATATTTTAGCATGCTGTTGAGCTTCAGAATTATTTCAGATTTCTGAGTGCTCACCATTTCTTAATGCTCAAATCGAATACATATTGTAGGTACCTTTACTGTCAGAAATAGTTATTTAAAATTATTCTTAGTCTTGGAAATTGTAGCACCAAGAATTTTTTCTGTTATCCATAGATAAGGCTCCTCTGTCCTTTTTTTGATTAGTGATGGAACCTGTGATTGATTGTTGATAGGGAAAAAAATGAGACTTAATCCCAAATTTAAAAAATATATATTTTGTCATTTAGTGCACTGCAAGTATCTAAATGAGAAACTGTGGGTCAGATAATTTGTCACTTTATTACAGACTTATAGAAACATGGATCTAAGGCTCTCTGCCCTTAAGTAATTCAACTTTAAGAATTTCCTGTGGGACCTCCCTGGTACCGCAGTGGTTAAGAATCCGCCTGCCAGTGCAGGGGACACGGGTTCGAGCCCTGGTCTGAGAAGATCCCACATACCATGGGGCAACTGGACCCACATGCCACAACTACCGAGCCTGCGTGCTACAACTACAGAAGCCTGCACCCCTAGAGCCCGTTCTCTGCAACAAAGAGAAGTCCATGTACTGCAATGAAGAACAGCCCCCGCTCACTGCAACTAGAGAAAGACCGCGTGCAGCAACCAAGACCCAACGCAGCCAAAAATAAAATAAGATTAAAAAATTAAAAAAAAAAAAGAATTTCTTGTGAGTTAGACTTACGGGCTACATGGAGTTTTTTTTTTTAATATTTATTTATTTGGCTGCATTGGGTTTTGGTTGCGGCGCGCAGGATCTTCATTGCAGCACACGGGCTTCTCTCTAGTTGTGGCACTCAGGCTCTTGAGCGTATGGGCTCAGTAGTTGCGTTTCGCAGGCTCAGAAGTTGTGGTGTGCAGGCTTAGTTGCCCCGTGACATGTGGGATCTTAGTTCCCCGACCAGGGATTGAACCTATGTCTGCTGCATTGGAAGGCGGTTTCTTAACCACTGGACCAACAGGGAAGGTTTCCTGCATCGAGGTTTTGATGAGAATCTAGGGGTGTGGATTCTAGAAACTGGTGATAGCTTTTATGATATAGGGCTGAGGGTATGAGTAAGATGACAGGTTCTCAGGTACTGACCTTGGAGCTATCCTTGACTGCAACTACTACCTGGTCAGGTTTGGCCAATTATTAAATTTATTTTCTGACTGATGTGGCTTTGTATGTTTCATTAATTTATCTACTTAACTGGTATTTATTGAGGGCCTGCTATGTGTATTAGGCAATAGGAATAACTGAAATAAACAAGTTTACCCTAAAGTTGCCCACAATCTGGAGGAGAGATCACATAAACAACTAGCATGTTTCTAATTATGTTTTATGGTAGGTGCTGGGAAAGCACACAGTCTGAGCTGGAGTGCAAACATCAGTCTGGGGAAAACCTGGAGGAGCTGACATTTAAAATTGAGTGAAAATTGTCCAATTGAATGAGTGGGAATGGTTTAACAAAGGATATAGCATTCCTAAAGCAAAAAGGCATGGGAAACCATGGCAGTTTGGTAAACGTGCAGGTAGTTTTAACAGGACCAGATTATTTGAAATATGTGTGTAATATTGAGGATAGGGTGGTGAGTGCTAAAGTGAGAGGTAGAGAACAGATGATAAAGGAAGATATTCTGCAGTGCCATGGGATTAAGATTTTATCCTGAAGACAGTGGGGTCAGTTAAGATACTTTATGTAAGAAAAAGAACTTTTCAAATAAATATAGGCCATTTGGAAAGATCACTTCAGTACATTATGGAGGGCCATTTGTAGGAATGTGGTGTAGAGATGTGGGTTTTACCTAGAAGCAAGACAGTTAGTTGAGGAGGTCCTGAACCAAAGCAACGTCAAGAGTACTGGAGGACAGAAGTCACATTTGTCAGATATTTAAGAGGTTTGATCAATTGGACTTGAGTAGAGAAGTCTAATGTAGTTCTCAGATTTGGGGATTGTCCAACTGGATGAAGAAGAGTGACATTCAAGGTGATAAGTTCTCATGAAGAAAAGTTTTCATAGTGAGTCTCATTGCAGACCTTTTCATTTAATTTCTTTTCTAACTGTATCCATTTGGTATGGTTTCTTGTAATGGAGACTGAAAATAACTGGCTTTAACAAGAAAGAAGTTTATTTCTCTTTCTTAGGAAATGAGGCCAGAAGTTGATAGTCTGGGGCTGATTCGGTGTTTCTGTGGTCTCATCAAGGACTCATGCTCCTTTAGTTTTTCTACACCGTCGTCCTTAGTGCGTTGCTTCCAGTCTTAAGGCCTTTACATGAGTTAAGATGGGTGCTGAAGTCTCAGGCATCATGTACATAATCTAGTTAACAGAAAGGAGGAAGGCAGGAAGGGCAAGAAAAGGGTGTACCTCCTAGTTGAGTTACCTCTCTTTAAGCAGCTTTTCTAGCAGTTCTATACAATATTATCTCTTGGTTCAGAACTTGTCATATTTTCACATGGCCACATCTAGCAAGAAACTGTGATCTGGGTGCATTGTAACCTCAAATAAAATTAGAATTCTTTTACTCAGAAAGAATAGATAAGGAGTAGGCAGCCAGCAGTCTCAGTCCTAAGCACCCTTCAGATGTTTGAAGGCAGTGGTCAGGGACTCCTATCTTATTGGATAGTGTTTCTTCTCCTTTGGAAAGTCTCTTTGACGGTCTGTTTGATATTTGTATGATTTCTTGTGTGGTTTTTAAAAAATTTTTATTTTTAGCATGTTCCCTTCTGTTTCATACCATGTGTACTTGAGATAGATGTCGTTAGTGGACCTTAGTACCGAGATAAGGAGGATGTGCACCTCTCTTTGGATAAATTCTTAGTCATCCTAGGGCCTGATCAAAGAAAGTAAAATTGTTCAGAACTTAAAATGAAAAAGAACAAAATATTGCTTACCTGTTTTTTATTAAAGTATAAAACAGGTACAGAAAAGTTCACATAACATGAATGTAGGTACAGAAAAGTTCACATAACATGAATGTACAGCTTGATGAATTTTTATAAACTGAACATTCCTGTCTACCCAGAACCCAGATCAAGAACATTACCTAGCTAACATGTTTTTAATGTAAATGTAATTCTTCCCTGTTTAAGGAGGAAGAAGGATATGTTTTCTTCAGATACGCTATTATCTTTCCCTTTTGTACTGCCACCTCTATAACTATAATTTAAATGATGCTCAAGGATTATGTGATCAGCTAGTAAGAGAAATACTGATATGGTCCCACCTACCTGTAAAAGAAGATGAAGATTGTTCAGGTATGCTTTTCAAAAATCAGTTTGTTTAATGTTAATACTTTGTATTTATAAGTGTAGGTATGAAATTGCTTATACATAAAAGTTGGTTGCTCTGCCCTATTGTGGTAAATTTTGGACTGTCAGCTTCTCAGTAGCAAGGATCATGTTTTTGTTTGTTTTTAATCTTTGGGTCTCTAGGCTTAGCAGTAATTGCCTGCTGAACTGATACAATTGTTGTATCACAGCCCTATTTGTTAGACATAATATCAGGTACCCAAGTACTTTTCCTTGATATGTTTATATTTTCTTTAATGGTTGCTTAAGGTTGTTTAGTAAAGTGATGAAAATCTCTTTCTGAGGTATTCTGAATCTTTTTAAAATTGCTTAATAGGCTGCAGAATATTTAGATTGTCCTTTTTAAAAGAGGTGTATTTAAATTAAGCAGTAACCAGAGTAAAAGATATATATGAATGAACACATAATATAGTTATAATAATAGTTATACGGTCATAGACCATTAGATGTATACTATGCGTATGAATGTGTCAGAACGGCTCAATATATCAGAACTTTCTAAATGGAGTTCATGACTCTAATAGAGTTTGTTTTGGTTTTTTTCTAATAACTGATTATTTGTTTAGAACATCATTTTACTGATGGAAAATAGTGATCAAAAGAAGTTAGTTTACAAAGGCTTCTAAAAATAGTTTGAGAAGTGGGGCCCATCTCTTACGTAAAACCCTTTCTTTGATTTTCACTAGTTTATCAGAACAGTGTTGGTTTCTTTGGCTTCAGCCACTGTTTTTTTTTTTTGTTGTTGTTGTTGTTTTGTGGTACGCAGGCCTCCCACTGTTGTGACCTCTCCCGTTGCGGAGCACAGGCTCCGGACATGCAGGCTCAGTGGCCATGGCTCACGGGCCCAGCCGCTCCGCGGCATGTGGGATCTTCCCGGACCGGGGCATGAACCCGCATCCCCTGCATTGGTAGGCGGATTCCCAACCACTGCACCACCAGGGAAGCCCCTTGTTTTGTTTTTTTTGAGGTGAGATAGATGGTAGAGTACCATGACATTTTTATTCTGGTATTCATATTTTCTTTGCATTTTTTTAAAATTTAATTTTTATTTTATACTGGGGTATAGCTGATTTACAATGTTGTGTTAGTTTCAGGTATACAGCAAAGTGGTTCAGTTATACGTATATCCATTTTTTTTCAGATTCTTTTCCCACGTAGGTTATTACAGAATACTGAGTAGAACTCCCTGAGCTATACAGTAGGTCCTTCTTGATTATCTAGTTTTTATATAGTAGTGTGTATCTGTTAATCCCAACCTCCTAATTTATCCCTCCCCCTCACTTTTCCCGTTTGGTAGCCATAAGTTTGTTTTCGATGTCTGTGAGTCTGTTTCTGTTTTGTAAATAAGGTCATTTGTATCAACTTTTTAGATTCCACATATAAGTGATGTCATATGCAGCCACTGTTTATAGATTTCTTACTTTTGGTGATATTTGTCTTTTTAAATTTTTGTGTTCATTACAGAAGTAGTACAAGTTCATTTTAGACAATTTTGAAATATGGAAAGGTTTAAAGAAGAAAATAAAATCACTTAATCTACCATTTTTTGTCTATATACATTTATATATGTATATTCTGTTTTATAATCTTTTAAACTTAATATTATGATGGATATTTTCCAATGTAAATAATATTCTTTTTAAAAACCTATTAAGCCTTTTCCTCATTATTGCACATTTTAGATTGGTGCCACCTATTTACTATTGATATTTTAAATAATGCTGTAGTGTACATAAATTTTTGTGAACATTACTAATAATATCTCTAGGTTAAATTTTGAGAAATGAGGTTACAGGATCAAAGAGAATCCATGGTTTTAAGACTTCTGATGCCTGGTGTCAAATTGCCCTCCAAAAGGACTGGTAGCTGTATATGAGTGGAAGACTTTTATGTGTGACTTTTTTTTTTTTATGTGTGACTTTTTAACTGACTGATATTCCTTTTTTTTTTTCAGTAGTCTTGTCATGACATGATAATAAATTTCAAGATAAGTTGAACCTATTGTAATGTATTTGTTTTAATTTTTAATGACAATTGTTTAGAGTATATTAATCATATCCCTACTGGGTCAGGAGTCCCCAAGACTACTCCCACGTTCAGGGGATTCACAGGGAGGACTCACAGGGCCTAGTATATAGTTGTACTCACACCTATGATTCATTACAATGAAAGGATACAAAGCAAAATCAGCAAAGGGAAAAGGAGCATGGGGTGAAGTCCGGAGGAAACCAGGCACAAGCTTCCAAGAAGTGACGAGATAGAAATGGCCATACACATATAGAACTTAATATTATTGTGAATACCTACCAAGTGACTTCCTTTCTTTTTTTTCTTTTGGCTGTGCCACGTGGCTTGTGGGATCTTAGTTCTCACAACCAGGGATCAAACCCGGGACCCCTGCAATGGAAGCACAGAGTCCTAACCATTGGCCCACCAGGGAATTCCCCCCAAGTGACTTCTGAGAAAGAAAGATACTTTGCCATTGTTGGGGCCATACATTTTATAAAAACTTATGTTAACTTAGTATTTATCTGTGTTTAATAGTTTTAACTGTTTATTTACATATATCTGAATGCCAATTTATATTATTGAGTTTTGATTTTCAAATAGGGATGACACATGTTTGCTCCTACTAGTTTATATCAGAATCACCCTAGAAATAGTGATGTAACTCTCTCCCTCCCCTGCCTTCTCCCTCCACTCCACGTGTTCCTTTTGTCCATACCTCCCAGAAGAATCTTATGGTAAGGACTTACTCTTACTGATGGAAGTATATCATAATATCCAGACCTAATGGTACAGAAAAAAGCATGAAGAATCACTGCTCTGGTGCTTTTCAGATTATCTTTGTAGTAAACCCTGCCTCCTTTCATTAAAGAAAGAAAATTAGAAAGGGAAGAAAGAAGGGAAAATAAATAATGAAATGTTAACTTGCAAGTCCATTATGGCTGGATTGTTTGTAGGTAAAACTAGTAGCTTGAGGTTAAAAGAGTTCCAAGTGTATGTGCTCATAATTATGAGCTAATTATTTTTGTTCTGTTTTCTTCAAGAAGTGTAGATAGCTATTATAAATTAACTTGTGTAGGCCATGGGTGTTCATCTCAGAAAAAAGTTGTAATTATAATTTTCTTCTTGCATAATGTTGGGAACTTAAATATTACTACTTTTGATAGTTTGATCAGAATCTCCTTTGGTCATTTGGTGTATCCTGCAGTTCCTGAGAAGTCTCATTGTGAGTTTGGAGTGACTGGAAATGTTCATCCTGAAGCGGCGGTGAGGGTTATCCAGTCCATGGCTCGCTTCATGGCTTCCTATTTCACCAATCAGCTGCTTTGCATTTTGCCACCTCACAATGTGAATGTTCTTCCTCCTCTTCATATTAAAACAGGTAAACAAATAATTTTCTCACCTTGTTTTTGCACGTAATATTTAAAATATTATACGGTGATCATTAGTCCATGGATATAAAACTGTTCTAGGTCAGTGCCTGAACGCTAAGGAGATACACAAGTGACTATTTACGAATGAATATAATCTGAGAAAGGTAATTGCTTTGGACTTGTTTTTACTGAATATGTATTTTTAAATTGTGAATTTTGGACACATTGGCATTTATAAAGTTTCCATTTTTAAAGTAAAAGGGCTATAAAAATGTAATTTAACAAATTTTGAGTATGCTAATTTAGAATTTAATTTTATTTGGACATTTTACTTTTATAATTTTATTTGAATCATTTTCTTTGCTCTACTTAATCATTTCTTTAATAGAGTCAAAATGTACCTAATCTGTGTGAGGTAACTGCCCTACCCTAATGGAAATAAGCATGTACACAGATTTCTATGATATTCATTCATTCCAATAATTTTTATTAGTGCCTGCTATGTGTCAGGTAGTGTTGTAGGTGCTGGAAATATATTAGCTTGCACCATATGAAATTAATAATATGAAAATATCTGTAGTTTTGTCTTGTCTTGACATTTGGAACAGATTTATCCTAATTGCCATGAACAAAACAGATGAAATACCTGTTCTTTTATGGAAGTACATCTAATAGATTGATACGGAAAATTAAATAGATGCATATATAAACAAAGATCTATCAAATGGTGACAATTATTATGCAGAGAACTGAAGTAGAGAAATGTATTGTGACTGAGTCGGTAGTTGAGGTGGTGACTTTAGGGAAGAGCTCTCTGCGGGGGTGACATATAAGCTGAACTCTTAATGACAAGAAGGAGCCAGCCATGGACGCATAGGACTTAGAGCATTATGAGCTGAGCCTGTGCAAAGGCTCTAGAGCAAGGACAAACTTGATGTGTCTGAGAAACTGAAAGACTGGTGTAGCTGGAGCACAGAGGGTGAGGTAGAGAGTGGTATGAGGTGAAGACAGAGATAGATGGCCAGGTGATGTAAGCCAGGGTATGAAATCTGAATTTTAGGTACAATGGTAAGTTATTGGAGGGCTTTAAGCAGGAAATAACACGAACTGATAAACATGTACAAGGCACACATAGATTAGAGTAGTACAAGATGTAATATAATTAGAAGTTTAATAGAAGTAGCAACAAGTGGTCATCAGATTTAATCACAGAACTGTGGATTTTGAACTATGTGTTTGGACTAATTTTCTCAGGGTGTGGGTGGGAGTGGAGGACTGTCCTCACCCACTTGGATGCTTTAACAGTAGTGTTAGACTCTAGTGTCGTCAGGGTTTTCAGGAGCTTCTAGACCCTAGAGAGCCTTATATGTAAGTTAGGATCAGAAAGGAAATTGTCTAGAGGTTCCTTTTCAGAGGTGTCTGCTTCCGTGGGGAAGAAACGTTGGCCCTGACCTGATTATGGCTTCTCTTAGGGAGCTGGTGTAAACAGAGAAACGGGTGCTCTGTTTTTCCAGGATCTACCTTCTCCCCTTTCCCTCTCCATTGGCCACTAACTCAGTTTCAGCTGGTGCTCCCTCCTTTTCTCCGTGAGAACAGCCTGTGCTTCTTTCTCTCACTTTATGCTTTCCTCTGACTGAACCTCTCAGTTGGATATTACTTATTTCCTTGTACATTTGACACTAATTATTACAATAGTTTTTTATTTGAGCTCTCTTTATTTTGTCACAACTGAGGTATTTACTACTTGTACTCCCTATTTTTGGTAATGTTTCTGATAACAAATTGTATCCTTAATCCATATAATTTTACTGAAGGAGAGAGGCAGAACTCATGTGGTTTTAATTTTTTTTAATATTTATTTATTTATTTATGGCTGCATTGGGTCTTCGTTGCCGTGCACGGGCTTCTCATTGTGGTGGCTTCTCTTGTTGCGGAGCACGGGCTCTAGGCATGTGGGCTTCAGTAGTTGTGGCACGGGGCCCAGTAGTTGTGGCTTGCGGGCTCTAGAGCACAGTCTCAGTAGTTGTGGCGCACGGGCTTAGTTGCTCTGCGGCATGTGGGATCTTCCTGGACCAGGGCTCGAACCTGTGCCCCCTGTATTGGCAGGCGGATTCTTAACCACTGTGCCACCAGGGAAGCCCTCATGTGGTTTTTAGAAAAATCTTAAAAAAAAAAAGGTACAATCCTGGTATTCAGAATATTTATCTCAATTTCTTATCTTTCTGTCCTACAATATTTATAGGACTTTTGCTCTTTGCTAATGATTTTTATCTTTACAGATGACTTTACATATCTAAGGGAGACTGATATTTATCACACTTTGTGAAGAAAAGTGACAGAGTTATTGAATTGTTTCTGGGCAGACTCATAAACGTTCATAAAAGCTCAGAGACACCTTTTTATTCCCTACGTAAATATCTTCCCAGTTAGAGGAGAGAGTAGGAGAGAAGATTTTGTGTTCTTTTCCTATGCCAGAGACTAGACTATGATTGTTGACAATTTAAATATCTGAAACTTGTTATATATCCTTTAATTTCTTTAATCTCCCTCTGTCTTGAAAAATGATATTAGCAGGCTTGACTTAGAATATATTTCATGTTAATCTTTTAAATCAGAACTAGTGGCAGAATGTATTGGGGATTTGAGTTGCTTATTTGGTATGATGTTTGCTGTGTGAAAGCAGTAAAAATTTCAGAAAATTAAATCATTCAAATTCTTTTAATGGTACAGTGTCTTACTCATAGTGAATTAAAAACTGGAAATATTTCATCTATCTCCTGGCTGTTTGCCTATGCAGAATCAAACAGTCATCGATTGACTAAATTTTTCGTTTCTTTCCATATCTTTGTCAAAGAGCTAAAATGTTAGTGCTTGGTGTGGGCAGAGCCTATGCAGATCACATAAGAAACTAATCATTTCATTTCAAGGAGCAAAAACCTACATATACTAATTACCAGTTTTATTTTGAGGGAGTGAGTGAAAATCTTAGCAGTATGTATTTTTTAAAAGATAACAGTTCTGTCATAGTATTTTCAAATTTCTCATTCAAGTTACTTTAATTAGGGAAAGATACAGAAGGCTGGGGAGAAGGATATTATTACCCTTTGTATTTAATCTCAGGCCAGACTGAAATCTTGTCATTTGTTCAGGATTACTGAAAATCACAGTTTTCTACTTTCTGTTAAACACTAATACATTGAACATTTAATATGCTTGAGTATTACCTCAAACTAGATTTTTATCCCATGACACTATGAGGAATGCAAAGTCAGGTAAGATGCAGTCTCTGCCCTCCAGATTTCATAATGCAGTAGGAGAAATAGCTATATATTTCAGAGCAGCCCACAGTAGTAAACTGTACACTGTGACCGGTACGTTTACGTGTGTGTGTACATTTATATTATCTGACCAAAAAGTTTCATTAAACTGTACTTATTTACCTTTATTTTGTGTAATGCACTCTGATACTGTCTCTTTTGTTTCTGTGTCTACTCAGTTTCATGTTTTTAGGAATGCTGACATTTGCTTCATGACCTACTAAAGAGACACAGTGTTCAATGTTAAAAAGAGTTCTAGAGTATGTTAAGCATTATTTTAGGCCATTTTGTATGTATCTTCCTTGTTGTGGTTTTGTGTAGGAAATACTGATTGAAGAGATCTATAAAAGGAGGTGTGAGTTCTTGTATATATAATTGTAAAATCCATTTTCTTTAATTTACTCACAGAGCAGCCCTTTCGACTTATTCCTCTGCAACACTCGAAGGTGGCCAGTGTTGTTAGAGAGCAGAATCTTTCTAATGTGTGGACAGTTGAATATGCCCTTGAATTATTATTTATTGGTGGCCTGGTTCCAGAAGCTGTGTGGTTGGCACAGAAACTTGGAGACTGGAAGACGTCTGTTTCCATTGGTGTGGCCTTGCAGCTGTTCTGTAAACATGATAGCAATTTCACAAGGTATGTATTTTTAGGAAAGTATGATGGTGTCATCTAAAATATTTTTTATTTCAGTCATTGCTGGTATTTATGCATTTTGTGGAATCCTTAGTTCAGCATTGTCCAGTAGAACTTTTTTCAGTAATGGAAATATTCTATATGTGCTATCCAATCTGATAGCTACTAGCCACATGTATTTATTGAGCACTTGAAATGTGGATAGTAAGACCAAGGAACTGGATTTTCCATCTAATTTTAATTAATTTAAATTTAGAGGGCTATATACAGCTAGTGGCTACTGTATTGGACAGATCAGAGTCTTACTTACAGTGTTAAAACATCTATTTAGCACATTAATTTGTTAGTAGTGCCCTCAAAGGGCCTATAGTCAATGGGAAAGTTTGTCTTTCCCAAACAGGATTTGAGTTTTAAGCTAATCAAACTAATCCCTATATTTTAACTATTCTGAAGGTTATGGTATTGCTGTGTCTTCTGTATTTTTTAATTCAATAATTCAATGTATGTTTATTTATTAAGTAACTCTGTATCAAGCTCTATGCCAGGTGTTTTAGTGGATTGTAAACTTAAATGGTACATAGTTTCTATGCTTAGGCATTTATAGTTTAATAGGGAAAATAGGACAAAACATTATTACAATTTACATAGTATGGTAAGAAAAGTGCCCGTGGTCCAGTAGGGAGAGCAATAGTATCAAGTGAGGGAAGGACAGGAAATACTTTATGTGGGAGGTGTCATTTGAGATGGGCATTGAAGGGAAGATGGGATCTTGACAAACTGAGTAGCTGTAGGGAGAGAGAACATTCCAAATGTGAGCAAAGGCATATGGCAAAAGCAAGTTTGGTTTGGTTTGGATAGAGTACATTTGTAGGGCAGCAGTGGGAGGTAAGGATGAGGAGATATATTAGTACCATAATTATGGAAAGCCTTAATACTATCCTTAATACAGTATTTCCTTGCTTATTTCTTGTCTAAATATAGGATGAATAAAGTGAATTTCTCTGTTTTTTAAAATTTCATGTTTAGCTCTTGATGTGTGTATGTTTCCTTTTTTCAAAATTTGTATTCCTTTCCCTTAATTTGATGTGATTTCAGGTCCAGGAAAAAGAGTCTGAATCTACCGTTAAATATGACTCCAGCACAGATTTTCCAGGAAAAACTGCAGTGTTTTTTAGGTCAGCCGGCCTCTTTGGAAGCAAAAGAAGAAATGGGCTCAAAATACAAACAGTTTACAGGTGTGTTACCTATGTGTGGTCGACACATGTATCGACTTAATTAATATAAAGCTTATGGTATTTTAAAAAGCTTTTAAGTACCCACACATATATTAATGCTTTGAAGTAATAAGCTTATCAAAAATAAAATTTTGCTATTTATTCTTAATAATGGGAGCATCCCAAACTGATGCAGTTCAAAATACAATGTTCAGTATCTGAATGATATTCTGATTTTCCATACATAGCCTTTCTTTATACTAGTGGTATTTTGCTGCATTTAGATTGTTTTCTTTTGCAGTCATAGAATCGTAGAATCTCAGATGTCAAGGGGTACTTAGAACCTCTTGCCTAATGCATAAATCATAGAGTTTTTTGCTTTTAATTTGAGAAGTTCTGAGTGGTATTATAAAAAAATAATATAATATTACATGTAATACATAGATTTACCCAGGAGCCCTAGAAAATTCGTCTGTTTTAAAGAGGGGGAAATTTAGACAAAAAGTAATGAAGTCTGTTATTTAAAGTCATATATTTAATGATAAAACCAGGATAGCTGTTTTGTTTTATTAGTGCTTGTCTCCATTAAGCAGTGAGACTTCTCTAGATTCCTAGAGCTTATTAATTATAACTTCTCTTTCTGGAAAGAATTCATAATACTTGGAAATCAGACTGAAAATTTCTTTGATAATTTTCTGTCAGTTTTTTTTTTAAGTAAATGAAAAGATAATGTATCTACATGAAAGTTGATTTTGAAAAAAAGGACTAAAAAATTCCCAGTCTGAACTTCCAGTTCTGGCAATATATTGTTTTAGATGATCTGAAAACTCTCCCACAATAAATACATAGATACAGTGTGTTTCTAGATAAAATATAAGGATATGCATTTAAAGGCTAAGATTTAAAGAAAGTAAGGGAAATTTCCAGGGGTCAGAAAGAAAGAGAAAAAGTCAATGGATTCCATCCCTAGGTATTTACCCAAGAAAAATAAAAACATAGGTCCACTGAAAAACCTGTATATTGAATGTTCATAGCAGCTTTTTCATAATAGCCCAAAACTTGAAACAACCCAAATGCTTATCAACTTGTGGATGGAAGAGCAAATTGCAATTTATCTGTACAATGGAATAATAATTAATAAAGAGTAGCAAACTACTGATAACATGCAACGACATGGATGAATTGAAGAACCATTATGCTGAATGAAAGAACTCAGAAATAAAACTACACACTGTGTGATTCCATTTATGTGATTTTATAAAAAGCAACACTATAGGGACAAGAAACAGATCAATGGTTACATGGGAGTAAGCGGGGAATTGACAACAAAAGGGTATAAGAACTTTTTTGGAGTGATGAAAATGTCAAAATTCATTGAACTGGGGACTCCCCTAGTTGTCCAGTGGTTAAGACTCTGCACTCCTAGTGCAGGGGGCCCAGATTCCATCCCTGGTCAGGGAACTGGATCCCGCATGCCACAACTAAGCCACGTGCTGCAGCTAAGACCTAGTGCAGCCAAATAAATATTTTAAAAAACAAAAAACAAACAAAACTCATTGAACTGTACACTTAAAAAGGATAAATTTTAGTGTATGTAAATTATACCTCAACAAACGGATTTAAAAACAAAAAACTCAGCAGATGGTTAGTGAACTGGAAAATGAATTTGATCTATCTCTGTATATATACACACACAAAACAATATATATAGAGAGATAAAAATGTATAGATATAAAGAAGAGAGTTGGAAAATATGAAAGAGAAGTTAAACTTTGTATAGAATGTTGTGGAAGACACAACATATGTGTAATAGGAGTTTCAGTAGAGCCACACCAAATTCTGGATAGTGACAACCTCTGGAGAGAGGAAGTGAAATATGATTGGTACCTAAGGAATTTCAGCTGTATTTGCAGCATTCTTTTTTAATCTAAATTGAA
The DNA here is from genome assembly GCF_963924675.1 of Phocoena phocoena. Taxonomy (NCBI): domain Eukaryota; kingdom Metazoa; phylum Chordata; class Mammalia; order Artiodactyla; family Phocoenidae; genus Phocoena; species Phocoena phocoena. Next base: position 30,770,083 of record NC_089221.1, on the reverse strand, counting down.
TGTAGGAAACATGTTAATATCAGACAAGGATGAAAAGTCAGTACGTGAGTGTTTTCATATTATATTCTATACCTTAAAGTATGCTTAAAATATTTCCTAATATAAAAGTGCGTAAGTCTCCAATTCTGCCACCTGCATCTCTGCATTTTGCCTTCTGGAACATGTCTCCATATGTACATACACTTATATAATTGAAGCCATACTGTATGACTATTTTGTATATTTCTGGGGTTTTTTTTAGCTTCACAAGTCCTTTTTATTATAAAAGTACTGTGATGGACTATTACGAAAAAGAAAATAATTACTCTCTCACTGCCTTCATGTAATGTTGTATATTATTTTGGAGTCTTTCTTGACATTTTATTTTTCCCATTAATATTTTTTTCTTTTATTATTATTTTTGAGTCACAACTATATTCCAAGAATTTTTTATTATATAATTGTTATTACAGTATCCTGTATAATTTTGGAAAAGTCTTTGTGCTCTGATTACCTATAATCTTAAAAGTAAGAGAATCTTTATTAAGTTTCTTTCTAGAAGTTTGGGTGTTTTGCATGTCAACCAATATGTTCATTTTTGGCAATCAGCTTTTTCAGATATGAAATTTTATCCTACAAAATAACATGAAAAGTATAATATAAATTTTAACTATTTTACCTAATTTTGTATTTGCTAGATCCCATTGAAGAAGAAGATGCAGATCTGCTATTTGGTTCCGTGCAGGAAGTACTGAAAGCAGCAGTTATGGCTGATGCAGATATTCTTTCAGAGACATTTCAGCTTCTGATAAACTCTGCCAAGGACTTCAGTCAGAGACTGTGGGGCTTAGTGCCGGTCGGCTTGTATCTTCCAGCTCCTCCATTATATTGTCCTCAGCCAGCTATTCTTAGTGAAGTAAGCTTAGTGCTTAATCTTTTAATTAATTTAAAGTTGATTTTGTCCAATTTTTAAAATAATCAACTTGAAAATAATCATCAAGTTAAAAATGCAGGCTCTGAAGCTAACTTCTGGATTCCAGCTTCGCTGTTTATTTGTTGTGTAACATTGGGCAGTGTACTAAACTGATGTTTAAGTTTCCTTATCTGTAAAATGAAGATGATGATAGTACCTCTGACAGCATTATTGAGAGTATTAAATGAGATATCCTGTAAAAGCTTTTACTTTAGGGCCTAGGACACATAGTAAGCATTCAATAAATGTTAAAATTATTTCAATAATAAAACAAAATTAAGAGATATTTCTCTGTATCCAGATTTTTAAAAAATAAACATTTGTTTAGGGTAGCAAAAAGAATGTCAGAATTTAGAAGCCATACATTATTTTTTATTTATTTATTTATTTTTGGCTGCATTGGGTCTTCGTTGCTACGTGCGGGCTTTCTCTAGTTGTGGCGAGCGGGGGCTACTCTTCGTTGCGGTGCGTGGGCTTCTTATTGCGGTGGCTTCTCGTTGTGGAGCACGGGATCTAGGCATGCGGGCTTCAGTAGTTGTGGCATGTGGGCTCAGTAGTTGCGGCTCGCAGGCTGTAGAGTGCAGGCTCAGTAGTTGTGGCGCATGGGCTTAGTTGCTCTGTGGCATGTGGGATCTTCCAGGACCAGGGCTTGAACTCGTGTCCCCTGCATTGGCAGGTGGATTCTTAACCGCTGTGCCACCAGGGAAGTCCCAAGCCATACATTATTTTAGTCTTTTATTCATCTCATTGTCTGTGCCTCTTTTGAAAGACTTAGTTTGATTTTTCTTTGATTTGAAAGGTCATTTTTTTCTCCTATACTTTTCAATTGATAGTTCTGTCTTATAAATAGCAATACTGTATTCCTCTCAGGAACTTTTCCTTTGCTCTTATCGAAAATCATAACATAGCTGGTTTTAGGATTTAAAGTGTTAATGTAAATTATTTACATTTAAATTGTTTTAATATTCAATTAGGTGTTTAAATCGATTCTGGTATTGTTTCTTTACTACTTTTTCAGAATTGGCAACTTTTTTTCTTTTTCTTTTTTTAGACTTATTTGCTGTATTCTCATTGTTATATTTCAAGTTACGTTTCAGTAGATTAAAATATTTCATTTGTTGATTTTTCAGTTGTAATATATTACAAATGGAAAGAATAAGTAGTCCATGGTATTTCTCAGTAATTCCTCTTTCCTCTCATATCTGAGTCTTCAGTATGTTGGTTTAGGAATTGGAAATAGCATTTAAGATATTTTTAGATATGCTGTGCTGATATTAGTTTGGTACCTATCCTTAGTAGTACTTCATTTTATTATTTTTTAGTAAAAAAAATAATAGTGGTAGGATTTCTCTTAAATGTCCCTCTGTATCAGTTAGAACCCTTTGGGTTGTAAGTAACAGAAAACTTGGTAAATATTGGCTGGCATAATTGAGAAATCCAGTTATGTTACCAGAGACTTGGGCTCTTTCTTTTAGTTTGTTTTCTAAGGTGTCAGCTTCAGTTTAAGGCTGGCTCCCTTTGTGGGAGCAGAATGGCTGCCAGTAGCTTCTAAGGATACCTTGTCTATGTCCAAAGGGAGTGGGAATGGGAGAAAGAAAAGTAGTAAAATAGTATTTCTTTCCCAGCATTCCAAGCAAGAGTACTGAGAGTTACTCTTGTAAGACTGACTGAGGTCACTTCCCTGTCCTCGAATCAAACACCTTGGCTAGGGCTAATACAAAGTACTGCTTGGCAATTGACTAGGGCCTTCCTTGGCAGCTAGGGATATGGGATCAGCTCTCCTTGAATCATTTGGCTATGTAGGAGAGGGGCAGATACCCAAATAAAAACTGAATACTCTTAAGAAGTGACAATGGTAGGAGAAGGTTGGGGAAGCAAATGTTTACAGTATTCACATTATCTCATTCTCTGGGAAATTAATCTGTAGCTACTGACTTGAATTGTGTTTATTCAAGAAACATTTGTTGGATCCTACCACATATTGGAGTTTACTCTATGCACTATATGACAAGGCCTTTGCTCCTGGGTAGTTCTCAGTAGTGTGGGAAACAGATACATAAATCAGCAAGAATAGATTAGTGAAAGCTATAATGGAAGTCTGAGCAAAGACTCATAGTAGCACAGAATGGGAGGGCTTCACAGAGGAGGTGACATTGAAATATAATGGATTTTTCCAGGAAGAGGAAGGGAAGAGTCATTCTTTTTGAAAGGAGCTTTCTCTGTAACATTCCACCCATGGAGTCCGGGGTGATGGCTTCAACTGTTGTAGCCGAAGACTTGGGATTAGGGTCGACTTACCTCTTTACGTTGTTTGAGGTGAGAGAAGTGTTTCCTTGACACTAGAAATAGCTATAGTTAATCTCTGAGGCCATGTCTCAAAACTTCCTTCATAAATGTCCAGGAGTATTCTACTTTGAGAAGCACTATCTTTATTTTCACTTTAACATTTTAAGTTTCTGTTTTACTAGCTACTAAAATTGTTGTTATTGTTTCTTTTTAGGAAGATGGTGATGATCTTCTTTTAAAAGCTGAAAAAGATAATCGCCAAAAGGTGTCTGGAATCCTTCAACGTGTTCTCTTGCTTTTCCGGGCAGCTCGGTGTTCTTTTCCTGTAGCACAGTGGTACATCTTGCAGTTGAGATGGGCAAGAAAAGTCATGCAGAAGGTATGGAAATGTCCTAGTCACTTATGTGCTATTGAAATAGGGAAGAACCTTTTGTATTCTATTACAAGTTAATCACTAAAGGTTATTGCTTCTAACCTTAAATTATACATAATGGCCCATCTTTGGGAACCCTGCTTCCCTGGTAATGAGCATTAAGCTAAAATACCTCTTTTTAGCTAACAGGAAACGTCCTGACCAGGCCCACCTGTGAATGACTGCAGGGAGGAAGAAATTAACACATGCCCTCCAGAGGCTGATGGGAACCAGGAAGTGTTTGACTTTACTCCCTCCCCTTTTAGTATAAAAGGAGCCTGAATTCTAACTCAGGCAAGATGGTTCTTTGTGGCATGAGCCCACCATCTTCTCGGTTTGCTGGCTTTCCGAATAAAGTCGTTATTCCTTGCCCCAAGAACTCATTTCTCGATTATTGGCCTGTAGTGCAGCAAGCAGTATGAGCTTAGACTCGGTAACAGTATGGTAAACAATTTAAATATACTAATATTTATTAATATTTATAATTGTGATATTTTCCCAAGGAGTCCTGCCCTATAAATCCATACATTTCAGGCTTATTTATAGTACGAAACCTGCTTCTCAAAGTAGAATACTCCTGGACGTTTATAAAGGAAGTTTTGAGGCATGGCCTCAAACGCGGGCTTCTCATTGCAGTGGCTTCTCTTGTGGAGCACAGGCTCTAGGCACGCGGGCTTCAGTAGTTGTGGCTCATGGGCTCTAGAGTGCAGGCTCAGTAGTTGTGGCGCATGGACTTAGTTGCTCCGCAGCATGTGAGATCTTCCCGGACCAGGGATTGAACCTGTGTCCCCTGCATTGGCAGGTGGATTCTTAACCGCTGTGCCACCAGGGAAGCCCCTATGTATAAGTTTTTGTGTAGACACATGTTTTTCATCCATGGCTCAAACTGCACCAATAATTGCAAGGATATAGGTAGCCAAAAGATACAGATGAAATGTAGTGAACTCTGGAATTGCATACACTGCTCCAAGTCTTTTCTCACTGTAGAAGAATGTGTCCTGGTTTTTTTTTTAACGTCATGACACAAAAGGGAACTATTTCAGTTATTTAACATCTCCTTTTTTTATCTCTCTAATTATATAGCTTGGGTAACATTTTCCAGGGGTCATACTCCATAAATCCATACATTCTAGATTTGTTTCTAATAACCAGCCTAGACAGACTCTGTACATCTGGTAAATACCATTAATTTGTTTGACAAGAAGTCTGTCCTTAGCATGCTTACAAGGGGATTTGACTAGATCATGTCTTTCTGGAAGTGAATAGTAGAGGGAGAAAATAGATTACAAGCCTACTGCTAATCCTTTTCTTCCCAAGTTTATGTCTCTTAGATCCCTTTTCTTTTATTCTTTTTTTTTTATAAGTTTATTTATTTATTTTTGGCTGCGTTTGGTCTTTGTTGCTGCGTGCGGGCTTTCTCTAGTTGCGGCGAGCAGGGGCTACTCTTCTTTGCAGTGCGCTTGCTTCTCATTGCGTTGGCTTCTCTTGTTGTGGAGCACGGGCTCTAGGTGTGTGGACTTCAGTAGTTGTGGCACACGGCCTCAGTAGATGTGGCTCACGGGCTCTGGAGCGCAGGCTCAGTAGTTGTGGCGCACAGGCTTAGTTGCTCAACAGCATGTGGGATCTTCCCAGACCAGGGCTCGAACTCATGTTCACTGCATTGTCAGGCAGATTCTTAACCACGGTGCCACCAGGGAAGTCCCGCTTTTCTTTTATTCTATCACAGTTTCCTTTTAACACACAGTAGTCTCTTTTATTTTCTATTCTTGATGTGTTAGATTAGGTTGTTGGTCCTGAACCATAGTTTGGATTTGTCTGTCATTTTTTTCATTTAGTGTCATTTGAGTTGTTCCTCTTTCTTTTTATTTTCTATAAGCTGGGAATTAATCTATCCTCATCAAAGTAGACAGATTTGATTAAATTCAGGTTAACATTTTCTTAGAATTGAATCCTTCATAAGTGGTATTGTATACTTCCCCTCTGCAGCATATCATGTTGCACATACGTCTTTTCCTTTCACTTTTCATGATATGAGATGGATCAATGAATTTGGGTCATGTTCCACCTACTATCATGTTCTCCATCAACCCATCAATCTTTTACCTAATTTAGCATTTATTGATGATCCTCGCTAGAGTCATTTTTTTATTAGGAGCTGCCAAATGATGACTTTATAATTCTGTCACTTATAGATTAGTTTTTTAAAGTTTTGTATGTAGATACACCTTTTTCTGTATTAGTTTTTTTTTTTTTTTTTTTTTTTTTTTGCGGTACGCGGGCCTCTCACTGTTGTGGCCTCTCCCGTTGCGGAGCACAGGCTCCGGATGCGCAGGCTCAGCCGCCATGGCTCACGGGCCTGACCGCTCCACGGCATGTGGGATCTTCCCGGACCGGGGCACGAACCCATGTCCCCTGCATCGTCAGGCGGACTCTCAACCACTGCGCCACCAGGGAAGCCCTCTGTATTAGTTTTTAGGTAATGCACATAGGTAGAGTTAGATACTTAAGTTTATTTTCTTTACTATTCCTTTGGGGAAAGTCAGGGGAAATAGCATTAAATTCTTTTTATACAGAACTTTTTAGGCAAAACTGAGTGACAAGAGAGGTTAATTTGGCTAGAACCTTTTTTTTTTCCTTTGAGATTTAGCCTAGTGAATTTGTTGAGTTAAATTTGTGAGCTAAGTTTCTGAAAGTACAAGTGATTTCAGGGATATTTTCTTACATAGTATAGGAACCATGCTGTGTTTTCCACTCTTTATGGTTTATCTTACCTGCCTTGTTTGTTGCTTTATAGTTTCCTTAAAAATTGACTTATATGACTGGTAATTAACATATTCTTTCTTTACTTTCAGATTCGAATGAAAGGATCCCTTCCTTCATTGAGTCCTTTCCCTCAGTCGTTACTTAATTTCTGTAAAGGAGGTGTAGCATTCTTTCGACCTGGGACAACTGGAGACCACAAGCTTGATGAAGTGTCCATTAAAGCAATAGGTTTGTCCAAAATGAGCTGTTTGCTTATAAATTAGGCCTAAATATTAGTAATGATATATTTTACATTTGATTCGGGGAAGTTTCATGTAACAATACTGTGCTGATAATGAAAAGACCGTATGTGTATGTTGCCACCATGGAAATATATCTGAGGGAATTACCTGGTGGTCCAGTGGTCAAGAATCTGCGCTTCCACTGCAGGGGCACAGGTTTGATCCCTAGTTGGGGAACTAAGATCCCGCGTGCCTTGTGGTGCGGCCAGGGAAAAACAAAAAAAAAAAAGGAAATATATCTAAGATACATTAGGTGAAAAAAAAGAGATAGTTGCAAAACTGTATATACATAGTATGATTTTATATATCTTTGTGTGCCTGTATTACTTTTAATAAAAATATTGTTTTATATTGGAAATTATATTTCTAATATTGAAAATTTTTTAACTTAAATGACTACTTTTTTTTTTAATAAATTTATTTATTTATTTATTTTTGGCTGTGTTGGGTCTTTGTTGCTGTGCTCGGGCCCTCTCTAGCTGTGGTGAACGGGGGCTACGCTTCATTGCAGTGCATGGGCTTCTCATTGCGGTGGCTTCTCTTGTTATGGAGCACAGGCTTTAGGCACGCAAGGTTCAGCAGTTGTGGCACATGGGCTCAGCAGTTGTGGCTCGTGGACTCTAGAGTGCAGGCTCAGTAGTTGTGGCACATGGGCTTAGTTGCTCCGCGGCATGTGGAATCTTCCCGGATCAGAGCTCGAACCTGTGTCCCCTGCATTGGCAGGCGGATTCTTAACCACTGTGCCACCAGGAAGTCCCTTAAATGCCTATTAATAAGTGATTTTCCAAATAAATTAACAATATGGTATTAAGTAGAGCTATGTGTATTGGCTTTGAAAAATATTTACAATATACTCTAAGTTTAAAACTAGTAAACTACCAATAAATAGAGTAGCTTATTTACTCTATAAAGTGTTTTTGATATTTTCATGCGAGTATGACATGTATGAAATATTCTGGAATAATATGTGTAAAAATTCTGTAAGGATCTCCACAACTTTTATATAAAGTATTGAGTATGAGCATGTTTCTTTTGTAATCAACAGTATAAAGACATTTATTTTGGAAAAAAAATAACCAACAGTTGTTATAATATTAATGTATATACTCATACAGTCTTCTTTTATATTTCCATTCCTGATTTAGGTTGCTTCAGAGAACTTTGTGCTTTGTGTTGGATGCTGCATGTCCGTGATAAGTTATCCTATAGTTGCAGGCAATATCAGAAGGCAAGGGAAAATGTGGAGGGAAAAAAGGTATCAATTACACAAGAATAAGAAAAATAAATATTACTTGGGAAATAATTGCTTGATCGAAGAATCTAGTGTATCTGTCTAAAGTGAAAAGGAAATGATATTTTTCAATATCCATTTAGGACCTCGAAGTGAAGTTTGATTCTTGTATGGTTGAGCACTGTCTCAGTGCAGTGGAATGGGCTTGTAGAATGCTACCGTTCTCTCGGTTTTCCAATATTGAAGAACTTATTCAGGATCTAATTTTGAGCCTCATTGGAGAACTGCCACCAATCAGAGAGGTAATGTAAATGTAGGTGAAAATAAACTAAATCAGAACCAGAGACTTTAAAGAATTTTAATTTTATTTATAATTAAGAATGATGCTCATAAAACTCATTTCAAAATTTTTCTGAAGGTAGCAGAAATTTTTGTGAAAGCGTTTCCCAATCCTGAGGACATAAGGGTTCCTGTAAGAGAAAAATATCACTCTCTTCAACAGAGACTCAGACACTATGTTGTGAAAGGTATTATTTGTCATTTCTTAGATATCTGATAGATAAATTGCTGAAGATTCTCATTTTGTTTTGAAAGCATTTATTTTCTAGTGCTTATGTTTTTATGCATTTCTCTTTGGAGATAGGAGTATGAGAAGTCAGAAGCACTTCCCCATTACGGAAGCACCAATTCTGTTGCTTTGGAACCAGACAAAGCTGACTTCATGTCATGGCTCTGTCAGTTAGTAACTGTGTGACCATAGGCAAGTTGCTCCGTATCTCTGAGCCTCTTTTCCTTATTTGTAAAATGAGTATATTAATACTTCTTTATGAATATGTATTGAAAGAGGATTAAAAAAGATAAAATATATAAAATGAATATATAATGCTTTGTATAATCAGATATTTTATTGAAAACTAGTATTCTCCTTTTATGGTTATTTATGCTCCTTATTTTATACTGTGCATTCAAGATGACCTTGTGAAAATTTTTTTTTATTGTGGTAAAATATAATATAAAATTTGCCATTTTTAAGTGTACAGTTCAATGGCATTAAGCACAGACATACCTTGGAGATATTTCAGGTTTGGTTCCAGACCACCATAGTAAAGTGAATAATGCAGTAATGCAAGTCATATGAGTTTTTTGGTTTCCTAGTGCATATAAAAGTTATGTTTGCAGTATACTATAGTCTATTAAGTGTGCTCTAAAAAAAGGCAATGTATATACCTTAATTAAAAAAGTACTTTATTGCTAAAAAATGCTAACCATTATCTGAGTCATAATCATAAGCAAGTCATAATCTTTTTGCAGTAGTAGCATTAAAGATCACTGATCACAGGTCACCAAAACAAATCTCATAATAATGAAAAAGTTTGAAATGCTGTGATAATTAGCAATATGTGACACAGAGACATGAAGTGAGCAAATGCTGCTGGAAAAATGGCACCAGGAGACTTGCTTGAAGGTTGCCCCAGACCTTCACAGATACTACAATTTGTAAAAAATGCAATATCTGTGAAGTACAATGAAATGAGGTATTCGTAATGTTGTAGAAATTTTTTTTTTTTTTTTTTTTTTGCGGTACGCGGGCCTCTCACCGTTGTGGCCTCTCCCGCTGCAGAGCACAGGCTCCGGACGCGCAGGCTCAGCGGCCATGGCTCACGGGCCCAGCCGCTCCACGGCACGTGGGATCTTCCCGGACCGGGGCACGAACCCGTGTGCCCTGCATCGGCAGGCGGACGCTCAACCACTGCGCCACCAGGGAAGCCCTGTTGTAGAAATTTTTAAAGAATTCAGATTACTCTCTGTTTTAGAACTATAGTTATTTAAGTCTAGTAATATCCTATGATGTACATTATTGCATTAATGTACTTACATTGTATTTATATTTTTTCAGACTTTTTTGAAATCTCTAAAATGTCATGTTTATGTATTAATGATATTTAAAAATTTTTATGCAGGCAGTTTTGAAAAACCTCCCTTTCTATTGTTTTCTGTTACTTGAAGTCAGAAAGGTGTTTTTGTTTCTTTGGCTAAAATTATACTTATTTTCTCTTGTGTGCCACTCTGTGGGAGTGAGAAGAATGTTAGTGATTCTTTCTCTAATTATCAGATTTTGAACCAGTTAAATTGCTTCTAAATTTTTTGTTTTCCAGGGCATACTTTTTTATGGAGTCACTTTTATTGTTCTTTAATGGACCTTTTCTAGCTTCTTCTGTTGTACCTTAAAAATATGGACCATACCTTTCTAACAGATATTGAAAAAAAGCATGATCTGTAAGATTGTAGAACTAAGCCTTAGCCATCAGTTAGATTTCATGTTCCCGGGGGGACCAGAATTGGGTCCCCTTATGTCTTGAGTTGAAACATTTTAATGAACTTTAAGGCCTTTTGTTCTTTTCTTTCTAGGTCCCCAAACTCAGGAAATGATGTCTGTTATCATGCATTCTATCCATAAAGTGAGGGTGAAAGCTCTGAAACGTGTGCAGAGAAATATAGGTTCTTTTGAGATGAATATATGGGAACCAACTGAAGAAGAAAAACCAGCTGAGGTTCTAGGTTTTGACAAGTTTTCCTTGGGAACTAGTTTGAGCAGGAGCACACTCACAGAACCAGGGAATTCTGTGGTCCACAGTGATGCAGATACAGCTGATACTTTCTCAGAAGCTGTGTTGGCTGGAGAAAAAAGTAGGATACATTTCTCTCAAAGGTACAATTGAGATCTCGTAATAGAAAGCATTCACTTCCTTTGGGAACAAAGTACTTTCAGTATTTTCATGCAACTGATTTTTATTTCCAGCAACCTCACTGATTGTATTATTACCACCCTCCATACCCACAAGAATATTAGGAGTGTAAGATGAGACTGTTGAAAATCCATTTAAAATATTACTGAGATACAAAATAATTTTGCCACCTGAAGGTATAAAATAAAATGAGTAGATGAAATTCTAGAGTTCACTGGAGGACTTTTAGTTCTTTCAGCAATCTTAGACTTAAATAGTTCAGGATTATTTGGTTAGCTATATTATTTTTAGAGTTTACAGGGAAGGAATTTGCAAATTCATCTTTTTTTTTTCTTTTTGCACATTCATCTTTAAAGCTTGTCTGTAAATTGTTGAGAAATTCTTGCTTATCAGTTAAACCTCTGTTACTTTGATTTAAGCAGATTTTTTTCTTTATAATTCAGTATCTACAATGCAGTTCATCCTTCTCATGACTGAAAGACTATATAATCAACCATAATCTTGCTTAAGTGAAATAATATCATCTGCTTCAAACATCTGCTTAAACTGTATCTGGTAGTATCATAAATGATGTGCTTGTTTCACCAAACAAATTCAGTGTTAGCACAGGAATACCTTGGAGACTGCTTATTTTGTATTCTTAATAGGAAGAGACATGGCGGCTTCAGCCCAGGTGCCTAACTGGAAGCTTTCTTTTATTGAGGGAACTAGGGATCTGTGTTCTGCCCTAAGAACCATGTTGAAAGGAAACAGATTTAAAAGTAATTATGGCTGGTAGTTAGGTGCCTGCCCAACAGGTTAATAGCAGCAGAAAGTGTTTAGAAAAATACCCAACTTTTGTGTGGTAAAGAATCCTGAGGGCAGTCCTGCTTCTTGCATATCATACAGGGAAGCTGAAAGGGGTAGATGCAAGAGAGAAACAGAAAACTGTAAACTGTGATGTGTATTGGTGGCTTGTGATTTTTTATTGACTTTGTATAGTATTTCTAAATTCTGACCTGTTAGAGGACCTTTTTTTTTTTCCCCAGAAAAAGTCATGTTTTTTTTAATAGTGAAATTTCTGTGAACACATTTTAATCTTTTTTAACATAAAATTTCCCTTTTGATATTAATCTGTTATATTTTTTGGACTCAGAATGTTCAGCTCGAGTGAATACTTAGAGATCTTTGCCCCTTATTTGAAAGATAGGTTATCAAGGCATCAAAAAACAAGAGGTATGACTTAACCAGCGGAGAGAATTTTTATTGTCAATGCTAAGATCATTTTTAGTGATTAAATGATCTTAATTTTGTCTTTTTAAATTTTATTTTGCTATAGAAATGCCCCAAATCACATGGAATTAACATTGAGTGGTGAGCCCAACGGAAAAAAGAAAATATGTAATCGGAAGGAAAACCCTAAAAGAAAAGAAGATCATGAAAAGTTGTTACAGAATGCACTTCCTGTAATAGGTGTTTGGGAATTTGAACGTGACGATGATGAATATATTAAATTCCTTGAACTCTTCTTGAGTTATGTTCTTGAAAGAGACCTACTTGGTTCCAAGGATGCTGGCATTCCATTTCTAACTAGCTTTTCTGGACATCTTAGAGAACATGAACTTAATTCTTTACTTTTTGATGTACATACAACATTAAAACGACGTCAGGGCAAAACCAAAAGCCAGAATGTATTTAGAGCTGGCTCTTGCTTTGTTGTTGCTCCTGAGTCGTATGAGTATGAAAAGTCAGAAAACCAGACACTTTCAGCTTCTGTACTGGTTAATCAAGGGATCAGGCCTTTTTTAGAGAACCCTTTGAATGAAGTCAGTAAAAATGAAGGGAAGAGTGGGTTGTTTGGTTTAAAACAGAAGTCAGTTTACAGAATACAAGATGACAACACAGAGAAAACTTTAATACAGAGATGGTCAAACCATAGTTTTTGCACTCCCAAGTCTGTTGAAACTAGAAGATGTATTTTCAAAGCAATTCAACGCAATGATATTAACCCTCGAGAAGATCTTCCTCTAGCACTAAATAACACATTTGGCAATATAAGAAGGCTGTTGGAATGGATGATAAGATGGTCTGATAGAAGACTGCTCTGGGATTTTAGTCTCACTGCGTCATCCTGTGAGTACAGTCCCGTCATTCGTGTAAAGACCTCTACAGCTGCCATTCTAACATCATTGTGGCTTTTGAAACAACCCTATTTTGCTACATATAAGGCAAAAAATGCCATTATTAAGGTAAATACTTGAATTGTTAATTACATACAAATGAGAATTCTCATTTTAGATTAAAGCTATATTTATATTTCCTTATATAATAATCACTAAGTAACAAAGTTAATGACAATGCTGATTATAACCTGTATCACCTAATTTTTTAAAGTGGTTCCTTTAATTCTTAAAAATGATAAATTAGGGTTAAAGTGCTTTCACAGAGGCTGTGAGGTTTTGAGGTTTCATGTGTGTTTATAAAAAGGAAAAAGAGAGAGTTCTCTGGTGGTCTAGTGGTTAGGATTTGGTGCTTTCACTGCCGTGGCCCGGGTTCAATCCCTGGTCGGGAAACTGATATATCCTGCAAGCTGCATGGCGTGGCCAAAATTAAAAAAAAAAAAAAAAAAAAAAAATGAAGAAAAAGGAGATAATTTTAAGTGATATTACAAGTGGTATTACATTTCTGTTATTTCTTTTTAAAGTTTTAGGGTTTTGTTCAGATGAGGAAGAACTAGGCAGCTGTCCAGTTTTTATTACTGATATCTCATTGTACGTATTAGGGGATCATCTTTTCTTATACTATCTGGCAGATGAGGTTGGAGGACCAAACCTAGAAAGGCAGATGGGTATCAGTAGAGAAATTAATGCTTATGGGCTATTCTTTCTTTTTTTTTTTTTGCGGTACGCGGGCCTCTCACTGTTGTGGCCTCTCCCGTTGCGGAGCACAGGCTCCGGACGCGCAGGCTCAGCGGCCATGGCTCACGGGCCCAGCCGCTCTGCGGCATGTGGGATCCTCCCGGACCGGGGCACAAACCCGTGTCCCCTGCATCAGCAGACTCTGAACCACTGCGCCACCAGGGAAGCCCGGCCTATTCTTTCTTTTCTCTACCCAGTGGCAAGTAAAAGGCTGCTCTTTTAACCTGTTTGCAAGGCAAGTATTTTTTTCATAAATATCTTTTGATTGAGTACTTGCTGTTGTACTCCAGAAAAAGATGGAGGTGAATTTCTTGGAAAACAAATTTCTATATGGTAAAGTAGTTGGGACATGGACTTTTTTTTAATATTTGGAGAATTCCAATAGTACCTAAATTTGTTCTTTTTTTTTTTTTCAGTTTTATTGAGGTATAATTCAAATTTGCTTTTGTTTCCTTTGCTTTTGGTGTCAAATCCAAAAAATCATCATCAAGGAGCTTTAACTGACTGTCTTTTCTTCTAGAAGCTTTATAGTTTCAGGTCTTACTTTCAAGTCTTTAATCCATTTTGAGTTAATTTTTGTGTTGGCTTCTGTGTTGGCTGCATAAATATTAATTGATGTTATATATTCTTGATGAATTGGCCCCTTTATCATTATATAATGAGCTTCTTTGTTATAGTCTTTGGCTTAAAGTTCGTTTTGTCTAAATATAGCTACCCCTGTTTTCCTTTGGTTTCTGCTTGCATGGAATACTTTTCCATCTCCTCACTTTCAGTATGCGTGTGTCTTTAAAGCTGAAGAGAGTCTCTTGTAGGCAGTATACAGTTGGGTCTTTTTTTTAATCTGTTCAACTACTCCATGTCTTCTGATTGGAGAATTTAGTCCATTTACCTGTAAATCAATTATAGATATGTATGGATATGTATGGGCTTAATACTGCCATTTTGTTAATTATTTTCTGGTTGTTTTGTACTTCCTTTGTTCTTTTCTTCCTCTCTTGCTGTTTTTTTGTTTGTTTGTTTTTGGCCATGCCGCATGGCTTACAGGATCTCAGTTTCTTTCCCAACCAAAGATTGAACCCAGGCCACAGCAGTGACAATGCAAATCCTAACCACTAGGCCACCAGGGAACTCCCTCTTCCTCTTTTGCTCTATTCTTTGAGATTTGAATATTTTCTGTAGAGGTATGCTTGGATTCCTTTTAAAAAATCTTTTGTGGGTTTTTTGTTTGCTTGTTTACTATAGGCTTTTGCTTTGTGGTTACCTTGAGGCTTATACTGAGACAAGTTATATTTGTAATAGTCTGTTTTAAGCTGATAACTTAACTTCGAATGCATACAAAAGCTCTGCATATTTATTACACTACCCCTCTCCCTGCATTTTATATTTTTGATGTAACAATTTATATCTTTTTACATTGGGTATCCATTAATAAATTATTGTAGTTATAGTTATCTTTAATACTTTTGTGATTTATTCTTCATAGTAGAGTTATGAGTGTTTAACCCACCACCATTACAACACTAGAATATTCTGAATTTAACTATATATTTACCTTTACCAATGAGTTTTATACTTTCGTATGTTTTTCTGCTACTAATTAGCATCTATTTGTTTCACCTTGAAGAACTCTTTTTAACTTTTCTTGTAAGGCTGGTTTAGTGGTCATGAACTCCTTCAGCTTTTGCTTGTCTGGAAAACTATCTTCCCTTCAATTCTGAAGGACAACTTTGCTGGGTAGAGTATTCTTGGTTGGCAGTTTTTTTCTTTCGGCACTTTTAATATATTATGCCATTCCCTTCTGGACTACAGAATTTCTGCTGAAAAATCTACTGATAACATTATAGGGGTTCCTCTATATGTAACAAATTGTTTTTCTTTTGCTGCTTTTAAGATTCTCTCCTTAAAAAAAAAAAAAAAAAAAAATTCTCTCCTTGTTTTTAACTCTTGTCTCTTGGTGTAGGTCTCTTTGGATTTATGTTATTTTCGAACTCTCTGGGCTTTCTGGATCTGATGTCTGTTTATTTCCCCAGGTTTGAGTAGTTTTCAGCCATTATTTCTTTGAATAAGCTTTTTGCCCCTTTCTTTCTTTCTGGAACCTCTGTAATGCATATATTGGTCTCTTAAGTTATCTGCACTCTTTTATTCTTCTTCCTTCTTGCTTCTTTGATTCCACTGTCCTATTTTTGAGTTCTCTGGTCCTTTTTTCTGCTTGATTTAGTCTGTTACTGAATCCCTTCAGTGACTTTTTCAGTTCAGCTATTGTGTTCTTCAGTTCTAATTTACGTTTTGTACTTTTTTTGTATTTTCTGTCTCTTCCTTGAAAGTGTCACTTTGTTCATGCATTGTTGGCCTCATCTCAGTGATTGTTATTTTAGATCTCTATCAGGTAAATCACTTATCTCTTTCTTTAAGATCTGTTTCTGGAGATTTATCTTATTCATTTGTTTGGAACATATTCCTCTGTTTCTTTATTTTCTTGGAGTCTCTTTGTTGGTTTCTGAGCATTAGATAAAATGGCCACATCGCCCAGTCTGAACAGAGTGGTCTTATGTAGGAGATGAACCTCATCAGTTAGCCTGGCTTGAGCTTTTGGTTGTCTCTGAAACCTTTGTGATTATCTAAGCCTCCTTTGTTCTTCATGATTCCTAGTAATTGAGGTTATGCGAAGACCTGTCAGTGTCCCAGAGGGGTAGATCACATTTAGCACCAGATGCAGGCTGATTGGAAGCCAGACCCTCAGACAGCATGTGGCAAAGTATGTAGTTAAGCCCTTCTTGGGGAGTAACTGGGAGATGGGTATTTTTGCCTGCTCCCTGTGGTCTGGGCCCATGTGTATAGCCATTGTGGGTATTCCTGCACCCATTAAGAACTGCTTCTTTGTTTGCTACAGTCCTGTAGGACTTGTGAATACAAGCCATACTGGCTATCAGAGGCAGGTGGTCCAGGGACCTCCCCCTCAGTCAGCAGCTGCAAAAACTGGGGCAACATATGCGTGTACAGGCTCCTTCTAGGGAGATACTGGTGACTTGGAGCAGGCTAGATAGAGAAGATAGAGGAGGTGTCCTTTGGCTTCCCTGGTGTCTGGGGAGGGCTGGAGCCAGGCACGGGATCCCCAGGCAGCAGCTTACAAAGTATGCAGATGGACTTATTCCAGGGGAAGACTGGGAGATGGCTGTTTTTGCCTGCCCCTCTGTGCTAAGCCCTGTGGGGATAGCTGCAGTGGAGTGCTCACACACTTGTTAATAACTGCATCTTTGTTTGCTATAGTCTTGTGGGTTTCATGGATACAAGATTCTTTGGCTCTCAGAGCTAGGTGTTTTGGGGGCCTGATTCTCAAGTAGGAGTCTTAAAAGTCTGGGCACTAAATGTAGGGTCGAAACCCTTTGCTTTTTAGAAGCTGGAAGTTATAAGTTCCCTCCTTCTTGTAGGGCACTGTTCCAGGGTTGGGGTTTATGGTCAGATTGTGTTTCAGCCTTAACTGCCTGTTTCAACATGTGTTTTCTTATTCCCCTGATGTGTAGGCGTCACTCAGTGAATTTCTGGATTTCTTTCAGTGGTAATTTTCTGTGTGTAGTTGTACATTCAGTGTGTCTGTGAGAGGAGGAGAATTCAGGAGCCTCCTGTGTTGCCATCTTGGTCAACACCCCTCCACACATTTTAATTCTTCATTTGTTCTATTTTGAATTGCCTTCATTTTAAACTAGTTTATTCTGGGTTGAAGAAATTTTGTTGTTTTATGTTTTCTTTTTGTGTGTTTTTTTTCCTTTTTTTGAGATCAGTTTCTGTTATTGTAAGGTAGTTTAGAAGATACTGTGATATTTGTTGTCATGGAAATTTTTAAGTGTTTCTAGGTGATGCATACCTAAATTTCTAAGTAAAACAAAAGAGATACATCCCTTGTATTTTTAGCTGCATATATTTTTGCCTACTATGTCATTTTGAAATAATTACTAAATGTCTTTATAACTGTAAAGAGAGTGAAATGAAAGCAACTTTACATTTTTATTGCTATTGTTCTGTGGCCTGAAAACACTGGTGATATACCTTTCAAGTTTGTAAGGCTGATTTCTTTTGAATACTCTTTAGGTAGTCAAGCTTATTTTTTCTAGGTGGAATAAAGACAGTCATTGCTTCAGCATCAAATATTGAGTATTAGAAATGCAGTAAATACTTGGTAAATGAATAAGAGACTTAATCAGGAGAAGTTCTGTAGAAAGTATTAATAATCTAAAAATATAATGAAAAGTAAGGGATTCAGTAATGAATATTAAGTACTATAAATGGTTTGTTTTAGGTGCTAGAGAATAATTACCCTGAGCCTCAGAATGGACCCAATATAGAGAATGATTATAAAACACATGCTGGTTGTTCTGTTGCAGTATCCACTCAAGGTGGGAGTGAGGAAAGAAATGATCAGAATGAATCTTGTCAAAGTATCTTGAAGTAAGTTGCTGATTATACGTTCCTTTTCAAATACCTCGTTTGATGGTGTTTGGGCTTAAAGGAGAATTGAACCCTTGAAGGTTAAAGAAATGAGCATTTCTTTGAACTAGAGAAGCAGTAAGCAAGTGCTTTCTGAAGTACTTTAACAATTCATTACAAATTTTGTTTCTTTACGTGTTGGTCTAGCTTATATCTTGTAAGAGAGGAGCTAATTCATCCTAAGAGATCCCTTTATTATGTTCATTGATTTTCTGTGTCAGAGGAAGTTGAACTAATCATCTCATCCATTTTTACATATTTAGTAATACTACAAGTAATGTATCTTTGAATACTAAAGCTGAAGCCTTGGTAGCAGGAAGATTCCTTTGTGAGAATGGCAAATTTAGAAAAGTCAAAATTATTCTAATCCTTTGAGTAAATAAAAACGGGACATTCAATTACTTATTGAACAACCTTTTGTTAAGCTTCTGGTATTTGCCATACATGGTTAAAAAACAAACTTTATAAATACGAAAGCTTAGTTTGTTCTTTCTCAATAAACTGAATCAATTGAAAGCAAGCTCTTTGTTCCCAAGAATGAGTTATAATTTTAGCTGCTTAATTTTTGTCAGTAGAATGCCAACTGAAGTAAAAAATCCCAAAATAAAAGGAACCAATGATGAAATTATTTCTGTCACTGATGATACTGAAAAAGTATTTGTAGATATTGAGGAGGATCTTTTAGAAGTAGAAACATTTGCACAGGAGGAAATGGATATATACCCATCAGACTATGAAGGTCAGTTCATTTAGCTAATCTTTTTGTTTGACCTTACTAATTTGATATTGGTGAATGATTATCTGAGATAACTTAGTCTTACATCTAAATTGGTATGTTTATAATAGCCTAAAGCCGAGTATTTAAAGAGTAGTTAATATTTATGAAACGTTAAGCATATTAGCTTATAACCTGAATATACAATTTTGAGGCCTTTTGCCTTGCTGTGTAATTATTATGGGTCTCCTCATTGCTGTGAACCAATTCTATGAACCTTTCCTTGGCAGTCTTCTTTAAAACAGAAACTCTCAGAGCTTTATATGGAGTTATACACACGGATATGAGGCCTCTCAAGGCTCACCTGTGATTCACTTGATGAAGAGGGGTTGTCTCTAGGTGTTTGAAGATATTTTTGTAAGGAGGATAGAAAATGTTTCTGCTATTATATTTGTTTCCTATAATAATTCTGAACATTCTAAAAAGAAAATTGATTATTTTTCAAAAGGTCAGTTTTCTCTTCCTTCTTGTTTCCGTGTAGAGGATGCCAAAGAATCTGTTGGAATTGTTAAAAGTCCCAGTATTGCGTCTTACATGCAGATGCAGACTTTACCACAGCATTTAGAAGAAGTAAGTCTATAAGTAGTGGATAAAGTTACTTAAATTATGCTATGGTAACACTATAGTGTTTTATTCAATATATCCAACCAAGGCTATTCTCTCTTAAAAGGGTACTGTGGGTTGTAGAGTGTAGCCATGCAGCATTTTTCTTTCACTGAAATTCTATAGTTAGTTAGATGTCTAATAATTTCAGGCAATGAAATGTTAATTTCATAAACTGCTGTAGTAAATTAATTTAATCAAGAGTGATGCAAGTGTTCCATATTCAGAATGTATAATTCAGCAGTAGTGCAGTTTTTACACATACATGCACTTTTATGTATTACTTCTTTTCTCAAAACCCTATACTCTGGATTTCCAGGTAGAACACAGACATCTCTAATTATTGAAACAATTCCTTTAAGAAGGATGGTTTTTTTTTTTTTCTGATATTCTAGTTTTCACAGCGTACAGTTGGCCCTTGAACAACATGGCAGTTAGGGGCTTTGACCCCCATGCAGTCAAAAATCCTCATCCATTCATCCCTTAGTATTCACGGAGGATTGGTTCTAGGACCTGGCGCGGATTCAACCAACCCCAGATGGTGTAGTGTATTTACTGAAAAAATCTGCATATAAGTGCACCCCCTTAGTTCAGACCAGTGTTGTTCAAAGGTCAGTTGTACTTACTTATGTAGTGATGTGTGTGTAATTTAATTTACAAATCCATTGTAAATGATTTCTAGTGACATCATTTGTCTTTGTAGTTTAATATGCTCAGTGGCTCAGGGTGATGGGCCAAAGGCATCACAGTATAAAGGTCTAGTCAGAGCAGGACTGGGAGTACATTTTAATGTTTGGTTTCGCACTTGCTTTTAGACTGTTTTTATTCCAGGCGAATGGCTAACGTGAAACTCAAGATACCTAAGACAGTAATACCTGTTTGTTTCACCTATTTTCTTTTTGGGTACTATTAATTTTAACAGCATTCCACAGGAGAGGTTCAGTGTCCAAGGGAAGAACTGTTAGAGACATGTATGGAGGAAAAATCAACTGAACAGAAAGGGTAAGGGGGAAAAAGTATGGAAAGCTTTCAAAGCTCATCTGGGATTCACTTGATGAAGAGGGTTTTTTGTTTTCCTCATCATTTACTATATATTTTATGGTGATACTGTGTTCCTAGTGAAATTGTAACCTCAATTTAATAGTAATGGTAGTGATGATTTTTAGTAAATTCTATACTTCTAAATCTTGGTAGAGTGAAATAAATAATGATGTCTAAAATGCTTTTTGTTCTCCTGTCACTGTCAACCTTAAAGTAAAATATAGCTGTGAATATACCAGAGTTATTCAGCTGCTAATTAGGGTACTCCCTTTCCATACTAATTCCACTTTTCATGGGTCAAGTAAAGAATCATTATGAGTCATATATCATTATGAATCATTATGAGTCAGTGTTATGGTATGATTACTGCACACCGTCCATAGGGCTTTGATGGACCCATACTCTGCTTGCTAGCTTATTATTATTATTTTTTGTGTGTGTGGTACGCGGGCCTCTCACTGTTGTGGCCTCTCCTGTTGCGGAGCACAGGCTCCGGACGCGCAGGCTCAGCGGCCATGGCTCACGGGCCCAGCCGCTCCGCGGCATGTGGGATCTTCCCGGACCGGGGCACAAACCCGTGTCCCCTGCATCGTCAGGCGGACTCTCAACCACTGTGCCACCAGGGAAGCCCGCTAGCTTATTATTGCTTCAAGGATAGCTGCAGGCAGTTTTCATTTGTTGCAGTGTGGGCATGATTTCTTAATTTTTAGAATTTTTGATGTTTTAGAATTACCTCAGATAAGAGAGGCAACATAATTAGATTTTCTTTCTCTTCTTTTTTGTTGGGGTCTTCTGTGGATAATTAACAAAAAAATATGTTTAATGTCCTGTGCCTTTACAAGTAATATAGATATTTCTATTAATAAAAAACTAGTCATTACAGTTTCAGATGTGATAATGGTCTCTGTAGTGTTCCTGAGCAAAGTGTCTGCTTCTTCCTAGGTAAAATTTGAGGTCCCAGCTAACTTCATTTCCGCTCATTTTAGATTATATTATTTCTGTTGCCAAGCATTTAATAGTGTTCAAGTCGTATATTAAAGCCATCCAGACATATTCTTTGCTTTTGTTTGAATCTGTTACTATTGCTATAGAGACAGATGTAAATAGATTGTAATTATGAGCTAAGCATTACAGAAGATTAGAGGATGTTTAGACTCTTAGATTGTGGAGCATTAGATCACCTGGACCTTAGGTAACGCGAAGAATATCTTGCTTCCTAATTGATTATTAATCTTTAATTATAGTATGATCGAAGGCTTTATAGATCCAGAACACATCACTCCTCATTCATTTGGTGTAGATACAAGTTCAGAAGTTTCTAGGTGAGAATTTTTGCATACTGTACCATATTGATATAATTACAAATAGATAAGAGAATGAAATGATGCCTACTGTACCATTTTGAAATAATTATTAACATCTTGACCAAAAGCTAAGAGAGTAAAAGATTTTCCTCTAACAGTTGTGTTTTAAAGACATGCAGGAACTATTTAAGAACAAGTCTTTTCTGGAAAAAAGAAGTAGTGGATATATTATTGAAAGATGTAGTTCTTGCTCATTTTCAGCCTCTAGCAGATCTCTAATAGCATATGAAATGCTTCTAATTCTCTCATAGAAAAGAGCCATCCAGTTGCCTTCTGTATTTATTTTACAGAAGTTGAACAGTGTGTTTAGTGTTTACAAATCGTGTTGAAATAGGATAATGATATAGCACAAATTTGCTTTAAAAAAATTCTCCAGTATTAGAATTTATCTCCTTGTTACTTGTTGAAAGCAAAGGCCAATAAAGTTGTCTTAAAATAGGCAAGTCAGTTGTAACGCCTGTTTTTTATGGATTTCCCAAATATAGTTTTGTTATTAAGGTTGTGAGATGCTTGATAAAAGGCAAATGTTATTGCTGAAAGGGAATGAATGTAAATCCAAATAAATATAAACACAGTTTAATGTGTTATTTTCTTTATAGAGACAATGATCAGTTTATTTCGACGTGATAGTGCCTGTTCCCTAATTTAGGTTATAAAATTGATTTGCTTGTACAACATTGAGTCCCTTCTATGTTTTAAGGAATCATCCCCAAACAATCATTTTATAAAACAAAACTTACTTTGATTTTTAACTTTTATTTCTAAATAAGCATTTTTGTTAGGGTTTAATTATTAATATCAACTCTCTGTTTGGAAATGAAATGTTCACAATATTGTTATTTCACATTTAATGAAGAACGACAGGAGTTTGCTCTATCCATGTTAGAATTAAACATTTTTTTAACCCATACTTTCCACAGTTTTCTTAAATCCATTCTGGGTCATTAAATTTAGTCCAAGAAATATATTCCTAAGGCAAATTACATACTCTGTACACCTAATCAGAGTGATTGCACAGGTCTCAAACTCAGATGCCTGTAGGAACCAGGCAAGTAAAATGAGCGTGAGAACTGTCCTGGGTTGTAACACCATAGGGAGGGGACCATGGCTGACTAGACATTACATGTCCCTTAATTATAGCATTTGGATGAATAACTGTGCTGATGACAAATGTGTCTGGGGGCTGAGGGATAGAGTGAGATCGGCTTTAGAGTTTAAATTTCCTGAAAACCTCCAGAAAGCTTTTAAAGTAGAATTAAAAAGTAGGATCAAAATACTCAGCTCATAGACATCTAATTTGTTTCTTTCTTGATTAATGTGTGTTTTTTATTTATATGCTTCCACATAGTGCACGGATCTCTGCATGTAAAGATAAATCTTCCTCAGCTCCACCTTTGGTATCAAATAGAGTCACTGTTGCTTCACAAACACCTGGGCCAACAGCTCAGCCAGCCCAGAGAAATGAACCCAGGGCTCAGTTATCACATTATTCCGATTCTGTTAGGGAAATGCTCCAAGATGAAATGTTTAAATTAGTTCAGGTAAGCACATCTTCATATAAACAAGTAAGTCTACACATGATATATATGTAAGGTTTTAAAATATGAACAAACTTCCAGAGACGGACAAGTTAAAATTAAATTGCAGGGCTTTTCTGCTTTGGGCACTCTTGCTTTGTTATTCAGAAGTCCTAACTCTAGGGACTAGAGTCTAGGCTGAGTTCCCTACTTCCCATGGCGACTTTTTTTTACTGAGCTCTTGGGGATGCAGAGCTGCTCACAAAAGTGAGGTGGGGGATAATCAAACCAGACCAGCGGCCCCTGCTCAAAGGTGCGCAAAGTTTATTTTCTAACACAGCCTGTCACATCACATTTATCATCCCCAAACCCAATGTTGGCTTGGTTTGAAATTGTCAGCTGCATTTTAAAGTATTGTTCACTTTGCCTTCCATCACCTTTTTCTCACCTGGTTATCCTTTCCTCTGTCTACTAACAATTTTTAAATATTTCCCTTTTCTGTTTTATTCCTTAAACATTAATTTCCCTCAGATCTTCTCTTCTCTTCATGTGTTCTACATTCACTTTCATATCCTTTTTGCTTTTAATCGTACAATTTTCTTTTTTATTTATTTATTTTATTTTGTGCTGCATTGGGTCTTAGTTGCTGTGCGTGGGTTTTCTCTCATTGTGGCGAGCAGGGGCTACTCTTCGTTGTAGTGCGTGGGCTTCTCATTACAGTGGCTTCTCTTGTTGCGGAGCATGGGCTCTAGGCACATGGGCTTCAGTAGCTGTGGCACGCAGGCTCAGTGGTTGTGGCTGGTGGTCTCTAGAGTGCAGGCCCAGTGGTTGTGGCTCACGGGCTTAGTTGCTCTGCGGCATGTGGCATCTTCATGGACCAGGGTGTGAACCCATGTCCCCTGCACTGGCAGGCAGATTCTTAACCACTGTGCCACCCTGGAAGCCCTCATATCCTTTTATGTGATGCAGTATACCTTTTTTTTTTGCGTTACACGGGCCTCTCACTGTTGTGGCCTCCCCGTTGCGGAGCACAGGCTCTGGACGCGCAGGCTCAGCCGCCATGGCTCACGGGCCCAGCCGCGCTCCGCGGCATGTGGGATCTTCCCGGACCGGGGCACGAACCCGTGTCCTCTGCATCGGCAGGCGGACTCTCAATCACTGTGCCACCAGGGAAGCCCCAGTATACCATTTTTATATGGATAATTCTGGGCACTAATTTTGTGAGTTTTTCAAATATGTGTACAGATTTTTATAAATATGACTCTTTTGTAATTAAATCATGTACAGCCTCATCCTGTATAGTTTAACAGTGAATGCGCCTGTGTGGTGCCTGGGCCCACAGCCAGGCTTGTGTGGCGTTCCCATGACTTCGTGACTGATTGGTGTCTTCCCATGTGGGCTGTGGCCTGGCCAGAGACCCTCACACATCCCACGGTGGGGCAGCCAGGACTGTTCCCATCCTCCTAGCATGCCCATACCCCTCCTCATGCCCTGCTCACACCCCTCCTCCAGTAGAGACCTATGCCCTCCGTGACAGCTCCCCATGTGCTGTTGCTGGGATGTTTATACTAAAAAAAAAAAATCTTTGAACTATGGGTCCTGATGGGAATACTTTTTCAGCATGTCCCACTGTGCCATGGAACTTTTTTTTTTTTTTTGCCATGGAATTTTTTGAAACTGATTTTATTCTTATTCTTCTGAGTCTCTTCTTTCCCTTTTCTATTTACTAGCATGACCTATTTTACCTGCTTAAAGTTTTAGAAGCATTTGTCAAACTTGTTTTTTGGATTACCTAGGGACTTTGCTGGTCACTGCCCTGTATATTTAACAAATTCTCCGGATAATTCTGGAGATTAAGAATCACTGTCTTAGAGAGTCATCTTTACTTTCTTTCACTATGCATATCCAGTGTTTTACTATGCCCTCTTGACTCCTTTGCCCACATTGTATGTCAGTACAGTTACTTGCTATTTCTATAGCAGTAGCCAACCTTAGGTTCTTAGAACTTCATACTTCCATTGTCTCATATATGCATTTCTGAGACATTTTTCCCCAGATATTGTTTTTTTTTTTTTTTTTTTAAATTTTATTATTATTTTTGGCCGTGTTGGATGTGTTGTGTTGCTGTGAAAGCCGTTGCTGTGCGCAGGCTTTCTCTAGTTGCAGCGAGCGGGGGGCTACTCTTCGTTGCAGTGCGCGGGCTTCTCATTGCGGTGGCTTCTCGTTGTGGAGCACGGGCTGTAGAGTGCACAGGCTTCAGTAGATGCGGCACGTGGGCTCAGTAGTTGTGGCTCACGGGCTTAGATGCTCCGCAGCATGTGGGATCTTCCCGGACCAGGGCTCGAACCCTGTCCCCTGCCTTGGCAGGCGGATTCTCAACCACTGCGCCACCAGGGAAGCCCCAGATATTGTTTTAATACTCTTATTTTCCTGCTTTAAAATCTTCAGTAAATTTCAGGCACAAATTTGTATACTATATGGTATCAGTCATGTTTTAAAAATACAAAGAATGGAACTTCCCTGGTGGCGCAGTGGTTAGGAATCTGCCTGCCAACGCAGGGGACATGGGTTCGAACCCTGATCTGGGAAGATCCCGCATGCTGCAGAGTAACTAAGACCATGCGCCACAACTACTGAGCCTGTGCTCTAGAGCCCGTGAGCCACAACTGCTGAGCCCACGTGCCACAACTACTGAAGCCCATGTGCCTAGAGCCCATGCTCCGCAACAAGAGAAGACACCACAGTGAGAAGCATGCGCAGCGCAATGAGGAGTAGCCCCCACTCACTGCAACTAGAGAAAGCCCACAGCAACGGAGACCCAAAGCAGCCAAAAATAAATAATAAAAGCATAAAAATACGAAGAATGAAAGGATACACACTAAAAAATGTCAATACTAGTTATCTTTGGGAATAAGATTATGAATCATTTTTATTTTCTTTTTTATCCTTTTTTTTTCTGTAATAAGCATATATTTCTTTTGTAATTGAAGGGACCTACATTTTTTTAAAAAACCCGCAGTGTTTCCTTATTGGCTTGTTTTAAGAAGTGCAAATTCCTCTGTTGGGCTTGAAAGACCCCCATGGACAGCTTTTATCTCTCCTCTTTTCCCACCATACTCTCACAAGTCCAGTGGTTCTCAAAGTGTGGGCCCTGAACAATTAGCATCAGCATCACTTAGATATTAGGAACACAAATTCTCAGGCTGCCATCCCAGACCTACTGGAATCAAACTCTGGGGATGGGGCTCAACAAAGAGTGCTTTTAGAAGTCCTACAGGTGGCTCTGATGCATGCTACAGTTTGGACCACTGTACTAACTTCCCTTCTCATTAGCTATAAATTTCCTGCTCCATCTAAGCCAGTGTACATGCTAGTGGTTCCCAAGCTTTTCTGTACATTGAAATCAGCTAGTCATCTTAAAAAATACTAATCTTGGCTCACATCCCCCAGATACTCTGATTTTATTGGTATAGGGTGTGACCTGGCCATTGGGACTTTTTAAATGCTCCTCAAGTGATTTTGTTATTCAAGGTTTGTCAGCCACAGTGCATACCTTTGCCTTTCACTCGGTCAGCCCTTCCACAGGAACTCCTCTCTCTTCACCTGTTGCTAATCTCTGCTTTTTTTCTTTCCTGAAAAACCCTGCCACAACACACCCATTTTAGGAATTCTTTAATTATCCTCACCCACTCCATCAGACCACTCCTTTATGGTCCCAGGGATGTTTATGTAAACTGCTTTACAGATAGTCCCAAGTCTCACTAGGAGTTCATATTCCTAGTTGACAGCTCCTTGAAAACAGGAAGCTATTCTTCTTTTCCTTTTTTTCTAAAATCTCTCCCAGCTCTGCTTCCTATTCAGCATTTATGGCTCCAGCAGTTACTAAGACAGAAGTATGACTATTCTGGAATACTCAGATAATTATTGTTGCTTCTTTAGGTTCTTTTCATTATATTTTAAGATGTTTCTTTAATTTTTATTTTATCCTAGCTGCAACAGATCAACTTCATGAGCCTAATGCAAATAGTAGGATCATCCTTTGCTAACCTCCCGGACATGCATCAACTTCTACAGCAGTCTCAGTCTGTGCATTTGGTGGGAAGCCAAGGATCAAACCCCACAAGAGGGAGTAATGATATTGAAGACACCAGTAGAAATCTGAAGGAGAGATTTTTCGTTAAACCACAACCCATGGGAAAGTACACCAGAGAGCCTGGCAAGAACAGCCCACACTGCCATAAAGGAATTGTGCAATCTGATGAAAATAGTAATGGAAATTTACAGGTAATGCATTTTAAAGTACCATTAAAGTTGTCCTAGTAGTTCAGTTGTTGGTTATTTGAGTAAGTAACTTATTTAGTAATTATATTCCACCTCCTCCAAAACATATTGAACATCATTTAAAAAGTAGGAGTTTGTAATGTATTTTAATCTTACATAATATTTTTTTCTCTTCCAGAATGTTCCACATAGGAGTGTTCCTTTTTGTCAATTAGAAGGCCAAACCCAGAATAGAGGACTAACTCCAGCATCTCAGAGCTTACCAACCACTTCATTGTCTCCAGCCCCTGCTGGAAATACTCACCTCCACCTTTTGTCCACGTCTTCTGCCATTCTGAAGACACCTGAACTTATCCCCACTGCAAAAACTTTCAGACCTGGTGATGGTTTTCCTTTGCTTCAATTTCAGCCCAAGCCTGAATTTAAGCCCCTATCCTTCCATACAGAAAGAGTTTCTCAAGTTCCCTTCAGTCCTCTGCCACAGCCAAGAGTGGCTTGGGGATTATCTGATTTCTTCCAGCCTCCTTTGCCAAAGAGAGCAATGGACACTACTTCAATGTCCCATTTGAATTTGAGCCAGTATAATACTGAAGCCATAAAAAAAGCAGTTGAGCAGAAGAAATGGGCAGAAACAATAATTACAGAAATTCCTAAGCATGTGAACTTGGATCAGTATGTTGGACAAGAAAACTTGACACCTCAGCAGGACTCTGCAACATTTATAAAACCAGAAAAACTGTTTGATGTTAAGCCAGGGCCCTTTGAGATACCTCCTCAGAATTCTTTTGGACTTCCATTATTGCACCTGCAACTTAAACCTCCTTCTGTATTTTCCTCTGCCTCAAGAGCATCAGTTACAGTTCCATCAATACCTATTAGAACTGTAGCAGAAGAAAGCAAATACCCAAGACTATCACTACTTCATTCATGTCTATCCCAAGAAAATATGGTAATGATTTTTGCAGAGTGATACAAAAGCACAGTCCTGCCTTTTCCATACCATAAATATACACTCAGTGAAAAGCTCTTACACACTTCTTTTTTTTTTTTTTTTTTTTTTTTTTGCGGTACGTGGGCCTCTCACTGTTGTGGCCTCTCCCGTTGCGGAGCACAGGCTCCAGATGCGCAGGCCCAGCGGCCATGGCTCACGGGCCCAGCCGCTCCGTGGCATGTGGGATCTTCCCGGACCGGGGCACGAACCCGTGTCCCCTGCATCGGCAGGCAGACTTTCAACCACTGCGTCACGAGGGAAGCCCACACACTTCTTTTTAAAGAAATAATGCTTCTCTTATTGAAAACAACATATAAAATTTGGTTTAAAATAATAATGGAGTACCTTAAAGGTTTTAGGTCTTTTTCGTGTATCAGTACCAGAGTTTTCTAGACTCTTTCAAAAAGATGTTTCTGAGATTCTGCTCAGAGAAGAAATAAGAAGTAAAATAAAATGACCAGTGTTCTTGTGTGTGTGTGTGTGTGTGTATGTGTATGAGTATCTGTCTGTCTGTCTAGAGAGAGAGCATTGTTTGGGGTTCCTAGCAATTGTGATATGATTCCCTTCAAATCTACTACAGGTTAAAATTGTTAAATTTAGACCCAGATCTGTAAGTAGTTTTACTTATTAAAAAATTATATCTAATTATATTATCTAATTATATCTAATTATATTTAATTATATTAAAAAATTGTATCTTTTAAAAATACTTTAAACACAAAGATTAAATCTTTATAAACCCACCAAATCATCTTTAAAGTTGTAACCTTTGATTTATGAAATTAAGATTGTTTAGGTTCTAGTTTTATAAGTCAGTATAGTTGAGTATTTGAGTAATTCATTCTCTGGTACACTTTTAAGATTTGAAAATGGTGCTGGGAAAAGAAATGGTCATTCCTTAGAAAAAGTACTTATCGTGCCTTCCTTTCTTCTGAACGTATTATGAACAAAAAAGAAAGGATTTTAAAGGAGTGGAAAAGTAGACATTTTGGGAAGGTTCTAAAGAAATATTTTTAATTAGAATAGTATAATGAACCCCCAAGTTACCATCACCCAGCATCAGTGGTTATCAACATATTGCTAATCTGTTCCATCCATAATCTCCACCCGTGTGCATCCTCCCTATTCCAAAGAATTTTAAATCAAAGCTAGACGTTATATAACTTCATTTATAATTTTAAGAAGGAAGATTTTTAATATGAAAAAGAAATGAAGAAGATGAGGACTTTTAACATAATTTCTGAAATAAAATGCCCAGTTGAAATTTTCAGGAAATGATTTCTAAAATCATTTGTACTTTAAGATCTGCGTACTCGTCTTACCAGTCCAAATCAGTTTGTTTTCTTTGATATGTTCTATTTCTTGCACGTCTTAGTTTAATTTAAACCAATGTGTTTCTCAGTTTTTTATTAACATATTGCCTAATTGAGGTTTGTAATTTTAAATTACCATGCTTTGTTTTTTTCTTATAGTACCAAAACCCACAACTTATTCCACTTGAAAACCTTATTGCATTTAAACAAATGCAACAAAAATTAACGCATAATTTATTTGAACAAGGCGGTCCTGGACACCTCCAGCTTCTACAAGTCAAAATAGAATCATCTGAATTGAGACAAGGAAAGGACAGTAAAAAAAGGCAAGTTTTAAGTGAAATTTTATTTGAGCATATACCTGCAAATGTACCTGCAAGTTTATTATTAGTGACAATAATATAGTTATAAGATGGAAGTTATCTGGTTCAACCTCCCAGCCTGACACAATTGCGTATTCAGTTTCCTTGTCAAGTGTCATGCATTTGAACACATTTTGTGATGAGAAAAATTCCTATAATGTGAGAAACAAATACTATTATTTTTTACATTTTATTAAGGAATTCTTTCCTGGCATTCATAGGCTAGAGGTTTCTTTTTACATTTTTCTCTAACAAGATGAGCAGTCATCTTTTGCAGCACAAATATTTGATATCATGAAATCTTCCATATACTGTCCAATACACTGAAGTAACGTTTATTGTTATTCTTCTTACCATATCCTCCAGACTCTTACAGGAAGCAGTGATGTGAATTGTTTCAGGGCACTAAGAAATGCGCATGTAAAAAGCAAGGCTGTGACTTCTAATGAAGAGCATTTATAATGTTTTACTCATAATGGATGTTCAAAACATGTATTAACTGGTAGATTATTACTTAGTTTAGAAAATACTTTAAAAATTTCACATTTATCAGACCCTAAAATCTACTACCAGTGCTCTCTTTCCAGAAATGGTCTTTCCTTCCATCTTTTCCAGGTAAACCCTCTTCAAAGTAAGTTTTCCCCTTAACTTTTTGGGCTCTCCTTCCTCCTTGCTGGGATTTCCTCCTTGCTGAGGTGACTGAGTTTGCCTAACTTCTTCAGATAGGTGAATAGAGGTATCCAGTAGGGTTTCTGGGGCCAGCTTAGAATCTGCAGAAAAGAGAATTTGAAAATTACCTAAAAGGTGTAACTCTAACCTGGGACTCTAGTGACTAACACAGAAAAGTCAGTTCAGTAGTAGAGGAACTAGAAATAACTTTCATGGGTCCCTGCCTTCTGCTTATATTTGCTTGTATTCTAGCAGAATATCTTGCTAATTTAATTAAATGGCACTGAAAATAATTTATTGACAAAATTTTGATAACTGTCCCACTGCATAGCATGATACAAATGAAAAACTGATGTTACTAAAATAGTAAAAATATATTTTACACTATTGTTTTTAATAGACAAAGACGACGAGCTGAAAAAGAGCTGCAAGAAAAAAGATCAGAGAAACTAAGGAGAAAACCAAGTGTGACTTTCCAACCAGAGGATTTCATCATTAATGATAATGATTCAGAAGTAGTTATGAAGCCCAAGGTATAGAAAAACTATAATACATTCTTCCCTGGTCTGCATGTACGCAGAGATTAGAATGTCTGTGGTTTATCTAGTCGTCTGATTGCTGGAAGCTTCTGATTGTGACTAGGAGAACCTTAACATCATTAAGCACATAAATCTCTGCTGCATCCCTCTGTGCAACAGTAGACAAACAGTTGTGAATGTGAAAAGCAACTTGTTGGTAAATCAAAAACTGTAGTTTAGAGCATCTGCTTGTGTGACTTATATTTGAAATCACTCTTCCTTTTTTCTATGACGTCTTAATGCATATCATGTTATTTGGGTTTCTCCTATGATAGTTTCACCTAACTCTTTTAGGTGCCTCTAGATTTCCCAAACATAGGTTTGTTATGCAACCTATATTTTATATCACATCTTTGCGAACATTCCTTCTAAATTTGGTGACTATTTACCTGTATTTGCAACAAGAGTTTAAATAAACAGAAATAGTTTTGTTTACTTGAATCTTAGCACCCTTTTTTCAGTAAGTCCTCAAGAACATGTCTAGAGGCATTTAGTAAAATGTTGAGTCCATGAACAGTTTTGATATTATTTGTGAGTTAAAGCTAGTCTTGCAGGAAAGAATTGCATATTGTAATTTAGTAACTGCATTAAATTGGTAATCCTCTTTTTTATTGTTTGACTTGTGAATTTCATAAGTATCTTTGTGGAGTTACATTGATAGAGTAAATAATTTGATAGAATAAATATTTCTAGAATTAAAGGATTTTAAACTATACCTAAAAAATCAACATTTCTCATAGCTATTGAATTTTTTTTTTCAAAATAATGACTGTCTTTGAGTTAATCATAACTTGATCATTTGGGGATTCATTTAGGAGCAACAAGAACATCATGGTTCCCAGCCTTTGGAAGACTTTGACATTCCTTTTGGTATGTATATGCATGATTAATGTCACATCTCCATTCAGAGTTAAAATCAGCTTTCTAAAAATATGTAGATACCTACCCACTTCCCCGGGATACTGGGAAAAGCAGAAATGTTTACATAAGTGTTGTATGTTGTAAGCACTGTTAAAATGTTAGTTATGATATATGAAAAAAGTATAAAAATATGTAGATAAAAATGAGACCAAATTGCTTTCATGTTATCTTTGACAGGATGGTGTTTATGTGTGTATGTATGTATATGTGTTTGTTTTGATGTGTTATCTGTTAGAGCAGTGGTTGACAAAGTATGGCCCTCAGACCAGATCTGGATTACACCTGCTTTTGTGAATGGAGTTTTATTGAAACACAGGCATGCCCATTTATTTACACATTGTCTATGACAGCTTTCACATTGCAGCAGGTTCCATTTGTTGCAAAAGGGACCATATGGTTCACAAAGCCTAAAATATTTATCATCTGGCCCTTTACAGAGTTTACCAACCCCTATAGTAGAGCAATGCAATTAATTAGAATCTCAAATAAGATATTGATATATAAGGCCTAAAAGGAAATTATTGGAGAACACGCCTGGAGTCAAATTAATCATAGAAAATACATGTACATTAAAGTAAAGGAATCAGTTCAGAAAAAAGAACTTGTTCATAGATAGTAAATTCTTTTCTTTCTTGAATTGGTCAATTCATTTCTTGCCACTGAATGTGCATGTTCTCCAGCCTTTCTCTTCAGTATTTTTCACACATATACACACAAACACTCTTGTGCCTCTGCAACCATTCACTCTCATGACTTCAGCTCTTAAATTTTTTTGATGACATTCAAATATACATCTTCCTCCTCTTTCTTTTCTACTTTCCCCTTAAATTCAACATGTTCACGGGAGTTCTTTGGTGGCCTAATGGTTAGGATTCTGGGCTTTCACTGTGGTGGCCCTGGGTTCAATTCCTAGTCGGGAAACTGAGATCCCACAAGCTGCATGGCGTGGCCAAAACAAAAACAAAAAAAACATGTCCACATTTTTTTTTTTTTTTTTTTTTTTGTGGTACGCGGGCCTCTCACTGCTGGGGCCTCTCCCGTTGCGGAGCACAGGCTCTGGATGCGCAGGCTCAGCGGCCATGATTCACGGGCCCAGCCGCTCCGCGGCATGTGGGATCCTCCTGGATCGGGGCACGAACCCATGTCCCCTGCATCGGCAGGCGGACTCTCAACCACTGCGCCACCAGGGAAGCCCAATGTCCACATTTTAAACTGGCATTTTCCCATTAGTGATATCACCACTCATTTGATTGGACAAGATTTTTACCTTGGAAGTCACCCCTGATTTATCCCTCACATCTGTTACCCCATTCCTTCACATAATCCTTGGCCTGGTGCTCCCTCCCTTTTTGGTGCCACGACCCAGCATCAGGCCTCTGCGTGCTGAGCAGTTGTCTCCTCACTGACCTGCTTAGCTTCTGTTTCTCAGCTGCTTAATCTGTCTGGTGTTCTCCTTTTCCACACACTTGTCTTAAAACCGTTTTCTTTTTCATTCTTGATAACATTCTTTCTCTTCACAAAGGTGGTACATATTCACTGGAGAAGATTTAGAAAATGCAAGTAGAAAATAAGACCAATATTAAAATCTCCAATAATCCTTCTGTCTAGAGATAACCAGTGTTAATATTCTTCTAGAGTTTATTTTCTGAATATCCCTACTCTCTATATATCTATAAATTATATATGTGTGTGTGTATATATATATATTTATATATAAAAAGAATACCTCCTCTACTTGTTTATAACTTACTTGTTTTTACATACTAGTATTAAGGTATATATCTTCCCATTTTACTAGATATTCTTCTGCAATGTCATTTAAAATGACTGCGTAGTACTCCAGTGAATGTATATTGTGTCATTCCAAACAACAACAATTCTCCAATTCTGTGACATCTACTGGGTGTCCTATAATTCAATTCCATTCTAACACTAATAACCTAGAGTTAGCACAGACCCCAGAGGTTAAGGAATCAGTCCCAAAAGACTCCCTATTTCCTTTAGACACCAGCTGCAAATGGGGTCCCCCAACACCTGCATTTTTGTCTGGTCACATATAAATTCAGGGATTCCCATGACACCCCCACCCCCTACCAGCAGGTTTACTAATTCTCTAGAACAACTCTAGAACTCACAAAAGCACTTTATTTGTGGTTACAGTTTCATTATAAAGGATACAGCTCAAGAACAGCCAAATGGGAGAGGTGCATAGGGCAAGGTATGGGGTTTGAGGACACAGAGCTCCCACACCCTTTCTGGGTGCACCAATTCCCAGCACATCCACTTAATCATCAACCTAGAAGCCCCCTTAGCCTCGTTGTCTCAGGGTTTTTACTGAAATTTCATTACATAGGCATGATTGATTACATCATTGGCCATTGGTGATTGAACTCCAGCTGCTCTCCCTTCCGTGGAGGTGGGAGTAAGGCGGGGCTGATAGTTGGTTCCTCTGGTGACCAGCACCCATCCTGAAACTATCTAGGGGCCTGCCAGGAGTCATTAGCCTAAACTCAAATATGATTAAAAGGGGCTCATCATGAATAACAAAACATACTCCTACCACTCAGGAAAATCCAAGGGTGTAAGGAGTTTTGTTCCTGGAACCAAGGACAAAGACCAAATATAAATATTTTTTATTATACTACCAAGTGCCATCATTGATACTCTTTTATTCTACTTAGACTCCCTGGGTACTCTCCCAGGAATATCCACATCAAAACCTAAACTCCCATAATAGTCTTTGGACTTTGATTCTACTTCCTGCTGAATGTTTCCTCCAGGGTGGAAATTACCTCAGGTACAGCATGTGCAGTCTGAATTCATTATCCCTTCCCTACCAACTGGTTTGTTCTTCTGTGTTCTCTATCTCCATTTGTGTCACTACCAACTTAACATCAAAACACACATTATTCTGAGTTCTGCTTTCCCCTTCCCCCTCTCAACCAGTCAGTAGCCAGTTCTTGCCTGTTTTACTATCGTTGTAATTCTAAAATTTATCCTCTCTCCTCTATTCCTCACCATTACTAGGTACTTATTTGAACTGCTGCAGCAGCCTCATCTATCTGATTGCCTTACTTTAATTTTATCCACTCAAATTTATTTTCACACACTGGCTGGGGTGGTTTCTCTGGAACATCCGTCTGACCATATCATTTCCCTGCTCAACAACTTCTACTGGATCTTCATCAGTCAGAAGAATAGGTTTCTAGCCTGGGCATACAGAGTCCTTCACAATTTTGGTTTTAATTCTACTGAGCTGCCTGTGAGGGTCGACTTAGATACCACTTCACTCAGAAAGTCCATTTTGGTAACATCTTGACACTGAATTCCTCACCTCCCTTGAGTTAGGTACTCTGCTTCTGGGCTCCTGGTAATATATTGGCTTCTCAATGATTGCTTCCAATGTTTTGTTGTTATATTTAAGAAAAACTCCAGGATAATGTTAATACTTCAGCTGGATTGCATTTCATGGCCTCTGTAAAAAAGAAAGTTAAAGGATGTCAGGATGCAAGTACAAATACAGACCCAGGTAAAATGCTATTTCACTTTAATTTTTAAAATTCATTACATTTTGCAATATTTAATATATATCAACTTTTTTTTCAAAACAGTGATTTAAAGGGAATTTAAAATTATGTGATAGGGACTTCCCTGGTGGTCCAGTGGTTAAGACTCCACACTACCAATGCAGGGGGCCTGTGTTCAATCCCTGGTCATGGAACTAAATCCCGAATGCCTCAACTGAGAGATCCTGCATGCCACAACTAAAGATCCCTCATTCCTCAACTAAAGATCCTGCATGCTGTAACTAAAGGTCCCGCACATGGCAATGAAGATTCTGCATGGCGCAACTAAGACCCAGCGCGGCCAAATAAATAAATATTTAAGTAAAAAATAAATGAATAAAATTATGTGATATTAGTTACTCATCCCAGCTTCTTGTCCCCAGCCCTGGTATATACTTTACACATTTTAAACTAAAACTAAATTTTAAATTGAATTTATGGTAACTTTATTAAAACGTAATAGGTATTTGTTTAAAAATGCCATGGACTACATCCTAAATCAGTAGAAATAATATATATTCTAAAATTTTTTATTTTTTGGCTGCGCCATGCAGTATGTAGGATCTTAGTTCCCTGACCAGGGATTGAACCGCACCCACTGCATTGGAAGAGCGGAGTCTTAACCACTGGACCGCCAGGGAAGTCCTGGTAGAAATAACATTTTGAATTTGGGTTCTCTGTGCCATAATTGACTTTACTAGAATTTTATGCCTAAGATTGAGAGGCCTGAAGCCATGGCTACTGAAGTTGAGTTAGGAGGAGAAGGACTAGATTGGGTTTAGTGTGGGAAGAATATATGTAACTGTGTCCAAAAATAGAGGAAATAAATGTTGGAGGAGCTATTATTTGGAATTTTGCCTGACAGACTTCTTCATTAATGTAATGAATGAATGTATTAGGTGGTTTCCAGTATTTTTCTCCTATGAATGATGCTTCAGTGAGTAACTTCTTGCATAGAGCCTTTTTTGTTGTCGTTGTTCATCACTATGATTTAGCTAACTCTTTTACCCTTTACCAATCCAGTAGATTAAAGAAAAAGGCCTCTGTTATTTTAATTTTTATTTCTTTCTGAATGAGGTTGAGCATGTACAAGTTTTTTTTTGATAAGATTTTTTTGATGCAAATGGTGAGTGTGCATTTGAGAAACATTCTTAAATGTATCTTTGAGAAAGCCTAGGAGGTACTTGACTGCTCTGTAGTCTTCTAAAGTCAGCAGCCTATTTGCTAGAAGTTTGTTATTCATTCAGGTGATCAGGCCCAGGATATAAATAATAATAAAATCTAAAATTATCATATTAATTAAAAATTAAATTCTTAAGCTGTCTACTTTTCTACCACATTTTATACACAATATATAAAAATCTGCACTTGTATATTTAATTTTTTCTGTGCTTGTGAAATCCTTTTTCTGTTTTCTCTTTTTGTCCCAAATCTCCTAATTGACTACAAGATAAAGATGCTGGTTCTCAAGAAGTTGTTTCTGAATGTCATAAAAATCAGCAAATCATTTCTTCCTCATCAGGTGTGATTTTTTTCTTTTTTTTTCTGAGAACACCATGACTAGTTAAAGGTTATGTCTGCATGACGGCTGAAACAGGAGTTACCGACCCCCATAAAAAAAAAGCAGTTAAACCAATCAATTGATTTAATAGAGATAGAATGATAATTTAAGTATTTTCACTTTCTTTTTTTCTAGTTTTTAAAAAAATTTATTTATTTTATTCATTTATTTTTGGCTGCATTTGGTCTTCGTTGCTGCACAGGGCTTTCTCTATAGTTGCGGCAAGCAGGGGCTACTCTCGTTGCAGTGCGTCGGGTTCTCATTGCGGTGGCTTCTCTTGTTGCAGAGCATGGGCTCTTGGCACGCGGGCTTCAGTTGTTGTAGCACATGGGCTCAGTAGTTGTGGCTTGTGGGCCCTAGAGCACAGACTCAGCAGTTGTGGCGCATGGGCTTAGTTGCTCCACGGCATAGGGGGATCTTCCTGGACCAGGACTCGAACCTGTCTGTGTCCCCTGCATTGGCAGGTGGATTCTTAACCACTGTGCCACCAGGGAAGCCCTTTTTTTCTAGTTTTTTGGTTGTCACGTGGTTTAAATTCAAGCCTTGGTGCCAAGTTTCCAGTACTCAGTATTGCAACGAGTTATATTTTGCTTGTGAAATTTGAAAGTAATGTTCTATTAAAAATGCAATGCTAGGGGAAAAAAATACAATGCTAGGAAATAAGATTAGAGTTGTAGGACAAAAGTCACAGAGTTAGACTGCTGACTTATTGTGACAGGCTTCTATATTGTTTTGAATAAGAAGCTAATGACTTTTGTAAAATTAAGATATTAAACATTTTAAGTGGTAAAATTTAGCTATGGTCTTTATATATACTAAGAACTACTGAATTGTACATTTTTAAAGCAGGTGAATTACATCTCCATAAAGCTGGTTAAACAAGCGAACAAGCAAGAAGAAACTGTGGAAAGTAAAAAAATAAATTAGTTAAGATTAATTTCCTAAAGCCTGGTTTTATTGAAATTTTAAGCAAGCAGAACTGACTTAATATATCTGAAATTGAAAAATGAAATTATAGCATGTTCTTGGTATGACTTAGATATTTCATTATTCTTGTGAGCCATTCATATGAGAAAAGCAATAGTCAATATGCATCAATTCTGAATTATTCTAGAGTAATTTGCCCTTAGAATAGAATACAATTTGCTTTAATTTATTTATACCTATGAAACTTCTACTTAGATTTTCAACAAATATCCTTTTTTTTTTTTTTTGGTTGCGTTGTGTCTTCTTTGCTGTGCGCAGGCTTTCTCTAGTTGCAGCGAGCAGGGGCTACTTTTTGTTGTGGTGTGCAGCCTTCTCACTGCGGTGGCTTCTCTTGTTGCAGAGCACGGTCCCTAGGGCACGCGGGTGTCAGTAGCTGCAGTGTGTGGGCTCAGTAGTTGCGGCACGCAGGCTCTAGGGTGCGCGGGCTTCAGTAGTTGTGATATGCATGCTCAGTAGTTGTGGCTCGCGGACTCTAGAGCACAGGCTCGGTAATTGTGGTGCACGGGCTTAGTTGCTCCGCAGCATGTGGGATCTTCCTGGACCAGGGACTGAACCCGTGTTCCCTGCATTGGCAGGTGGATTCTTAACCACTGCGCCACCAGGGAAGTCCGTCCAACAAATGTCTTTAATGTTGTTTGTTGCTAACTTTTTCTTACCAAGTTAATGACATAGAGCTATTTACAGATTTTTTTACTATCCTGATTTTTCTTATTTTTAGAACATGAATCTTTGAATGTTCCTCAACTTTTGGCACCAGATGTATATGTGAATCTCAAACTTTCCACTGAAATATCAGAGAAACCTCTGTCACCTTCAGCAAGTGAAACGGTACTAAATTTGGAAGTTTTAATAATACCTTTGTGCTAAATTTTATTATGGTCATCTGCATTATTCAGTTGTATAGGTGAAATGAGGCCAAAAATCTCATCTACATAGATTTGTTGGAAAGGTCAAAAATTAGCTTAAAATTTAAATATTGTGCCCCCAAATACTGTAAACCAAAACCATCACACATACTTCCTGAAGTTTGCCCTAAGTTAGGCTTATATAAGCTCTTCTTGCCTTGAGAATTAAACCTTTTTGGGGCAGGGGTAGGGTAGAGTGGCCGTACTAGAAGTAAAAAGAATGTAACCCTCTTTGATTTTGTGTGTTTTGGTTCAGATTGGGCACACTTACATAAATGTGATTGACATTGAAGCTGATGATCTACACAAGTTACCTGTTAGAGAAGAGCCTTCAGATGATAATAGTATCAAACAGCAAAGCAATTGTCTAGAAGTCCCATCTTCTGCAGAACTACATTACATGGCAGCTTCAGTTACTAATGCTCTTCCCCTGCACAATTTTAAGGGTCAAGGTAATAATTTTTTCTACTTTTAAAATAAATTTAAAACATTTTGAAAAATTCTTTAATATAGCATTGTTACCCCTACTTATGTCTCTTAGCTCTCCTCCTCCAAATCCACTGTAATTTTATTTTATTTTTTTAATAAATGTATTTATTGATTTATTTATTTATTTTTGGCTATGTTGGATCTTTGTTGCTACGTACAGGCCTCCTCTAGTTGTGGCGAGCGGGAGCGACTGTTCGTTGCAGTGTGTGGGCTTCTCACTGCAGTGGTCTCTCTTGTTGCGGAGCACGGGTTCCAGGCACGTGGACTCAGTAGTTGTGGCTTGCGGGCTCTAGAGCACAGGCTAAGTAGCTGTGGCACATGGGCCCAGTTGCTCCGTGGCATGTGGGAACTTCCTGGACCAGGGCTCGAGCCCATGTCCCCTGCATTGGCAGGTGGATTCTCAACCACTGTGCCACCAGGGAAGTCCAAATTCACTGTAATTTTAGATGTTTATATTCACATTTAGAAATGTTCTATTAATCTTTTAAATACCTTGTTTATAAGTTTAGAATCAATCTTTTTATGCCTTTCTTTTCTTGATAGAATCTGGCAATTCTGCTATGGATTTATTTTTTAAACCTGCAGAAGTGTCTCCAACCTTTCTGGATGGAAGAAGCTGGAGAGCAGGCATTCCAGAAGTGAAGGAGCCTTGCATCACCTCACCTCCACCATCAGACATACAGCAGGACAAAGGTGAATGCCCTAGATTTATAGCATAACTTTCCCCTTTCTCTGAATTACCGTTATATTAGAAATAAGCACTAAAACTTGATCACTGCAGAGGAAACCAGAAAAAGGGTTTTTCCCTTGCTAAGGAGAGTAGGGGCAGATAGGTAAATGAGATAGAGTCATGGTTCCAAGCCTGGGACCCAGGAATATTGTGCAAGGAAACTACAGATCTGTTTGTGCATATGTCTTTTCTCAATTAATGAGGCTAAAAATAAATATCCTGTGGAATTTCATGAGTGTTTTGGTGTTAAAAAGGAATTCTCATATTTTAGAAGGTGGGAAGTTCTAGAATAGCACATAGAAAATACACAGGCTTGGTAGCCAATAGTACTTTATTAGTAAAATATTCAGTTTTATAGTCATAAATCAGGTTGCATTATTGTAAAATATTTGCAAGATTTAGAAGAATGTTTCTCCAAAACCTAAACTTATTACATGCTGTGAATCATTAGATTAATCTAGTATGTAATCAGACTTCCTGCAGCAGAGACCTAATGCCTCTTCTGGCTTCCACAACTGTTGGGAGGAATGGACCTATCCTTGTGGTCATCAGCTGCTTGGGTGCAAAGTCCAGCACTGCCTTTTCATTGTGCATCAACAGCAGACACTCAGGAGATGTGAGGAGCAAGGAAGGGATGGGTAGCAGGGAAACTTCACCTTAGGATGTATTAGAGCATGTGTATTACAGCTGTGTATACAATAAGTACCAGCATTTCAGATTTTGAAGGCTTTGTCCTCTCTCTCCCCTGCCATGGGACTGCTAGGTGCATGGGTAGTGGAGGGAGGATGTCTGAAGCTGACAGTCTTTCAGGCTGGGGAAGTGTGTGGGGGAAATGAAAAGACCTTGGCTTTTATCAGTAGATTCAAATAGAACAGACCTGGCTTTCAGTCTCAGCCCTGTTACTTAATAGCTTGGAGACTTTTTGCAGGTAATTAACTTTATCTGATCCTCACTTGTATCTCTGTAGGATACAACCTCATAGAGTTGTCATGAGGGTTGCATCTAGCCAAATGCCTGCGACTACTTAAGTACCCTGTTCGTTTCCCTTCATTTTCACACCAACTTGACTTTTGAACTTCTGACAAACTAGAACCGGACTGATCTCCCTGTGACCTCAGAATATCTTAGGACAGCATTTAAAATGACTATAAGCTACAGGTTAATTTCCTCCATCAGTGAGATCAAGTCTGTATTCAACCTTTTGGAAGATCCTTCTCTGAGGAGATCAGTCAT
Organism: Phocoena phocoena; assembly: GCF_963924675.1. Lineage (NCBI taxonomy): Eukaryota > Metazoa > Chordata > Mammalia > Artiodactyla > Phocoenidae > Phocoena > Phocoena phocoena. The sequence goes on along the minus strand of NC_089221.1, from coordinate 30,728,146 downwards.
GAAAATATGTCAGTGGACCCTTCTACTATTACTAAAGAGAACTTAAAAATGCCAATTTAAAAGGAAGAGTTTTATATTGTGAAATTAAATTCCATCATGGTATACATAGTATACTTTAAAGAGTCAGAATATAGTCACAGTAGAGTTGAGTGGGATTTGTATTATAAGAAAAGGCTGGGAGAAGGGAGGGACAGGGTTCTTAGGTATTTAAAACAAAAGCAAAAGCCAAACAAACAATACATTTCTGTTTTAGTGAGACCTCACCATTTTGAATGACAGTAGCTTACTATTTTAGAAACCATCTCCAACAGGAATACTATCAGTAACAGCAAGCAGAGCTTTGCTAGGCAGAGGGAGAGCATTGCAGGGTCAGTGGAACTCAGTATTTTAAATCATCTCCTAAGTGATTTTTTTCCAGTTAGTCAGTGAGAGTGGAACAGTTTCTCCATAGGAAGGGAAACTAGTTTCATTATGTATGTAAGCCATTCCAGATTTTGAGCACATCCATCTCTTTTTTGCTGTATATTCTACTTGAAGTTTGCACACCAGATTCTTTCCTGCGTGAATAAGGGAGATACTGCAGGCTGCCAAGAAACAAGAAGGATAGGTGGCAAAGTACTGTGAGAGTCAAGCTCAAAAAAGGGTAGGGCCAAAACAGGTAGGGAAAGATTATGTGACTGCCATTGCCGACACTGGAATTTACCTTTATCTTCTCATGGGAAGCTTCTCCTTAGACTGGGATTGAAATATAATCACTACTTAACATTTGTTTAGTAGTCCACAGTTTTCAGAGTATTTTGTTGGATAATTTGATCTTCACAAAACCTCTGTGAGTTAGGTAGGACAGGCATCATAATCCTCATTTGACCAACTCTTCATTCACTCAACACTAAGGGACAATATATTGGGACTGAAGAAGAGAGTAATACCAGGCTCTGTGTCCTTGGGCTCATACATGGGGGGAAGGAAGGCAGGGAAGTAAAGAGATGATTATGATACAGCATGGTAAGTGCAGTTACGGTGATAAGGATGAGACTGTTGGGAAAAATAGCATCTAATCCATATCTGGGGAGGATTTGGGCTATTTAGGGGAGAGCCACCTAAATGGAATCTTAAAAGTAGGATCTAGTGAGGGAAAGGTGCATACAGATGGAGAGAATAGATTGTGCAGTGACTCAGAGGTTTGATGGAGCTTGCTGAGTTTGAGAAAATTAAAGTTCAGTGTGCTTGGAATTTTTGTTTTTTAAAGAAATAGCGAGAAATGAGCTTGATAGGTAGGCCAAGGGAAGACAATGCCATTGTCTCTCATACTGAGACATTTGAACTTTTAAGGTGAAGGCATTAGAGAAACGCTGAAGGATTTCAGGTAGAAAAGGAAAAATACCAGATTTGGGTTTTAAAAGATCTCTCTAGGGCCTGTGTGGAAGTTGGGCTAGAGAGAAGTGAAATAAGTTAGAGATAAGGATACTGTTTGGGGTCCATTGGTTGTGAAAGCTTCAGCTAAGCACTGGTAGTAGGAATGAAGAGATGATAGGTACGTGGATCCTCAATATTTGGTGTCACGTTGGAACTGAAGGAAGGAAGAACCTCGAATGTGTCTCAGGCCTCTGGCTTGGGAAGCTGGGTGAATGATAGTGCTTACTCCCTGAGCTGGGGAATCGGGGAAGGAGCAAGGTGAATGGGCTGAAGTGATGAGTTTGGTTTTATGTGCTTTGGGGACAGCCTAACTGAGATGACCAGCATACAGATGGATTTAAGGGCTGGAGCTCAGAAAGAGTGCCATTTGGATGCGAGAGTCAGCAGTGCATCTGAGACCTCACCCAGAGAGGGTGGGTTAAGTGAGAAGAGACGTGAGCTGAGACTGGCGCCCTGGAAATACTGAAGGGTAAAAGGAGTGGGTGGCGGAAGGGAAGACCAAGACGACAACTGAGAAGGGAGAGCGAGATAGGGAGGAGAAGACCCAGAAGCCAAAAGTGTTTTAAATTCGTGACAACAATCAGTTGGGCTTAAGAGTAGAGTCAGTCATTGGCTTTGATATGGGCCTTGGGAGGTTTAATGTTTGCCTAAGAGCCCACGTAGAAGCAGTAATGGCCAACATTGGACCTAGGTTTTACTGTGTGACATTGTTGGTTTTCAAGGAGAGTTTTAAAAAGTCATAAAAATTGTAAGGTTGCTTTTTGATGAAGTGTATTTTTGTAGCAGAAGATAAAAGTAACATTCAAATTGCATTGTATATGGAACTTTGTGGTAATGGTAACACTGTTATGTATTCTTATCTCACAACAAAGACAAATCTCAGAAGTCAAGAAGCTGAAATGGTATTTCTAAGTATATTAAGTTAAAACTGATTTGGAAGGGAATGTTATGTTGACTTAAAATGAGGTCTTCAAAAAAGTAGATCTGCATCTACTTCTGTTTTTTTTGTTGTTGTTTTTGTTTTTTTTTGCAGTATGCGGGCCTCTCACTGTTGCGGCCTCTCCCGTTGCGGAGCACAGGCTCCAGATGCGCAGGCTCAGCGGCTATGGCTCACGGGCCCAGCCGCTCCGCGGCATGTGGGATCCTCCCTGACTGGGGCACGAACCCACGTCCCCTGTGTTGGCAGGTGGACTCTCAACCACTGTGCCACCAGGGAAGCCCTACTTCTGTTTTTTGGTTGGTTTTTTTTTTTCATTTTAAAAAAATTTATTCTATGATTTTTTTTGTTATTTATTTATTTATTTGCGGTACACGGGCCTCTCATTTTTGTGGCCTCTCCCGCTGCGGAGCACAGGCTCCGGATGCGCAGGCCCAGCGGCCATGGCCCACGGGCCCAGCCGCTCCGTGGCATGTGGGACTCTCAACCACTGCGCCACCAGGGAAGCCCCTATTTCTGTTTTAATTGTAGTCAATTCTGATATTACCTTTATTAATATTTAGATACTCCGAAGCCAGATCTTCAATTCAAGGAACCAAGCTCAAAGTCAGATGCCTCAGATTACCCTCTGTGGGAACTACTACAGGATGTGTCTACCACTCATCCTGCGCCAAGCTCTGCAGCTCGCCGGCTAGAGCATCTCACCTCAAAGCTTCAGAAAATGGATGAACAGCTGTTAACAATACAGAACATTGCTGAAAACATAGAGCAGAATTACCCGAGACGTATCATGCTAGACCGACATTGTATTAAGGTAGGCTGTCTTTATTTTAGTTTTCTGTTTGTTACCTACTTATTAAATTTGTAGTGTGATATAATTTTAGACTCTTGATTTTTCAAAATAATGGGAAATTTGGTTTCTTTAGGCTAGGGTTTCTCAACCTCAGCATTGTTGACATTTGGGCCAGATATTTCTTTGTTGTGGGAGTTTGTCCCATGCATTGTAAGATAATTAGTAGCATCCCTGGTCTTGACCCACGAGCTGTCAGTAGCATTCCCCTCAGCTATAATAATCAAAAATGTCTCCAGGCATTGCCAAATGTCCCCTGGGAGACAAAATCACTCCCAGTTGAGAACCACTTAAACGTTAACCTTTTAAGAAGTGAACTCTTGCTTCCTACCAGGAAAATAAATATATGAATTACAAAACCAGAATGTGGTTTTAGATAAACCCTGCTCATAATTGAGTATCATTTTCTTCGGCAAGATTTTTATAACTTTACAAACAGTGTTGTCCTTATATTTTGAATTCTGTTTCTTTCAGATATTTTATACAGTGGGATTACTAGTGCTTAGAAGTTTTCTGTATCTTTAAAAAGTATTCAGAATAAAGAGATTGATGTTTATGTATATTGGTATATCATGGTAGTTAGACCAATAGGAAGGAAGTCTCAAACGTTAATTACTTACTTTGCACAAGCATCCTGTCTTTTTTTTTAGGAAATAAAATTTATATAAAATAAAGGTTAACGAACAAATGGTAAAAATATTTTGAATGTGTTAAAGCCTTATATTGAGAAATGCAAATTGGTTTGCAGGAAAAGAATTCCATCAGTGACATGTCTAACAAATATTCCAGGTTGCTAAGATGTTGATATTTTAAAAGATAAATTTATTAGGTTTATAGCATTTCTTTAATCCAAATATTTAACAATTATTAAAAGGTTAAGGTTAAACATATTAAAAGGTATGTGAAACTACACTGAAAAAATATATGAAGTAGGACTACTGTTCTTTTTTTAAAAGTTTTATTGGAGTGTAGTTGATTTGCAATGTTGTGTTAGTTTCAGGACTACTATTAAGTAATGACATTATGGTGTTTTTTTGGTTGTTTTCCTTTTTGTTTTTAATCCAGGTTTAGATCTGTTATATCCAAATTAATGTTGAGTGTCAGAGTTGTCCTTGGAAGTCCATATTCCAAGGAATCCCTTTCAAAATCCCTTATTTTCTAGTTTATTAAGTGTATCTAAAGCCAGATATGTTACTTACACCTGAATCTAGTCTTGTTCCTGGCTTGTTCACTTCTCCAGAGCCCATGAATCATTCGTTCCTTTAACAAACATTTATCGACCTTCTACCACATGCTAGGCCCTGTGCTAAGTTCTGGGAATAGGAGAGTAAACAAGGCATAGTCCCTACTCTCAAGGAGCTTAGAATCTAATAAAAGAAGTTAGATGTATGCACCAAAAATACATGTGAACAGGGTGCTATAAGGACACACAGGTACATATGGCCTGTTGTGACTGTATAGGTAAGTGAAGCTATGGCACCAGAGAAGGCTTCATAGAGGTGATTCTTGAACTGATAATGAATTGATATTCATCAGTTCGATGAGCAAGGGCTGATGAAAACATCGTGAGCAAAAGCAGAATGGCATAGAGTATTTGGGGAACTATGTCAATGTTAGCGGAAGGTAGCAGTTGATGGGACTGGGCTTTAAGATGCCTGGCAGGAGAGGTAGGTAGGACAGATAGGGAAGGATGGAAAGTGTTGTTTGCTGTGCCAAGAGAGTAGGATTTTATTCTATAAGCAGGCAATAGGGAACCACTGAGGAATTTTAAGCACTGAAATGATATGATCAGACACTCTGGCAGCCATGTGGTGAATAGAATGGAGAGGAAAAGACTAGGAACAGGGAGATTGGTTGGGTCACAGTAGTTCTAGGCTAGCTGTTTGTTAGAATCAACTTGGGAACTGTCAGAAGTGCAAACTCATGGGCCCCATACCTATGAAATTTTGATTTTAGGTAGGTCTGGGTTAGAGTCCAGGAATCTGTATTATTAACAAATTTCATAAATGATTCTTAATCAGTTAGCTCTATATCAGGTCTATTTTTTTTTTTTTTTTTGGTGGTATGCGGGCCTCTTACAGTTTTGGCCTCTCCCGCTGCGGAGCGCAGGCTCCGAACGCGCAGGCTCAGCGGCCATGGCTCACGGGCCCAGCCGCTCCATGGTATGTGGGATCTTCCCAGACCCGGGCACGAACCCGTGTCCCCTGCATCGGCAGGTGGACTCTCAACCACTGCCCCACCAGGGAAGCCCTGTATCAGGTCTATTGATTGGTGTTTGGGATCTGGTGAATAGTACCAAGCCAAGAAATAATAATAACCTGAACTTTGGCACTGGGGATGGAGGGAGGATGTAGCAGCGTTCAGAGGTTGAGTGGCTGTGGGAAGGTGAAGAATAATGCAGAGATTCACAGTAGACTCCAGATTTCCAGCCTGGGTGAATGTTGGAGTCATTTTCTAAACTAGGGTAGAGGAAGTGTGTGTCTTTTGGGAGGCGTAAGACAGAGATTTCAGTGAGGGCCACGTGAAATTTGAGGTGCTGTGAGATTAGTAGGCATTTGGATATCTATTGATGCTTCTGGAGCTCAGGAGCTAGATCCGGGGTGATGGTACAGATTTTAGAGTCATCAGTTAGGAGAAAGTTCAAATTATAATAGTGAGGGCACTCACCCAGAGAGAGCATATTGAGTAAGGAAAAAGTGGGTTAAGATCAGAATTCTGTGGGTGCACTAACTTTTAAGGATGGGGATTCAACAACAAAGCTTAAGAAAATAATCTGAGGGAGGGAAGATGCTCAGGAGAAAGCAAGCCAGAGGAGGAATTTCAAGAAGAATTTCCACAGATCTGGGTCATTAGATAAAAGGACAGTTGTGCATGTCAAGATCACTTGGGATGCTTCTTCAAAATATACATGCCAGCCCTATTGAAAGGCGTGGGGCGGAGAGAGAGGAAGGGGAGTGACTTTGCAAGGAGGAGGGCGTAGGTCACACACTTGTATTTTTTGAAAGTTCCCGCAAATTCTGATACAGGTCCCCTCTCGGCCCAAGCCTTTCCAAACTGGAAGGTAGGCATTATGTCTTTTGCTTGGTGCATGCAGGCAATTGATAACTTTATTTAATGGCTGTCTCCGTGCACTCATTTTTAGATTCTGACAGAAATAAAATCATGTTCCTATAATAAAGACTTACTAATGGAACAGTTATTAGTAATTGTAGCACAAGCTTGGGAGACAATTTCAAAAGAAGAGTTCTAAAAATGGTTGATCAAACTCTATTCTTCCAAGGTGACTACTTTGAAGGAAATAGAATTGATTTAAATGAAAGGTTTGGCATACTGGCTTAAAATGTTCTCACCCTATTATAATGCACACATAAATACAAAGATTTTCACTTGCCCATTTTAGTTTAAGAAAACAGCTTGTAGGTCTGGAAGAGGCTGAGGGACACCGTGGACACACCGACTACATGCCTTAAAGATACGGGTTCAAGTCCATGTTCTGGATTTGCAAGTCACTGAATTTCTCTGGGCCTTATTCCCTCATCTTTAAAATGAAAGGTTTTGTTTTCTTCAGATAAATACCCCAAAGTAGAATTGCTGGATTGTATGTTAGATCTATTTTTATTTTTTTTGAAGAACCTCCATACTGTTTTCCATAGTGGCTGCACTAATTTACATTCCCACCAGCAGTGCACAAGAGTTCCCTTTTCTCCACATCCTTGTCAATACTTGTCTCTTTGATAATAGCCATTCTGTCTGGCATGAGGTGATATCTCATTGTGGTTTTGATTTGCATTTCCTTGATGATTAGTGATGTTGAGCATCTTTTCATGTGTCTGTTGGCCATCTGTATGTTGTCTTTGGAAAAATGTCTGTTCATGTCCTCTGCCCATTTTTAAATTGGATTGTTTGTTTTTTTGATATTGAGTTGTATGAGTTCTTTAAATATTTTACATATTAATCTCTTATTGAAGATAGTATTTGCAAATATTTTCTCCCAGTCTGTAGATTGCCTTTCTGTTTTGTTGTTGGTTTCCTTCGCTGTGCAAAAGCTTTTTAGTTTGATGTAGTCTCTGTTTATTTTTGCTATCTTGCACTTGCCTGGGGAGACAGATCCAAAAAATATATCGCTAAGACCAATGTCAAAGAGCGTACTGCCTGTTTTCTTCTAGGAGTTTTATGGTTTCAGGTCTTACATATAAGTCTTTAATCCAGTTTGAGTTTATTTTTGTGTATGGTGTAAGAAAATGGTCTATGAAAATGGTTTCATTCTTTTAAATGCAGCTGTCCAGTTTTCCCAACATCATTTGTTGAAGAGACTTTCTAAAACACAAAACAAATAAACATATAAAACAGAAACAGACTCATATATACAGAGAACAAACCAGTGGTTGCCAGAGGGGAGGTGGATAGGAGATGGGCCGAATAGGTAAAGGGGATTAAGAGGTACAAACTACCATTTATTTAAAAAAAGAAATAAGTCATGGTGATGTAATGTACAGCACAGGGAAAATAGTCAATAATATTGTATAACTTTGTATGGTGTGTAGTGTACAAAAATATTGAATTACTGTGTTATACACCTGAAACTAATAACATTGTAAGTCAGCTATACTTCAGTAAAAAATAAATAAATAAAATAAAGGTGAACTATGTAAAAAAAAGAAAAGTTTTGTCTAGATGGTAGTTATCATTCCTCCCCATTGTAAAATTTATAATGCAATTTTCCTGAACCTCTTAAAAGGTTAAATCGGTTAAGATACAAAATAAGTAAAAATTTACTCCTCTTCATCAGTTCTCACCATTTAGCTCATATTGGATTTAATCCTGTTCTTTCATTTGTTGCATTAATACAAATGTGTAAAACCTACATAAAATCGTTTATGATGTTTTGAAATTATCAAACCATAAAATTTGTAGCAGTTATTTTGTTGTGCATGTTTTTCTACAGGTTGAACCTGTAGATCACATTGAGCTGTCTTCTGGCCCCGAATCTGAAAAAACACTGCCTTCAAAAACCATTCACATTCCTGAAGAAGGTTTGTTGAGGGGTCGGGGGTGGGACTGAAGCCTTTCTTTGAAAGGATAACTATTTCTTTTTGGTGTGCCAGAACTGGGAATAGTTTTCTTATGGGAGCTGAAGCCATCCGTCCCCTCATTTTTAGATGAGGGCTTCCACCTCAGGCCAGTGTTTTTTTCCGAGAAGCCCGACGCTGTACCCTCCCCTGGCGTTTGAACCAGAGGTGGACACTGTGGGCTGGACCTTAGTTTCTGTCACTCCACATCCGCGGCCACACACTGCTGAGGGTCACACAGAGCTTTGTGCTGAGGTGCTTGTTTGTCTGTGGTCATCAGCTGAGCTAGAATTTGAGGTTCAGGTTAAATGACACGGCAATGGTGAAGTATTAAGTTTTTTCGTTTCTTAATGAATGGAATTAGGGTAGTTATTTAAATAAATTTCTACTGTAACTATAGTTGTTTATATCTACATTCTCTCATTGAGTCTTGTCAGCAATTTAATGCATTTTGCCAAAAAACAGGTTTTAGTTCATTGATTCTCTCTATTGTTTCTTAATTTTCTTTTTCATAAATTTCTACTCCTAGCTTTATTATTTTTTCTGCTTTTGGGGCCTTACCTTGTTGGATTTTTCCTAACTTCATTCTTTCTTTTTTTATTTTTTCTAATAAATGCATTTGAGGCTGAACATGTTTCTGAAAGGACCCAGATAAGAGTGTTGATATGTTACATCTTTTGGTGGTGTTCAGATCGAAATAGTTAGCAGTTTATATTAAGGTTTCTTCTTTAGCTCATAAAAGGAGTTTTTAGCTTCCAAATATTATGGGGCTTGGGCTATATTTTTGTACTTTATTTTCATTGTATTGTGATTAGGTGAGTGTATAATAATGTCATTTTTAGATATTTGTTAAAATTTCCCTCAGTATATACAGTCAGTTTTTGTAAATATTCTCTGTTTATTTGAAAAGAATAAGCGTTTTATGTTGGTTTATATATATACACACACACATCTCCTACATAAAATCCTACATAAAATTTCATATGTGGGGACTTCCCTGATGGTCCAGTTGTTAAGACTCTGCACTCCCAATTCAGGGGGCCTGGGTTCAATCCCTTGTCAGGGAACTAGATCCCGCATGCTGCAACTAAGAGCGCACGTGCTGCAACTAAAGATCCTACATGTCGCAACTAAAGATCCTGCATGCCTTAACGAGGATCCCGCACGCGGCAACAAAGATCCCACATGCTGCAACTAAGACCCGGCACAGCCAAACAAACAAATAAATAAATTCATATATGTAGTCACACACACATATATAATAGTCAGACTTCTAAATTATACTGTTTAGAAGGGTGCATTAAAAATTACCCACAATGATTGTGGAGTTATTTATTTCTCTTTATAATTCTGTTAAATGTTTCTTTATGTAGTTGAGGCTGTGCTATAAAATGAAGATAGTTCATGATGATTATTTTTGTTGAATTTTGTCCCTTTTATCATTAATGGCTCTCTCTATTCGCAGTAATGCTTTTTAGACTCAAAAGTCAATTTTGTCTAATATTAATATGTCCATTCCTGCTTTCTTTTGCCTGGTATATCTTTTTTAGTACTTTTTATTTTTTAAAAATTTTAATGGAAAATTTCAAGCATATTTCAATAGCAGACAGAATAGTATAATTGACCTTCATGTACCCAACAATCACCTTTAACAATTACGAACTCATGGCCAATCCCACCCACTCTTCCTACCTTTTCCTGAATTATTTTAAAGCAAATTCCAGGCAGCACATTATTTTATCCATAAATATTTTATATATATCTCTAAAAGATAAGGTCTCCTTTTAAAAAATAATAGTATTGTCATTTCTTTTTTAAAAAGTCTTGATACTGTCATGTATCTAATTAGTGTTCAACTATTGCCAGTTGCCTCATTTAAAAAAATAGTTTATTTGGTCTAGTTGGAGTCCAGATAAGGTCTATACATGGCAGTTGGTTGATGGCTTAAAAGTTTCCTTTAACTTCTGTGTTACTCCTTTATCTCTCTTTTTCCCTTCTAGTTTATTTGTTGAAGAAACCTCGTTGTTTGTCCTTAAGTATTTTTTGGAGTCTATAATTTGCTAATTGAATCTCTGTGGTGTCATTTAACATGTTCCTCTGTTCCCTGTATTTCCTGTACATTAGACATCCCTTTACTTTCAAGCTGAGTGATTATGTTGTAGCTGTGTCCAGCATATAGCTAAATTTCATTCTTTTAAATAATTATATAATTTGTGTTTTAATCAAGTATAATCAGTTTCCATTTACTGTGATTACTGATATATTTGTGCTTATTTCTATTATCTTATTTTGTGCTTCCTATTTACTCCTTATTTTTTCTTTACTTTCTGTCCTTTCTTTCCTTCTCTTGTATTGAGTTTTCTATATTCTCTCTTTCCCTGTTTGTTTAGAAATTATACATTCTATTTTTAATCTCCTAGTGATTATTCTTCAGTTTTCAACATTCAGAGTTGAGTGTTGAGATGAATATATTTACCTCCCAAACAGTATAAGGACTTTAGACTTTTAACACTGATATGCCTTTTCACATTTTCTCTGATAATGTTTTCTAGTATTTTTGTTCTACCTTGTTTTTAACCCACCCACTTAGTCTCCTTTGTCTTGTATTTTTGCTGTTGTTGTTGTTAAACGTTTTTTTTGTTTTTAATTTATTTATTTTTGGCTAGGTTGGGTCTTTGTTGGCTGCGCCCAGGCTTTCTCTAGATGTGGCGAGCGGGGGCTACTCTTTGTTGCTGTGTGCGGGCTTCGCATTGTGGTGGCTTCTCTTGTTGCAGAGCACGGTCTCTAGGCGTGCAGGCTTCAGTAGTTGTGGCTCGTGGGCTCAGTAGTTGTGGCTTGTGGGCTCTAGAGCGCAGGCTCAGTAGTTGTGGTGCACGGGCTTAGTTGCTCCGCGGCATGTGGGATCTTCCCAGACCAGGGCTTGAACCGGTGTCCCCTGCATTGGCAGGTGGATTCTTAACCACTGCACTGTCTTGTATTTTTTTAAGTAAATACTAATTTGAATTTATCAGCATGTTTGCCAGTTTCTTTCCCCTCAGTTGCTTCTCTTTTAAAAAAAGTTGTAAATTGAATAGTGTACATATGTAAACAATAAATATATGAAACCAAAACACAAGTTTCATCAAATAATACTTGTCCTTATTGCCTGAGATGCACTCTGGCATTTTCTATTCTGTGCCATTATTGCTTCTTGCATCCACTTCTTCGAGGATTGTTCTCTTCTTCCTTCCTTTATTAGTTCTTTCAACTAGAGTTTGTTAGTAGCAAGTTCTCCCAGTCTTTGAAAATAGTTTTAATTTTACTACAATTTGTGAGTGATGGCTTATAGCTAAGTACAGAATTCTAGGTTGATGCTTATTTCCCTCAGCATTTTAAAGATATTACTCCATTTTCCACTGACATCTCTAATTGCTGAGTTTATAATACCTATGTGCTGTCTGTCTAATTGCTGTTGTTTTATCTCTTATTCCTTTTAAAGTTTTCCTCTTTATGTTTGGTTTATTTTGCATTTTTGATACACTTTGTCTAGGTGTATATTTCTTTTTATTTATACTATATGGGAGTAGGAATGATTATTTTTTTAATAGATCCTTATTGGAGTATAATTGCTTCACAGTACTGTGTTAGTTTCTGTTGTACACCAAAGCAAATCAGCCATATGCATACATATGTCCCCATATCCCCTCCCTCTTGAGCCTCCCTCACATCCTCCCTATCCCACCCCTCTAGGTCATCGCAAAGCACTGAGCTGATCTCCCTGTGCTATGCTGCTGCTTCCCACTAGCCAACTGTTTTACATTCGGTAGTGTATATATGTCGATGCTACTCTCACTTTGCCCAACTTCCCCCTCCCACCCCATGTCCTCAAGTCCATTCTCTATGTCTACATCTTTATTCCCGCCCTGAAACTAGGTTCATTAGTACCATTTTAAAACAGTTTTAGATTCCATATATATACGTTAGAATACGGTATTTGTTTTTCTCTTTCTGATGTACTTCACTTTGTATGACAGACTCTAGGTCCATCCACCTTACTACAAATAACTCAATTTTGTTTCTTTTTAGGGCTGAGTAATGTTCCATTGTATATATGTGCCACATCTTCTTTATGCATTCATCTGTGGGTGGACATTTAGGTTCGTTCCATGTCCTAGCTATTGTGAATAGTGCTGCAGTGAACATTGTGGTACATGTCTGTTTTTTAATTATGGTATTTTCAAGGTATATGCCCAGTAGTGAGATTGCTGGGTCATATGGTAGTTCTATTTTTAGTTTTTTAAGGAACCTCCATACTGTTTTCCATAGTGGTTGTATCAATTTACATTCCCACCAACAGTGCAGGAGGGTTCCCATTTCACCACACCATTTCCAGCATTTATTGTTTCTAGACTTTTTGATAATAGCCATTCTGACAGGCATGAGGTGATACCTCATTGTAGTTTTGATTTGCATTTCTCTAATAATTAGTGATGTTGAGAATCTTTCCATGTGCCTCTTGGCCATCTCTATGTCTTTCTTGATGAAATGTCTATTTAGGTCTTCCAGCCCATTTTTTAATTGGATTGTTTGTTTTCTTGGTATTGATCTCCATGAGCTGTTTGTATAATTTGGAGATTAATCCTTTGTCTGTTGTTTCATTTGCAAATATTTTCTCCCATTCTGAGGGTTGTTTTTTTGTCTTGTTTATGGTTTCCTTTGCTGTGCAAAAGCTTTAAAGCTTAATTAGGTCCCATTTGGTTTTTTTTGTTTGTTTTTATTTCTGTTACTCTAGGAGGTGGGTCAAAAAAATCATGCTGTGGTTTATGTCAAAGAGTGTTTTTCCTATGTTTTCCTCTAAGAGTTTTATAGTGTCTGGTCTTACATTTTGGTCTTTAATCCATTTGGAGTTTATTTTTGTATATGGTGTTAGGGAATGTTCTAATTTCATCCTTTAGGTACACTTTGTCTAGGTGTACATTCTTTTACATGTAGCTGTCCAGTTTTCCCAGCACCACTTATTGAAAAGGCTGTCCTTTCTCCATTGTATGTTCTTGCTTCCTTTGTCATAAATTAGGTGACCATGTGTACATTGGTTTATCTCTGGGCATTCTATCCTGTACCATTGATCTATATTTCTGTTTTTGTGCCAGTACCATACTGTCTTGATTACTGTAGCTTTGTGGTATAGTTTGAAGTCAGGGAGCCTGATTCCTCCAACTCCATTTTTCTTTCTCAAGATTGCTTTGACTGTTTGGGGTCTTTTGTGTTTCCATACGAATTGTAAAATTTTTTGTTCTAATTCTGTGAAGAATGCCATTGGCAGTTTGATAGGGATTGCATTGAATCTGTAGATTGCTTTAGGTAGTATAGTCATTTTCACAATATTGATTCTTCCAATCCAAGAACATGGTATATCCCTCCATCTATTTATTTCATCTTTGATTTCTTTCATCCGTGTTCTGTAGTTTTCTGAGTATAAGTCTTTCGCTTCCTTAGGCAGGTTTATTCCTAGATATTTCATTCTTTTTGTTGTGATGGTAAATGGGATTGTTTTCTTAATTTCTCTTTCCGATATTTCGTTGTTGATGTACAGGAATGCCAGAGATTTCTGTGCATTAATGTTGTATCCTGCAACTTTACCAACTTCATTGATTAGTTCTAGTAGTTTTCTGGTGGCATCTTTAGGATTTTCTATGTGTAGTATCATGTCATCTGCAAACAATGACAGTTTTACTTCTTCTTTTCCAATTTGTATTCCCTTTATTTCTTTTTCTTTTCTGATTGCCATCGCTAGGACTTCCAAAACTATGTTGAATAAAAGTGGTGAGAGGGGTTTCCCTGGTGACGCTGTGGTTGAGTGTTTGCCTGCCGTTGCAGGGGACACGGGTTCGTGCCCCGGTCCAGGAAGATCCCACATGCCGTGGAGCGGCTGGGCCTGTGAGCCATGGCTGTGAGCCTGCGCATCCAGAGCCTGTGCTCCGCAATGGGAGAGGCCACAACAGTGAGAGGCCCGTGTACCGCAAAAAAAAAAAAAAAAAAAAAAGTGGTGAGAGCAGAAATCCTTGTCTTGTTCCTGATCTTAGTGGAAATGCTTTCAGTTTTTCACCATTGAGTATGATGTTTGCTGTGGGTTTTTCATATATGGCCTTTATTATGTTGAGGTAGGTTCCCCCAATGCCCGCTTTCTGGAAAGTTTTTATCAAAAGTGGGTGTTGAATTTTGTCAAAACCTTTTCTGCATCTATTGAGATGATCTTATGGCTTTTATTCCTTAATTTGTTAATGTGGTTTCATCGCATTGATTGATTTGCATATATTGCAGAATCCTTGCATCCCTGGGATAAATCCTACTTGATCATGGTGTATGATCCTTTTAATGTGCTGTTTGCTAGTTTTTTGTTCAGGATTTTTGCATCTATGTTCATCAGTGATATTGGTTTATAATTTTCTTATTTTGTGGTATCTTTTTCTGGTTTTGGTATCAGGGTGATGGTGACTTCGTAGAATGAATTTGGGAGTGTTTCTTCCTCTGCAGTTTTTTGCAAGAGTTTGAGAAGGATTGGTGTTAGCTCTTCTGTAAATGTTTGATAGAATTTGCCCGTGAAGCCATCTCGTCCTGGACTTTTGTTTGTTGGAAGATTTTTAATTACAGTGTCAATTTCATTACTTATGATAGGTCTGTTTATATTTTCTAATTCTTCCTGGTTCAGCCTTGGAAAATTGTAGCTTTCCAAGAATTTGTCCATTTCTTCGTGGTTGTCCATTTTATCGACATACAGTTGTTTCTGGTAGTCTCTTATATTCCTTTGTATTTCTGAGTTGTCTATGTGATTTCTCCTTTTTCATTTCTAATTTTATCGATTTGCGTCCTCTCCCTTTTTTTCTTGATGAGTCTGGATAAGGGTTTATCAATTTTGTTTATCTTCTCAAAGAAGCAGCTTTTAGTTTTATTGATCTTTGCTATTGTTTTCTTTGTTTCTATTTCATTTATTTCTGCTCTGATTTTTATGATTTCCCTCTACTGACTTTGGGTTTTCTTTGTTCTTCTTTCTCTAGTTGTTTTAAGTGTAGGGTTAGATTGTTCATTTGAGATTTTTCTTGTTTCTTGAGGTGTGATTGAATTGCTATAAACTTACCTCTTGGAACTGCTTTTGCTGCCTCCCATTGGTTTTTGGGTCGTCGTGTTTCCATTTTCATTTGTTTGTATTTTTTTATTTCCTTGTTGATTTCTTCACTGATCTCTTGGTTATTTAGTAGCACGCTCTTTAGCCTCCATATATTTGTGTTTTTTGCAGTTTTTTTTCCTGTAATTCATTTGCAATATCATAGCGTGGTTTAAGTGGTGTGTTATGGTTTAAGTGGTGTGTTAAAGTCTCCTTCTATTATTGTGTTACTGTCAAGTTTTCCTTTCATGGTTTTTAGCATTTGCCTTATGTAGTGAGGTGCTCCTATTGTGGGTGCGTAAACATTTATAATTGTTATATCTTCTTGGATTGATCCTTTGATCATTATGTAGTGTCCTTCTTTGTCTCTTGTAATAGTCTTTATTTTAAAGTCTATTTTATTGGATACGAGTATTGCTACTCCAGCTTTCTTCTGATTTCCATTTGTATGGAATATCTTTTTCCATCCCTTCACCTCAGTCCATAGGTGTCCCTAGGTCTGAAGTGGGTCTGTTGTAGATTGCATAATATGGGTTTTGTTTTTGTATCCATTCAGCCAGTCTGTGTCTTTTGGTTGGGGCATTTAATCCATTTACATTCAAGGTTATTATCCATGTGTATCTTCCTGTTACCATTTTCTTAATTGTTTTGGGTTTTTTTTTTGGGGTCTTTTTCTTCTCTTGTGTTCCCCGCCCCGTGTAGAGAAGTTTCTTTAGCATTTGTTGTAACGCTGGTTTAGTGATGCTGAATTCTCTTAGCTTTTGCTTGTCTGAAAAGCTTTTGATTTCTCCCTCAAATCTGAATGAGATCCTTAATGTGTAGAGTAATCTTGGTTTCAGGTTTTTGTCTTTCATCACGTTAAGTATATCCTGCTCCTCCCTTTCTGGCCTGCAGAGTTTCTGCTGAAAAATCAGCTGATAACTTTATGGGGATTCCTTTATATGTTATTTTTTGTTTTTCCCTTGCTACTTTTAATATATTTTCTTTGAATTTTATTTTTGTTAGTTTGAGTAATGTGTGTCTTGTGTTTTTCCTAGGGTTAATGCTGTATGGGACTCTCTGGGCTTCCTGGACTTGGGTGACTATTTCCTTTCCCATGTTAGGGAAGTTTTTGACTATAATCTCTTCAGATGTTTTCTCAGACCCTTTCCTTTGCTCTTCTTGTTCTGGGAACTCTATAATTAGAATGTTGGTGCGTTTAGTGTTGTCCCAGAGGTCCCTGAGACTGTCTTCAATTCTTTTCATTTTCTTTTCTTTATTCTGTTCCTTGGCAGTTATTTCTACCATTTTGTCTTCCAGCTCACTTATTCGTTCTTCTGCCTCAGTTATTCTTTCATTGATTCCTTCTAATGTGTTTTTCATTTCAGTTATTATGTTGTTCATCTGTGTTTGTTTGTTCTTTAGATCTTCTAGATCTCTGTTAAACATTTCTTGTATTTTCTCAATCCGTGCCTCCATTCTACTTCCAGATTCTGGATCATCTTTACTATCATTACTCTGAATTCTTTTACAGGTAGATTGCATATTTCCTCTTCATTTATTTGGTGTTGTAGGTTTTTACCTTGCTCCTTCATCTGTGACATATCTTTTTGCCATCTCTCTTTTTTTTTTTTAATAAGTAGGATTGTGTTCCTGTCTAACTGGTTGTTTGGCCTGAGGCTTCCAACACTGGAGTTTATAGGCTGTTGGGTAGAGCTGGGTATTGGTGCTGAGATGAGGACCTCTGTGAGACCTCACTCCAATGAATATTCTGAGGTTCTCTGTTAGTCCAGTGGTTCCGACACGGAGCTCCCACTGCAGGAGCTTCAGTCTGACCTCCCGCTCATGAACCAAGATCCCACAAGCTGCATGTGGTGGCAAAAAAAATAAATAAATAAAAATGAGAGAACAATAACAAAGTAAAAAATAGACTAGGAAACTAACAGATATGTTAGAAAGAATATAAAAATAAAAGTATAGTTGAATCAACAGCCAGAAGGTACAACAGTACCACAATAGTA
This sequence comes from Phocoena phocoena, assembly GCF_963924675.1. Classification (NCBI taxonomy): domain Eukaryota; kingdom Metazoa; phylum Chordata; class Mammalia; order Artiodactyla; family Phocoenidae; genus Phocoena; species Phocoena phocoena. The sequence continues at coordinate 30,710,733 of NC_089221.1, read as the reverse complement.
AAAAAGAGAAGGAGGGAAAAGAGGGGAAAAGAAAAGAAAAGAAAAAAAACAACAGGGAAAAGGCCTTGGCTGTGGAGGGTGGGTCCTAAGCAAGGGTGAGGTTTAGGTGGTGGGTGGGGCCAATGCTCAGGACCCACAGGGCTGGAAAAGGCCTGGGGGCTATGGGAGGGTGGGGCTAGGCTCCAGGAACAGAAGGGGCCCAGATGTGCCCCCCACCCCTGGTCTCAGAGGGTGGGGGACCTCACCTGGGAGCCCAGCAGGTTGCCTGGCCTCAAGTGGGCAGGGCAAACGCCCTCCTCTCCTCTCCTGCTCCTCCCGTCCCGGAGGACCTCTCCCGCCTGCCTCTCCTAATCTCCCCGGGTCTCCCTCCTATGCCCTCAGTACCCACGCCACCTGGAGGGGGCTTTGGAGGACAGGGAACCAGCCTGGGAGGAATGATTCTTTAATTTACAGATTTAACACTGGGAATTTTTCATCTGGTTTCTTTTGGAGTATTGCTTCCTTCCCATTCTTTCTGTTCTGTTTTCTAAAACACTTGTTAGAGGTATGTTGGAACTTCTCAGTCTATTTCTTGTCTTTTAATCACTTCTTAATTTCCACCTTTTTATCTCTCAGTGATGTGCTCAGGATGTTTCCTCAGATCTCTCTCTCTTAGTTTACGGATTCTCTCTTCTGCTGTGTCTTCTTTGCTGTAGGATTTTAGTTTTGGTGACTACATTCTTAATGTCTAGAAGTTTTGTTTCTTTTTCAAGTCTATCTGTTCTTTGGATGTACTCTGTCCTGTTCTTTTATTGTGGTTTCTATACCTTCTTTCATCAATTTAATTATTTAGTAATATTTTATGCCCTTTCAGATTATTTTATTTCTTGTGTGCATATTCTCGATTGTCAAATCTATATACTGTCCTCAAGGTTGCTTGTTTCTTTGTGTGAGTTTTAATTTTTTATCATGAGCTTATTTTGTAGGGGGTGGTTCTGCTAGGTTGTATATGTTTTTCTTTGGAGTGTTTTTTTTTTTGTGTGCAGTACGCGGGCCTCTCACCACTGTGGCCTCTCCCGTTGTGGAGCACAGGCTCCGGACGCGCAGGCTCAGTGGCCATGGCTCACGGGCCCAGCCGCTCTGCAGCATGTGGGATCCTCCCGCACTGGGGCATGAACCCGTGTCCCCTGCATCGGCAGCGGACTCTCAACCACTGCACCACCAGGGAAGCCCTGGAGCGGTTTTACATTTACTTCTGGCTGTTACTGAAGTATAAAAACATGGGGACAAGTTTATATATATATATTTTTGGCTTGGAGTTGCTGTACTACATAGATAGTATGAATTCAGATCCCACATTTGCCTGTAGCAACAAGACAGGGGTTTCTATTTCTCAGAGTTGATTTTTATTTTTCTCCCGTCCACTATCCATGGAGATAGAAAACTTCTTTGCTGCTTTTTTAGGGCAGAGTTTTTCTTATCTGCATTTTTTTTTATAATTTTATTTGTTTTTGGCTGCGTTGGGTCTTCGTTGCTGTGCGTGGGTTTCTCTCTAGTTGCGGAGAGCGGGGGCTACTCTTTGTTGTGGTGCGCGGGCTTCTCATTGCAGTGGCTTCTCTTGTTGCGGAGCACGGGCTCTAGGCGCATGGGCTTCAGTAGTTGTGGCTCTCAGACTCTAGAGTGCAGGCTCAGTAGTTGTGGCGCACAGGCTTAGTTGCCCCACGGCATGGGGGATCTTCCCAGACCAGGGCTCGAACCCATGTCCCCTGTGTTGGCAGGCGGATTCTCAACCACTGCGCCACCAGGGAAGCCCTCTTATCTGCATTTTATGGACAGAACTGTCCTTCAGCACTCTGAGCCATAGGAAGGTAGCTCAGTTCCCCTCACTGCAATCTGCAGAAACCACGTCTCCTGTTCCTCCGTGGACTATGCCAGCATCATTGTCCATTTATTGTCCAGCTTTGAATTCCTTTTGCTTTTATGGCACCAGAAGATTTCTTTATTTACAGGTCTTGGTTGTGTATGAACCTGTTTTGGTTTTTTTTTTAAATTTAGCATTTCTCCTTTGTTTTATAACAGGGCATGGGCCTATCCACTGTAGCTCAATCTGAAGTTGATAGTAACTTTAATAGTTTTTTGGGTTTTTTTAACCATGAGGGAATTTAAATTTTAAATATTGTATTAAATTATTTTATTATGGGGTAAATAGAAAGCTATCAGAATAATATGTTGTAAACTTCTAATGTGTCTGTTGCCATGTGGAAGTGTTAGCTAAGTGCTATGTCTTTCCCATGTGATTTTTTTCTACTGTTTTCTTTTAATTGTAATATATACTATGGATAGTGCATTTCCTGACTCATACGAATAAAGAAGATCAAAGGGACAACGAACAGATTTCAGTAATGGAAACTCATCCTAGTCAGAAAAGCTGTGTGTTTCCTTCTGCCGATTCAGCTGTCAGCCTTTCCAGTGACCAGAATTTGACTTCTCCTGGTATCGTTCTTAACTTTTTTCATTTACTCTTATTTTCCAATACTCGTACTGAAGAGTACTTACTAGGAATATAATTGTGAAGGATTTGTGAAGCTGTTTTGCAATACTTACAAGTTTCGGGAAAGGGATGTTAAAAATTGTGCTATTCACATGAAGAGCTACGTCATCTTGTCACCTTCATAAGATACACTGCAAGCATGTGTCATATCTCTGTGTAACTTATTAACATTAAATACATAGCAACTGAAGTATTATACCATTATACTGGTATATTATACTATAACACTATAATATTTGATTTTTATAAAAATTAAGAAATTCCAACTCTGTCAATTATGAGAGTTTTGATTTGAAAACAGTAATAATAGCTGTAATTTATTGAGCCTCTGCCATGTGCCAGACATTGTTGTTTTACATGCATTGACCCTGGTGTAAGCCTGACCTGTGACGTAGCTACCATTATTATCCCCATTTTACAGTTGAGGATATTGAGCCTTAGACAAGTTCAGTGCCACCGTTCATTCCATTTCATTTGGAGCTGGCAATTCAAAATGCTATTCCTTGGTCCTGACAAATACTTTGTGTCATATAAATAGCAGGGCATACTAGGGACTTCCCTGGTGGCGCAGTGGGTAAATAGCAGGGCATACTAAATATCACAGTTGGACCACTAACAGTGGCTTTAAATATTTTTTTTGCCCTCAGATATTTATGGTCAATAATGATGATTCTACTGAATGTTTACAGTATGTTTTATTACCATTATTAACTTAATATAATCAGTTAAGAAATGCTATTTTTAAATGATATTGCTGTTATTTAAACAAAAGCTATTAAGAAGCTGGTTTAAACTTTGTAATTTTTTTCTCTAAGTTCTTTCTAGATTCTGTTTGTATTTCAGTCATCATCACATGGGTATAATCATTTTTACTTCATAGAGTTGTTGAGAAGATTAGGTACTATATAGAGAGCAATTAGCTGAGAATCTGTTTGATTCCTATAGGTTCTTGGTTACCAGTATCTTTCCTCTTCCCTCTTATGGGTGGGGAGAGAATTGAGAAATGAGGTTAAAGAGGCTTTAGTGGGTTCTAGCTGTATCTGAGAAGTCTAAACTCCATTTTGTACTTGGGAATCATTGGTAAGTTCTGAGCGGTGGAGGTTAGGAGGAGGACCAGGGTGGAGGCCTAGGTCGGTTAGTGAGCTGTTAGATTAACCTGACCTGTGCAGTGATGAGGGCCTGGGCAGTGCTGTGGGAAAGGAGAAGCAACAAGAGACATTCTGAATAGGCAGCTGATGATACTCACTGACTAAGTGGTTGGAAAGGAAGGAGAACGTGAATGGCTGGTTAGCATTGTCAGACTAAGAGCAAGGATATCACCAGGTCTTAACGTCAAACTCTAGAGCACCTTCGGACCACATGTAGCATTTAAGGTGATGCAGGGCCATGTCATATTTAGGATTTAGTTTTTGATAAGGAAGTAGAGCTTGCTGAGGGCTTTAGGCTTAAAAAACAGATGTAAGAGCCTTTTACCTAATTATATAGTTAAGACTTAGAGAGTGTATCAGTTTTCTGCAGGAAGGATGGAAAAAGGAGAAAAGCTGAGGACCAACCTGTGAAATGCCACCCATTAGAGAGCAAGGGGAGCCCCCACCTCCAGTGAGGGAAATGGATGAGCAGACTCTGGTAAAGGGATTTTCAAGAAAAAGTGAGTGGCTAACAGTTTCACAAGCCGCCAGAAAGTCAAGAATGAAGACTGAGTTTTTTTTAAGGACTTGAGGACTTTCGGTGTAATATCAAGCGTAGAAGAAGGCAGGTTGGGGACAAAGACAGGCTCAAGAAGCTGTAAGTATAGAAAACTTAAGAATTCTGACAGTAAAAGGAAATGAGAAAAATGAAGATAGAAATGAGATAAATGAAGTGAAGTCAAAGATCATTTCGAGTTGGGGATAAATATAAACTCTTATGTTTAAAGGCAGAAGAAAAGGAAGTACTAGGAAAAGAGAAATTGAGAGTACCAGGTTAAGGCGATGATTCATTCAGGATTGTAATCGCTTCTTAAACTCTAAGGCAAGAGGAAAAAACAAGGAGAAGTGTCAATAAATGTCATAACACATGTCAAGGTGGATAAATAAAAATGTTTTTTCTCTAGTATTCAATGTTTAATTATAAATTAAAAAAGAAACCTAATTAGTATTTTTTTAGAAGTGCAGAATTTAGATGCCCTAATGGGTGTTTTCTTCTCCAAGGTTGGCTTCTTGGAAAGATGTACAGTCATTCCTTTACTTCTAGTGCTCACAAATAGCTCAAATTTACTCTTTTGAAATTGACTTTCACTTCTTAGCAAATTCTTCTGAGTGTTCTTGTCAGTGCCAAATAATTTAGTCACTGAGAATGGATTTAATTTTTGTTAACAGCCATAAGTTATTCAGAGGTGTTTCTGATGAATTAGATAATCAGGCTGAGTGCCACTGTTTGGAATTTTTTAAAAAAAGGAATTGTGACTATCAAGGAATGAAGGTGATCCATTGTGTTTAGTAAATTGTGAAGCCTGTCCCAAAGAAAAAGTTCCAAAAATGGTTTGAAAATGAAGTAAGGATAGAATCTTCCTATGTAACTACTTTTAAAAGTAGTTATTTGAATATAACACTTCTCTGCCTTTTGATGAAAGGAATCTGTTTCATTTCTTAGTCAGATCTTTTATATCTCATTAGCCTATATGTACACCATATCGAAGAACTCGCAAATGACCAGACTCTGAGAGCAAAGATAATGTAAAATTCTTGATTTGAGGATTAATAAACAAAACATGTGCTTAAGAAAGCAAATTTGTTTTAATATTAAAAACATGTGAGCATGGATGATATAATAAAGGATATGATGAACATGGGCCATAAACCAAAAAAAAAAAAAAAGGTGGATGTTCTAAGTCTTAGAGGCAGGGTGGATTTATCTTAGGATAAGAAAATCTTAACAAGGAAGTGTTTTTGACAAGAGATGTCAGGACACTTTTCCCTGTATTAATTCAATTCTCTTTGAGGGTTAAACATACAGAAAATTAAGTAGACCAAGTGTTTTGCTTTAAAGACGTGTTGTTAATATTGGACAAGGTTTAAAAATTATTCTTTGGGGCATATTCTTCCAAGTAAAGGCATATTCTTCCAAGTAAAGGCTCTTGGAGTTAAATTATATATTTTCCCAAAAGTATTCCTTTTAGATCATCAGAAGTTTTTGTTTTTTGTTTTTTTAGTAAATTTCACTCCAGTATTCTAAACTGTTTATGAAGCAAAGAAAGATTGTACCTCCTAAAATGTATTATTCAGAGTACTCTGGATAGAAAAGTAATAATCTTAAAATGTGGGCAATATTCACTACCAAATGGAGGTTTAAAAATATTTCAGTTTCTGTATATATAATTTCTAGATCAGGTTAATAATCAAAATAGAAAAAATAACTGACCTGAAATTTTTATTAATAGTAATGTTTCTTTTTTTTAAGGTGTGAATAACAGTGATGAATTATTTGAGAGGTAAATATCTTAAGAATTAATTCACAGTTTTACTTAAAGTTAGGTATAAATTATGTGTTCTGGAAATTTTGTTGTTCATATGTCTGTAAACTTCTACACTACATATTTTTTGTGGATTAAAGGAATGTAATTCCCATTGGGAATGGGGTGTTTTAAGATAGCAGTGCCCAACCTTTTTGGCACCAGGGACCGGTTTCTTGGAGGACAGTTTCTCCACAGACGTCAGGGCTAGGGGATGAGTATTGTTCAGGTAGTAATGCGAGCAGTGGGAAGCGGCAGATGAAGCTTCTCGCTCACCCACCGTGCTCAACTCCTGCTGTGTGGCCCTGTTCCTAACAGGCCACGGACCGGTAGCGGGGTAGTGGTCCACGGCCCCGGGGTGGGGCCTCCTGTTTTAAGAAACTGAGGATTGTTATATTGTATCCCTTACTGTTCAGCATAGGTAGTTAGAATACAGTAGCTTACATTTGCTACATTTTCTTTTACTACGTATGTATTAAATTTCAATAGGCAGGACAGGTTGTTGTCCTAGTTGTCCCAGCTGTCCCCTAGGCCTTATGTTTGCTCCTTTGAGAGTGCATATGAAGTTATCAATTATTGATGATTAGGCTTTTCCACCGAGGATTACTGGAATTAAAGCAATAGAAGGAAATTAGTTATATGTTTACCATTTTTTGTGTTCATTTATACTCTTGGAGAGCATAGTTTTACATGTTCATTTTTGCTTAATGTAATTAAGTTGTAGATACTGATTTATCTCTCTCACACTGCATTTGGGAATGAAGTGTTTCAGTAGATCCACTCCAGATGAGTGAACTGACTGATATTGCAGACATTATCAATGACCTTATAACAAAAGATGGAGTTTCCAGTGAAGAGCTTGGCTTAACAGAACAACAGGCAAGGAGCATCTCCAGGTAATCGCTGAATAATTTATTTTTAACCTGCTTAAAATGTTTATGGTTCAAGAATATTTAAAATTGACCATATTTTATGTGATTTTATTTTTACCTCTTTATTGGTGTATAATTGCTTTACAATGTTGTGTTAGTTTCTGCTTTATAACAAAGTGAATCACCTATATGTATACATATATCCCCATATCCCCTCCCTCTTGAGCTTCCCTCCCACCCTCCCTATCCCACCCCTCTAGGTGGTCACAAAGCATTGAGCTAATCTCCCTGTGCTATGCAGCAGCTTCCCACTAGCTATCTGTTTTATATGTCAGTGCTACTCTCTCACTTCATCCCAGCTTCTCTTTCCCCAGCTGTGTCCTCAAGTCCATTCTCTACATCTGCATCTTTATTCCTGCCCTGCCACTTGGTTCATCAGTACCGCTTTCTTAGATTCCATATATATGCGTTAACATACGGTATTCGTTTTTCTTTTTCTGACTTACTTCACTCTGTATGACAGACTCTGGGTCCATCCACCTCACTACAGATAACTCAGTTTTGTTCCTTTTTATGGCTGAGTAATATTCCATTGTATATATGTGCCACATCTTCTTTATCCATTTATCTGTCGATGGACACTTAGGTTGCTTCCATGTCCTGGCTATTGTAAATAGAGCTGCAGTGAACATTGTGGTCCATGACTCTTTTTGAATTATGGTTCTCTCAGAGTATATGCCCAGTAGTGGGACTGCTGGGTCATAGGGTAGTTCTATTTTTAGTGTTTTAAGGAACCTCCATACTGTTCTCCATGGTGGCTGTATGAATTTACATTCCCACTAACAGTGCAGGATGGTTCCCTTTTCTCCACACCCTCTTCAGCATTTATTGTTTTAGATTTTTGATGATAGCTATTCTGACCCGTGTGAGGTGATACCTCACTGTGGTTTTGATTTGCATTTCTCTAATGATTAGTGATGTTGAGAGCATCTTTTCATGTATTTGTTTGCCATCTGTACATTTTCTTTAGAGAAATGTCTATTTAGGTTCTCCACCCATCTTCGGATTGGGTTGTTTTTTTTAATATTGAGCTACATGAGCTGCTGTATATTTTGGAGATTAATCCTTTGTCAGTTGATTAGTTTGCAAATATTTTCTCCCATTCTGAGGGTTGTCTTTTCATCTTCTTTATGGTTTCCTTTGCTGTGCAAAAGCTTTTAAGCTTCATTAGGTCCCATTTGTTTATTTTTGTTTTTATTTTCATTACTCTAGGAGGTGGGTCAATAAGGATCTTGCTGTGATTTATGTCATAGAGTGTTCTGCCTATGTTTTCCTCTAAGACTTTGATAGTGTCTGGCCTTACATTTAGGTCTTTAATCCATTTTGAGTTTATTTTTGTGTATGGTTTTAGGGAGTGTTCTAATTTCATTCTTTTACATGTAGCTGTCCAGTTTTCCCTGCACCACTTATTGAAAAGGCTGTCTTTTCTCCAAGTATATTCTTGCCTCCTTTGTCAAATATAAGGTGACCATATGTGCGTGGGTTTATCTCTGGGCTTTCTATCCTGTTCCATTGATCTGTATTTCCTGTTCCATTGATACTGGCACTGGTATTGTGCCAGTACCATATTGTCTTGATTACTGTAGCTTTGTAGTATAGTCTGAAGTCGGGAGCCTGATTCCTCCAGCTCCATTTTTCTTTCTCAAGATTGCTTTGGCTTTCGGGGTCTTTTGTGTTTCTATACAAATTGTAAAATTTCTCGTTCTAGCTCTGTGAAAAATGGCATTGGTAATTTGATAGGGATTGCATTGAACCTATAGATTGCTTTGGGTAGTATAGTCATTTTCACAACATTGATTCTTCCAATCCAGGACCATGGTATATCTCTCCATCTGTTAATGTCATCTTTGATTTCTTTCATCAGTGTTTTATAGTTTTCTGAGTACAGGTCTTTTGCCTCCTTAGCTAGGTTTATTCCTAGGTATTTTATTCTTTTTGTTGAGCTGGTAAGTGGGATTGTTTCCTTAATTTCTCTTTCTGATCTTTCATTGTTAGTGTATAGGAATGCCAGAGATTTCTGTGCATTAATGTTGTATCCTGCAACCTTACCAAATTCATTGATTAGTTCCAGTAGTTTTCTGGTGCCATCTTTAGGATTTTCTATGTATAGTATCATGTCATCTGCAAACAGTGACAGTTTTACTTCTTCTTTTCCAATTGTATTCCTTTTATTTCTTTTTCTTCTCTGATTGCTGTGGCTAGGACTTCCAATAGTATGTTGAATAAGAGTGGCGAGAGTGGACATCCTTGTCTTGTTCCTGATCTTAGAGGAAATGCTTTCAGTTTTTCACCATTGAGAATGATGTGGGTTTATCGTATATGGCCTGTATTATGTTGAGTTAGGTTCCCCCAGTGCCCACTTTCTGGAAAGTTTTTATCATAAGTGGGTGTTGAATTTTGTCAAAAGCTTTTCCTGCGTCTACTGAGATGATCATATGGTTTTTATTCTTTAATTTGTTAATATGGTGTATCACATTGATTTTTTTTGCATATATTGCAGAGTCCTTGCATCCCTGGGATAAATCCCACTTCATCATGGTGTATGATCTTTTTAATCTGTTGCTGGATTCTGTTTGCAGTATTTTGTTGAGGATTTTTTGCGTCTATGTTCATCAGTGATATTGGTCTCTAATTTTCTTTTTTTGTGATATCTTTGTCTGGTTTTGGTATCAGGGTGATGGTGGCCCGGTAGAACAAGTTTGGGAGTGTTCCGTCCTCTGCAGTTTTTTGGAAGAGTTTGAGAAGGATAGGTGTTAAAACTCTTTTCTAAATGTTTGATAGAATTTGCCTGTGAAGCCATCTCTTCCTGGACTTTTGTTTGTTGGAAGATTTTTAATTACAGTTTCAATTTCATTACCTGTGATTGGTCTGTTTATATTTTCTAATTCTTACTGGTTCAGTCGTGGAAAGTTATACCTTTCCAAGAATTTGTCCATTTCTTCCAGGTTGTCCATTCTGTTGGCATACAGTTGCTTGTAGTAGTCCCTTATGATGCTTTGCATTCCTGCAGTGTCAGTTGTAATCTCTCCTTTTTCATTTCTAGTTTTATTGATTTGAGTTCTCTCCCTTTTTTTCTTGATGAGTCTGGCTAAAGGTTTATAAATTTTGTTTATCTTCTCTAAGAACCAACTTTTAGTTTTATTGATCTTTGCTATTGTTTTCTTTGTTTCTATTTCATTTATTTCTGCTCTGATATTTATGATTTCTTTCCTTCTACTAACTTTGGGTTTTCTTTGTTCTTCTTTTTCTAGTTGCTTTAGGTGTAAGGTTAGATTGTTTATTTGAAGTTTTTCTTGGTTTTCGAGGTGAGCTTGAATTGCTATAATTATACCTCCCTCTTAGAACTGCTTTTGCTGTAGCCATAGGTTTTGGATCATTGTGTTTTCGTTGTCATTTGTTTCTAGGTGTTTTTTAATTTTTTTGATTTCTTCAGTGATCTCTTGGTTATTTAGCGGTGCACTGTTTAGCCTCCATGTATTTTTGTTTTTTACAGTTCGTTTTTCCTGTATTTGATTTCTAATTGATTTCTAATTTTCTGATTTTTTAAGAAACGAAGTCAAAGCTTAAAGTAGATTTTTTTCTTTGTAAATATATTTTGTGGTGTGTATGTCATTCCTCCCCCTCCTCCAATATATAGACTGGTTTATGTAACTAATATAGCACATCTGTATCCTTTGAGTTTTCCCAAGGTCTCATCACCCTGAGTACAACATAGATTTAATCCTATTTCTTCTTAGAAGCATTAATGATTTATTTCATAGTACTTTACCCTAAATATGAACCCTTAGAATACATTTTAAATAGCTTTTCCTTGGGACATTAGGTTAAAATGTTTTTCCTTGTAGCCTTTCCTGGGCCCAGAACTCGTTCCTGATAGAATAAAGGCTGCCTCTTCTACTAATGCTTCTTTGGGATACATATGCCTTTTGGCTTATTGATTCATTGGGGGCTGGTTGCGTAGGGTACCCTCTGCCTGGCATGTACGAAGAGTCCAGTCTCTCAGAAGGAAAGCAGGTGTTCAGTATCAGCCACATCGTCTGTATGCATAACCCATCTTCCAGTTAGGATGGTGTCTTCTTCACATACTTGGTGATGAGTCTGCTCCAAATCTCCATCTACAACACCTGTTTTTTTGGGCCACTCTTTTTTTTTTTTTTTTTTAACATCTTTATTGGGGTATAATTGCTTTACAATGGTGTGTTAGTTTCTGCTTTATAACAAAGTGAATCAGTTATACATATACATATGTTCCCATATGTCTTCCCTCTTACGTCTCCCTCCCTCCCACTCTCCCTATCCCACCCCTCCAGGCTGTCACAAAGCACCAAGCTAATATCCCTGTGCCATGCGGCTGCTTCCCACTAGCTATCTACCTTACTACGTTTGTTAGTGTATATATGTCCATGCCTCTCTCTCGCCCTGTCACAGCTCACCCTTCCCCCTCCCCATATCCTCAAGTCCGTTCTCCAGTAGGTCTGTGTTTTTATTCCTGTCTTACCCCTAGGTTCTTCATGACATTTTTTTTTCTTAAATTCCATATATATGTGTTAGCATACGGTATTTGTCTTTTTCTTTCTGACTTACTTCACTCTGTATGACAGACTCTAGGTCTATCCATCTCATTACAAATAGCTCAATTTCGTTTCTTTTTAAGGCTGAGTAATATTCCATTGTATATATGTGCCACATCTTCTTTATCCATTCATCCGATGATGGACACTTAGGTTGTTTCCATCTCTGGGCTATTGTAAATAGAGCTGCAATGAACATTTTGGTACATGACTCTTTTTGAATTTTGGTTTTCTAAGGGTATATGCCCAGTAGTGGGATTGCTGGGTCATATGGTAATTCTATTTGTAGTTTTTTAAGGAACCTCCATACTGTTCTCCATAGTGGCTGAACCAGTTCACATTCCCACCAGCAGTGCAAGAGTGTCCCCTTTTCTCCACACCCTCTCCAGCATTTATTGTTTCTAGATTTTTTGATGATGGCCATTCTGACTGATGTGAGATGATATCTCATTGGTTTTGATTTGCATTTCTCTAATGATTAATGATGTTGAGCATTCTTTCATGTGTTTGTTGGCATTCTGTATATCTTCTTTGGAGAAATGTCTATTTAGGTCTTCTGCCCATTTTTGGATTGGGTTGTTTGTTTTTTTGTTATTGAGCTGCATGAGCTGCTTGTAAATTTTGGAGATTAATCCTTTGTCAGTTGCTTCATTTGCAAATATTTTCTCCCATTCTGAGGGTTGTCTTTTGGTCTTGGTTATGGTTTCCTTTGCTGTGCAAAAGCTTTGAAGTTTCATTAGGTCCCATTTGTTTATTTTTGTTTTTATTTCCATTACTCTAGGAGGTGGGTCAGAAAGGATCTTGCTGTGATTTATGTCATAGAGTGTTCTGCCTATGTTTTCCTCTAAGAGTTTGATAGTTTCTGGCCTTACATTTAGGTCTTTAATCCATTTTGAGCTTATTTTTGTGTATGGTGTTAGGGAGTGACCTAATCTCATACTTCTACATGTACCTGTCCAGTTTTCCCAGCACCATTTATTGAAGAGGCTGTCCTAGGGCTGTCCTTTCTCCACTGTTCATTCCTGCCACCTTTATCAAAGATAAGGTGTCCATATGTGCGTGGGTTTATCTCTGGGCTTTCTATCCTGTTCCATTGATCTATCTTTCTGTTTTTGTGCCAGTACCATACTGTCTTGATTACTGTAGCTTTGTAGTATAGTCTGAAGTCAGGGAGCCTGATTCCTCCAGCTCCATTTTTCGTTCTCAAGATTGCTTTGGCTATTCGGGGTCTTTTGTGTTTCCATACAAATTGCGAAATTTTTTGTTCTAGTTCTGTGAAAAACGCCAGTGTTAGTTTGATAGGGATTGCATTGAATCTGTAGATTGCTTTGGGTAGTAGAGTCATTTTCACAATGTTGATTCTTCCCATCCAAGAACATGGTATATCTCTCCATCTATTTGTATCATCTTTAATTTCTTTCATCAGTGTCTTATAATTTTCTGCATATAGGTCTTTTGTCTCCTTAGGTAGGTTTATTCCTAGATATTTTATTCTTTTTGTTGCAGTGGTAAATGAGAGTGTTTTCTTGATTTCACTTTCAGAGTTTTCATCATTAGTATATAGGAATGCCAGAGATTTCTGTGCATTAATTTTGTATCCTGCTACTTTACCAAATTCATTGATTAGCTCTAGTAGTTTTCTGGTAGCATCATTAGGATTCTCTATGTATAGTATCATGTCATCTGCAAACAGTGACAGCTTTACTTCTTCTTTTCCGATTTGGATTCCTTTTATTTCCTTTTCTTCTCTGATTGCTGTGGCTAAAACTTCCAAAACTATGTTGAATAAGAGTGGTGAGAGTGGGCAACCTTGTCTTGTTCCTGATCTTAGTGGAAATGCTTTCAGTTTTTCACCATTGAGGATGATGTTTGCTGTGGGCTTGTCATATATGGCCTTTATTATGTTGAGGAAAGTTCCCTCTATGCCTACTTTCTGCAGGGCTTTTATCATAAATGGGTGTTAAATTTTGTCAAAAGCTTTCTGTGCATCTATTGAGATAATCATATGGTTTTTCTCCTTCAATTTGTTAATATGGTTTATCACATTGATAGATTTGCGTATATTGAAGAATCCTTGCATTCCTGGGATAAACCCCACTTGATCATGGTGTATGATCCTTCTAATGTGCTGTTGGATTCTGTTTGCTAGTATTTTGTTGAGGATTTTTGCATCTATGTTCATCAGTGATATTGGCCTGTAGTTTTCTTTGTGACATCCTTGTCTGGTTTTGGTATCAAGGTGATGGTGGCCTTGTAGAAGGAATTTGGGAGTGTTCCTCCCTCTGCTATATTTTGGAAGAGTTTGAGAAGGACAGGTGTTAGCTCTTCTCTAAACGTTTGATAGAATTCACCTGTGAAGCCATCTGGTCCTGGGCTTTTGTTCGTTGGAAGATTTTTAATCACAGTTTCAATTTCAGCGCTTGTGATTGGTCTGTTCATATTTTCTATTTCTTCCTGATTCAGTCTTGGCACGTTGTGCATTTCTAAGAATTTGTCCATTTCTTCCAGATTGTCCATTTTATTGGCATAGAGTTGCTTGTAGTAATCTCTCATGTTTTTTTTATTTCTGCAGTGTCAGTTGTTACTTCTCCTTTTTCATTTCTAATTCTATTGATTTGAGTCTTCTCCCTTTTTTTCTTGATGAGTCTGGCTAGTGGTTTATCTATTTTGTTTATCTTCTCAAAGAACCAGCTTTTAGTTTTATTGATCTTTGCTATCGTTTCCTTCATTTCTTTTTCATTTATTTCTGATCTGATTTTTATGATTTCTTTCCTTCTGCTAGCTTTGGGGTTTTTTTGTTTTTCTTTCTCTAATTGCTTGAGGTGCAAGGTTAGGTTGTTTATTCGAGATGTTTCCTGCTTCTTAAGGTGGGCTTGTATTGCTATAAACTTCCCCCTTAGAACTGCTTTTGCTGCATCCCATAGGTTTTGGGTCGTTGTGTCTCCACTGTCATTTCTTCTAGGTATTTTTTTATTTCGTCTTTGATTTCTTCAGTGATCACTTCATTATTAAGTAGTGTATTGTTTAGCCTCCATGTGTTTGTATTTTTTACAAATCTTTTCCTGTAATTGATATCTAGTCTCATGGCATTATGGTCAGAAAAGATACTTGATACAATTTCAGTTTTCTTAAATTTACCAAGGCTTGATTTGTGACCCAAGATATGATCTATCCTGGAGAATGTTCCATGAGCACTTGAGAAAAATGTGTATTCTGTTGTTTTTGGATGGAGTGTCCTATAAATATCAATTAAGTCCATCTTGTTTAATGTATCATTTAAAGCTTATGTTTCCTTATTTATTTTCATTTTGGATGATCTGTCCATGGGTGAAGGTGGGGTGTTAAAGTCCCCTACTGTGAGTGTGTTACTGTCGATCTCCCCTTTTATGGCTGTTAGTATTTGCCTTATGTATTGAGGTGCTCCTATGTTGGGTGCGTAAATATTTACAATTGTTATATCTTCTTCTTGGATCGAGCCCTTCATCATTATGTAGTGTCCTTCTTTGTCTCTTTTAATAGTCCTTATTTTAAAGTCTATTTTGTCTGATATGAGAATTGCTACTCCAGCTTTCTTTTGGTTTCCATTTGCATGGAATATCTTTTTCCATCCCCTTACTTTCAGTCTGTATGTGTCTCTAGGTCTGAAGTGGGTCTCTTGTAGACAGAATATATAAGGGTCTTGTTTTTGTATCCATCCAGCCAATCTGTGTCTTTTGGTGGGAGCATTTAGTCCATTTACATTTAAGGTAATTATCGATATATATGTTCCTATTCCCATTTTCTAAATTGTTTTGGGTTCGTTATTATAGGTCTTTTCCTTCTCTTGTGTTTCTTGTCTAGAGAAATTCCTTTAGCATTTGTTGTAAAGCTGGTTTGGTGGTGCTGAACTCTCTCAGCTTTTGCTTGTCTGTAAAGGTTTTAATTTCTCCATCAAATGTGAATGAGATCCTTGCTGGGTAGAGTAGTCTTGGTTGCAGGTTTTTCTCCTGCATCACTTTAAATATGTCCTGCCACTCCCTTCTGGCTTGTAGGGTTTCTGCTGAGAGATCAGCTGTTAACCTTATGGGGATTCCCTTGTGTGTTATTTGTTGTTTTTCCCTTGCTGCTTTTAATATGCTTTCTTTGTATTTAATTTTTGACAGTTTGATTAATATGTATCTTGGCGTATTTCTCCTTGTATTTAACCTGTATGGGACTCTCTGTGCTTCCTGGACTCGATTAACTATTTCCTTTCCCATATTAGGGAAGTTTTCAACTATAATCTCTTCAAATATTTTCTCAGTCCCTTTCTTTTTCTCTTCTTCTTCTGGAACCCCTATAATTCGAATATTGGTGCGTTTAATGTTGTCCCAGAGGTCTCTGAGACTGTCCTCAGTTCTTTTCATTCTTTTTTCTTTATTCTGCTCTGCAGTAGTTATTTCCACTACTTTATCTTCCAGGTCACTTATGCGTTCTTCTGCCTCAGTTATTCTGCTATTGATCCCTTCTAGAGTATTTTTAATTTCATTTATTGCGTTGTTCATCGTTGCTTGTTTCATCTTTATGTCTTCTAGGTCCTTGTTAACTGTTTCTTGCATTTTGTCCATTCTATTTCCAAGATTTCGGATCATCCTTACTATCATTATTCTGAATTCTTTTTCAGGTAGACTGCCTATTTCTTCTTCATTTGTTAGGTCTGGTGCATTTTTATCTTGGTCCTTCATCTGCTGTGTGTTTTTCTGTCTTCTCATTTTGCTTATCTTACTGTGTTTGGAGTCTCCTTTTTGCAGGCTGCAGGTTCGTAGTTCCCGTTGTTTTTGATGTCTGTCTCCAGTGGCTAAGGTTGTTTCAGTGGGTTGTGTAGGCTTCCTGGTGGAGGGGACTAGTGCCTGTGTTGTGCTGGATGAGGCTGGATCTTGTCTCTCTAGTGGGCAGGTTCACGTCTGGTGGTGTGTTTTGGGGTGTCTGTGGCCTTATTATGATTTTAGGCCGCCTCTCTGCTAATGGGTGGGGTTGTGTTCCTGTTTTGCTAGTTGTTTGGCATAGGTTGTCCAGCACTGTGGCTTGCTGGTCGTTGAGTGAAGCTGGGTGCTGGTGTTAAGATGGAGGTCTGTGGGAGATTTCCGCCGTTTAATATTATGTGGAGCTGGGAGGTCTCTTGTTGACCAGTGACCTGAAGTTGGCTCTCCTACCTCAGAGGTAGAGCCCTGACTCCTGGCTGGAGCACCAAGAGCCTTTCATCCACATGGCTCAGAATAAAAGGGAGAAAAAGTAGAGAGAATTAGTAGAAGTATGAGGAAAGAAAGAAGGAAAGGAGGAAAGGAAGGAAGAAGCAAAGAAGGAAAGCAAGGAGGGAGGGAGGGAGGGAGGAAGGAAGGAGGTAAAGAAGGAAAAAAGACAGAAAGAAGATACAGTAAAAATAAAATAAAGTATAATACAGTTATTGAATTAAAAAATATTTAGAAAAGAAAAAGAAAAGGGACGGATAGAATCTTAGGAGAAATGTTGGAAGCAAAGCTATACAGAGAAAATCTTACACAGAAGCATACACATACACCCTCACAAAAAGAGGTAAAGGGGACTTTCCTGGTGGCGCAGTGGTTGAGAGTCCGCCTGCCGATGCAGGGGACACGGGTTCGTGCCCCGGTCTGGGAAGATCCCACATGCAGCGGAGCGGCTGGGCCCGTGAGCCATGGCCGCTGAGCCTGCGCGTCCAGAGCCTGTGCTCCGCAAGGGGAGAGGCCACAACAGTGAGAGCCCCGCGTACCGCAAAAAAAAAAAAAAAAAAAGAGGTAAAGGGGGAAAAATCATAAATCTTGCTCTCAGAGACCACCTCCTCAATTTGGGGTGATTCGTTGTCTAAAGGAGGGAAGGAAGGAAGGAAAGAAAGAAAGAAAGAACGAAGGTAAAGTATAATAAAGTTATTACAATTAAAATTAATTATTAAGAAAAAAAGTTTTTTAAAAAAACCATGGACGGATAGAGCCCTAGGACAAATTGTGGAAGCAAGAGTATACAGACAAGATCTCACACAGAAGCATACACGTACACATTCACAAAAAGAGGAAAAGGGAAAAAAATCATAGATCTAGCTCCTAAAGTCCTCCTCTTCAATTTGGGATCATTCCTTGTCTATTCAGGTACTCCACAGATGCAGGGTATATCAAGTTGATTGTGGAGCTTTAATCCGCTGCTTCTGTGGCTGCTGGGAGAGATTTCCCTTTCTCTTCTTTGTTCTCACAGCTCACAGGAGCCCACCTTTGGATTTGGCCCTGCCTCTGCGTGTAGGTCGCTGGAGGGCGTCTGTTTTTTGCTCAGACAGGACGGGGTTAAAGGAGCCGCTGATTTGGGGGCTCCGACTCACTCAGGCCGGGGGTGGGGGGGGGCGAGGGAGGGGCACTGCGTGCGGGGCGGGCCTGCGGCGGCAGAGGCCGGCGTGACGTTGCACCCCCTGAGGCCCGCCGTGCGCTGTCCCGGGGAAGTTGTCCCTGGATCCCGGGAACTTGGCAGTGGCGGGCTGCACAGGCTCCGCGGAAGAGGGGTGTGGAGAGTGACCTATGCTCGCACACAGGCCCCTTGGTGGCGGCAGCAGCAGCCTTAGCGTCTCCCGCCCGTCTCTGGGGTCCACGCTTTTAGCCGCGGCTCGCGCCCGTCTCTGGGGTTCGCGCTTTTAGCAGCGGCTCGCGGCCGTCTCTGGAGTTCCTTTAAGCAGCGCTCTTAAACCCCTCTCCTCGCGCACCAGGAAACAAAGAGGGAAGAAAAAGTCTCTTACCTCTTAGGCAGGTGCAGATTTTTCCCCGGACTCCCTCCCGGCTAGCCGTGGTGCACTAATCCCTTCAGGCTATGTTCAAGCCGCCAACCCAGTCCTCTCGCTGCGCCCGCCCCGGCGGGTGAGCAGAGAAGCCTCTCGGGCTGCTGAGTGCCGGTCAGCACCGATCCTCTGTGTGGGAATCTCTCCGCTTTGCCCTCCGCACCCGTCGCTGTGCACTACTCCGCGGTCCCGAAGCTCCCCCCTCCGCCTCCCGCAGTCTCCGCCTGCGAAGGGGCTTCCTAGTGTGTGGAAACTTTTCGTCCTTCACAGCTCCCTCCCACTGGTGCAGGTGCCGTCCTTATTCTTTTGTCTCTGTTTTTTCTTTTTTTCTTTTGCCCTACCCAGGTACGTGAGGAGTTTCTTGCCTTTTGGGAGGTCTGAGATCTGCTAGCCTTCAGTAGGTGTTCTGTAGGAGTTGTTCCACGTGTAGATGTATTTCTGGTGTATCCGTGGGGAGGAAGGCGATCTCCGCGTCTTACTCTTCCGCCATCTTCAAGCCGTCCTCGGGCCACTCTTAATACTCTGTGTAGAAGCCAAGATGGGATTAGATGTACAAAAGGTTTACTGAGAGAAATGCCTGTGAAGGGAATAATCAGACGTGTGGTGAGGCATCAGATCCCAGTGCAGTTCTGACCCCGCCCGTGAAGGAGAGAGGGTTGGGTAAGCAATCCCAGAGTATAGTGTAGCTCTAAGTGTGTTTCAGCTGGGTCAGTGGTGAGACATCATGCCAAAATCGCCCATCAGAGGAGTCCTGTCTCTAGATCGGGGCCAGCCACAACATCCCTGCCACACTCGGTTGTTAGCTCACGTTGGCCCTTGGGAGGTGCGGCCTGGACACAAACGTGAGGCCAGATCCAGAGAAGCATCAGTTTAGAAGTCATCTCTGTAGTATAAGTTTTGGAAGTGATTGAGATAGTCCAGAAATAGGTTATAAGTGAAGAAATCCAAACCAGAACCTTTAAAGACATTATCTCATGGTGAACAGAGAAGAAAGGCACCAATTTAAGAGGCTGCATCGTGTTTTGAGAGTTAGAGAAAGACCCAGGTAAGAGAGAGTTTAAAGCAGGAAGGAGAAGCCAGTTGTACCAAATTTATAGAGAAGTGCAGTAAGATGAAGACTGAAGAGGCTGTCAGTGACCTGAGATCATTGTCAGTGGATTTCATGGGACAGGTTGTAGCAAATTGATTAGACATCATGAGTGTATGACTCTTCAAGATGGGGCAGAATCTGTCCAAAGAAACAGTATTTAGTTGTGATACTTTTTATCTCCATAACAAATTTAACATCAGGTGATGCCCTGCTCATTAAATTTCTTAGGATTCAGCATTCCTCTGGTAGACGTCCACAAAGAACTGAGAAGGAGAGAAAAGAGATTCAAGTCTGGATGAAAAGAAAACGAAAAGAAAGAATGGCAGAGTACTTAAATCAGCTAGCAGAAAAGAGAGGGCAAGAACATCATCCTTTCTGCCCCAGGAGCAACCCAGTAAGTCTGCAGTATCAAGGGTAATGGAATTATCACAGAATATGTGTAATTGTTTTCCTGGCAAGTATTCAAGAAAAGGATTAATATAATTTGGATGCATTTTTTTGTTTGATAGAAAAGTCAGCATTTTACTTAAGTCTGGAAAAGTTAAGAAATTACCTTAACAAAATGTAGCAGGGAATTCTACAAACCATGTTCTATTGAACTATCTTAGATTATTTTTTCTCCCTGAGGCTAATTGTGGCTCGAGCATTTTATTTTATTTTTTATTAATTAATTAATTTATTTATTTGGCTGCGCCAGGTTTTTGTTGTAGCCTGCGGGCACTTAGTTGCTGCGTGTGGGATAGTGTTCCCTGAGCAGGGATTGAACCCAGGCTCCCTGCGTTGGGAGCACAGAGTCTTAACCACTGGACAGCCAGGGAAGTCCCGTGGCTCTAGCATTTTAACCAAATGAAGAGGTCGAGGGCTTGGGTGACCAGTTGGAGTCACTCCCTTAATTTTCAGTGAAAGTCAGTGGCAGTTGAACAACTGTGTGTGTAGTAAAGCTGTTTTAAAAATCAATTTTCTCGGGCTTCCCTGGTGGCTCAGTGGTTGAGAGTCCGCCTTCCGATGCAGGGGACACGGGTTCGTGCCCCGGTCCGGGAAGATCCCACATGCCGCGGAGCAGCTGGGCCTGTGAGCCATGGTCGCCGAGCCTGCGCGTCCGGAGCCTGTGCTCCACAACGGGAGAGGCCACAACAGTGAGAGGCCCACGTACCGCAAAAAAAAAAAAAAAAAAAAAAAAAAAAAATCAATTTTCTCTCCATAAGATATCTACAAAAAAATCTATTAAAGTGTGGTCCAGTTATGAACCAACAGAGCAGTGCCACTTCTGTGTGTGTGTTTCAACTGTCCTTTAAACTGTCAACATGCGTTTCCTGAGCCCTAACTATGGACATCACCATGGCCAGGTCAGAAGTGTTTTTCTTCAGAAGGTGAAACAAAGCAGTGTTCCTTTGATGATTACATAACTGTGAAACTCACATTTAGATTACACTTGGATTATAGTTTATCTTTTACTTTGTCAACTGAAATAAAATATAATAGCACTTCATCTTTTTTCAGCATCATGAGGGGAACATATTCTGTAAGTGAATTTTCCAGGTTGTCACATTTCAGCACCAAATGGTGCAAAAGTAGGTGAAGTATTATTTAAAGAGTGTAATTGACTTACCTGTGTCTGGAGAGAGCATGCTGATGCTAGATGACATTTTGTTGATAGCTCTGGGGACATGGTAGTGACCTTCAGGGCTACTCGAAGACCAGCATCTTACAGTGTGTGTGTATATATGTGCTCTTCTACCCCACGGAGGATGAGTTTGCATATCACCCTTCCTGTCAGCCAAGCAGATTCCCCAGATGGTTAGAATTGTATCCAAATTTAGAATAAATGAACTCTGAGGGCATTGGGACTGTTCTGTTCATAGACTTTGTGACATCTCCTTCAGTATCACAGATAATTGCTTATTTTTAGCTTCTGTTTGGGTAAAGGTATGGAACTAGTGAGGGGTTAATGTAATTAAAATTTTCGTTTTCATTTTTATCAGAAATCAATAAGACCTTAAATTTATTGTTGACTACTGTATAGGACCTTGAGAAAGTGAATCCACTTCTGCGCGTACATTTTTATATACACAATTGTATGTGAAAGGACTTACCCTCATTAGTAATTCAACAGTAACTCTTAATGTTCTGGAATAAGACATATATAGCTGATGTTGGCCAGTTTACCCCATGGTGCATACGTTTTGAAGAGTTTACAAGTCACAATGAACCCACTATAGTAGGTTGCTGGTAAACATTTTAAAACATTAAAGTGATGGTTTTAAATGTCTGACTCATTTCTGCTTTTATCAGCCAAGCTTTTGATGAGATTAATCATAAGACAGAGTACAAAGTGTGGGTGTCTCCATCCTTAAAATGTTCCTATTTTCCATTTTAAATGCAGCTGATAAGGATCTCTCCTTTTGAGAAAATACATTAGTTTAACTACTAAAATAGACTTTGCATTCCATTTATTAAATTGGATTTTATTTTAATTACATGATGCTTTCATTTAACATTTTCATATTTTGTGCTGGGGTAGGAAGCTTCATCAAATATGACAGTGTTTTGTACTGTTTACTAAATAACAAAATTATGTTTTAACTTCCTATTAAAATATATTAGTGGAATTTTCATGTTTTCCAAGGGTCATAATGGTTTAATTATTTGAACTGAACCGTAATGAACTAACTAGTTATTTCTTGTGCAGTTTTACATGACTTCAAGGGAAATCAGGCTGAGACAAAAGATGAAGCACGAAAAAGACAGGTGATTTTGGTGGTTGCACCCTGATCGTTCTCTCTCTTGCTTGCTCACTCAAGGCCGTAGATACTGCCTTAGGGATTCTGGTTTGCATAGTAGTCCCATTTTTGTTGATAAACAGAAAATTATGGGAGCTAACTGCAAGGAAAATAATTAGACTCCAATAGCCTTTTTTGGAATTTGCTTTCAAATATTATTTATTCCATTCAGTTTTTATACCTTATTTCTGCTATTCCCCTCCCTCTCCCAATCCAGATACGTATGTGCATTTTGAAAATACCCCAAAGGCCATAACTACAGGTGCCTTTAATAATACCTCCTAATGGTTTTCAGAAATCTGAAATTTGAATTTGTATTGAAATGCATGGAAGAAAATAAATGCTAGGTGGTCTTTGAACACTATGTTCCCTCTAGAAATATGAACTGAAAGTGACTCTTTTACTAAATGTTGTTTAATTCTTTCTCTAAAGATTGCTGCTCTCTGACCACTATAGTCGTCGAATCTCACAGGCATACAGTCTGATGAATGAACTGTTATCTGAATCAGTACAGCTTCCAGCAACTGCACAGAAACCATTGCCTAACAAACCCAGGCCTGCTCAAATTCCCAGAAGGCAACGCTCCCTTTCTCCAAGAGGGTAAGACAAGGTTTGGCACGTCATTTGGCAAGATAATGTCAAGCGTGATAAGTGTGAAGCGCTGTTGTGACTCAAGTTCAGTGGACTTGTTCTGAATTATGATAATAAAGTGAAGGGGAAAATGGTGCCGTAATTATGAGGTCTTCATTAGTTTTAATCACCAAGGAAAAAGACAAAAATGGCATTAAATGTCTAATTAAGATATAACAAAGCACTTCTGTATGCCTAATACAATTTTTATATCCATTCAATCCTGTTTTCTTCTTTTCTGTAGTTTTTGTTAATAATTCCTTCTGTAATTTGCCTCCTAACTGCTCCCCTGTTTCTCTGCTTGGCTCCATTCTTGAAGAAACAGATAGTCATCACCAGCTTACCACTTCTTCCTCTTCTTCCCACCCAGTTATTGCTGATTCAATTGTAGATACTGTTATATGTTTCTTCTTAAATTAATGACCTGCATTAGGTTTGGATATTAGTTCATTAGGCAAGAATTAATTAAACATAGATACTAAAGAAAAGTACCCAAGTGTAAAGTTTCTTATATATAGCAAACAAACACAAAATTATATTTGTTAATGACCCATAAGGAGGAAATGAATTGACAGTATAGTGTTGTTAAAAATTACCACCTTTGGCAAAATAATTGATTAGGATTGTAAACATAATCACGTAACTTAAGAGCCTAGAGGAAATGCTACCCGACACAAAGCTAGACATAATCAAATTACTTGTGTGTGTGTAATTTGGGGTGTAATCAAAAGAGCAGAGACTCCCCTTGAATATTTCCTAGAATAATGCATGGTATTTAATACATAAATAACTGCCAAATGTATAGAGCATTTGAAATGGATAGAGAGATAAAAACAATTTCTTTGGAAAAAAATGAGTGAAGTTTGAGATATGAGGAGAATTATACACTGAATGCATCACTGAGGTACAAAATGAATGTATTAATCTTGAGCTGGAATTTACATCTTTTGAAATATTGTAGTTTATCACTGATAGAAGATTCTAGGAATATAATAACTGTGTAATTTCTACTTTAGAGAGAATCGACATGATCACAATTTTCCAATACATAGACCTGGAAAAGTCAGATATATATCCATCAAACCAAGTTATACCCAAAAGGGGAGACTTTTGGGGCAAACTCAAGGCTCACCCTGGCCATGTGGTAAGACTGAAAACTTTTTTTTTATCTTGTGTAATTTGGACCTGTTTTTTCTTGTCTCCCAAGTTGTGTTTTCATTAGTAAAAGTTGTAAATCTTAGTGAAAAGCAGTTCCCATTTCAACAGAATGCAAGGGATTGATGAAGAGCGGTACTGGGATTTTGTTCTATTGCTTTGAAATGAGAAGACCCTAGGAATCTTTTTAAACTAATGGCCTTTTTGTAATAGAATTTGAACAGTCAGTTCTGTGTGATAGGACTGATTTGGGAATCTATTTCTTTTGTGTGGCTAAAGATGTAGGCATTTTTACAAATCAAGTTCTGATAGATTTCAGGATGGATATATAATAGAGCAGGAATAGAACAGGAGCAGGTTGAAATAGTATCATTTTTACCCTTTTTGAATATTCTTTTCCACATTTGAAGATATAGTATTTGTTATTTATTACTAGCCTTCCTTTAGTTCATTTTGCCATATGTGGGTTTTGATTACTAAAGTAAAACATACTTATTTGTTTTAAAATGTATAATCATAGTTAACACGTAGTATACATATGTACAGCTAAGAATGTATAATAATAACTAATGTGCCAGGTTCCATTTAAGCACTTGAATTACAACTCTGTGAGAAAGGTACTATTATGTTCCCATTTTAAACAAGAGAAAGCCAAGGCAGAGAAAGTTGAAATAACTGCCTAAGATCAGATATCTAGGAAGTGGTAGAGTCTAGATTTAAGCCCAGTCTGGGTCTAGAGCCTCCACACCTAGAACCTGAACTTCAGTATGCACGTTAACTGAGAAAATTGAAGTATCCATATATTGCAGTCTTTTTGATGGAACTTTATAGTTTGGTTAACTCTTGCTTTTGATTGATGAATTACAGTAAGAAAACACTGTTCTTTTTTAAACTAGAATTTCAAAATAGTAACCATTTAAAATTTTTTTTTAAGTTTTATTTTATACCTGATACATTTACCAAAATTAAATAAAAGAAATATCCAAAATTGGAAAAGATTTTAAACTTGAATCACGGTTTCTTAATGTCAGATGGAAAAGTCTTGGATTATGTAGAAATATGTCTTTTTCTTGGACCTGTCCAGTGTCAGGCCTGTATTGTTACCTTGCACTTGGCTGGGCTGAGGCCTTGGCCCTCTTTGGTCCCCTTACCTGTCCTTGCTGAGCTATGCTTGATGAGGTGCTCCTGCTGCCCAGAGACTCAGAAGTCCTCAGTGACCCGTACCCCACACAGACAAGTCCAAACCCTCTCCCTGGCCTTTAAGGTGTCCTCCCCTTCTGCCTCCTTAGCCTCCTTTCCGCATATAATCCGGATGATCCATAGCACTTGCAGGCTTGTTTTCCAGACACATGCTGTGTGCTCCCATTCCTGCCTTGAAAATTTCCCTTATACCTTAAATGCCTCCCCTCCGTGTCTTGGAAGACATCCCTAATTTTAATTCTTTAGCTCTTCCAACCCAGTGTAATGAATTTTAACATCCATATTTTCATTTTTTAACTGGCTGATACTTAATTTGCATGGTAGTTGTGAATATTAGAGACAAATAGTAGCATTGGTAACTAATATAGTTATTTTTTTTGTCCTCTGAACCCTCAGTCATGTGTTTCTGCCCTTCTTGAGGCACTACTGCAACAGGTCTTATGTTGTAGTTACTTATAAACTTGGTTATGTCCCGGGATAGACTAAATGATTTGAGGGTAGCAACACTTTCTACATCTGTGTTACCCCTTCACATTGAACAAATGAAAGAATTGAATAACTGGATAAATGGGAAAAAAAGGCTATTTAGCTTTTTTGCTTAAAGATAGCTATTTATAAACTAATTATTGTTCAAGAATATTAACGGGCAGGTATTGTAGTATTTATACTGTGTCATAGAACACCATATGCCTATTATCTGAGCTGACCTGTCACTCAGCTTCCTGGACCTCCAAGGCAAAGGTAGGAGAGGCAACTTGAGGGACTGTGAACACACTGACCTCCCTGACTGCCTCTGCCGCATCCAGAACCCAGCCATTCCCCTGACAACATTCAGTGGCAGTGGGAGAAACTGGGCTCTTCCAGTCAGTGACACAGACAACATGAGCCCGCTGGGGCAAGTTTAGTTGTTGCACAGGTAGGAAGTGAGGATCCATCAAGATTTAAAAATTCCCTGCAGTTCTTCTGTAAAAGTTGTTTTCCTGAAAATTCTTTGAGTTTGACTATATGTTGCTGTCTTTTATTTATTTATTAAATTAAATTAATTAATTTATTTATTTTTGGCTGGTTGGGTCTTCATCGCTGTGCACAGGCTTTCTCTAGTTGCGGCGAACAGGGGCTACTCTTCGTTGTGGTGCACCGGCTCCTCATTGCGGTGGCTTCTCTTGGTGCAGAGTGCAGGCTCTAGGCGCGCGGACTTCAGTAGTTGTGGCTCTCGGGCTCTAGAGCACAGGCTCAGTAGTTGTGGCGCACGGGCTTAGTTGCTCCATGGCATGTGGGATCTTCCTGGACCAGGGCTCGAACCTATGTCCCCTGCATTGGCAGGCGGATTCTTAACCACTGTGCCACCAGGGAAGTCCCAACTATCTGTCTTCTATAAAGCAGTATACAGTTTTTGGCTAACTTCTTCAGCCCCGTGCGCAAACTGTTAAATTTAAGAGTTTTCTTTCTTTCTTTTTTTTTTTTTTTTGCTTGTTTTGTGTTTAATTCTGTCAAAAACAATATATAAGGACTATATGATAAGTATCTGAGAGGCATTATAAGCATAAATAATAGGTCTAGCCTTTGAAATCATCCAGGCCTAGGTTCATAGCCCAGCTCTGCCGCTCACTTTGTGCTCTCAGATGTTTCTTAAATCCTACCACATAGAGCTGTTGTGGATCATAACATAAAACATTTTGCATAACAAACAGTAAATAGTTGCTACTAATCCTGGAATTTAAGAAACCTTAGTTGATCATTCTCTTTGCATTTTGTCTAGGTATTTACTGGAAATAGGCTTATACACCTGGCTTTTCCAGTTGCCAGGGCACATTTGCCATATGAGAAAGGTCCGTGGTTGTGCTATAAGGATACCAAGTCTCAAAGTAGACTTTCTCTTCCTTCATCTGCACTTTTGTTTTGCTTTCTTGGTTCAAATCAACCACCATTTATTGGGCCCCTACTAAGCAGAAGATTTCTGTCCTCAAAGAACTTACAACATGAAAGGTGCATATGGAAGGCTAAAGAAGTTTGCCTGTCTTTATAGGAACTGCTACTTTTACCATACAGAGGAAAGCTGGTGGAGCCAAAGTGGCAGTAAGAAAGGCTGTGCAGTCTCCAGTTACCGTCCGAAAAGGTATGGGATAAAGGTTAGAAAGTTCTTGAGCTTAGTACTAAGAATTTTTAAATCATAAATCACTCTTAGAAATGTCAAATACGGATTTCAGTATGAAGAGTGTGGCTAGGTGGTGCTAATGGGCTTAATAAGCACAGTGCTGAACATAAAAACAAGTACTCAGGAAGGTGCTGTGATCACATAGCCATGGAGCACATAGACCCATAAGTTTGGCCCAATTAACTCTGCTCTGATGGAGAGAGAGGGAAATTATACATCATTATCTCAGTCCCCAACATCTCCCCGAGCCTACCCCTCAACTGCTGTTACTCTCCACAATTTAAAAAACAGTTTCACATTCATCCTCCTATTAGCTGTCTGTAACATCCCTGGTAGATAGGGCAACTCTTATCCCTATCTTACAGCTGAGGAAGCTGAGGTATAGAGAAGCCAAGTGGCCTGCTCAAATCCCCTTAGAACAATAGAAAGAACAGCTAGCAGTTATAGAGAACTTACCTGATGCCAAGCATTGTATTAAGATCTTATGTGCATGATCTCATTTAATCCAGTGAGGTATCTGTGGGATTAAAGAACTAAATTTGATGGGAATAATGATGAAAACACTAATTGATATATACCATAAAAATGATGAGAGATGTGAATTAATCTGTTCCTGTTATTATGCCTCTCTCCACTGCTGTCTCCTTTCTTTGCAGATTCTTCTTTCAGTGTACATCACATCTCTCTTCAGCTGTGTCCAATCTGCTATTTAACTCATTTATCAAGTTTTAATGTCGATGGCTATACCTTCTAGAAATTCTACTTGGTCCTTTCCATACTTTCCCCACTGTATGCATTAAAACCCAAGCCTCCAGTTACTGGGATTAACTTGTCCTAGAAGCATCATCTCCTGTGCTTTTAATTTTATAATCCCAGGCTAGTTTTTTTCTTTCAAAGTTTCTCATTTTAATCTTTTGCTATGATGTTTTCTAATTTAGAATACCCCATAGATTTTTATTCTTTTCTAAGCAAATATGGAGCAATGTTTATTTTAACAGATAAAATGCCCCAAAATACAATGTTACCCCTAAAAATAGCTGAAATTATATGTACCTTTGTATTGTATTATGAAGCCTCCAGAGACTCAGGGTTTTGTGTTCTTGAAGTGAGTTATGACCTAGCATGAGGCCTTGCCCATAGAAAGGCAAAGAGAAGTATTTCCTTCATTGTCCAGTGTCCAGCGCCTGAGAGTTTGACTCCAGGTTTCTAGCTTGGGTATTTGTCTAGACTGTGGCCTAATAATTGGTCCAGGTTGGGCAAGAGGAGGAGCAGGGTTTTTTCCTAGGGGAGATGGAGCTAATGGACTCAGGGTTACTGTTCAGTTTCAGACTCCTCAGGCAAGACTATAGAGTTATTTGGCAATAAAGAAACAGAGGCGGCATTCACTCTCCTACAAGAGAAAGATGCTACTTTAGGGGAAGCTGGTGCACTTGCCCACTAGTTTCCACTCTGGGGTTTCTTCTTGATATATCACTTACCTTTGACCTTAGAAAGCTTTCCCTGGCCATGTTGGGGTAGGAACACCCCACCTGGAGAAGCTTTGCACATGCTCCGTTTCACAGAATTTTTTTCATATTGTATTTTTATCTCAAAATTGGATATCCCAAATAAGTCTAGAGAAATGCACCTTGATCTGAAGCAAAGGAAATTACAAAGCCATCCCTGTGTAAAGCCAGTGATAGCCTCTCGAGGTTTGTAGACACCCCACAGGTAAAAGTTTACCCTAAAATGTAGGCTTACTAACCTTAGTATCAGCCGACTTGGTGATGATCTATCATTCTTTCTAGATGGCGGTAATTATGTTCATTTGACAAAACAAGAGTAGCAAAGATTAGATACCAAATTAATTACAGCGGAGATAGGGGTGGGATTAGTTAATGGTCACAATCTTTGCTAATCTCTTATCATACCTGGAAGACTTGAAGGAACAACTTCAGCACCTCGCCTCCATTGTTTCCATCTACTCTGGAGGGACAGCTTACCCTTGTAGTCACAATACTGCTTAACTACCTGTTGGTTTCTCTTCTTTCTATCCTCAGTCTCAACCTTTTCTGTTTTACCAGCTGTTTTTTTTTTTTTTAAACACAGTGTGTTCACATGTGCATTCCAATTATGCATTCATAGATATTTTTTCTTTCACAGTTTTTCAAAAATTGTTCCTTAGTAATATTTACTGAAATAATTATTTTAATATGAAACTTTCAGTCACACCCCAAAATACTCAGTGGTGTCTTTAAATAGCAGAAAAAAAAGTCAGCCCTTTTTCAACTAGAGCACAGTCCTCACATTGGATTCTAAAATGGTGACCACAGGTGCTACAGGATGATGTTAACCTTACTTCTGTTTCAGACCCTTGGGGCTAATCAAAAGAAGAATCCCTAAGCCCTCCTATACCGCCACCCTTCTCCCTGTAATCCAAGAAGCAAGCTATTGGAAAGCTGCTGCCTTGGGGATCCAGATAAATAGACCTGTTTCTCACTTACAGATGTGAAGATTATCCAAAAGAGCCCTCTAAGTACTCTTCTTCCCTCTCCCAAAAGAACAGAAAGTTAACATATTAGCTCAGGTTCTGGGCATAGATCATCTCTCTCATCTTGGGCAAATTACATAACCCCCTAAGCCTCACCTTCCTCAAATGCAAAATGGGGACAGTAACTGTTTCCCCACAGGACTTTCACGAAGAGTACTTATTCTGCAGCAGTCTGTTGAGCTCCTGCTACTTACCAGGCGCTGTGTCAGGAACAACGCAGATGGTAGCACAGAAATAAGATACGGGAGACCTTGAAGGTCTCTTTTAGGAGGTGTCATTGGAGTGAAGATGCTGAATGTTGAAGAGGGGGTTGTCATGTAACAATAAGGAAGAACAGTTCCAGGCGGAGAGAAGAGCAAGTTCAAAGCCCTGCTACAGAGGCAACCTTGATAGATTGCCTGGATTGGATTTTACTCTGCATCCAGTGGGACTCCATTGGAGGGAATTAAGCAGGGAGATAATATAATTTACATTTTAGAACATGTGGGAGAAAAAGAACAGAAGGCAGCAGACAAGCACAGAAATATTCCTTGGACTAGGGTTATAATAATAAAAATGGGGGGAAGTCATTCGATTTGGAATGTAGAGCATTTCCCGGAATAGGGCAGAAATTAACAGTTTGATTTTGGACATGTTAATATTGGGATGTTTATTGCACATCCAAGGCAAGGTGTCAAGAAGGCCGTTTGCCCTATGAAGCTAGAGATACAGGTTTGAGAGTTGTCAGCATGTAGGTATTTCCAGCCATTGAACTAGATGAGGTCAGCGAGGGAGGATGTAGATGTGTAAGAAGACCAATGACCAGGTCCTGGGGCTCTCTGGTAATTCAGCGGACTGAATGTAGGTAGCGTGCATAGCCCATAGTAAATGCCAAAATGTGTACTGCTGTTATTTGGGGGCGGGGGGGCGGTGCTTATTTCTTGGAGGTATCCTTAGCATGAGGTTGGTAGAGAGATGAAAGACCAGGTGGCCCAAACTTGAGCACTCTGTTACCTCTTCTTCCCCTCTTCAAGGAGCCACAGGCCTGCTTGTTGGGAGCTGAGTTTACTTCCCATCGTATACCCCACATATACACCCATCTCGGGTGTTTCTTCAGGTCACCCAGTAGGGGTAGAATGTGCTGTAATACTGGCTTTGGAACATGAAGTGTGTTAGGTGGGGCCAGCTCCTCCAGGCCTCGTGCAGAGAAGCGCTGTCAATGAGCCGGTGCGCTAAGCTGCCTGTGGGCGCGAGCTGGGATGAATGTTTCTTTTCAGCAAATACTGATATTCAGGAAGGAGGAAGGGGGCCATAATGTGTGGCTACTGCACTTACCTTGATGCCTATGCCCAAAGGTGAATTGTAGCTGTGAAGCGTGAGTGGCGATGCCGAGAACATCACTCCTGTGAAGCTTCCACAAGACTTTCCATAAGAGAGGCAAGGAAGGCCCAGCTCTCTGAGTTCATCCAGCTTTTAACTTGGAACTTCTCCAGAGTTCCATTTTTTTTTTCCTGTGGCCTCTCCTCCCTGGACTCTCTTGTCCTAGAGGTTACTGTTGCTTTTTTTGTTTGTTTCTTTTTTATTAGTTATCTATTTTATACATATTAGTGTATATATGTCAATCTCAATCTCCCAATTTATCACACCACCCCACCCCTGCTTTCTCCCCTTGGTGTCCATACGTTTGTTCTCTACATCTGTGTCTCTATTTCTGCCTTGCAAACCAGTTCATCTGTACCATTTTTCAAGGTTCCACATATATTTGTTAATACATGATATTTGTTTTTCTCTTTCTGACTTACTTCCCTCTGTATGACAGTCTCTTGGTCCATCCACGTCTCTACAGATGACCAAATTTCGTTTCTTTTTATGGCTGACTAACATTCCATTGTATATATGTACCATATCTTCTTTATCTGTTCATCTGACGATGGGCATTTAGGTTGCTTCCATGATCCTGGCTATTGTAAATAGCACAGCAATGAACATTGGGGTGCATGTGTCTTTTTGACTTATGGTTTTCTCTGGGTATATGCCCAGTAGTGGGATTGCTGGGTCATATATTAATTCTATATTTAGTTTTTTAAGGAACCTCCATACTCTTCTCCATAGTGGCTGTATCAATTTACATTGCCACCAACTGTGCAAGAGGGTTCCCTTTTCTCCACACCCTCTCCAGCACTTGTTGTTTGTAGATTTTCTGATGATGCCCATTCTAACTGGTGTGAGGTGATACCTCACT
The DNA here is from genome assembly GCF_963924675.1 of Phocoena phocoena. Lineage (NCBI taxonomy): Eukaryota > Metazoa > Chordata > Mammalia > Artiodactyla > Phocoenidae > Phocoena > Phocoena phocoena. The sequence continues at coordinate 30,678,659 of NC_089221.1, read as the reverse complement.
GTAGTTTTGATTTGCATTTCTCTAATAATTAGTGATGCTGAGCAGCTTTTCGTGTGCTTCTTGGCCATCTGTATGTCTTCTTTGGAGAAATGTCTGTTTAGGTCTTCTGCCCATTTTTGATTGGGTTGTTTGCTTTTTTAATATTGAGCTGCATGAGCTGTTTATATATTTTGGAGATTAATCCTTTGTCCGCTGATTTGTTTGCAAATGTTTTCTCCCATTCTGAGGTTTGTCTTTTTGTCTTGTTTGTAGTTTCCTTTGCTATACAAAAGCTTTTAAGTTTCATTAGGTCCCATTTGTTTATTTTTGTTTTTATTTCCATTACTGTAGGATGTGGGTCAAAAAAGATCTTGCTGTGATGTATGTCAAAGAGTGTTCTTCCTGTGTTTTCCTCTGACAGCTTTATTGTGTCCGGCCTTATATTTAGGTCTTTAATCCATTTTGAGTTTATTTTTGTGTATGGTGTTAGAGAGTGTTCTAATTTCATTCTTTTACATGTAGCTGCCCAGTTTACCCAGCACCACTTATTGAAGAGGCTGTTTTTTCTCCACTGTGTATATACCCTTGCCTCCTTTGTCATAGATTAGTTGACCATAGGTGCGTGGGTTTATCTCTGGGCTTTCTATCCTGTTCCATTGATCTATATTTCTGTTTTTGTGCCAGTACCATACTGTCTTGATTACTGTAGTTTTGTAGTAGAGTCTGAAGTCAAGGAGTCTCATTCTTCCAGCTCCATTTTCCCTCAAGATTGCTTTGGCTATTCGGGGTCTTTTGTGTCTCCATACAAATTTTAAGATTTTTTTGTTCTAGTTCTGTAAAAAATGGCAGTGGTAATTTGATAGGGATTGCATTGAATCTGTAGATTGCTTTAGGTAGTATAGTCATTTTCACAACATCGATTCTTCCAATCCAAGAACATGGTATATCTGCATCTGTTTGTGTCATCTTTTTTTTTTTTTTTTTTTGTGGTATGCGGACCACTCACTGTCGTGGCCTCTCCCGTTGCAGAGCACAGGCTCCGGACGCGCAGGCTCAGTGGCCGTGGCTCACAGGCCCAGCCACTTCGTGGCACGTGGGATCCTCCCGGACTGGGGCACGAACGCGTGTCCCCTGCATCGGCAGGCAGACCCTCAACCACTGCGTCACCAGGGAAGCCCTGTTTGTGTCATCTTTGATTTCTTTCATCAGTGTCTTATAGTTTTCTGAGTACAGGTCTTTGACCTCCTTAGGTAGGTTTATTCCTAGGTATTTTATTCTTCTTGTTGCAGTGGTGAATGGGGTTGTTTCCTTGATTTCTCTTTCTGATCTTTCATTTTTAGTGTATAGGAATACCAGAGATTTAAGTGCATTAATTTTGTATCCTGCAACTTTACCAAATTCATTGATTAGCTCTAGTAGTTTTCTGGTGGCATCTTTAGGATTATCTATGTATAGTATCATGTCATCTGCAAACAGTGACAGTTTTACTTCTTCTTTTCCAATTTTGTATTCCCTTTATTTCTTTTTCTTCTCTGATTGCCATGGCTAGGACTTCTAAAACTGTTGAATAAGAGTGATGAGAGTGGACATCCTTGTCTTCTTCCTGATCTTAAAGGAAATGCTTTGTTTTTCACCATTGAGAATGATATTTGCTGTGGGTTTGTCATATGGCCTTTATTATGTTGAGGGAGGTTCCCTCTATGCCCACTTTCTGGAGAGTTTTTACCATAAAAGGGTGTTGCATTTTGTCAAAAGTTTTTCTGCATCTATTGAGATGATCATATGCTTTTTATTCTTTAATTTGTTAATATGGTGTATCACATTGATTGATTTGAAGAATCCTTGCATCCCTGGGATAAATCCCACCTGATTATGGTGTATGATCCTTTTGATGTGTTGTTGGATTCTGTTTGCTAGTACTTTGTTGAGGATTTGTGTATCTATATTCTGCAATGATATTGGTCAGTAATTTTCTTTTTTTTGTGATATGTTTGTCTGGTTTGGTATCAGGGTGATGGTAGCTCCATAGAACGAGTTTGGGAATGTTCCTTCCTCTGCAATTTTTTGGAAGAGTTTGAGAAAGATGGGTGTTAGCTCTTGTCTAAATGTTTGATAGAATTCACCTGTGAAGCCATCTGGTCCTGGACTTTTTTTGTTGGAAGATTTTGAATCACAGTTTCAATTTCATTACTTGTGATTGGTCTGTTCATATTTTCTATTTCTTGTTCAGTCTTGTAAGATTATACCTTTGTAAGAATTTGTCCATTTCTTCCAGGTTGTCCATTTTATTGGCATAGAGTTGCTTGTAGTAGTCTCTTAGAATGCTTTGTATTTCTGCAGTGTCTGTTGTAAATTCTCCTTTTTCATTTCTAATTTTATTGATTTGAGTCCTTTCCCTCTTTTCCTTGATGAGTCTGGCTAAAGGTTTATCAATTTTGTTTATCTTCTCAAAGAACCAGCTTTTAGTTTTATTGATCTTTGCTATTTTCTTTGTTTCTATTTCTTTTATTTCTGCTCCTGATCTTTATGATTTCTTTCCTTCCACTAACTTTGGGTTTTGTTTGTTCTTCTTTTTCTAGTTCCTTTAGGTGTAAGGTTAAATTGTTTACTTGAGATTTTTCTTATTTCTTGAGATAGGATTGTATTGCTATAAAATTCCTTCTTAGAACTTTGCTTTTGCTGCATCCCATATGTTTTGGATGGTCGTGTTTTCGTTGTCATTTGTCTCTAGGTATTTTTTGATTTCCTCTTTGATTTCTTCACTGATCTCTGGGTTATTTAGTAATGTGTTGTTTAGCCTCCATGTGTTGTTTTTTTTTTATGTTTTTCCCCTGTAATTTATTTCTAATCTCATAGCATTGTGGTTGGAAAAGATGCTTGATATGATTTCAGTTTTCTTAAATTTACCAAGGCTTGATTTGTGACCCAAGATGTGGTTGATCCTGTAGAATGTTCCATGTGCACTTGAGAAGAAAGTGTAGGGACTTCCCTGGTGGCACAGTGGTTAAGAATCCGCCTGCCAATGCAGGGGACACAGTTTGATTCCTAGTCCAGGAAAATCCCACATGCCGCACAGCAACTAAGCTTGTGCACTACAACTACTGAGCCCGTGAGCCTCAACTGCTGAAGCTCATGTTTCACACCTACTGAAGCCCGTGTGCCTAGAGGCTGTGCTCTGCAACAAAGAGAAGCCACTGCAGTGAGAAGTCTGTGCACCTCAACGAGGAGCAGCCCCCGCTCTCTGAAACTAGACAAAGGCTGCGTGCAGCAACGAAGACCCAACACAGCCAAAAATAAAAAATAAATAAATAAATAAATTTATAAAAAATAAAAAAACGAAAGTGTAATCTGCTGTTTTCGGATGGAATGTCCTATAAGTATCAATTAAATCTGTCTGGTCTATTGTGGCGTTTAAAGCTTGTGTTTCCTTATTAATTTCCTATTTGGATGATCTGTCCATTGGTGTAAGTGAGGTGTTAAAGTGCCCCACTATTACTGTTACTGTCAATTGCCTCATTTATAACTGTTAGCATTTGCCTTATGTATTGAGGTGCTCCTGTGTTGGGTGCACATATATTTATAATTGTATATCTTCTTCCTGGATTGATCCCTTGACCATTATGTACTGTTCTTCCTTTTCTCTTGTACCATTCTTTATTTTAAAGTCTATTTTATCTGATATGAGTATTGCTACTCCAGCTTTCTTTTTGATTTCCATTTACATGGAATATCTTTTTCCATCCCCTCAGTTTCAGTCTGTATGTGTCCCTAGGTCTGAAGTGGGTCTCTTGTAGACAGCATATATATGGGTCTTGTTTTTGTATCCATTCAATGAGCCTCTGTCTTCTGGTTGGAGCATTTAATCCCTTCACCTTTAAGGTAATTATTGATATGTTTGTTCCTAATACCATTTTCTTAATTGTTTTGGGTTTGTTTTTGTAGGTCCTTTTCTTGTGTTTCCCACTTAGAGAAGTTCCTTTAGCATTTGCTGTAGAGCTGTTTTGGTGGTGCTGAATTCTCTTAGCTTTTGCTTGTCTGTAAAGCTTTTGATTTCTCCCTCAAATCTGAATGAGATCCTTGCTGGGTAGCGTAATCTTGGTTGTAGGTTCTTCCCTTTCATCACTTTAAATATATTGTGCCACTCCCTTCTGGCTTGTAGAGTTTCTGCTGAGCAATCATCTGTTAACCTTATGGGAGTACCCTTGTATGTTATTTGTCATTCTTCCCTTGTTGCTTTTAATAATATTTCTTTGTCTCTATTGTCAGTTTGATTACTGTGTGTCTTGGCGTGTTTCTCCTTTGGTTTATCCTGCCTGGGACTCTCTGCAGTTCCTGGACTTGAGTGGATATTTCCTTTCCCATGTTAGGGAACTTCTTGACTATAATCTCTTCAAATATTTTCTCTGGTCCTTTCTCTCTCTCTTCTCCTTCTGGGACCCCTATAATGTGAATGTTGGTGAGTTTAATGTTGTCCCATAGGTCTCTTAGGCTGTCTTTATCTCTTTCATTCTTTTTTCTGTTCCACCACCGTCAATTCCACCATTCTGTCTTCCAGGTCACTTATCCATTCTTCTGCGTCAGTTATTCTGCTATTGATTCCTTCTAGTGTATTTTCATTTCAGTTATTTTATTGTTCATCTCTGTTTGTTTGTTCTTTAGTTCTTCTAGGTGTTTGTTCTTTAATTCTTCTAGGTCTTTGTTAAACATTTCTTGCATCTTCTCGATCTTTGCCTCCATTCTTTGTCCGAGGTCCTGGATAATCTTCACTATCATTATTCTGAATTCTTTTTCTGGAAGGTGGCCTATCTCCACTTCATTTAGTTCTTTTTCTGGTGGTGTTTTATCTTGTTCCTTCATCTGGTACATAGTCCTCTGCCTTTTCATTTTGTCTGACTTTCTGTGAATGTGGTTTTCATTCCACAGGCTGTGGGGTTGTAGTTCTTTTTGCTTCTGTTCTCCGTCCTCTGGTGGATCAGGCTAAGAGGCTTGTGGAAGCTTCCTGATGGGAGGGACTGGTGGTGGGTAGAGCTGGGTGTTGATCTGTTAGGCAGAGATCAGTAAAACTTTAATATGCTTGTCTGCTGATGGGTGGGGCTGAGTTCCCTCCCTGTTGCTTGTCCTGAGGTGACCCAGCACTGGAGCCTACAGGCTCTTTAATGGGGCTAATGGCAGACTCCAGGAGGGCTCATGCCAAGGAATACTTCCCAGAACTTCTGCTGCCAGTGTCCGTATCCTCACGGTGAGCCACAGCTGTCCACCGCCTCTGCAGGAGACCCTCCAACACTAGCAGGTAGGTCTGATTCAGTCTTCTAGGGGGTCACTGCTCCTTCCCCCTGGGTCCTGGTGCACACACTACTTTATGCCCTCCGGGAGTGGAGTCTGTTTCCCTCAGTCCTGTTGAAGTCCTGGAATCAAATCCTGCTAGACTTCAAAAGTCGATTCTCTGGGAATTCCTTCTTCTGTTGCCAGACCCCCAGGTTGGGAAGACTGACGTGGGGCTCAGAACCGTCACTCCAGTGGGTGGACTTCTGTGGTATAGTTGTTCTCCAGTTTGTGAGTTGCCCACCCACAAGTTGTTTGTGATTGCACCTCTCCTACCGTCTCATTGCGCCTTCTCCTTTGTCTCTGGATGTGGGGTATCTTTTTTGGTGAGTTCCACTGTCTTCCTGTCGATGATTGTTCAGCAGTTAGTTGTGATTCCTGTGCTCTTGCAAGAGGGAATGAGCACACGTCCTTCTACTCCGCCATCTTGAACCAATCTCGGTTACCATTACTTTTAAAATCAAAAGCGGTGGCCAGAGGAGATGGAGTCAGGATGGCAGAGAAGAACGTGAGCTCCCCTCTTCTTAGGAAAGCATCAAAATAACAACTGCTGAACGACCATAGACAAAAAAAAAAAAAACCCACTGGAACCTACCATAAAGAATATCCTACATCCAAAGAAGCCACAGTGAGACAGTAGGAGGGGCACAATTGCAATAAAATCAAATCCCACAAAATTTGGGTGACCCACAAAATGGAAAATAATTATACCACAGAAGCTCTCCCACAACAATGAACGTTCTGAGCCCCATGTCAGGCTCCCCAGCCTGGGGGTCTGGCAACTGGAGTAGGAGCCCCCAGAGAATCTGGCTTTGAAGGCGAGTGGAGTTTGATTGCAGGAATTCCACAAGACTGGGAGAAACAGAAACTCCTCTATTGGAGGGTACACACAAGGTCTTGTGTGCACCAGGACCCAGGGAAAAAAGCAGTGACCTCATAAGAGCCTGGGCCAGAGCTACCTGCTCATATTGGAGCGTCTCCTGCAGATGTGGTGGTGGGGCAGCTGTGGCTTAGTGCGGTGACAAGACACGGTGGTTCTGGGGAGTACTCTTTGGTGTGAGCACTCCGGGAGGCTGCCATTTTGTCTCCAAGACCTTGCCCCACCCAACAACCTGTAGGCTCCAGTGCTGGGATGCCTCAGGCCAAACAATCAACAGGGATGGACACAGCCCCACCCCACCCATTAGCAGACAGCTGCTTAAAGTCTTCCTGAGCACATGGCTACCCATGAAACACACCCCTTGATATGGCCCTGCCCACCAGAGGGACAAGACCCAGCTCCACCCACCAGTGGTCAGGAACCAGTCCCTCCCACCAGGAAGCCTGCACAAGCCTCTTAGCATCACCCACCAGGGGGCAGACAGCAGAAGCAAGATCTACCACCCTGCAGCCTACAGAACGGAAACCACATCGCAGAAAGTTAGACAAAATGAGACAGCAGAGGAATATGTCCCAGATGAAGGAACAAAATAAAACCCCAGAAGAACAACTAAGTGAAGTGGAGATGAGCAATCTACATGAAAAAGAATTCAGAGTAATAATAGAAAAGATTATCCAAGTTCTTCAAAAAAGAATGGAGGCACAGATAGAGAAGTTACAAGAAATGTTTAACAAAGACCTACAATAACTAAAGAAGAAACAGAGATGAATACAATAACTGAAATTAAAAATACACTGGAAGGAATCAGTAGCAGAATAACTGAGACAGAAGAATGGACAAGTGAGCCGGAAGACAGAATGGTGGAAATCACTGCTGCAGAATAGAATAAAGAAAAAAGAATGTAAAGAAATGGTGAGAGCCTAACAGACCTTTGGGACAACATTAAATGCACCAACATTCGCATTATAGGGGTCCCAGAAGGAGGAGAGGGAGAAAAAGGACCTGAGAAAATATTTGAAGAGATAATAGCTGAAAACTTCCCTAACATGGGAAGGGAGACAGTCATAGAAGTCCAAGGAAGCCCAGAGAGTCCCAGGCAGGATAAACTCAAGGAGGAACATGCTAAGACACATAGTAATCAAATTGACGAAAATTAAAGACAAAGAAAAAATATTAAAAGCAACAAGGGAAAAGCAACAAATAACATACAAGGGAATTCCCAAAAGGCTGTAAGCTGATTCCTCAGCAGAAAGTATGCAGGCCAGAAGGGAAGTGATGAACGGGAAGAACCTTCAACGAAGAACACTCTATCTAGCAAGGCTCTCACTCAGATTCGATGGAGAAATCAAAAGCTTTACAGACAAGCAAAAGCTAAGAGAATTCAGCGCTACCAGACCAGCTTTGCAACGAATGCTAAAGGAACTTCTCTAGGTGGAAAAGAAAAGGCCACAAATAGAAACAAGAAAATTATGAATAGAAGTGCTAACCAGTAAAGGCAAAGATACAGTAAAGGTAGGAAGTCATCCACACACAAGTATGATATCAAAAGCAGCAATCGTGAGGAGAGTACAAATGGAGGATATTGGAAATGAATTTGAAATTAAATGATCAGCAAGTTAAAACTATCCTGTTTATGTCGACTGCTGTATCAAAACCTCTTGGTAATCGCAAACCAAAAATCTACAATAGATATACAAAAAAGAAAAAAGGAATCCAAACACAACATGAAAGGTAGTCAAATCAAAAGAGAACAAAAGAGTAAGCGAAGAAAAAAGACCTACAAAAACAAATCCAAAACAATTAACAAAATGGCAACAAGAACATATCGATAATTACCTTAAACACAAATGGATTAAATGCTCCAACCAAAAGATATAGACTGGCTGAATAGATACAAAAACAAGACCTATACATGTGCTGTCTACAAGAGATGCACTTCAGATCTAGGGACACATACAGACTGAAAGTGAGGGGATGGAAAGTATTACAGGCAAATGGAAATCAAAAGAAAGCTGGAGTAGCAATACTCATATAAGACAAAATTGACTTTAAAATACTGTTTCAAGAGACAGAAGGACACTACATAATGATCAAGGGATCAATCCAGGAAGAAGATATAACGATCTTATATGCACCCAACATAGAAGCACCTCAGTATATAAGGCAAATGCTAACAGCCATAAAAAGAGAAATCAACAGTAACACAATAGTGTGGGACTTTTAACACCCCACTTTCATCAGTGGACAGATCATCCAGACCTAAAGTTAGTAGGGAAACAGAGGCCTTAAATGACACATTAGACCAGATGGATGTAATTGATGATATTTATAGAGCATTCCATCCAAAAGCAGCAGAATACACATTCTTAAGTGCACGTGGAACATTCTCTAGGATTGGTCACATGCTGGGCCACAAAGCGAGCCTCGGTAAATTTAAGAAAACTGAAATCATGTCAACCATCTTTTCTGACCCCAATGCTATGAGATTAGAATCAACTATGAAAAAACTGTAAAAAACACAAACATGTGGAAGCTAAACAATATAATAGTAAATAACATGGATCACTGAAGAAATCAAAGAGGAAATCAAAAAATACCTGGAGACAAAAGACAGTGAAAGCACCATGATCCAAAACCTATGGGACACAGTTCTGAGAGGGAAGTTTATAGCAATACAATCTTACCTCAGGAACAAGAAAAATGTCAAGTAAACAACCTAACCTTACACCTAAAGCAACTAGAGAAGAACGAACAAAACCCAAAGTTAGTAGAAGGAAAGAAATCATAAAAATCAGAGCAGAAATAAATAGAAACAAAGAAAACAATAGCAAAGATCAATGAAACCAAAAGCTTGTTCTTGAGAAGATAAACAAAATTGATAAATCTTTAGCCAGACAGACTCATCAAGAAAAAAAAGAGAGAGGGCTCAAATCAATAAAATTAGAAATGAAAAAAGTTACAGCAGACACCACAGAAATACAGAGGGACTACTACAAGCAATTCTATGCCAATAAAATGCCCAACCTGGAAAAAATGGACAAATTCTTAGGTACAATCTCCCAAAACTGAACCAGGAAGAAATGGAAATATGAAAACCAAATACAAGCACTGAAATTGGAACAGCAGTTAAAAAACTTGCAGCACACAAAAGTCCAGGACCAAATGGCTTCACAGGTGAATTCTATCAAACAATAAAAGAAGAGTTAACACCTATTCTTCTGAAACTATTCCAAAAAATTGTAGATGAAGAAATACTCCCAAACTGATTCTATGAGGCCATTGTCACCCTGATACCAAAACTAGACAAAGATACCACTCACACACACAACGAAAATTACAGGCCAATATCACTGATGAATATAGATGCAAAAATCCTGAACAGAATACTAGCAAACGAAATCCAGGGACTTCCCTGGTGATCCGGTGGTTAAGAATCCGCCTTCCAGTGCAGGGGACACAGGTTCAATCTCTGGTCAGGGAACTAAGATCCCACATGCCACAGGGCAAGTAAGCGCACTCATGGTGACTACTGAGCCCGTGTGCTCTAGAGCCCACATGCCACTAGTGAGCCCTGTGCCACCACTACCAAGTCCTTGCACTCTAGAGCCCACGCACCACAACTAGAGAGCCCATGCCCTGCAACTTCTGAGCCTGTACGTTCTGGGCCCATACGCTGCAACTAGTGAGCCTGTGCACCACAGCTACTGAGCCAACACTCTCTGGAGCCCATGCACCACAACTAGAGAGAAGCCTGCACAGCACAATGAAGAGCCCGCACACCAGAAAGATCCTGCATGCTGCAGTGAAGATTCCACCTGCTGCAACTAAGACCCAATGCAGCCAAATAAAACAAAAAACAAACGAAAAACCTCAAATCCAACAGTACATTAAAAGGATCATACACCATGGTCAAGTGGGATTTTTTTCAAAAGATGCAAGGATTTTTCAGTATCTGCAAATCAGTGTGCTACACCATATCAACAAATTGAAGATTAAAAACCATATGATCATCTCAATAGATGCAGAAAAAGCTTTTGATAGGGCTTCCCTGGTGGCACAGTGGTTGAGAGTCCGCCTGCCGATGCAGGGGACACAGGTTCGTGCCCCGGTCCGGGAAGATCCCACATGCCACGGAGCAGCTGGGCCCATGAGCCATGGCTGCTGAGCCTGCGCATCTGGAGCCTGTGCTCCGCAATGGGAGAGGCCGCAACAGTGAGAGGCCTGCGTATGGCAAAAAAAAACACAAAAAACAAAAAACTTTGGACAAAATTCAACACCCATTTATGATAAAAACTCTCCAGACAGTGGGCATTGAGGGAACATACCTCAACATAATAAAGGCCATATATGACAAACCCACAGCTAACATCACACAAAATTGTGAAAAGCTGAAAGCATTTCCTCTAAGATCAGGAACAAGACAAGGATGTCTACTCTCACCACTTTTATTCAACATAGTTTTGGAAGTTCTAGCAATCAGAGAAGAAAAGGAAAAGGAATGCAAATTGGAAAAGAAAACTGTCACTGTTTGCAGATGACATGATTACTATACATACAAAATCCTAAAGATGCTACCAGGAAACTATTAGAGCTTATCAATGAATTTGGTAAAGTTGCAGGATACAAAATTAATGCACAGAAATCTCTGGCATTCCTATACACTAGCAATGAAAAATCAGAGAAATCAAGGAAACAATCCCATTTACCATCACATCAAAAAGAATAAAATACCTAGGAATAAACCTACCTGTGGAGGCAAAAAGATCTGTACTATGAAAACTATAAGATGCCGATGAAAGGAAAGCAAAGGTGATGCAAATAGATGGAAAGATATACCATGTTCTTGGAAGAATCAATATTGTCAAAATGACTGTACTACACAAGATAATCTACAGATTCAATGCAATCCCTATCAAATTACCAATGGCATTTTTCACAGAACTAGAACAGAAAATTTTACAGTTTGTATGGAAACACAAAAATGACCCCCAATAGCCAAAGAAATCTTGAGAAAGCAAAACAGAGTTGGAGTAATCAGGCTCCCTGACTTCAGACTGAATGACAAAGCTACAGTAATCAAAACAGTATGGTACTGGCACAAAATCAGAAATACAGATCAATGGAACAGTATAGAAAATCCAGAGGTAAACCCACACACCTATGGTCAATTAATCTATGACATAGGAGGCAAGACTATACAGTGAAGAAAAGACAGTCTCTTCAATAAATGATGCTGGGAAAACTGGACAGCTACATGTAAAAAAATGAAATTAGAACACTCCCTAACACCATACACAAAAATAAACTCAAAATGGATTAAAGACCTAAATTAAAACTAGATACTATAAAACTCTTAGAGGAAAACATAGGCAGAACACTCTTTGAGGTAAATCATAGTAATATCTTTTTGATCCGTCTCCTAGAGTAATGGAAATAAAAACAAAAATAAACCAATGGGACCTCATTAAACTCAAAAACTTGCACAGCAAAAGAAACCATAAACAAAACAAAAAGACAACCCATGGAATAGGAGAAAATTTTTGCAAACAATGTGACCAACAAGGGATTAATCTCCAAAATTTACAAATAGCTCATGCAGCTCATCGATATCAAAATAAAAAAAAAAACCCAATCAAAAAGTGGGCAGAAGACCTAAATAGACATTCCTCCAAAGAAGATATACAGATGGCCAAGAGGCACATGAAAAGATGCTCAACATTGCTAATTACTAGAAAATTGCAAATCAAAACTACAATGAGATATCATCCCACACCAGTGAAAATGGCCATTGTCAAAAAGTCTACAAACAATAAATGCTGGAGAGGGTGTGGAGAAAAGGAATGTTGGTGGGAATATAAATTCGTATATCCACTATGGAGAACAGTATGGAGGTTACTAAAAAATCTAAAAATAGAGCTACGATATGATCCAGCAATCCCACTCCTGGGTATGTATCTGGAGAAAACCACGGTTCAAAAGGATACGTGTACCACAGTGTTCATTGCAGTGCTGTTTACAATAGCCAAGACATGGAAGCAACCTAAATGTCCATCAACAGAAGAATGGATAAAGAAGATGTGGTACATATATACAATGGAATATTACTCAGCCATTAAAAAGAATGAAATAGGGCTTCCCTGGTGGTGCAGTGGTTGAGAGTCTGCCTGCCCACGCAGGGGACACAGGTTCGTGCCCCCGTCTGGGAAGATCCCACATGCTGCGGAGCGGCTGGGCCCGTGAGCCATGGCCACTGAGCCTGCGCGTCCGGAGCCTGTGCTCTGCAATGGGAGAGGCCACAACAGTGAGAGGCCTGTGTACCGCAAAAAAAAAAAAAAAAAAAAAAAAAAAAACCCAATGAAATAATGCCATTTGCAGCAACATGGATGGACCTGGAGATTATCATACTGAGCAAAGTACATCAGACAGAGAAAGACAAATATCATGAGATATGTGGAACCTAAAAAAATGATACAAATGAACTTACTTACAAAACAGACTCACGGACTTAGAGAACGAACTTATGGTTACCAGGGGAGAAGGGTGGGGTGGAGGGATAGATTGGGAGTTTGGGATTGACATATACACGCTTGCTATATTTAAAATAGATAACCAACAAGGACCTACTATAGTACAGGGAACTCTGCTGAATATTCTGTCATAACCTAAATGGGGAAAGAACTTGAAAAAGAATAGATACATGTATATGTATAACTAAATCACTTTGCTGTACACCTGAAACTAACAACATTTTTAATCAGCTGTACTCCAATATAAAATAAAAACAAAAAAGGTGGCCAGAATTCAATTTCCTTCTCTCACACAGACAGAATAGGAATTGCTAGAACCCTAAAGCCAACCATATCCAGACCTTGTGATTTAAATATTAGGTAAGGTGTGACTGCCTTGGGTTTGATTATAAAAGGCACTGTAAGTAACAAACTTATAAATGAATCAGTCCTAATGTATGCATTGTTCTTTTCCCTTGAAAGGGTCTAATGCTCCCTGTCTGCGGTGTACAGAAAATCACACAAGTGCTGGTCTTGCCCCTCAAACCAAGGAGGTATGTTTAGAGTATGAGAGAGAGGAGACTGTGGTGAGCCCCTGGATGGTACCTTCAGACATCCGTGCGATTCTGTATGAGAGTCACAGTTCCCTTCTACAGGTACACGTTCCAGGTTCCAGTTTGCCTAGTGGTTCCCTGGGTTCTTTAGGTTTTTTCGTTGTTTATTTATTTATTTATTTAGTGGGATGCAGACATACTGAAAGATTATTAGGTCAGTTTGAAGTAGCGATTCAAAGCATCTACACTTTTGGCTTAGTACTCCAGCATTTATCATGCAGAATTTTCCTTGACTTTGTATTTTCTTTTTAACCTAAAAAAAAAAAAAAAAGACTCAAAAAACAAGACACAACAACAAAAATGTAAGAACAGATCATTGTACTATAGATATAAAAATCTGTTCTGTCCACTCTTCAGACCTGGTGCCAGCATCTTGTGTCAGGTGATGTTCATTCAGCCCATTGCCAATCTAGATGTGCTGGGCAACCACAGCCCTGGTTCCCTTCATATTTCCTTCAGTGTTTGGTGGATGAGCAGCTCTAGAATCTTTGGAAAATTTAGTTCATGTTCCATTTATTTTTTCTCAGGCTAGGACAACAACTTACTGTCTTTCTCAATTTGATAGGACTCATCACCAACTGAAGAAAAGCCAGAGCCTCCTTTTGGGGTGGGTGGCACGGACAGCTTGTCTGAGAGCACGGGCAGCATCCTCAGCAAGCTTGACTGGGATGCCGTCGAAGATATGGTGGCCGGTGTGGAGGACAAGAGCCCGTCTGTCCACTGGGCCCTGGACCCGTGAGACCTGAATGTCACTCTGCTTCCACGCAAAGGCCAGCAACTCAGTGTTGTAGTTCTGAAAGATTTGTGGGTTTAAGGGAGAGAAGCAATGAAAGAAGCAATGTGAATTTACCACCTGCAGGCATATTATTACCTGGATTAGACGTTTTAAGAGGAAAAATAAACATTTCTCAATAAGTTTGCCTTCGAGGGAGAGGGGTTAACTATAGATGTGTTATATGTTTTTGCATTTGACTTATTATCTTTAGGTATAATTTTTTAAATGATGAAATAAACAGTACCTTTCAAGCCAAGCTTGTATAATATTTAAGCTTCTTTCAATAAAAACCTTCTGTCTTGCCTCATCCTTTACCCCCTGAGTTTTTTTTTTTTTTTTTTTTTTTTTTTTGCAGTACGCGGGCCTCTCACTGTTGTGGCCTCTCCCGTTGTGAAGCGCAGGCTCCAGACGCACAGGCCCAGCGGCCATGGGTCACGGGCCCAGCCGCTCCGCGGCACGTGGGATCCTCCCGGACCCGGGGCACGAACCCGTGTCCCCTGCATCGGCAGGTGGACTCTCAACCACTGCGCCACCAGGGAAGCCCAACCCCCTGAGTTTTAAGAAACAACCTTAGCTGGGTAAACTTGACAGGGAAAAAAAATGCTTTCACTGAGGTGAAGAAAATCACACTCTCACTAGAGACGCTCAATAATGAACTCCATTTTAAAAGATATCCTAAAATTGTGTAGGACTTGGCTGTGGGGTGAAAAGGAACCAGCCACCTTCCACTAATCCTGAACTTCTAAATAAAACATGTTCCACATGGGCCAGGTCTTCTGTCCTCTGCCCTGTATCGTGAAAAGCCTTGGAGGAAGAAGGAGTTGGATACTTTGGGTGCCTTGCAGAGTATGGCCACTGCTACTACCCTGCACTTTGATCTCTGCCTTGTCAGCTCAGTGGGACCACTGTGGTCTGCTTGGACATAGCTCGTTATGCTGGAGTTGGGATAATACCCTTAAAGCAGAGAGCCAAGCATTTATGAGACTTACCTCATAAGCTTCCCTTCCCTCGGGGATCACTGTCTCGCACTGCATGCTGCTGTCCAGTGTCTAAAAGCAGTTGCCTCACATTCTTTGTCCAATTTTATGGTTAAGGCATGCAGACTAGTCACGTGCCAGTTACTCTGTCATAGCTGCAAGTGGAAGTCTTTTCTTGGTCTCAGTCAATTTTACATCCGTACAGCAAACCTGAAAATAAAGACTGAAGGAGGGTAGAGCATGTCAGCAGAAGACTGATGGTCCTAGGCAGCCTCCAGCCTCTAGCTTGAATATGTTCTCTTAGTCTTCAAAAAACTGCAGTACGACAGTTTTGTAGCATGCCTGACAGAGGAAACATCCTTACAAGGAAGGGTCTAGACTGCATGCCTTCCAAACAAACAAGGGTTAAAAGAAGCAGTTTCCATATCTAGATTTCAGGCACTTACCATGCTTGGGAATACCTCCAGTTATCAAAAGGATTCCCCAATTTCTCAAAACAATATTATTTTGCTCACATTTTTATTAGAAAATATACAGCATTTAGTATCATGTATATCTAAACTAAAGCCACATCTCAGTGTCCTGTTCTTAATTCTGGCTGAGTTTGGAATCTGTTAGCAAAGGAAGCTCAAACACAAAGCTGCCAAGAAATTATATCCATGGGCCTGGCTTAAAAACACCAACTTCAGCCTTTCTTTCCTACTTCAGCTCCTACTGTTTCTAGCTTATAGTATATGCTCAAGTGTTTGATGAATTCACGAAAAGCCATTATAGCTTATACCCTTTTCTGTTTCTCAGCAATTCAAATAATTATGTACCATGCTTTGTGTCCTGTTTAGCTTTTCTATAAGAAATCAAACCTTGGATCTTAGGAAATCTGAGAGAAAGGAATTTTGTAGAAGTCACATTGGTAGCCCTCCAGAACTCATTTCCTTTAAGCATTGCTTATACCCTGACCATTCATGTGTGTTCAGCATTTGGACTGTGACTGTATGTCATTAAGGTGACCCTAGTGGAAACGAATGCTTTCATTTTTTCATACAAATACTGAATCTGGGGAACATCTGAGAGGAAAGAATCCTTGTTAGTTAAGGTTGGTGTGTAGGTTAGGAATGAATCTATATATATATATGGGGCCTAGGGCCAACTTCCATGGCAGGAGTTGCCTAGTTGAAGGGAAGAATTTTATGTAGGATTTTTAAAAACTGATACTAATTTAAAAAAGTATTTAAAATATATTCAAAGTCAGTAAAGGTAAAAAGCTGATTAACCAGCGTTAAGAATTTTAAAATGATGAATTGTTTTACCGTTTGATAAATTAATTTTATTCCTTCTAAGACCTAAGTGAAAGGATAATAAAAGAATTTTTAAATGTATAAATCAACACAAACGAAGAGAACCGGAGAGGAGATATCACTGGAGGAGAGAAGTCACAGGAGGTGTAAGAGGGTGAGGAGGCCATAATAGAATTGGGAGATATCACTGGAGGAGAGAAGTCACAGGAGGAGTAAGAGGGTGAGGAGGCCATAATAGAATTGGGAGATATCACTGGAGGAGAGAAGTCACAGGAGGAGTAAGAGGGTGAGGAGGCCATAATAGAATTGGGAGATATCACTGGAGGAGAGAAGTCACAGGAGGTGTAAGAGGGTGAGGAGGCCATAATAGAATTGGGAGATATCACTGGAGGAGAGAAGTCACAGGAGGAGTAAGAGGGTGAGGAGGCCATAATAGAATTGGGAGATATCACTGGAGGAGAGAAGTCACAGGAGGTGTAAGAGGGTGAGGAGGCCATAATAGAACTGGGGCAGAGGAGCATGGTGATGAACAGTGAATGTAAGACTCAGAGCTGGCAAGCACAGAGAGGGACCCAGTGAGACAATCACGGTGTAAGTCTTAGAACAGTTGCAACTCCTCATCCCTGTATCCCTTGTGCAAAGAGCTCCCAGTAGCTATGCCCGAGGCAGGAGTCCAGCTTCCCACCTGATTACTTTAGAGCAGAGATCAGCAAATCTGGCCTGCTTTCTGTTCTTGTAAATAAAGTTTTACTGAAAGACAACCTGCCCATCCATTCACATGATATCTACGCTGCTTTTGCTTGTCAGTGGCAGAGTTGCATAGTTGCTACACAGACCACGTGACTTGCAAAGCCTAAAATACTTATTTTCTGACTCTTTAGAGAAAGTTTGCCAACCACTGCTCTAGAGTGGAGCTCACCAGATGAAATCCACCTCTAAACCTTCAGAGCTTCAATAAGCTTTCTAGTGCCTTTGCTCAAAAACCTGAATGGACAGTGAGGCATCACTTGACACAAAGAGAAAGCCCTTTTCATGAAAGGGAGAGTCAAAATTAAATGAGCAAAACAACAACAAAAAGATCATGCAAGAAATAGAACAAGTGGTTTTTTAAAGCAACCAAACTGGAAGGCTCAGGCAACGACAGAGGAAGCCCTATTCTCACATCTCTGTTAATAAGACATATTTCTTATTGGTGAGTGGCAAGAGTTCAACATCAATTGATTCCCATTTTAAAAACGAGTATACATGCATTCACCAAGTATATGTGTGGTCTCTTTGTCCCTACTTCTGGCTTTTGACGAGTGAGGGGCAGCTACTTCAGGACTACAAGTAGATTAAATGTTTGCGTTGCAGAGCACTCCACCAGCAGATGGATGGGTGTCTAGATTTGGGGCAAATGGCAGCAAGCTGGACTGCAAGTCCAGGCTACAATATGTTCTCTACCCTGGCTCTACTGACAATAAAGCTGTTAGTTTTATCTGTATCTGACTTCAGTTTATAATTCTACTCAGAATTCCAAGGAGTGAGGAGTGGGATTTATCAGCCTCCTTAACTCTGAACACGTGAAGCATTGGCTGTGGCTTGAGCTCAGGCCTCCAAATGGCGAGAATGCTACTTTTTAATCTGACAGATAGATAAATATGAGATGTTGCATTCATAAAATAAAACAAGTTACTGTATGAAAGGAGCAATCAGAGAACAAGAAGAAACTCTTTGAAATTTAAAATATAGCTGAAATAAAAATTTTAATAGCAGAGTTAGAAGATAAAGTCAAACTCTCAAAGATAGACTCAAAAGACCAAAAAAAAAGAGCAAAAAACGTAACTGAGGAGATCAGTCCAGGAAGAATAATATCGTGACTAACAGAAATTATAGAGAGGGGCTTCCCTGGTGGTGCAGTGGTTAAGAATCCGCCTGCCAATTCAGGGGACACGGGTTCGATCCCTGGTCCGGGAAGATCCCACATGCCGCGGAGCAGCTAAGCACATGCACCACAACTACTGAGTCTACGCTCTACAGCCTGCAAGCCACAACTACTGAGTCCATGTGCCACAACTACTGAAGCCCGTCCACCTAGAGCCCATGCTCCGCCCGTCCACCTAGAGCCCATGCTCCACAAGAGAAACCACCGCAATGAGAAGCCCACGCACCACAACGAAGAGTAGCTCCTGCCTGCTGCAACTAGAGAAAGCCTGCACACAGCAACGAAGACCCAACACAGCCAATAAATAAATAAATAATTAATTAATTAAAAAAAAGAAATTATAGAGAGAAGAAACCAAGGGGAAGAAATTAACAAAGAAAATTCTCCATAGCTAAGAACACAGATCAAAAGTCTATAACATGCCCTGTAGAATGAATTTCACAAAGAGATCCACTAAGAAACACCATAGTGAAATTTTACAATATGAGAAATAGAGAAAATATCCTAAGTTTCTAGAGTGGGAAAGCACAAGTCATAAACAAAGGAATAATCGTCAATATGGTAGCAGCCCTCTTAACAGCAACAACACAGGCTAGATTATGGTGAAAATACTTTCAAAGGGAAAAATTTCAATTTAGAATTCTAGACTCAGCTATCAACCATGAGGTGAGAATAATGACATTTTCAGACATCTAATGATTCGAAAATTTTGTCCTTATGTGTCCATTCTTAGGAAACTACTGCAGGATATGCTCAAGCAAACTGAACATTTTTAAGCAAAAAGGAGGAAGTTTTGGGTTCCAGACATGGGTTCTGGATCCTACCAGAAGAGGGATAGAAAGTCTGGTAGAACACCTTTGCAGCAGTCCTGAAAACTCGGTCCAGATTGGTGCAAAAGTAAGAACAGCTCCAGGAAGGAGTTTCTTGATGGAGGAATGCAAGAGGGGCAGGGGGGGAGAAAACTCAAACAAATGAATGATATGAAAGAAATCTGTAATTCTTTTGGACCTCTATGTGGAAATTATGTAAGTGAAAAAGCAAAGCAATTTCACTAAAGGGAAAACAAGAATATACAATAAAGGAAATGTATTCATAGTAAACTTAGCTCTGATTGAACAATATTTACATAGTTTTATATTACATAAATTCCTATTAAATATACTGATATCCATACTGGGAGGAGAGGGAAAGACTATAAGAGCCAAGTCTTTATCATAAAAAAGTCAATAGGGGACTTCCCTGGTGGTCCAGTGGTAAAGAATCCACCTTCCAATTCAGGGGACGCGGGTTCGATCCCTGGTCGGGGAACTAAGATCCCACATGCCGCGGGGCAACTAAGCCCCTAGAGCCTGCATGCCACAGCTAGAGAGAAGCCTGCACGCTGCAACAAAAGATCCCACATGCCTCAACAAAGATCCCGTGTGCCGCAAAAATAAACTAAAATAAGTCAATAGATGATAATATAATTCAATATCTAAGTTCCAGAGTTAATAAATTGCAACAGTACATTCTTTAGAAATATGCATGTTAGCTACCCAAGGAAATCAGAGTGGTTGCCTGTAATTATATTAAAAGCCTGTCTCATTAAAATCTATCTTGGAATTACTCTGAACTGTATAAAAAGCAGGATTTTAAAGATTCAGTTGACAGTTTTAAGCTATCCAAGACTATTTTTCTCTTTTTTGGTTCCTTTCCTTACTTCAAATCATGGTTATTCCTCATGGGCTGTCCTCCAGATGAATCAGGGGTAAGTCATGTTGTCTTTTGTGTGATATCTACCCAGGAATACTTGTCTCACTCATCAAAACTTACTAAGGAAATTCACACCTGTTCTCTCCTCGTTACAATTTAATTTTTAATTGTTGGCCATTATTTTAGCCTACCAAAGCTATGTGACCAACTTAAACATCCTAACCACTTCTACAAATAAGGCTACGTCTCTCCTTCTACCACCACCACCCCAGCCAGAGTTATCATCATCACCTTCCACAGGGCGTTACCGGTCCCCCTCATATCATTGTCAGTGCTCTTTAAAAAATGCAAATCTGGACTTCCCTGGTGGTGCAGTGGTTAAGAATCCGCCTGCCAATGCAGGGGACACGGGTTCAATCCCTGGTCTGGGAAGATCCCACAGGCCACAGAGCGACTGAGCCCGTGCGCCACAACTACAGAGCCTGCGCTCTAGAGCCTGCGAGCCACACAACTGCTGAGCCCATGCGCCACAACTACTGAAGTCCATGCACCCTAGAGCCTGCGCACCACAACTACTGAGCCTGCATGCTGCAACCACTGAAGCCCACGTGCCTAGAGCCTGGGTTCCGCAACAAGAGAAGCCAGCGCAATGAGAAAACCTCGTACAGCACCAAAGAGTAGCCCCCGCTCTCCACAACTAGAGAAAGCCCGTGCACAGCAATGAAGACCCAATAAAGCCAAAATAAAATAAAATAAAATAAATTTAAAAATAAATAATTAAAAATGCAAATCTGACTTCACAAAAGCAAATCCCTGTTCCACTTCCCACCTATCTTAATTTCTTAATGGCTCCCCATTGCTCATAGGACATCCTTAACATGGCCTACAAAAGCGTGATTTGGCCCATCTATTTCATCAGCTTCATCATTACTCTTTTTTTCTCTGCCATTCACAGGAACTGCAAAGTTTTAAGCAATATGCGCTTTTCTTCAGGCCCTTTGCATATGCCTTGTCATCAACTTGGGATTCTTCTTGCATCCCCTTCTTTCATCTAATTTTTTTTCCCTCAGACTTTATAGAGTTCAACCATCATGTCCCTAAGGAATGAACTGCTGGGAACAAAAAAAAAAAGAGAAGTTCTCCCTTTTATCAGTGGTTCAACCAACATTATTTGGTATCTATTATATATATTACATGTCAGGCTTTATCCGAGGATTAGTTTCACTTGGAGAAGGAAGCCTTTCTTGTCTCCCCCAACCCTCCAGACTATTTTAGTGCTACATACTCTCATGATTTCTGTTACTTTTCCTTTTAAGCACTCATTTCAACTGTAACTTAATAACTATAATTGTGTACTTTGTGGTTAATTTCCTATCTCTTCCACTAGAAACACAAGCTTGTTGCCAATGGGTCCAGCACAGTTTGTTGCTGATAGTATGCACTCAGCAAATACTTGTAAAATAACTGAATTTGCAAAAACTAAAAGTAATGAACCAGTGTCAATACCAAGTGATCTCCAAGACAAACAGTATGACAGGAAAAAAAAGAGGTAGAATCCAATGCTTTAAGCTCAGGAAAGGAGTGCAGAATGTAGCCTGTGATTCCTTCATCTCTGCAGTACCAAACTCCACCTGTTCACTTGATCCATTCATTCCTACGGTCACATTCCCTACCTGGTTTCCAGAACCACTCTACCTCAGAACTCCCACAGTCCTCTGACTTTATCACTCCACTACTCCACTTCCGCCACTCTCATTCTACTCGCTCTCCCACTTCATGGAGACCTCTGAACTTTGATCCTTCCATTTTCTCTCAATCCAGCTCTTCAACTATGCCCCCAACAAACTCCCACCCCCGGCTCACTGGTGAGTCACTCCTGCAGTGCAGGTGAGTGCTGCTGGGAAAAATAACGCAGTTTGGCATCTTCACAACCCCCCACATTGTAGCCAGTGAGTGCTTTTTCTGAACCACAACCCTGAGGATATTTACTATTTAAAGCCCTTCCAAACTCTTAAATACGCTTTTTAGGCCCTTTATTATCTGCTTTTCTCTCTAGCTTCACTAGTCAGCATTTCAGTACTCTGTTGTCTCTCTTCCCGCCCTTGCCACTCTCCCTGATTCTCATTTATTTCTCAACTCGACCACAATCTGGCTTTGCTCTCATCCTCCCTGAAACAACTCTCCCTAAAATTTACCATTTACATCCTGAATGGCGGGATCAAGCATTTTTCAGTCTCAGTCTTACTGTGGCATTTCATGTGCTGCTCTCTACCTTCTTGAAACTCTCTAATCCCTTAGTTCTGGATTCTTCCCAGATTTCTAATCATTTCACCTGCCTCCATCACAAATGCATATTTTCTTGCTGCACCTTAAATGTTAGTAGCCTCCAAGGTTGTTCTTTGGCTCTGCTCTGCTTGCTGTAACTACAGCTTACGTGGCTGATGAGTCCCAAATGTAGCCCTTGACCAAACGTCCCCCCGAAAGTGTCATGTTCCCACCTTCTGCACATCACCTGAACATCCCATAGGCACTCACTTTCAACAGATTTAAAATTGAACCTAGTCATCTAAAGTAGAGAAACCCGATAGCTATTCTAGACAACTGTCTTCTTTTACCTTATCAGTCAACTGTCAAGTCTTGCTGTTTTTAGTTCCTAAATACATCTGCAATCTCTCCAATCTTCTTTATCCCTACTATCATCATTTTCCTAGTTCAGGCTCTAACCATCCCTGAGACTATATTGCACTAATATCCTCTTCTTGACACCCTTAAATCTATCCTCTAGTAGCAGCCGGAGTGAGCTTTCAGTAATCCCTTGCTTAAGGTCCTTCCACTCCCTACACATTTAAATTCTCGTAATTCTGTACTTACCTCTCCCTAGTTCTGTAACTTCATTTTTCGATACTTTACTACCCACACCCTGTGCTGCTCACACTTCAAGTTCCCACTTAGCATGGCTAAATGATTTTATTTACCAAACTTCATGTAACACTTATTTCTGAAACAATGGCTTCAGACTATGTCTTCTGACTTCTCATCAATCCAAGTTTTAGTCTTCTATATTAAGCCAGGTAATGTAAAAGATAACTAAAAATAGAACACATAAAATATTAAATTTTGGGCTTCCCTGGTGGCACAGTGGTTAAGAATCCGCCTGCCAATGCAGGGGACACGGGTTCGATCCCTGGTCCGGGAAGATCCCACATGCCGCGGAGCAACTAAGCCCGTGCGCCACAACTACTGAGCCTGCGCTCTAGAGCCCACAAGCCACAACTACTGAAGCCTATGCACCTAGAGCCCGCGCTACGCAACGAGAAGCCACTGCAATGAGAAGCCTGCGCAGAGCAACAAAGACTAGCCCCCACTCACCGCAACTAGAGAAAGCCCGGGCGCAGCAACGAAGACCCAACGCAGCCAAAAATTAAATTAAAAAAAAATATATATATACATACTACATTTTACCATATCCATTTATCTAACAGGATGGTAGGCATCTCGACAGTTATTTAGCCATCAAGTAGCCTTCATTCAGATCTCAACGTGTGCCTGAAGAATGACCTGACGAAATCTTCCTTATTAAGCACATCTGGAGGGTTGCTCTTGGCTCACTCTTGGCTCTAAGTATGTAGCTTATAGGTAACAAGTCACCTCTTTGAGCTTTAACTTCACCTTAAAAAGAAGGGTTTGTATTAGAAAGGATCTCTTAACTTGTAATCCATAGATTTTCAAGTCAGGTCATTCATACATAGACCTGGGTGGGGTAACCATAAATCCCTTGAAATTGTATGCACAATTCTGGATATAAATTTGTTCAGTTTTCTAAGGAGAGAGAGTTCATGGTTTTCATTAGGTTCTCAAAGAAGTTCATGAATTACAAAGTGGTTAAGAACAGCTGGATTAAAGGATTTCTCAGATTCCTCATATTGTGTAATTCTGTATTTTTAAAACTATGGAATGTGCAGATCCACTGTTGGTCTAGCTTTTATGACAAACCTAGATTATAATTACTTTTCCCTTTCATTTCAGAATCGAAATCTAATAAGGCTAAGCCTAAATTATAATTCTAGGCAAGTTATGATCAAGCCAAACTTACAGGCATGTCTTAGCAGAAGAAAGGCTAATGTCAAAGGTGAAGACCCTAGAACTACTTGACAAAGTAACACAAAATAACTTTTCATTTCTAAGGGTCTAAGTGACTGAGATTAAACAAAGACTGAAAAAAATAACAAATACAAACACAGAGGCAAAATTCCATTCAGCAAAAACTGTAATGCCTATGAACTATAGAGTAAAAAATAATCAGTTTGTAGTCCACTTATTTCAAACAATAATTAACACAAAAGTTTCTAACAGAGGGACTATAATCCTAGGGTATCCTCTGTTATCTATTTAAACCTCTGTTTCCTTACTTCAGTTCTTTATCTCCAATTGCTTGCTTGGCATTTGCCAAGTTGAATTCAAAGGATGTTTATCACCATCTGTCTGAAAACTAGACCTATCTCCTTACTTCATTATCTCTGTAATGGTACCTCTGTTCTAATTATCCACGCTCAAGAATAAATACATGAAAAAAAAAAAAGAATAAATACATGAGTTTGGATGAGAGACGACTCTTAAATGTACAATAAATTCAGGTAAGAAAAATGATTACAAACCAGAAAATAACTGTTATTCCTCTATTTAGAATTAACTATTTTCTTAAGAATCCAAAGACTTTATTCATGAAAAATTTGCAAATAAAAGGCAGATGAAGATACATTTAAAAACTAAAAAAGGACATATTTTGAGGAAAGTGAAAATATGAACACTTACTGGATACTTGAGGTCAAGGAGTATTTAACATTTAAAGATATTTTTATAGATGAAATAATATGATGCCTCGGATTTGTTTCAGAAAAAGGAGGGAGAGGAGTGTATAGGGTATAATGCAAACAAGCTTGATCAGAAATTCAGAATTGATTGAAACTGAGTGGTAACTACATGGTGGTTCCATGACAAAAAGTTAAAATAGTTAAATTCTGATGAGAAAAAAAAATTGTGTGCACATGGCATCACTATGAGCAACGAAGCCATACACAACGGGAGTCTTAAAAAGGAAGGGTGGGTTGGTGGTTTTCTCTTGGTTGTCATGCAAAACGTATGAGGATTTTATGACCACTTGGTCAATATACTATACAAACTGGAATTTGGTCAGTGACCTTTCTATCATACCAAATTTACACACAAATGTTTCTCAGATGGGACCAATAGGACAAGTGAATTAAAAAAACCTTCACATAAATAAAAATCAATTTGTGTAATAGTATCTCCTATGACAAAAATTAGCTAAGGGTTAAACTTCATAAATAGTTTTAAAATGAGCAAGGCAAAAGGTTCACACAAGCAGAACTTTTGTAGAGCAAACATTACTATCGAATGTTTCAAATTATTATTTTTAATGGGTAATCTGATGCATTTTATATTTGCAAAAGTAATCTTATTCCAGTTGATATCAATATTTCTAAAGATGCAGACTACCTGGACATTAAGATAGGGACCAGGATGAGTGCTTTATGCAACTAAAAATGGTGTGTGGGAGAACCATACACCTTCCTGGTTAAATTCACTTTCTAAATGAAGGTATGATAAATTTGCTTGCTGGTCATGAAATCTATTGGGTTGGCCAAAAAAGACTTACCTGTCTTCACGAAACAGACTACAGTTGTTACAAATTGCCGTGTCCTTCAGTTTACCTGCTAACAATTCAAATACTCAATATATTAACAGAATAAGCCATATACTACTTTCCCCTAAAAGTTCAGAATTTCTTCTCCTAGAGATTACTAAATTCTATTTCCTGAATTTGTATCTTGGTACGGATTTTTAAAAAAATGACCCATTCGTCAAAATAACAACAAATAATTTAAATAAGAAAATATTAAATTTCATATTAATATAAAAAGTGAAGGCATACTTAGAAATGTTCATTTCAAATATAACCTCTTTTCAATACAAATCAATAAAACATGGTACAGCTTACTACTTATCAACAAACTACAGATTGAAATTTGTAAATTCCCAATACACTTCAAAATTTTGATTTTGTACAATTGACTGCCAAGGCCTTAACTTATTTTAGTGTTAAGACCTAAAATCACATTTGAGAAATCTACTTTTTGAAAACCTTAGTTTGTATATTTAAGGGTTTCATCAATTATACCAATATTAATATATTAATAGCTAAAATATTGGAGCTTAGAATAGATGTAAAATTCCTGAAGACAGCAATTCATCTATGACCAACCAAGCTAACAGAAGCATTACTCTAAATAGGATCCCCAAGTATATATACTCCAAGGATCCTTTAAGAACTGTTTACTTTCCAAAAGGATCCTCTCCTTTAATGCTTGATGTTCATTCAATTAACTTAGAGTAGTGAGATACAATTACTCCAACTCCAAATTTAAATCCCTATTATAACATTTAAAAGTAGATTACTGAATCCTGCTGAACCTCAGTTTTCCTTATCTACAAAATGGGGAAAAAAGATTTAACTAGCAGAGTTTTTGTAAAAATTAAAAGACACCATGGGGACTTCCCCGGTGGTGAAGTGGTTAAGAATCCACCTGCCAACGCAGGAGACAGGTTCGAGCCCTGGTCCGGGAAGATCCCACATGCCGCAGAGCAACTAAGCCCGTGTGCCACAACTACTGAGCCTGTGTTTCTAGACCCCGCGTGCCACAACTGAAGCGCACGTGCCTAGAGCCCATGCTCCGCAATGAGAAGCCACCTCGATGAGAAGTCCACGCACTGCACAGTAGCCCCCACTCGCCGCAACTTGAGAAAGCCCGCATGCAGCAACGAGGACCCAACGCAGCCAAAAACAAACAAACAAATAGATAAATGTTCCTTAAAAAAAAAAACCACAAACACCATGCATCACTGAATGTCAGCATTCAAAACTGGCTGTTTTTTTTTACCCACATCTCTATTCTTTAAAATTCTAGAGGCTGGGTTTTACATTCTACTTTTCCTAACTGGTATTTTACTCTTATTGATATATCATTGTTGTTTTCAAAAGCCATCTCAAATCTTTTGCTGATAAAACTCCAGAGGCGAAAAAACCCAATCTATAATAGCTTTGTCCCACGTAGTTCATGGTAAAAAGGAAGAGGAAACATGCAATTAACTGGAAGAAAAAGAAGAATGAGAAAACATTTCCTTCAAGAAAATGTTCTGAAATAATTCCACATAGGAAATGGATCCTGTAAAGGTATTTTCATAGTGGTTTAATAGGTGTTCACAAAAAGGTATTTTATGGCAATGTCACTCTTCCTCACAAATTGAGTATCTTCATTTATTGGCCAATTTCATAAAACTTAACATTCTAGAGGTCAGATTTAAAAAGCTGACTTAAAAATAGTACATATTTTTAAAAAGACTTAACTTTGAAACAGACCTCATCCCCTGTAAATTTTAGGCATTAGTATTTCTGAGCATCAACTATGCAAATCAACTAATTAAATACCCACCTCCCCATCTGTAGTAACACATAAATGACAACTGCTCCCAAAAGATGTATAAAACATTTAGAATAGAAAATGAGTAAACATCTCAACTAGTAAAATTATTCCTTTTTCAGCATTAAAAAATAACTTGTGAAAAATGTAATGTTATTATGAAGTGTCATAGTCATCTCAATTCTATTTTGAAAATAACACATGGCATAATTTTAACTAAGAGAAATGCTAGTTTTCCAAAATAGCATGACTGTTACCTTTCCCCAAGACTGTTATCTTTTCCCAAGGTTTAAAAAATAAATATTACCATCATGACATTACTAGAAAGAAATTGAAGCATACAAGGAATAAACTATAGTTTCTTTTTATATCAAAATGTACTCTTGAAAATGTGTTTGGCACAGTGCTAAATCATATATAGTTAATACTAAATATTGCAGGATACAATAAAACCCTGGAATTAATTGTTTACACCCTCTTATGGGAATGAAAATAATAGATACCAATTATTCAGAAGTCAGCCTATACAAACTGTATAAACAATATTTTATGTTTTGTTTTGAAAACCAGTGATATAATAAATTTTACATAAAAGACTGCAAAATAATATAAATGGATTTAAACAGATCTTTACAATAAGAAATTCAAATGGAAACAGACAAGTAACAAAGAGAAGTAAAAAAATTTATTGCAGTATTCGCTCCACCAGATTGCCTGGGGATCCCTTTTCTTGTATTGTTTTCAGGGTGACCTAATACATCAAAATCTACATTTACAAAAACTCCTTCTGCAGATAGGTCATAGATACTGCATGCTTTTTTTTTTTTTTTTTTCCAACAGAATAAATTATATATCCAGGAGATTCTGCCATTTTACAGCCTGGAAGAAACAATGCTTCCCTGGAAACTGGGCTAAGCTAAAGAAAGCCATCCGCTGCTAGGTTAAACTCCAAGAACACTTTATTAAGAACATTAACAGACTAATTTCCAACATTCACTTGTTTATTTTTTCAACAGAAAGTTTTTTCCAAGATATAAACAATGTTTGTTAAACTATAATACAGTGGGAGGAAAAATGAGCTGAGGATCTGTTTCTGCTGCACAACAGCGAAGGGAGCTCCCACAAAAATGTTTTGCCCAACATTTCCTTCTTTTGTTCCTGCATCCCAGGTTCCATTCTTACTCTTCATAAAACTGATTTTTTTTTTTTTGCCAGAATGTTGATATTTCAAGTTTCTCTGCCTTTAAAAAAAAACTCCTGTAAATTTGGCTGCATGTACAAATTCATTAGCTGGAAGTCCCGTCCTTGGCGGCATACAGGGATCGTAAAGTCTGAACAACTTTATTAGTCAGCTTATTAGCACTCGTTAGAGCAATTTTTTTGTAAATAATGTCTGACTCTTTAATAGTGTCTACCCAAGGCACCAGTTTGCGGCCATCACGGCGCTTAGCCTCAGTCCAGGAGCCACTGTAGGAGCCTGCCATCCACTGAACACTGAAGCCATTGCTGGTTTTCTGTACTACTCTTGCAATTTGTGGTCGATCTTTGTACTTTGGACAGCAAATAGCGATGACATCCATGACGTCAACACTTTCATTCATCTGTGCTGCCAACTCCGTAGAGTCTGAATTTCGTTTTGACCTTCTCAATGACTAAAACATTGGGAGGGGGGAAAAAAGACCAAGTGTTACACAAAATAATTTTAGTGAAATTATTGTCTTTATTGCTTTTAATCCCTTGACGCCGGGAGTTGGGATTTCCCAGCACACTTCCATTGCCGGCAATGAGACGCACCGTGACCGCCAGCGCCAAGGGGTTAACATATACTTGTAAAACCATGTAACTCTTAATTTGTACCCGTGTCTTTACTCTTATTGATATATAAAATTATATATACATATGAACCATAAAGCTACATAAAACTTATCAACAATAAAAAAGGATAACACACATTAATACAATCCAAAGAAAAATTAATAACCCTTTATGCTGGATAAATCTCATTTCTGTTTTTTTCTTTTTTATTGTCTTTTATGTTAAACTTTCTACAAAAGGATGTATAAATGGATAAGTAGAGAATTTCTATCTACAAAATGTTTTCTCTCATAAGTATTACATTACTCGGTGTACATTTAATAGACTGACATATATAAGCACATAAAAATCATTTTACGTAATACGCTGCGAAATACGTTGACTCCTCCTCCGCCTCACCCCTGAAGTGCCTCCTCCTCTATCCTCCCCATCACTTTCATCATCTTCTGTCTCTGCTGCTGCATTATTTTTAGGGCTGCCTCCTCCAAGCAGCGAGGTAATTGCTTTGTTCCGAGCATTTGTGCTAGCTGACACCTCCCCTTCTTCTTCCTCTTCATCAGGGTCCAGATGTTCCATGAGAAGTTTGAACTACAAAAATTAGATATTAATTTAGAATTTTAAGTAAATTTTTTTCAAGTAAGACTGCCAAATTCCTAAATGTTTTCCTTTATTTAAAATTTTTTTCCTAAATGTTTTCCATGGTAGTGGTTTGGTGTGGGTGAAACAGACTTTAGCTATTGTCCAAGCTGGGGGCTGGCAAACATTTTCTGTAAAGAGCCAGATAGTAAGTATTTTTGGCTTTGCAGGCCAAAATGTAATACAAAAATGAATGGGCATGGCTGTTTCAATAAAACTTTATTTTACACAAACAGGCAGTTGGCCAGATTTGGCCCATAAGCCAGATGTTGCGGACCCTGATCCAAGTTATCAAGCAGCCAAGTGATTACTAATTATTGACAGACTTTTAAACATTTCTGCCCCCATTTTCTGCTCTCCACCAAGATAAGAGGATACAACAGGAAACAAAAAATGCTGAAGAATTTTAAAGAACTAAAATAAATGTCAAATTTAGAGTACAAGGTTTGCAGTCTATGAATAATATGAAAACCATTGTGTACATTACATTCTTGGTCAAAAAAAAATCATTATTAGTTGTGTTCAACTACCAGCTTTAAGTAGATTAAAATTAAAGACTTTATTTTTACTTTTTAGGACAATCTCGAAAATTTTTTTAAAACGTTAAAAAATTTTTATTCTGGTAAAATATACATAACATAAAATTTACCATTTTAAAGTGTTTAATTCATTGACAGTAAGTATATTCACACTGTTGTACAATCATCACCACAGTCACTTCAAAAACTTTTTCATCATCCCCCAAAGAAACTCAATCTGTACCCATTCAATACTCCCCCCATTCCTGAGACAGTGGATGCAAGAAGAACTACAATCCTGCAGCCTGTGGAATGAAAACCACAACCACAGAGAGACAAAATGAAAAGGCAGAGAATTATGTCCCAGATGAAGGAACGAGATAAAACTGAGAAAAACAACTAAATGAAGTGGAGATAGGCAACCTTCCAGAAAAAGTATTCAGAATAATGACAGTGAAGATGACCCAGGACCTTGGAAAAAGAATGGAGGCAAGGATTGAGAAGATGAAAGAAATGTTTAACAAAGGCCTAGAAGAATTAATGAACAAATTGAGATGAATACAATAACTGAAATGAAAAATATGCTAGACATAATCAATAGCAGAATAAGAGGCAGAAGAACGGATAAGTGACCTGGAAGACAGAATGGTGGAAATCACTGCCACGGAACAGAATAAAGAAAAAAGAATGTAAAAAAATGAAGACAGCCTAAGAGATCTATGGGACAACATAAATGCACCAACATTCGCATTATAGGGGTGCCAGAAGGAGAAGAGAGAGAGAAAGGACCAGAGAAAATATTTGAAGAGATTATAGTTGAAAACTTCCCTAACACGGCAAAGGAAATAGTCACCCAAGTCCAGGAACTGCAGAGTCGCAGGCAGGATAAACCCAATGACAAATATTCCAAGATACACAGTAATCAAATTTACAAAAATTAAAGACAAAGAAAAATTATTAAAAGCAACAAGGGAAGAATGACAAATAACATACAAGGGAACTCCCATAAGGATAACAGCTGATTTCTCAGCAGAAATGCTGCAAGCCAGAAGGGAGTGGCACGATATATTTAAAGTGATGAAAGGGAAGAACCTACAACCAAGAATACTCTACCCAGCAAGGCTCTCATTCAGATTCCACAGGGAAATCAAAAGCTTTACAGACAAGCAAAAGCTAAGAGAATTCAGCAACACCAAAACAGCTCTACAGCAAATGCTAAAGGAACTCCTCTAGGTGGGAAGGAGACTAGCAACTTAAAACAATCTTGTACATATACAGACTGCTATATCAAAACCTCATGGGAACAGCAAACCCCAAAGCTACAATACATACACACAGAAAAAAGAAAAAGCAACCCAAACATAACACTAAAGATGGTCATCAAACCACAAGAGAAGAGAACAAAAGAGGAAAGAAAGAAGACCTACAGAAACAAACCGAAAACAATTAAGAAAATGGCAAAAGGAACACACATACCGATAATTACTTTAAAGGTAAATGGATTAAATGTGCCAACCAAAAGACACAGGCCCACTGAATGGATACAAAAACAAGACCCATATATATGCTGTCTACAAGAGACCCACTTTAGACCTAGGGACACATACAGATTGAAAGTGAGGGGATGGAAGAAGGTATTCCATGCAAATGGAAATCAAAAGAAAGCTGCAGTAGCAATACTCATATAGGACAAAATAGACTTTAAAATAAAGACTGTTACAAGAGACAAAGAAGGACACTACATAACAATCAAGGAATCAATCCAAGAAGAAGGTATAACAATTGTAAACATATATGCACCCAACTTAGGAGCACCACAATATGTAAGGCAAATACTAACAGCCATAAAGGGAGAAATTTACAGTAACACAATAATAGTGGGGGACTTTAACACTCCACTTTCATCAATGGACAGATCAGCCAGACATAAAATCAGTAAGGAAACACAGTCCTTAAATGACACATTAGATCAGATGGACTTAACTGATATTTATAGAGCACTCCATCCAAAAGCAGAAGAAAACACATTTTTCTGAAGTGCACATAGAATATTCTCCAGGACTGACCACATCCTGGGCCATAAAGTGAGCCTTGGTAAATTTAAGAAAACTGAAATCATATCAAGCATCTTTTCTGACCACAACACTGTGAGATTAAAAATAAACTCCAATAAAAAGACTATAAAAACACAAATACATGGAGGCTAAACAATATGCTACTAAACAACCAATGGATCACTGAAGAAATCAAAGAGGAAATAAAAAAAATATCTAGAGACAAATGAAAATGAGAGCATAACGATCCAAAACCTATGCGATACAGTAAAAGCAGTTCAAAGAGGATTATAGCAATATAACCTTACTTTTGGGAAACAAGAAAAATCTTAAATAAACAACTTAACCATACACATAAAGCAACTAGAGAAAGAAGATCAAACAAAACTGAAAGTTAGTAGAAGGAAAGAAATAATAAAGATCAGAGCAGAGATAAATGAAATACAGACAAAGAAGACAAGAGCAAAGATCAATGAAACTAAAAGCTGGTTCTTTGAAAAGATAAACAAAACTGATAAACCTTTAGCCAGACTCATCAAGAAAAAAAGGGAGAGGACTCAAATCAATATAATGAAAAAGGAGAAGTTACAGCTGACACCACAGAAATATAAAGGATCTTAAGAGACTACTATATGCAACTGTATGCCAATAAAATAGACAACCTGGAAGAAATGGACAAATTCTTACAAAGGTACAGTCTCCCCAGACTGAACCAGGAATAATTAGAAAATATGAACCAATTACAAGCACTGAAATTGAAACTGTAATTTAAAAACCCCCGAGCTTCCCTGGTGGCGCAGTGGTTGAGAATCCGCCTGTCAATGCAGGTGACATGGGTTCCAGCCCTGGTCTGGGAAGATCCCACATGCCATGGAGCGGCTGGGCCCGTGAGCCACAACTGCTGAGCCTGCGCTCTAGAGCCTGCAAGCTACAACTACTGAGCCCACATGCCACAACTACTGAAGCCCGCATGCCTAGAGCCCGTCTGTGCTCTGCAACAAGAGAGGCCACTGCAGTGAGAGGCCTGTGCACTGCAGCGAAGAGTAGCCCCCCTTGCTACTGGAGAAAGCCCGTGTGCAGCAACAAAGACCCAATGCAGCCAAAAAACAAACAAACAAAAAGAAACTCCCCCAAAACGGAAGTTCCGGCCCTGATGGCTCCACAGGCAAATTCTATGAAACATTTAGAGAAGAGCTAATAACACCTATCCTTCTGAAACTGTTCCCAAAAAGTGCAGAGGAAGGAAAACTCCCAAACTCATTCTGTGAGGTCACCATTACCCTGATACCAAAACCAGACAAAGATACCACTAAAAAAGAAAATTACAGGCCACTATCACTGATGAACATACATGCAAAAATCCTCAACAAAATACTAGCAATTCAAATTCAACAATACATTAAAAGGATCATACATCATGATCAAGTGGGATTTATCCTAGGGATGCAAGGAGTTTTCAAGATCCACATATCAATCAGTGTGATACACCACATCAACAAACTGACAAAAACCATATGATCAGGACTTTCCTGGTGGCGCAGTGGTTAAAAATCTGCCTGCCAATGCAGGGGACACAGGTTTGAGCCCTGGTCTGGGAAGATCCCACATGCCGTGGAGCAACTAAGCCCACGTGCCACAACTACTGGAGCCCCCACGCCTATAGCCCATGCTTCGCCACAAGAGAAGCCACAGCAATGAGAAGCCTGTGCACTGCAATGAAGAGCAGCTCCTGCTTGCTGCAACTAGAGAAAGCCCACACGCAGCAACAAAGACCCAATGCAGCCAAAAATAAATAAATCTGTATATTAAGAAACCCCCAAATGATCATCTCAGTAGATGCAGAAAAAGCTTTTGACAAAATTCAACACCTATTTATGATAAAACTCTCCAGGAGTGGGCACAGAGGGAACCTATCTCAACATAATAAAGGCCATATAAGACAAACCGACAGCTAGCATCATACTCAATGGTGAAAAGCTGAAAGCATTTCCTCTAAGATCAGGAACAAGACAAGGATGCCCACTCTCACCACTTTTATTCAACATAGTTTTGGAAATCCTAGCTACGGAAATCAGAGAAGAAAAAGAAATAAAAGGAATCCAAATTGGAAAAGAAGACGTTAAACTGTCACTGTTTGCAGGTGACATGATACTATACATATAAAATCCTAAAGATGCTATCAGAAAATTACTAGAGCTCATCAATGAATTTGGTAAAGTTGCAGGATACAAAATTAATAGACAGAAATGTGTTGCATTTCTACACACTAACAATGAAAGATCACAAAGAGAAATTCAAGAAACAATCCCATTTACCACTGCATGAAAGAGAATAAAATACCTAGGAATAAACCTACCTAAGGAGGCAAAAGACCTGTACTCCGAAAACTATAACATGCTGATGAAAGAAATCAAAGAAGACACAAACAGATGGAAAGATATATCATGTTCTTTGATTGAAAGAATAAATATTGTCAAAATGACTATACTACCCAAGGCAATCTACAGATTCAATGCAATCCCTATCAAGTTACCAATGGCATTTTTCATAGAACTAGAACAAAACATCTTAAACTTTGTATGGAGACACAAAAGACCTCCAAATAGCCAAAGTAATCTTGAGAAAGAAAAATGGAGCTGGAGGAATCAGGGTCCCTGACTTCAGACTATACTACAAAGCTTTAGTCATCAAAACAGTATGGTACTGGCACAAAAACAGAACTACAGATCAATGGAACAGGACAGAAAGCCCAGAAATAAACCTACCCATCTATGGTCTATTAATCTATGACAAAGAAGGTAAGATTATACAATGGTGGAAAGACAGTCTCTTCAACAAATGGTGCTGGGAAAACTGGACAGCTACATGTAAAAAAAAGAAATTACATCATTCTTTAACACCATACACAAAAATACGCTCAAAATGGATTAAAGATCTACATGTGAGACTGGACATTATAAATCCTCCTAGAGGAAAACACAAGCAGAACACTCTCTGACATAAATCGCAACAATACCTTTTCTGATCCATCTCCCAGAGTAATGGAAAAAAAACCAAAAATAAACAAATGGGACCTAATTAAACTCAAAAGCTCTTGCACAGCAAAGGAGACCATAAACAAAATGAAAAGACAACCCACATATTGGGAGAAAATATTTGCAAATGATGTGATTGACAAGGGATAGTCTCCAAAATTTACAAACAGCTCATGTGGCTTAATATCATCAAAACAAATAACCCAATCAAAAAATGGGCAGAAGACCTAGACAGTTTTCCAAGGAAGACATATGGATGGCCAAGAGGCACATGAAAGGGTGTTCAACACTGCTAATGATTAGAGAAATGCAAATCAAAACTACAATGAGATATCACCTCACACCAGTCAAAATGGTTATCATCAAAAAATCTACAAACAATAAATGCAGGAGACGGTGTGGAGAGAAGGGAACCCTCCTACACTGTTGGTGGGAATGTAAATTGGTACAACCACTATGTAGAACAGTATGGAGGTTCCTTAAAAAACTAAAAATAGAGCTACCATGTGACCCTGCAATCCCACTCCTGGGCATATACCCAGAAAAAAACATGGTCTGAAAGGATACATGCACCCCAATGTTCACTGCAGCACTGTTTACAATAGCCAAGACATGGAAGCAACCTAAATGTCCATCAACAGAGGAATGGATAAACAAGATGTGGTACATATATACAATGGAATATTACTCAGCCATAAGAATGAAATAATGCCATTTGCAGCAACATGGATGGACCTAGAGATTGTCATACTGAGTGAAGTCAGACAGAGAAAGAGAAATATCATATGATGTTGCTTTATGCGGAATCTAAAAAAAATGGTACAAATGAGCTTATTTACCAAACAGAAATGGACTCACAGACTTAGAGAATGAACTTATGGCTACTGTGGGGGAAGGGTAGAGGGAATGGATAGTTAGGGAGTTTGGCACTGACATGTACACACTGCTATATTTAAAAAGGATAACCAACGAGGACCTACTGTATAGCACAGGGAACTCTGCTCAATGTTATGTGGCAGCCTGGATGGGAGGGGAATCTGGGGGAGAATGGATACATGTATATGTATGGTTGACTTGCTTGGCTGTGCACCTGAAACTATCACGACATTGTTAATTGGCTATACTCCAATACAAAATAAAAAGTTTAAAAAAAATCTAAAAAACCCCACCCAACTCCCCATTCCTTCCCATTCCTGCCTCCCCTCCCCCCGTAACTTCTGTTCTATTTTCTGACTCTCTGAATTTGCCTTTTTCTTTTTTTGGGCTACACTGCAGCTTGAGGGATCTTAGTTCCCTGACCTGGGATTGAACCTGGGCCCTCGGCAGTGAAAGCACGGAGTCCTAACCACTGGACTGCCAGGGAATTCCCTGAATTTGCCTATTCTTAAAGATACTTTAAAAGCACAATTTATACACTCACATACTCACATACTTCTTAGGTGGGTCTATATGTAACAGATATACAAATATACACACACACACACACACACACACACACACACACACACACACACACACACTTGTACTGCTTCTGTAAGAATACATGAAAAAGTAGTAATATTGGTTGCCAGAAGAGGAATAGAATGGCTGAAGAGGGCAGGAGGATGACTTTTCATGGTTTTTCCTTTGATGAAATATAAACCATGTAATCCACTGAATTAAAAAAATACATATATGGTCACAGCTTTTCTCTAAAACTTGCCTAAAAACTTTGCTTTTCACTAAAATAAAGTTAGTGGTCAGCTGGTATTTCCTAGGAAAAAACAATTGTGCAGTGGGTGAAGTGGGAAAGACAAGCTTAAAGTAACTCATTAAAACTACATACACAAAAATAATGAGTGATGGGTCGCGAAGCATACCTTCAATGAAAGGAGGTAGCTATCTGTCTCAAAAGAATTTACTTTTTAAAAAAGTCATTATCAAAATTAAATATATTTTGGTTTTACTACTCACATCTAGATACTGTTTTACTATACTCCTCTTCACATCTTCAGTGATTCTGGAATTAGCCATATCACTCCGCAGGAAGTCCAGTGTTTGTTTGGGATGAAAATGAACTCCTGTTTTTCGGTTTATCGCTTTATCATACACTTTTGCAGATTCAGATGGAGAGTATTTCTGAATTTTACTGTTTTGGGAAAGCAAAACCATTAACTTAAAACAAATTTTTTAGGCATTTACATTTAAATTGATTCTAGTTAAATTTTATTTAGTTATAATTAAACTTTTTGTTATATAGATTTTAACCAGTGAAATTGTATACAAAATAAATATAATTTTAAAAAGGGAAGTAAAGACACAAAATCAAAGATTAAAAAGAATACTCTGTTTCTGTCAGTATTTGTCTTGAATAGAGGTATCATTTAAATGAAAGTAGTTTCTCATGTCTATTTCTTAGCACCATGATTGTGACTGTAGGACAGTTTTAATATAACTACTCAATACTACCTAACTGGTTTACCTCCTTCTACTGTTTTGTGCCCCAACTATTCATTCTCTACACAGTGACCAGAATTATTGCTTACAAACCTGTTTCACATTATTAACAACACTGTTTCAAAATTTTTCCAACACCTTAGCACTGCCCCAAGACTTTACAAGGTTTTAAATTATTCTGAATTACAGGCGTATCTTGGAGACGTTGCGGGTTTGGTTCCAGGCCATCGTGATAAAGCAAATATTGCAATAAAGCAAACCACATGAATTTTTTTGTTTCCCAATGTGTATAAAAGTTACATTTACACTATATTATAGTCTATTAAGTGTGTGACAGCATTATGTCTAAAAACAACATACATATCTTAATTTAAAAATATTTTATTGCTAAAAAAATGCTATCATCTGAGCCTTTAGTGAATCGTAATCTTTTTGTAATAGCAACATCAAAGGTCACTACAAAATATAATAATAAAAAAATTTAAATACTGTAAGAATTACCAAAATGTGACACAGAGACACAAAGTGAACAAATGCTGTTGGAAAAATGGAGCCAACAGACTTGATGCAGGGTTGCCACAAACCTTCAATTTGCAAAAAATGCAGTATCTGCGAAGTGCAATAAAACAAGGTATGC
This sequence comes from Phocoena phocoena, assembly GCF_963924675.1. Classification (NCBI taxonomy): domain Eukaryota; kingdom Metazoa; phylum Chordata; class Mammalia; order Artiodactyla; family Phocoenidae; genus Phocoena; species Phocoena phocoena. The sequence goes on along the minus strand of NC_089221.1, from coordinate 30,640,065 downwards.
CTGTGGCTGCCAATATCTAACATCAAGATAGTTCTCATTAAAATCTGGATTATCTAGCTTCTCTTGAAAAGGTGGAAGCTCTGGCCACATTGTTCCCACTCTCTTCCATGGCAACAAGCTGATGAACATCTGAGTAATATCTAAACCCTTTAGAAGAAACATGTTCATTTTGCCACTGACCTACCAGGTCTACTTTACTCATTTCATTATCTGTCCCTACGAACATGTGACTTCATAGGGTTTCAATGAATGTGGAAAATGTCCAGAATTCCATGGGTACAGGCAGAAAAGAGATACCTATAGTGATTGACAATGGGTAAAATTATAGGGCACTCTAAGTTATTAGTACTTTTCTATCTCTTACTTGATAGTGTACATTAAAGGCTGCTAGACTGTTAGAACTTAGCCTAGTTGGTCTGCATCTATTCTTCATTCATAGCTCTTCTTTTTTAAATAAAATTTATTTATTTTTGGCTGCGTTAGGTATTCGTTGCTGCGCGCAGGCTTTCTCTAGCTGCGAGCGAGCGGGGGCTACTCTTCGTTGCAGTGCACGTGCTTATCATTGCAGTGGCTTCTCTTGTTGCAGAGCACAGGCTCTAGGCACGCCGGCTTCAGTAGTTGTGGCATGCGGGCTCAGCAGTGGTGGCTCGCGGGCTCTAGAGTGCAGGCTCAGTAGTTGTACTGCACGGACTTACTTGCTACGCGGCATGTGGGATCTTCCTAGACCAGGGCTCGAACCCATGTCCCCTGCATTGGCAGGCAGACTCTTAACCACTGCACCACCAGGGAAGTCCCCACAGCTCTTTAAAAACTTGAATTTGTTATCTATTTTTAAGGTTAGTCTAATTCTCTAGTATCTTTTTAAGGATATTAAGGATTTAAGTCCTCTAATTTATAATGCATTATCTCCAATTAGAGGAATAGTTTTCCTCTCTTCAATAACAGAATGGACAAATTATGGTAGATTATACAACAAAATAGTATACACCAATTAAAAGGAACAAATTCCTTTAAAAAGAGCATTTTTAATATTCAGCATGCAATCAAAACTGGGTTTCATATTTGTTCATTATTTGAACACAGCAAGTTTTTTCTCTCACTGCTTATGCAACCTTACCTATCAGAAAATCCACAGAGATTCTTCAAATGTTGTTTTAACATCAGAAGCAATAAAATACCCTGGGAGACATTTGCAAACTCAATTAAAGGAGCTGAATTTTCTGGCAAACATTTCATCACTGAATTTATATCATCTTCTGAATCTGAATCTGAATCTGAATCTACACGTTTCCGTGACTTCCGAGGCCTGGAGACTTCTTCTTCACTCTCGCTTGACTCATTTTCCTTACCAGGAGATGGTTTTCTCTCTTTCCTTTTGTCTTTTACCATAGACTGAAAAAAAAGAGGAAATTATTCTGTCTGAAAAAATAATAAAACAAAAGTACCACTACAACTATACATATGCTCCATTTAACAGCTTCAAAAGTATCCTTATATTAGTATTTTATATATTGAAACCCTCTGATTTTCCATAAACAACTGGGGATGCAACCCTTGGGGGAAAAAATTATGTTCCAAGACTAAATAAAATCCACTCCTTCAACCACTGTTCCACCCTCCCTAAACCATTCTGAAATATCATTCAAAGGGAGAGAATTTTCTTATAGTAATGAAAGATAAATTAGTTATAGAAGTAACAATTTGATATACAGGTAAGCCATTATAGAGGAAAAGAAGTAATTATAATTTTTTTTTTTTTTTTTTTTTTTTTTTGCGGTACGCGGGCCTCTCACTGTTGTGGCCTCTCCCATTGCGGAGCAGAGGCTCCGGACACGCAGGCTCAGCGGCCATGGCTCACGGGCCGAGCCGCTCTGCGGCATGTGGGATCTTCCCGGACCGGGGCACGAACCCGTGTTTCCTGCATTGGCAGGCGGACTTCTCAACCACTGCGCCACCAGGGAAGCCAGTAATTATAATTTAACTGGGGAAAATATAATAGGCTTGATTTCCCCAGCTTCTATCAAACTCTCCCTTTTAAGAACTTTTCAGCAAGATAATGTGCAACTTTCTTTAAATACTTAAATTCTGGGTTTTTGTACTTTATGAAACTGTTAGCTTTTAAAAAGAAACAAAGTCAGCTGGTTTCAAGGTGGAAAAGACCAGATTACAAAGCAATATTCAAAATGTAACTGCTAAGAAATAAAACAGGAGAAACAGATACAAGTATATATACAACAGTAAGTGAAGTAAAATAAGATAACATGATGGATCAAGTTCCTGGGAAATTATTAACCTCTCAAACTTTAATGTGCATATTAAACAACTAGAGATTTTGTTAAAAATGCAAACTCTGTTTCAACAGGTCTAGGGTAGGGCCTGAGGTTCTGCAGGTCTAACAAGCTCTCAGGTGAGGCCAGTGCTACTGGTCTTGGTCCACACTTCAAGTAGCAAGGGTTTAGATACTTCTGTAATTCCAACCCTTAGGTATTAAAAAGATCTCCCTGGGCTTCCCTGGTGGTGCAGTGGTTGAGAGTCCGCCTGCTGATGCAGGGGACACGGGTTCGTGCCCCGGTCCGGGAAGATCCCACATGCCGTGGAGCGGCTGGGCCTGTGAGCCACGGCCGCTGAGCCTGCGTGTCTGGAGCCTGTGCTCCGCAATGGGAGAGGCCCGCATACAGCAAAAAAAACCCCAAAAGAACAAAAAACCAAAACCAAAAACAAAAAAAGATCTCCCTGATTTACGAGTTTGACCAGGCTGAGTTTTCAGCACTACGATATTGTAAAATGAGATATATACTTATATCATCAGGTACATGAAAATACTCCAATTAATTTACAAAGAATGGAAATTACTGAGTGCACCTACTATGTACCCAGGGCTATACCAGGTGCTTTTACAATGAAACCAATTATATTTCCTTCTTAAAAACCATGAAAGAAAAGATACAAAGTTTACAACAAAAAAGTTAGTAAAGATTTTGGGCATACAATATGCCAACTCCATTATGATGCTGGTGTTCAGGGATAATAAGCAAATCAATAGTATAAATTTTCTGTGTTTACTTGTAAGTAAGCTACTTATATTTATTCTGTATTTCTTCAAGTATACTACTATTATCTACAGCATTACCAGATTTATAAAATAGCAAAGTGTTTTAAAATGGGGTTTAAACAAATATATGAATGAACACCAAACACTTAAGGTCAATGCTTGAAGTGAGATAAATAAAGCGGGATGGCTTATCAAGAGAACAATCCACGTGTGTGTGTGTGTGTGCATGCACATGTGCACGTGTGTGTGTATAAATTCCACCTAAATGATCTGGAATGAAATGGTTTTAAGATCTTTCTTAATGGAAATGAAATGGCAACCCACTTCCTCTCCCCAATTCAAGCACTACCCAGATTTCAGTTAAGTTTATTTAGAAAGATTTTATATACCTATGAAAAGAATAAAAAGAACAATGAGAAACAAAACAGTGAAAATAGCATGCCTGTACTTTGAAAGATTAAGAATAGTAATGTGTGTAACTTACCTCCTTGAACGACTGCAGTAGGTTACTACCAGAAACTGAGAGTGTAATGTCTATATGATGCATTATAAACAACGGCTCTTCCTGTGTCTGGTATGGAAAACAGGCTAGATTGTCTGCTATATACAAGAGCATATTCACTTCTGTTTTCTGTAAATTTTAGAAAAAAAGGTACACATGTTTAGTGGATAATCTAGAAATCCATCACAAAAGCCTTTTTAGAGAAAATATTACAGGGCACTTTCACCTCAGTTAATGTTTCAGAACGAGAGAGAGAGTTGGGGAGCGGAAGAGGGAAGGAAGAAGAAGGGAGGAGGTGGAACAGAAACGGATTTTACAGAATAATCTTAAACCCATTTTAAGAGATTTCATAATGACTTAAACCATGGTACCTTAAGAAGGGAAGGGGTGAACTTTTTTAGTGCACCCAAGTGGGAGTCCCTGAAGTTTTCTTATAGAGTATATAGAATCTTTAAGATAAATCCATACCACATCAGAAAGTATACATATGAATCCATAATTATTTGTCATTGTGCCTCTAAAAGTTTAACCCATATGGAGATCAGTTACACACAGTTACTATTCTGCCTTCAAAAGTAAGTGGTAATTATAGTACTAATATGTGGGTTAAAAAAAAAATCAAAGTTCATGTACTCATAAAACAATTGTCAGTTTCATATGTGTACATAATTTAGAATATCAGAGTCATTCTGACGGTGTTACCAGTTTCATACCAAAAAACTAATGCTGGCAAATTATGGTTACTACTAGTTGTTTGCTTTAAAAGAAGTAACAAACTGAGATTTTCAGCATTTACATGATGATACAGAATATAAACAGAAAGACATGTTAATATTTAAATTCCTTTAAAACATTTATAGCTTAAAAAAAAGAAAAAATAGGCAATTAAAAAACACTCCTTCCTAGACATCTCCCTTATCCTGCTGTCCAAACAACATAAAATACAGTATCAGCAGTAGTAATAACAAAAATCCCATAGGACAGACGGAATGAACTTGCTATTAGTACTCATGAAACCCCCACGTTTTTATTTTTAAATGTGTATCAATACCTACATGTTAAAGTTGGAAAAATACAGACAAGCCTTTCCTTCCTGAAACCTTCTTCCTTAGTTTTCTCTTCCTAGCTCTTTGACTATTCCTCTTCTATCTCCTCAAAGCAACTCCTTTTCAAACTGCTTTTAGCAACATTCTGTTCTTTTAGGTGCTTAGGACAAAAATATTTCAGTTATCCTTTGACTATTCTCACAGACTCTCATTTAACTTATTCCTTCCTCACAACGTTTCTTCTTTCCTTTCCTACTGTCATTGTTTTCTTTCCAGCTTTCATCGTAACAGGTCAATCCCGTATTACCTTCAATGTGAACACAATACTAAAAAAATCTGTGTTCCTAAAATGCTCTCTGTCACCTGTCCTCATCACTGAATTTAACACTTTCAACAGTTTTCCACTGTCTACAAGATCCTCCATTAACCATGCCTCATTATGATCTTGCTGCTCCAGTTAAATAACATCTATTCATTATTTCCCATACATTCTTTTTCTAAAAAAAAAAATTTATTTATTTATTATTTATTTATTTTGGCTGCACCAGTCTTAGTTGTGGCATGCGGGATCTTCGCTGCAGCATGAGGGATCCTTAGTTGCAGCATGTGGGATCCTTAGTTGCGGCATGCATGCAGGATCCAGTTCCCCCACCAGGGATTGAACCCAGGCCCCCGGCATAGGGAGCATGGAGTCCCACCCACTGGACCACCAGGGAAGTCCCTCCCACACATTCTTATCTTTGTACCTTTATTCATGTTTTTACACCTGCCCTGCCTTAAGAGTAGATCCATCTTATCCCCTAGGCCTTCAGAGATTTGTTCCTCCTCTGAAATCCACTGTATTACGATAGCTGGATTTCCAGTTTAGCATTTCACATGCTGAGGTGACAGAGCATCCAGCTAATGATATACAGCAGGCAATGAAACCACGTAGGAATTAAGCTCAGAAAGGAGATAAAGACTAGGGCAGTATTGATACAAGCCACCCGGGACTCAGATTATGCTAATCTTAACTGTTAGTTCCTTTACTTAGTGTCCTATCCCTCCGACTGGAGGTAAGATCCAATGAGAAAAAGAGCACTATATCATAGCATTTTGTACTCCTATCTAAATATCTTACACACAATGAAAGCTTAATACTGATGACAGCCCTGATGATGACTAAAATTATAGTCCAAGTAGTTCTAAAATAGAAGTTTGTTATATTTATTTGTTAGATAATATATCCAAAAATTTCATGTTGTACTTAAAAAGAAGAGGTCTAATAAGACATCTACATTCTGGTAATTTTAATTTTACTTTATTGAAAAAATCTGGTGTTGGAACAGCAACAACGTCAAGCTATCAAGTGATTAAAATAAGGAAAAAATATTTTTTTTCTTTTTAAAGCTTTACACAATACACTAATTGGTAAGCTCTACGTGGAAAGATACCACATCTGTCCCATTTACTATTTTATCTTCATCTCCTAGCACAATGCTACCATAATGCAAATAGATGCTGAATAAATATTGATATAAGATGAATGAAAAAATTAAGAGATAAGCTTAAAGAACAGGATGTTTTATTTTCTTGCCTTATGGTCGTGGCCAATACAACTTGTGCAATAGCCCCCTAAAGGGTCAAAATTGTAATTACACAAAAGTGGGCTCTTCATTAAAGGAGGTCAGGTTGAACAACCAGGGATCTCAGCAGCCAAAACCGTATTAGAATAGTTACTCTAACAGCATTCAAGTCTGACAGAAACAAGCGAAATTTCACTTCATCTATCCATATATCTATCTATCTATCTATGCAATCTATCCCTGGAAGTGACAGTTTAGTAACGTAGCTTATTTAAAGGTATGCTTAAAGGAACTGCTATCAAAGTTTATAAGACACTCAGTATGGAAACACAATTATACTTTATCCTTCATTGTGTTTATTCTCATGCAAAATTTCCCCTTCAATTTTGACTGTATACCTTGCAATTAACATAGACCTAAATAAACACATTTAAGATAGCCTCTTATTTACTAAAATGGTAGTATTTTTAAAACGTTGACTACTTTAGGCATAAAATTTATAGAACACTTATTTTCTTAAAATAATAAGTTTTTAATACTTACTGCTGTGTCGTCAAACAGGTTGAGTAAAGAAATTAGAAAGGCTCGTCTGTGTTGGCGGTTTCCACGGATCATGGAGTAAAGGTGTGAACACAAAGCACTAGAGGACTCATCTTGTCTGAAACCTCTTACAGGATCTTTTAGGCATGTATTGATTGCCTGTTGTACCTGGTAAGACATCTTCATACCAGCCACCGCTTTCATCTGAAATCAATAAAAGCCTTATTTTTGTCACAGAAATTAGAAGAGTCAAATTAAAAATATAATTTTGAGTATTATAGTTCAAGGCAAACTTCATTATTTGGTTTTCTTTAAAATAATAAAAATTATAGAATGCAAGTGCTGGAAGGAATACTGCAGATCATCTACTGCAATCTGCTCATTTTATAGAAGAAACAAATGGAGACTCAGAAGAGCCATCACTGCCAAGATACAAAGTAGGGACCAGAACCCATGCATCCTGATTCTTATCCTGCGTGCCTGCTGTACTGTTACCTCTAGCTCAATCTTAAGAGTTAATTTTAAACTAGAGTAAACACCCTGGGGGACAAACTTAGTTGCATGTTTAAAAGTAACTACTAAGCAAAATATTTTATTCTAATATGAATCTGAGCACAACATTTGCTAAAGAAATGGTTTACCAAAGAACGATGTTTAAATTTAGATTGCACAATTTAAAAATACATACATGAATAAATCCAGCATATTTTTTGTCTATTTCCACAAGCTGCTGATCAGCCTTGTTCCGCATAGCTGGTTCTGGGTCTGTGCCCATAGCAATTAAATATGGTACACACTGGAAATAAAAATAAAGAATTCATAAGACATCACCGTAGTAAAAGCTCTATATGTATCTTGATATATGTTAAAACTTGCTATATATCTGGGACATATGAATTTAGCTTTATAGGCCTTCCTATAAATGCCATGGTTTAGTGTTTTTTTTTAAAAACTATTAACCTTCCCTTAAATCTTTCCCTTAAAGCAAAAAAGCACTGGAGTATCAGCAAGAAAATAATGTGGTGAAATTTAAGCAATTTCAGTGTGATTTTAAGGTTCTTTAAAACTAAAGGGCTCCCAGACTAAGAATATCCATTTAAGATTATGATATATACTACAAATGTATAATTCAATAATTTTTCAAGCCTGACTGAATTTTCTATGTAAAGATAATAGAGGAGAAAAAGTAATTTGTCTTCCATACTCAAAACTAGAAAAATATAAATTCTTTCTCACAAAGTTGATTTTAAATATGGCTTCAATGGTCAGACAGTTGGATAGCTAGTAATTTGGTAACAGCCATACTCACTGTACATTTCTAAAAGTCAGGAAACACCACTACTATGTTAACTGAATCTGAATTAGATAGAGGTGAGGAGGTGAGAAAAACAACAACAAACAAACAAAAAACAACTTAAAAAAAGTAGATACAGCACTAACTGAAATGGGTCATCACGAATTAAATCCTGAATTGGGGTGGGGTGGGGAGGAGAAGTCCACAAAGAATATTATTAGCTTAACTTACAAAATATGAAAATGAACTATATATTAGATAATATTGTATCAATGTTAAATTTCCTGAATTTGATGACTGCATTATGATTTTGTAAGAGAATGTCCTTGTTCTTAAAAAAATATACGCTGAAGTGTTTGGAGGTAAAGAATCATGATATCTGAAACTTACTATCAAATGATTTGGAAAAAAGTGTACTACTATCAAATGATTTGGAAAAAAGCATACGTATGAAGAGAGAGAGAGAAAGCAAATGTGGCAAAATGTTAACAAATGGTGAAATATAGGTGAAGAGTATAAAGAAGTTTATTGTACCACTCTTGCAATTTTTTTTATAATTGTAAAATTTAAAAGAAAAGCTTAAAAAGAGAAGATATAATAAAAGCACAACCACCTGAGACCATTTAGAATACCAGCAAAGAGCCCTAAGTATCTAAAAAATTCAGGAGTATCAACATAGTACTGTATACTTAATTAAGTAATCTTGCCCTGAATCATGAAGAACAGGCTAAATACGCATTACTGTGTTTTGTTTCAGGACACAGGGAAGAACACAGCATAACAACATAGAGCATATTTTAGAAAAGTTCCACAAAACATAGCCAAAATAAGAATCTTGAGGGTACAGGCTTTGGTTATCTAACAAATTTACTTCTGCCCCTATGGCACTCTCCTGAACATGTCAGATGGTGAATACTACAACATCAGAATTAGCGGCCAATCCCTTGTAGTACTAATATGTCTTGAGTACATCATCTAGTCTACACATCGGTGTTTTGAGGTGTTGGGTACTTGATATTACTTCCAATTAAAGATGAAGGAACTGAGTTCAGATTATATAGGTTATTTTTCTGTGGACTAAAATCCACCCTGTTTAAGATAGATTATACTCTTAACCCCAGTTACATTACATATTTGACATTACATATGGTTGGTTCTTAGAGATAAGAGTCAATGTCAATTAAAACATATCTATCATTTCAGAAGAAATAATTAGGAGTACGTATTCTACAAATATAAATTGCAAGTTTGTTTAATAGAGATGTTATGAAAATATGGGTATTTTGCAGTAAAGACAACCTAAAAGATGGACTAAAACTTGGATTCTTAAGAGTTTGGGACAAAAAAAAATCAACAACTAAGAGGAATAAAGAACTACTTATTTTCTAATCACCATGTCTTCAAATGGCAACAAATCTGGCTCTTTTGCTAAGTGCCGCTGCTATAAAACATACTTACCTGAACTGGATGAATAAGACCTTGGTTTAGAGTCAATGCAATGACATTTAGGGCAAAGTGGCGTACACTTGACTGGGTGTGAAAAAACGCCTCGAGCACCTGTTTGAGGTAAAGCTGCATGATGGAACTACTCATCCCTGAGGAAACATCACCCATTTCTTTCAAATCTTCCTGTTTTGCAACCTTCTTCCCTACAAAAGGAAGTAAACATACTAAGAACATGTACATTAACTTTACTAAATACTCTAAATTAGGCCACAACCAAAAGCACAAAATGTTATAGCTGGCCCAATGGTTCTCAATTTTTTTTTTTTTTTTTTTTTTTGGGAGGAGGGTCTGTTAGAGACTCCTTTGAGAACCTGATGAGAACTATCTCTCTCCCTCCATCAAAATGTTTTCGTCTGCACATATATTAAATTTTATAAACTACTTCAGGGAGTTTATGAAGGATTCTTCTTTAACTGAACTCCTTTACCTAAAATTCCTTATCTATTAGATATCTGGATTAAAAAAGAGTCATAGGGTATGCTAACTGCAGCTACACTCTGCATTTTTGAAAGTATGTTTTTACTTACAGTCTCTATCTGCCTGCTGCATACGTGTATCTTCTTCTTGTAGGTAGGTCTGGAGGTTTTTTAACACCTGTATTTTTAAATTTACTGAGGAGTTTTTATCAGATAAAATATTATTGTATAGATTTTTCACCTCTTGCTCAAACATTAGACTTGGATGTTGAATAAAGGCAAATCCTAAAGAAGAGAGAAAACAAAAATTCTCTTGATATATTCATATTAAAATTAAATATAACATTTAATGTTGATAAAATTATATAAACAGCTCCTTATTTCAAAAATTAAAACTTAAAATGACTGGAAGAATATGCTGGTGGCCTTACCTAGAGAAGTATTACAGCAGGTACTTCTTTCCCCATGAATTAAAAACAAGAAATTGCATTTCAAAGGAGAATTTCACACAAGAGGAAACCTTGAGGAGGGAGCAGGGCCTAGTGGCTAGGGGAGTGGATTAGGAGTCAGGAGTCTTGGGTTCTATTCCTGGCTCCACCACTGACTTGTAGTGTGACCTTAGGTGAGTCACATAATATCTCTGTGCCTCAATTCTCCATCTGTAAAATGGGGACAATAATATTTACCACCCACCTACCTCAATGGGATATTTTCAGGATTTAAGAGGTAATGTCTGCAAACATTTTTTAGATTCCTAGCAGAAGGTACTACCTTGGAGCTATTAAAAATATATATATTGAAATATATTCATTTGATGAAATGGAATAATTCTAAAATAAAGCTTAAAATCTTCTATTTGTTTCTCATGTCATTATAATTGAAGCCACAATGCTGAATTCTACAACCACAAGCTAATAAGCAGCAAAATAATATTGTCCATGTTTATTTGTACAAAATGCTTATTTATGTGAGATAAAATGAAGATCCTTGATGAAAGCAAGTATTATGGATGCCAAATAACAAACTAAATTCAAAGCATAGAGTGATCAGATAACTAGCCCAAGGTGACACAGGATAACTATGGCCCAGGCAAGATGTCTTTTATTAACTAGTCTAAAGGCACTATTTTCTGGATAGTGCTGCAAGTTAAAATTTACACTCTTTGTTCTCTGAATTAGATGTAACACTATTAGTTTTTGCCACTTTATAGAATGTATGTCCAGATTGAATATTCAAAGGTATACATGTGACTTAAAAGATAATACTCTATCAATATAACTCTCTAGTAAGTGATATCTGAATTTTTACTATATTTGCTATATGTAATTTTCTGAAAGAGATGAAGAAGTAATAAGATATTAAGATTTAAATTTATTTAAAGAAATCAGTAAACATTTAATGAAGTTTGCGTGACTTAGAAATATTAGCAACTGTCTATGCATATTAAATTATAAACCTTGCTAATGCTGCCAAAATAAAATTTCTAAATAAGTTGTTAACCTTACTGAGTAGCTTTACATGTATTTGTAAAAAACAGAACAAACAACAACAACAACACAAAAACCTGGAGAGAGTGCTCTTCTAATTTTTTTTACAGTGCCTTCATTTCAGGTACTTTAATTCTACCCTTCTCATATTTCTCCTGTATACCAATATCTTTCCAGATAAGCCACAAAGACCTAATTTTCTGCAAAGACATGTATTTATTACATCAATGATCCCTGAACAATAATACAGGAAAAGTATACATCCAAATTGTTCCTGTGGGGTTGTTTATCCTGTGCTTCTATATAAATAAATGTTTGGGTAGACTGCCCATTGTTTTCACCTTAGAAGAGGCAGACACATATAATGACAAAACTTTGCAAAGAAAAAGAACAATTTAAAAAATATGCAACAGCACAAATTCTTCTATATCACCTTTCTTTATTAAAGTATTTTAATGAATGTTTTTATGAAACCCTATGAATTAGGGGTAGAAGAATGTATTGTCATCTCTATTTTACTAATGAGGAAACTGACAAACAGAAGTTACACAACTTGCTCAAAGTCACCCAGGAAGTCACTGGATGAACCAATAATGGAACCCAGTTGTTTTAATCCCCAGACTTATATTTGAGATACCAGATCCTACTTTAAACAAAAACATACTTAAAAAACTCAACAATTTAAATTCACAACATTTTAAAATTTGCTCAACCTCTCAAACAACTAAAGAATATGCAGAAATTTAGACTTATCTTACCTAGACCAATGATAGCTTTTGTTTGTACTTCTTCATCTGAATGCTTTGTAAAATACATCAATAGTTCAAGTACCTTATCCTTTATGTTAACCTAAGGGGGAAAAAAACCATGTTAAAGTGTATAAGGAAGAGTTAATTTAGATCGGTTTTCAACTATAAAGGAAAAAAATACCTAAAAGCAAACAATGAGAACTTCCACATGTGAACTTTACTAAGGAATAATTCACCAATACATTTATAAATCCATGAATTTTAGAACAGTGACATTCATTGAGAATGTTAAAAAAATGAACTGCTGCTGACATAAGCAGTGTGCCTACTAACACAAAGCTGATATAACTTGCGTAAACTTATCTTATTATGGACCGGTAACAAACAGTTCATGGATCAGAAGCCAGTCTGAGGACCATGCTTTGAGTAGCACTGTTTCAGAACTAAACCAGACTACCCTAATGCCGCCTTCATCCTGAGTCATTATAGTCATTTTCAATGCCCAGGGTCACACAGTTCTGTTTTTAAAGCATACTAAATAATTAATATTAGGATCTTTACCTTACTGTTGCCTTTAAAATCTTCCAGATCAAAATCAAAATGCCGACATAGTGCTCCAACAGTGAAAAGGGATCTAAGAAGTGCCGGTTTGTTTGTTAGCAGTGAAGTGTTATTTGGGTCCTCTTGGTGCTGACTTTTTAATTTTGAAATGGCACCTAATAAAATAAGTAATATTTATTTATAACAAACCCTCTATCCTTAAATTGTTATGTTCAAATAATTACTGCTAATAAATTAAAATTAAATTTTACTAACGGTTCTAAGTATTAAACATCTAGAAATATAAGGGCATTCCATTGAGCCTAAAAGAATTAATGTAAGAAAAAAATGATATTTAAATTTTATTTTACACGGTAGGCAAAAAACTTACCAACATTTACTTATGAGGAGATAAATTTCTGAAGTAATCATACTGGGTTATTAAGGGAATATAAAAGACACCAGAAAATATTGCTTCTGAGAGTGGACCAGAGAGGACAATCATCACACCTCTTATAATTCCCTTGACACTACCTCTTATCAGATGTGTTAAAAAGGAACTGTATACACTGCAGGATCTAGCAGAATGATTTTAAAGCCCAGGCACTGAACTTACCATAGTATCTATTGAAACAGGCCCACACAAATTTAAAATTTTGTGTCACTTTATTTACAACTGCCCCAAGACAGCTTACACAATGTTGCACTACCTAAAAGAGAGAAAATGTTACTGTTTAGACAAAAGTTAAAGACAAAGGCAAAAACACATGATTAAGTTATCATTTGTGAATTATACACTGATCAACAGAGAGATGGTAAAGTGAATGCTTACAGTCATGCCATATTTGATGATAAGCTTCATTAGGTCTTCTTCAATAGTGGCAAGGAAAGTTTCACTTGGATGCTCCATCAGTGGTACAACCAGCTCTAGGATTTTTGCAACATTGCAGATAACCATGAAATCATTTTGTGTCTACAAGGATAAAATTAGTGCTTTATGAAAAACAAAATCTGAAAACAAACTATATACAGCTTTATGTAGTTGGGAGGTTTGGTATTATTTATATATATATATATGTATATTTATATAAAGCTTTTTTTCAAAACAAAAACATTAGTAGAAAAGAACTTCTTTAAAGAATGAAGGGAAGAGCAGCAGATAGTGACAGAAACCTGGATTCTAGCTCTGTCACTAACTTACCATGTGATCTTTGGGTCACTTAATCACAATGCTACAATTACTCTTTTTCTTCCTAAAATGCACTAACAGTCAATTCTGAACAATGGGGTTTAACTAACAGAGTATTTTACCAAGACTGGTATCGTTTTCAAGATTAGTATTTTTCAAACTAGGGTATGTTAACTCAGTAGTTCTCAACTGAGGGTGACTTTGCCCCCCAATGGATATTTGGCAATATATGGAGACACTTTTGGTTGTCACAACAGGGGCACGGGGGTGCTACTGGCATCTGGTGGATAGAGGCCAAGGATACTGCCAAAAATCCTACAATGCTCAGAATAGCTCTTGACAACAAAGAATAATTCGGCCCTAAATGTTAACAGTGCTGAGGTTGAGAAGCCCTGTGTTAACTCTTCTTATGATAGATGAAAATGTGGAATCCCAGAACTAGGTATAAGTCTCCTTTATTTTAAAATTTAAAATATTCTATTAAAATTATTTTTTAATTTTAAAAGTTTTAAAGCTGATTAAAAACTAAGCGGTTTAAAAAATAGGTAGAACATTAAGAAACGAAAAAACCAAGAAACAAAGGGGACTTCCCTAGCGGTCCAGTGGTTAAGACTCTGCACTTCACTGCAGGGGGCGCGGGTTTGATCCCTAGTTGGGGAACTAAGATCCCACATGCCGGGCGGCACGGCCAAATAAAACATCTTAAAAATAAATAAAGTAAAAGCTAGTGATTAAAAAAAAAAGATATTAAAGGATTTACAGTAAAAAGTCTCTTTCCTACTCCTGTCCTCCAGTCACCCAGGGGTGTCCCTGCCCATAGGCAAATAAAGTTACTAGTTCTTTCTTTCCTTTCCTCTTCTCTCCCTTCCTTCCTTTCTCTTTCTTTCTTGACTAAGGTTTTAACGTATTTTTTTTTATCTAGCCAAGTTATCATTCCTTATTCTTTTTTCTTTTTTAAAGATTTATTATTTGTTTTATTTATTTATTTTTGGCTGTGTCAGGTCTTAGTTGTGACATGCGGGGTCTTCGTTGAGGCAGGCGGGATCTTTCATTGTGGTGCACAGGCTTCTCTCTAGTTGTAGTGTGCGGGTTTTCTCTTCTCTAGTTGTGGTGTGCAGATTCCAGGGTGCGTGGGCTCTGTAGTTGTGGCGTGTGGGCTCTATAGTTTGCAGCACACAGGCTCAGTAGTTGTGACACATGGGCTTAGTTGCCCTGTGGCAACGTGGGATATTAGTTCCCTGACCAGGGATTGAACCTGCATCCCCTGCATTGTAAAGCAGATTCTTTACCACTGGACCACCAGGGAAGTCCCTCATTCCTTATTCTTAGCAACAGGTTTTTGACACTCATTTTGAACTCTTTGAGCTTATTATTACCTCACTGGTTAAAAACTTTCTGACCTTACATTCATCCTTCCTTTCAGGATACACAGAGGATTAAATAAAAAATAGGCTAAGATGAATGTTTTCTTTCTAAGTAACATAGATATCCTATTGTTCCCTGCCATCTCCCACTCCCACCTCCTTTAAGTAACAGGGGATGAGTTAAAGTGGGTGTAGGGATAAATTAGTTTTTGTCAAGTAAGATAAATTCATTTGAGAATCACTGCCGAAATTTTACTTAAAAATATGTAGTAAAAAATTTTTGAAACATAACTGGCTTGAAAAATCAAGTAAACGAAGTATCTTAAATTCTAGAAGGAAAATTTAAATGAAGACGTAAATCATGAAGGAAAAGAGCTGTAGAACATAAGAAATATTTGAAATGAATATACATAAGATAGTTCAGTATCTCAAACATTTAAAGAGTTTTCAAAAAAAGGTCCACAATTCAAAGGTAAAATGGGCAAATGATAACAACAGTCAAATCACAGAAAATCAAGTCCAATTGGTTAGTATCATAAAAAAGATGCTCAACCTTCTTAGAAATCAGGGAAAGGAAACTGAAGCAACAATGAACTATACTCTTTTACACCTGTTAGACTGGCAAAGAGTACAAAAATGACACAGATTGTCATTTACTGGTTTCCAAAGAGGCTATGAAACATGTCCACCAGCAATCTGGAAAGATCTATTCAAAACCAAAACCAAAACTAAAAAAAAAAAAATTCCTTCAATCTGGGAAGTTAATTCTTCAGAATCTATCCCAAAAGAAAAAAAGCACCAGTATTTAGAAGTATATGAATAGGAATGATTATTAAGGAATCGTTTGTAGTGGCTATCAATAGGAAACAATGTAAATAAGTACCTGCCAAGATGGGAAATGGTTAAATAAATCACAGGACGTCCATAAGATGAATAATATGTAGCCATTCAAAAGGATGAATTAAGCATATATCAGTTGTTTTCAGATTAGTAAAAATGCCTAACAGATATGTATATAACATGACCTGATTTTTTAAAAATCTGGTCAACCATTTGTTTACATGTCTATGTGTGCCTACAATTATAGAAACATGGATAAAGTGGCAAGGATATTCCAGATTGCTTATCTTGAGAAGAGGAGGAATAAAGATGGGGGTAGGATATAAAAAACAAAAACAATTTTAAAATGTGTCTATTGTATTTATGAGATGGCCTTATTTATATAAAACTCTATATTGGTGTATATATAAAAATATGTATATATGCATAACAAATTATACAAAACGTTTTCAAAGTAACCTTGCTTTAAAAAAATATTGACTGAAAAGAGGACAATTTATAAAGGTTCCATTATAGTTCAGATTCTAGAGGCAAGCCATGGTGTTGAATTCTAGTTTTGGGACTTGTTAGCTGTGTGACACTAGGCAGGTTAGTTATATTCTCTAAGCTTTCGTTCCTTAACTGTAAAACTGAGATAATAACAGTACCGACTTCACAATGTAAATGAGATAATGTATGTAAAATTCTTCACAGTGTTTGGTACTGCGCTCAATAAATATTATCTATTATTATTAGCCACAGATTACATATTAATCAATTTATTTCTGGATCTAACACCAAGATCTAAGTCCTAAAGATAGAATTAAATGTTGTTTTCAGAAGTACTATATATTGTTTTTGTTTTTTTAAATAAATTTATTTACTTTATTTTTGACTGCATTGGGTCTTCGCTGCTGCGCACGAGCTTTCTTTAGTTGTGGCTAGCAGGGGCTACTCTTCGTTGCGATGTGTGGGCTTCTCATTGCGGTGGCTTCTCTTGTTGCGAAGCACGGGCTCTAGGCACGCAGGGTCAGTAGTTGTGGCACACGGGCTTAGTTGCTCCGCGGCATGTGGGATCTTCCCGGACCAGGGCTCGAACCCATGTCCCCTGCACTGGCAGGTGGATTCTTAACCACTGCACCACCAGGGAAGCCCTATATATTGTTTTATATATTGTTTTTAATGCATTTATCTTCTGGTACTTTCCTCTGTCTTTAAAATTTCTCAGGACATCCTGAAGATTTTCACCTAGAATTTGTTAATTTAGATCACCAAAAAAACCTGGCTGTGGCAACAAAACAAATTTAGTAAACAGTTCATATTAGCTCCTTAGGAACACTGGGAACATAGTAAGTAAAAAACTATTTATATTTATAGGTTTTTAGAGTATTTTAAAATTTAGTGTTATAATAAGCCACTTAACTCACCAAGCTGTCATGTTAAGTTGCTAGATTATCTTACTCAAGTAATATTTAATCTTCACATTTGATTTTAGGAAAATATAGTATGTGTAATATTAACTTAAAATAACAGCCTAGCATCTCTGATGATCCTAGGTCTTCCATATTCAATATACTGATACGTTATAAAAATAAATAAAATATATCAAAAATGACAAATGAAAAGCAAAATCAGAATCCGAAAGACAGTAAATTTCTCAGTGACAGGAACTCTGTCTTATTCACCTTTTAAGTCCTAACGATAATTACGTTTATTAAGCATTACTGAGGATTTAGCTTGAGGAGTTCACAAAGAAATGGGACTTGAACTTTATTTATAATACATCAGAAAAAAGATGTTTGTAGATAACTTGCCACAAATATTAGAACATACATGAGTACATAACCCAGTTGATCTGTCAGTGAAAATGACTGTCATCTGTCAGTGAAAATGTGGATGACACAATGTGAATTTTAAATTTAAAATATTTACTACATGGTTTATATAAGAGAAAAATAGGACAGCTCTAATACTTACACTACATTTAGTGGTAAGATATGGTTGCATAGTCATGGCATGTTTAACCATGAGCTGGGGTCTTATTTTGCTGAATAAGAACAAAGTGGTTATGCAAGCTACCAATCGTCCAGAATTCACACCTTTATTGTCAGAGTCTGGAAAAACAAACAGAGAAATAAGACACTAAAATATGACAAGGCAATGGAAATTATACAGAATATTATTTAAATTACTCAATACTATCCCCTGAATAGATTCAGTGCATGCCTGAATACAACAGATTAGCATTTCTTATGATGCTAGACTTCCTGCATTTCATTTTTTCTTTGTTATATTACATATATAAAGGATAAAGGACAAGGAAGCTGCACTAGGGAAGGCAAGTTTTACACTGAGGGGGGTAGGACTGAAGTTAAAAAGTAGAATGAAAGTTGGGGAGTTTAGAGATGGAATTTTCAGAATAAACATGGTATTGATTATATCTAAAACTGGATGGAAATGAGTATGCGAAAGAAAATTAGCAAAGGAGGACAAAGACAATTTAGCTGAGGTGATACTGTGTTTAAGGGTACTGGGGAGAAAAAGAGATGCTGCTGTGGTAGAAGAATGTTAGAAGACAGGAATGATAAGAAGGTGGACCAGTGCTATATTAGAAAAGTAAACAAAATGCTGTTCAGGTGAAAGGAAAATGTTGCTAGTTAGGAGATAAAATGTTTCTTGGTTCTCAGGAGTTTTTAGAGGAGATTAGAAACTTTTTAACATTAAGTGACAACAGTATCACCCTTAAAATCTAGGATAGGGAAAAGTAGGGGAAACAACAAAATATACAAAGAAAAAGAGGTAAACATGGAAAATGAAAAAAAAATTAAAGAAAAAAAACTGCAATAAAAATATAAAGAATATCAACAACTTTACCATAAATGATACCTCTGTATAGAGGCAACTGGCCCCCAATTCTGAAAACTGACTGAGGCTGACTATTGTTCCTCATTAACGTACATTAGGGGATGGGAAATAATGTTAGTCTTGTGTGCTTTTAAGCAATAGATATCCATTATGACTTTTATAAGTTTTATATAATTATTTATATTTTCATTAACTTCAATTTTGTGACTGACAGTGTGATAATATAAAATATTAAATATTTAAGGACGTTCTCAATTAAAAAATATTAAGAGCTTTCTAGGTCAAGATTAAGCACATGTTATATAATAATTATAAATGATATTAGGTATATACTACAAATCTTTTAAAAACATTTTTATAATAATTAAAACAATTTCATTTTGATAGAAAATTTTATATAATTTAAAAGATATTGAACAGTTTTTGGATGAGTGCATTTAGCTAAATACATATTAGCCCCTGGACTTACTTTAATTCCTGTCCATTATGACATCTAAAATTATGTGCTATTGAAAGGTATGTGGAAGAGACGAGTCCTATGCTTTTATTGTACTGCTCTAGATAATATTACTCAACCATAACAATATAACCTAGGATTCAACACCAAACAAAAAACAGATTTCATTTAAAAGTGAAGTAGTTAATTATTAGGCTAAGCAGAGCTAGAGGCAAAAATGAGAAATGTGCCCAAAGTATTTTAAAATATCTTATAAAATCAACTTAACGACCAATATATAAAATGTCTTACCAGCTAGAGATTCCTCATATTTAAGAATGTGCTCAACTAGGTTATCAACAAGTTGAGTACAAGCTTTCTTCACAGGTTTATATGAGGAATCCTCTTCGGACTTCAACAACTATATATGTATATATATAAAAAAAAAAAATCCCAGTATAATTATTCATTAGACAATAATAATATAAACGCATTAAATGTGTCCATAAGTAATAAGCTTTTCAATTGGTTATTAACAATTTAATACTGAAAATGCAAATTAATAATCAAAAATATGTAACAAATATTTTAAAATATCTTATAAACCAGTAATTTATAGATACTTTCAAACAATTTTAGTATGAAGTTACTTAAATTGCTATGTGTAGGACCTAAGGTAGAATATGAGAGAAATGAGAACGGTGACCTTCCCTTAAGAGTACCACTCAATGTTAGTTGAATGATTTTAAAGAATGAGAGAATTCCATTCCTTAGTATTTCAAGTTCTTTGATGTCTCAAAAAAGTATATTATGGGTGAAGTACATTTTTAAAATAATTGTAACTACATCTGAATTGCACCTTATAATTCGCAATTATAAAACACAAGGCTGGATTTCTTCCCTGTGTTATCTTTTACCAAGTTATTAATAAACAATGTTAGAAAAGTGTTACGAATAATGATATGAGGAAAAGAGATCAGTTTAACTATAGCCCAAAAATAAAACCAATCCAATCTTTCATAATAATCAGAGGTCAATGGTAAAGTCATCTAAGGTATATCTGTTTTGTTAATAAAGAATAGCTAATACAATTCTGGGGCTGTTAAAGAAACTGAAATGTTTAATTTCTGAAAAGAGTTCCAGTGCTGTCCAATGTAACTTTCTACAATGATGGATATGTTCTATATCTGTGCTGCCCATTATTGCTGCTACAAGCCACATGCAGCTACAAAACACTTGAAATGTGGATAGTATAACCGAGGAATTAAAAGTAAATAAAAATTCAAGTTAATTTAAATGAAAAAACACGTGTGGCTAGTATGGGACAGCACAAGTTTAAACTTTCACTACAATATGCGTGGATGATTAAAACTGATAGCAATCAGAATAACATATCACACACGTTTCCCCTGCTCCCTCCAATTTAAAGAAATAAATGTAAGCAAGAGAACTTCAATTTACCCAGTTACAACTCTGAACAGCAAATTCTCCTTGTCCTGCTCTATAACTCAACCTTAAGCAGCTATTAAAATTATATGCTAGTCTGGTCTTTTTCAGGCAGGAGTAGAAAACAACCTCCTTGCCTGTTTTTTCTTTCTGCTCTCCAAGACATCAAGTTTACATAAAAGTATTAGTCATAAATTTTAGTTCATGGCATTGCCAATACTGGTTATGTGCCCTTTTAATTTATTTACTTATAAATATACTGATGCACTATGAACCTAACTCAAGAATATTTCCAATAACTTATATTTCCCAATGTGCTCCTTCCTTTATCCCATCTTCCTCTTTAACTTTCAAGGTACCACTTATCAGGAATTTTACCATTTCTTTGCTTAAAAAAATTGTCTAAGCTAAATACTGTTTATAGTTTTGCTGGATTTTCAACTTTCTGAAAGGCATCATACTGGATGTAGTCTTCTGGGATGTGCCTTTTTCACTTAACATGTCACTAACTGTAATCTAGGTTGTTGCATGAAACAACTTTATTCATTTTCACTGCTATACGACAGGCCGTTTTATGTCCATACTGCAATTCATTTATCCATTCTTCTGAAGATAGGTTAATTAAAATTTTAGTGGCATAATGAACATTCTTGTCTCCTGGTGCACATATGCAAGATTCTCTTGGGTATATACCTTGGCGTGGAACTACTGGGTCATAGGATATATGAAAGTTCAACTTTATGAAATAATACTAAATTTAAAAACTTTTGTTGTAATATTTTCTCAGCACCAGTGTTTAAGAGATGCTATTTAATCCATCTTTTCTCTGTCATTTGTTATCACCGAACTTCAACTTTTGCCAATCAAATGGGTGTAAAATGTGGTCTTGATTTGTATTTCCTATATTACTTATGAGGCTGAATACCTTATAGGCCATGTGTGCTATCTCCTCTATGAACTGCCTATTCATGACTTTCTCCTGTTTTCCTGCCAGGACTCCTGCCTTATACTGGTTTGCAGGACAGGAGTTCTTTACATACTTTTAACAATGATCCTTTGTTAGATATGTGTATCAGGTATCTTTCCCAGTTTGTGACTTGTGTTTTCTTGATTCATAAATGTTCCTCATTTTAAGGCAGAGAAATTTATCAATCTTTCCAGGTTAATGGCTTTTGTGACTTAAGAAATTCTTCCCTAAGAAAGGTCAAAAATATATTCACACATATACTTTCTTCTGTAAGTTTTAAAGATTTCCTTTAATCTATATGGAATTGACTGCTGAGATGAAGAATTAAAAAAAAAGAAAACTTTATGGATAGCCACTTGGCCCAGTCTCATTTATTGAAAAATCCATGCTACCTTAATTACTGTATCTCTAAAAATAAGTCCTGATATGTGTGTTAAGGCACATCAGTGTCCCTGCATTTTCAGAAGTGACAATTATTTTCAGCTCTTTACTTTTCCATATACATTTTTTAATCACTTTGACAGGTTGATGAATACTTTTTGTTCTTGATTTTGATGAGATGTTTTAATATCTTTCCATTTTGCACGATTTTCATTTTAGGTTTTATAGTTTATTCTCTGTCAGATTTTATTCCTAGTTTACTATGAGTTATCATTCAAGGGTATTAAATTTTATCAATGATTTCTCCTGTATCCTGACATGATTATTTTTTGTTTAATGTTAAATCATACACACGTGTGATGTTAAACCAGCCCCATGATATGCATGCATAGATATATGTGTGCATATGTATATGTAAACATATGCACATCTCTATCCATCTTTTTGATGCATTTCAAAGTAAGCTGCAGACATCAGTGTATTTCCCCTTTTTTCCTTTTATTTTTGCGGTACGCGGGCCTCTCACTGTTGTGGCCTCTCCCGTTGCGGAGCACAGGCTCCAGACGCACAGGCTCAGCGGCCATGGCTCACAGGCCTAGTCGCTCTGCGGCATGTGAGATCTTCCCGGACCGGGGTACGAACCCGTGTCCCCTGCATCGGCAGGCAGACTCTCAACCACTGCGCCACCAGGGAAGCCCTCTTTTTTCCTCTTGAGATAAAATTTACATGAAATATGTACAAATCTTCAGTGTGTACTCGCCGGTTTTGTTAAGTGTATTCACCTATATAAGTCAAACTCCCTATCAAGATAAAGGACAGTCTTTCTCCATCTTTAATTTATATCAGAATCATCTGGAGACTTTGTTTAGGTGGGCCCCTACTTCAGAGTTACGGATTAAGTCTGGGGTAAAGCCTTAGAACTTCACTTCTATCAAGTCACAGGTAATCTTGATAACTTTTAGAACCACTGATATAGATTATTACCATCACCCCTGAAAGTCCCCTCATGTTCCTCTCCAGTCAATCCCTGGCCCCCTGCAACCACTCTTCTCATTTTTTTCCAATATAGATTAGTTTAGCCTCTCCTAGAGCTTCATATAAGTGGAATCATAATATGTACTCTTCTGTGTAAGGCTTCTTTCATTCTGCATGTTTTTATTATTTACCTATGTTGCTGTATGTATCAATAGTTTGTTCCTTTATGATATGGTGCACTAGTAAGTTGTATGGATACATCAGGTTTTTTTTAACCCATTCACTGGTTGATGGAGACAGACAGTATTTGATTGTAAACTCAGGCAGGAGAAATCAAGCTGCACCTTCAACACTTTGCTTAGAAATCTCCTCAGCTAAACATTCAATTTCATCACTTGAAGGTCTACCTTTCACAAAACACTAGAACAGAAACAATTTAGCCAAGTTCTTTGTCACGTTATAACAAAGACTCACTTTTCTCTGTTGACTGAGAATGTCAACATGTTCCTCATTTGCATATGAGATCTCATCAGAATGGCTTTTAACCATCCATATTTCTACCAACATTCTGTACATGATTATATATATGCTTTAAAGAGAAGGAAGCTTTCCCTATAGTTCTTCTCTTTTCTTTCTGAGCCCTCATCAGAATTGCCTTTAAATGTCTTCACAGCAATATCAGTTTTTCTCTAGTATGCACCTCAAAAATCTTCTGGTGTCTACCAACTACCCAATTCCAAAGTCACTTCCACATTTTTAGGTATTTATTTCAGCAGCACCTCACTTGTTGATACCAATTTCTTAGTATGGGCTGCTTTAACAAATACCATAGACTATATGGATTAAACAACAGAATTTATTTCTCATAGTTCTGAAGGTTGGGAAGTGCAAGATCAACGTATGGTTGGTTTCTGGTGAAGATCCTCTTCCTAGCCTGAAGATGGCTGTCTTCTTGTTGTATCCTAACACAGCAGAGAGCAGACAGGTAATTTCTCTCATGTCTCTTCTTAGAAGGACACTAATCTGATTCATGAGGGCCCCACTCTCATGACATAATTATCTTCCAAAAGCCCCATCTCCTAATACCATCACACCAGGGATTAAGCTTCAACATTATGTTGAAGATTCAACAAATATTCAATCCACAGCATTCTTTGAAGAATCCTCTTGAGGAAGGAGTTCCATGCACTACTGAAAATTTATACTGTTAATCCTGTCTCCAACCTTCCCCAAAGGAACCTATAGTCTTTTACCAGGTTAACTGTGCATTGGGGGAAAAAAATTATTAGACCTTTTAGGGATTACCAGACACTGGCTCTGAACTGACATGAATTCTAGGAGACCCAAAACATCACTGTGGCCCACCAATCAGAATAGGAGCTTATGGAGGTCAGATGATCAATGAAGGTATAGCTCAGGTCTGTTTCACAGTGAGTCCAGTGGGTCCCTAAACCCATCCTCTGGTTATTTCACCAGTTCCAGAATGCAAAATTAGAATAGATTTATTCACAGGCTGACAGAATTCCCACGTTGGTTCTTTGATCAATGGAGTGAGGGCTATTGTGGTGGGAAAGGCCAACTGGAAGCCACTAGGACTGCTTCTACCTAGGAAAATAGTAAATCAAAAACAATACTGGGGCTTCCCTGGTGGCGCAGTGGTTGAGAGTCCACCTGCCGATGCAGGGGACACGGGTTCGTGCCCGGTCTGGGAAGATCCCACATGCTGTGGAGCGGCTGGGCCCGTGGGCCATGGCCGCTGAGCCTGCGTGTCCGGAGCCTGTGCTCCGCGGCAGGAGAGGCCACAACAGTGAGAGGCCCGCGTACCGCAAAAAAAAAAAAAAAACAAAAAAAAAAAAAAAAAAAAACAATACTGTATCACTGGAGGGACTGCTGAGATTAGTGCTACCACCAAAGACTTGAAGGATGCAGGGGTTGTGATTCCGACCACATCCTTATTCAACTTGCCTATTTGGCCTGAGAAGACAGATGGATCCTGGAGAATGACAGTGAATCAGCATAAGCTTAACCAGGTCGGGACTCCATTGTAGCTGCTGCACCAGATGACGTATCAGTGCTTGAGCAAATTAACACATCCTCTGGGATCTGGTGTGCAGCTACTGATCTGGCAGATGCCTTTTTCTCATCCCTGTCAAAGGCCCACCAGAAGCAGTTTGCTTTTAGCTGGCAAGGCTGGCAATACACTACACTGCCCTGTCTCAGAGGTATATTAACTCTCCAGCCATACATTATAATTTAGTTTGCATGTTCTTGATTATCTTTCCCTTCAACAAGATATCACACTGGCCTATTACATTGATGACATTATGTTGACTGTATGTAGTAAGCAAAAAGTAGCAACTACACTAGACTTACTGGTAAGATGCGCGTGTCAAAGTGTGGGAAATAAATCCAACAAAAATTTAGAGGTCTTTTACTTCAAAGAAATTCCTGGGGGCTTAGTGGTGTGGGGTATGTTGAGAAATTCACTGTAAAGTAAAGAATAAGATGTTGCATCTGGTTCCTCCCTCCTATAACCAAAAAGGAGACTCAAAACCTAGTGGGTTTCTTTGAATTTTGGAGGCAACAAATTCCTCATTTGGGTATATTATTCTGGCCCATTTACTGAGTGATCTAAGAAGCTGCCAGTGTTGAGTGGGGCCCAGAACAAAAAAAAAGGCTCTGGAATAGGTCCAGGCTGCTGTGCAAGTTGCTTTGCCACTTGGGCCATATGATCTAGCAGATCCAGTGGTGCTTGAAGTGTTAATGGAAGACAGGGATGCTGTTTGGAGTCTTTGGCAAGCCCCCATAGGTGAATTGCAGTACAGGCCCTTAGGATTTCAGAGCAAAGCCTTGCCATCCTCCATAGAAATAGCTCTTGGCGTGCTACTGGGCCTCAGTAGATACTGAATACCTAGCCATGGGCCACCAAATTATCATGCATTCTGATCTGTCATGAACTGGGTGTTTTCTGACTCACCAAGCTATAAAGTTGGGTGTGAAAAGCAATACTCTATTATCAAATATAAGTGGTATATACATGATTAGGTCAGAGCAGGCTAAAGGGCACTTGAAAAAATGGCCTAAATGCCTGTGGTTCCCACTTCTGCTACACTACCTTCTCTCTCCCAGCTTGCACCTATGGCCTCAGCTGACCATGGGCAAGACCCTAGGGTCAGATGACAGAGGAAGAGAAGACTTGGGCCTGGTTTATACAGTCAACATAATGTCATCAATGTAATGGGCCAGTTTATAGATGGGTCTGCACAATATGCAGGTACCACCCAAAAGTGGACAGTTGTAGCAATACAACTCCTTTCTGGGACATCCCTGAAGGACAGTGGTGAAGAGAAATTTTCCCACTGGGCAGAACTTGAAGCTGTGCATCTGGTTGTTCACTTTGCTTGGAAGGAGAAATGACCAGATGTGTGATTATATACTGATTCATGGGTCATGGCCAATGGTTTGGCTGGATGGTCAGGGACTTGGAAGGAACATGATTGAAAAGTTGTTGATAAGGAAATCTGGGGAAGAGGCATGTGGAGACATCTCTGAATGGGCAAAATCCATGAAAATATTTATATCCCACATGAATGTTCACCAAAGGGTGACCTTAGCAGAAGAGGATTTTAAAAATCAAGTGGATAGGATGACCTGTTCTGCAGATACCTTCTCTGAGGATATCAGCCTCTTTCCCCAGCCACTCCTGTCATCACCCAATGGGCTCATGAACAAACTGTCCATGGTGGCAGAGATAGAGGCCAGGTATAGGCTCAGCAACTTGGACTTCTACTCACCAAGGCCACACTGGCTATGGCTACCACTGAGTGCCCAACCTGCCAGCAGTACAGACCAACACTGAGTCCCTCATATGGAATGATTCCCTGTGGTGATCAGCCAGCTACCTGGTGGCAGGTTGATTACACTGGACTGCCTCCATCATGGAAGAGGCAGCATTTTGTTCTTACTGGAATAGACACTCTGGATACAGATTTGCCTTTCCTGCAGGCAATGCTTCTACCAAAACTATCTCCTGCGGACTTACAGAATACCTTATCTATCATAATGGTACTCCCAACAGCATTGCTTTTGATTAAGAAACTCACTTCACAGCAAAAGAAGTGCAGCAACGAGCCCATGCTCATGTTCCCGACTATTTTGAAACAGCTGACTTGATAGAATGTGGAATGTCCCTTTAAAGATTCAGTTACAGCACCAGATAGGTGGCAATATCCTGCAATGGCTCAGGCAAGATTCTCAAGCAGGCTCTTATGCTCTGAATCAGCACCGATACATGGTGCTGTTTAGTCCATAGCCAGGATTAGTCCAGGAATCAAGAGGTGGAAATTTGAGGGGCATCACTCACTATTACCCCTAGTGACCCATTAGCAAAATTTTTGCTTCTGTTCCATCTACTTTATGCTCTGCTGGCTTAGAGAGAGGTTCTAGAGAGGGAATGTTTCTACCAGGAGACACAACCATAATCCCACTGAACTGAAAGTTAGTACTGTCACCCAACTACTGTGTGCTCCTCATGCTTCTGAATCAACAACAAAGAAGGGAGTTAGGGTTCTGGATGGAGTGACTGATCCTGCCTACCAAGAAGAAACTGGAGTACTTCTCTATAATGGAGGTACGGAAGAGTATGTCTGGAATACAAGAGATCCCTTAGGCCATCTCTTAGTATTATACCAGCTGTGATCACATTACCAGTTATAGAAATAAGGACTTCAATTGCCATGAGTATTTCCTACTTATTTTGTCATGAATACATTTGTGTGTGTGTGTGCATGTGTGTGTTGTGTGTACAGAGGTGGGGGAGAGGGAAAGTGAGAAAATATCTTTCTTCCCCCCCCCCCCGCCTATTCCTTTATCACATAACATAAAGTGTACTGACTTCATATCATAGTATTTAAATGTTGTTAATCTGACATCACAGTACTTAAATTATGGGATATCAAGAAGAGTAAACATCACTCAAGGACTTCTTCTGGGGAAGGGTGGTGCATTTTTGGTTACATGCATGATAGTTGTATCATGTTAGGTAGAATCATGACCTTGTTATTGTCTTTATTTGGGGATTTAGTATGGTTTAAGTAGATGTATATGGGTACCAAGTTAACAAAGGGTAGAACTGTGATGGTTAATTCTAAGTGTTAACTTGACTGGGCCAAGGGATGCCCAGTTATCTGGTTACACATTATTACTGGACGTGTTGGTGAGTAAAGGTGGTTCTAAATGAGATTAGCATTTGAATTCGTGAACTCAGCAAAGGAGACTGCCCTCTCCAATGTGGGTGGGGCTGAATAGAACAGAAGGTAGAGGAAGGGAGAATCCAACCATTTTCTGAGTACTTGAGCTGGGACATTGGTCTCCTCCCACATTTGGACTGGGATTTACGCTATCAGCTTCCGTGGTTCGGGCCTTAGGACACAGACTAAACTACATACTAGGGGCTTTTCTGGGTCTCCAGTTTACAGACAGCAGACTGTGGGATTTAAGAACCTCCATAATCACATAAGCCAATTCCTTATAATAAATCTCTCTGTCTCCCTTTCTCAGTATCTTGTTGGTTCTGTTTCTCTGGAGAAACATGACTAATACATGTCCCTTCTGAGTCAATCCCTGGCCCCCTGCAATCACTCCTCTGATTTTTTCCAATACAGATTAGTTTTGCTTCTCCTCGAACTTCATATAAATGGAATCAGAGTATGTACTCCTCTGTGTAAGGCTTCCTTCATTCGGCAGTGTTTTCATTAACCGTCTATGTTGCTGTATGCATCAGCAGTCTGTTCCTTTATGATGTGGAGCACTATCAAATTGTATGGATATACCGGTTTCTCTATTCATTCACTGATTGATGGCAATAAGAGTATTTGATTGTAAACTTCGAGAAGGAGATCTTGTTTTGGACTACAAAGGCCAGGAACAGATGAAATATAGTTTATTCAAGTTTTTTCATTACCTACATTTTCTTGTAAACTAAAAAAAGGCTGCAGTCTTAGATCATAAACAATGACAATGAGTGGCTCTGTAAAATAAATTTTGTGTACCCACCATAGGCTATGACAGTGGTTTAAATTAATTGAACCACTTTTTAGAAATAAAAAAAATGTAAGGACTTTCATGATAGAACTTTTCCTTTCACACACTACTGAAAAAAAAATCACAAAAAAGCTATGAATTCATTAAGTTATAAGGGAATTGAATTTCCATACATTTACAAAATGTGTATATGTAGTTAGTGGACAGAGTTTGATGCCTGTGTAAATATGAAGCTATTTCATGTAGTACTTCAAGTTTCCCTAGGAAATCATATTCCATGAATTGGGAATCACTGATCTATACAAAGCCAACCCAACATAAAAATAATAATGAGAAATATCTGAAATTGGACAGAATGGAATGTGTGTACATGAATCCATGTGGAAACAGTAAGAGTGCTAATTATTTTTGATTCAAGAATTTCAAACAATTCCAGTAGTCCCTTCTATGTATCCTTCCCAGCTTCTCTTAAAATTTATGCACAGTGCTGTTACAACTGCTAAGAGTGGTTATATCTCCATCAGATGTATTTATATAAATATTTTTTAGTTTTCTTTATTTCATTAAACTAAACTCTGCTAGTCCAATGACTATATCAGAAAGTCACAATGTCATTTTGGTAAACTAAATTGTTGGCAGAAACTAAAGGAGGAAAGCAATGAATACGGTGCAACAGAAAGCAATGAACTAAACGAGGACTAGAGAGTAAAGATATAAAGAATATAAAACTACTAAGAGATTATAAATCTAGTGTTCTCTTTTCTACTTTACTTGCTAATATCTTTTTATTAATACTAACTAATGATATTTCTGATAGCTATACTTAATTCTTACTTTAACTTTTATTACAATTATCACATGAAACGTTGTTGTAGAGTTTTCTAGGAATTATGCCCCCTTTGGAATGGCTGACATAAATATAACTAAGACAGTCATAAGGCTCTATAATATAATGAGCTAATTATTTGACTTAGGAGGGAAAGGATGTCAAATATATCATGTAAAATTATAAAATGGAAGATGACTGATGAAGAGAGTCCAAGATATTACAGACTGGATAACAGAGGCAAACACCATGAGGATGCTTAAAAAAGGCATCTTAAAATTTTTTTTAAAGCAACATATTACTACATACTACCAGAGGGCTAAAGTTAAAAAGAATGACAATACCAAGTACTGGTGAGGATGTGGAGCAACTGGAACATTGCTGGTGGAAATGCAAAATGGTTCAGCCATTTTGGAAAAACAGCTTGGCAGTTTCTCACTCACCACATGACCCAACAACTACGATCACAGGAATTTACCCAAGAGAAATGAAATCACCTATCCCCACAAAAACTTGCACACCAATATTCATAGCAGGATTATTCATAATAGTCCAAACTGAAAACAACCCAAAAGTCCATAAATTTGTGAATAAAGAAATTATGATACATCCAAACTATTGACACTACTCAGCAATAAAAAGGAGTAAAACATTAATACACCAGCAACATTCTACTAGTTAAAAGAAGTCAAACACAAAAGACTACATGTTGTATGATTCTACTGATATGAAATTCTACAAGAGGGACAACTGTAGTGACAAAAAGTGAATCAATGTTTTCCAAGGACCAAGGGGAGAGGATCAACTACAAAGAGGCACAAGGAAGCTTTTAAGAGTGATATTCTTTACATCACTGTAAATAATTCCTGAAGTTAATCAAAATGTACACCTAAAATTGGTGAATATTTTTGCATGTAAATTATGCCTCAATAAAATAATTTTGATTGATTGTTAAAAATATTGCTAAATACAGTTTTATTACTAAAAGTATTATTAAAAATAAAAAAGTAAACAGACTTAACAGATAGTAAATTGTTGACATAATCGAACAGAAAAAATTACTTCATGATAGATTTTTAATGGTATATGTTTAGTGAGCTACACATAAAAAGAAATGCAAAAAAAATCTTAAACTGTATCCAGTAATCTTACTGTCAATATAGTAGGGCAAAGCAAATAGGAAATTATGTCCATTTCCTTGGAAATAAGATTTTTAGCCTAAAGGAAATAATAAAATCAAAGAAGCAGAATCTCATAATCTTAAATTTGAATTAAAAATATCAATACAGGGCTTCCCTGGTGGCGCAGTGGTCGAGAGTCCGCCTGCCGATGCAGGGGACATGGGTTCGTGCCCTGGTCCGGGAAGATCCCACATGCCGTGGAGCGGCTGGGCCCATGAGCCATGGCCGCTGAGCCTGCGCGTCCGGAGCCTGTGCTCCGCAACGGGAGAGGCCACAACAGTGAGAGGCCCACATACCGCAAAAAAAAAAAAAAAAAAAATCAATATAAATTCTTGATTTATGTTTTTCTTTCTAAGAAATATATATCTTTTAGCTCTATCCTCTGAAAAGGCCCAAAGCTATGATAACCTGTTAGCAATGAACATCCACAGCACCCAGATTATTCCCACCAAAGGGATTCATGGCTCTTTGGAAAAATGGTTGATTTCAGGATTGGGACAGAAAATGTATAAGTTGAGTCTGGGGCATCTTTTAGAGGCAGAAAGTAATCAGGCTACAAAAGAATAATGAGTTTATACCAAAAAGATACAAGATCCATTTGAAGGAACTATCACTGGGCAAAGACGGGACAATTTGAGCTTCAAAAAGAATTATGATTGCAATAAATTAAAATACAGAGATACAAAAATCTTTTAGTTCACATTGATATTGACAGGAAAACTCATTATTCTGAAACTTGATTAAGTGATGGAAAAGAATAAAGTATTTCCCCTGCCCTTCCTGTACAAACTATATTGTACAGTAGCCAAATATTAGGACAAAATTCCTCTTTAAAGAAGAATCCTTGCTAATTAATAAAATAACTAGAAAAAAATCAGTATTTTGCAACTTCTACTGAAAATAATGAACCTAGGTAATGATCATTTAAAACCAGTCCTGAAAGACTGTATAACAGATGTACCAGTCAATCAAAATCACTGAAAATGTAACAACCAAACATTATGTGCCTCTTGATGTAAGGCAATAATATTTAGCATTGCCTGTGAAGTATTTCTGTCTATACTCCTAAAACTGAACTTCAGTATTAGTAAACCTCTAGATCTAACTTAAGAGTTTACAGAAAAAAACGGTGGACAGAGGAACAACTTAAATGACACCAGAAAGAAGAGGTCTATGAAATCCAGAATGTGGGACACTCTACAGGAAAACATGTAAGTGGCATGAAAAAAGGAGTGAAGGGTTGACTATTATAGACTAAGACTTAACAGCCATGTCAACCAAAGCAACTGTAAACCAACTATAAAAATACATTTTTGAGACAATCAGGGAAATGTGAACATCGACAAGGTATTAAATATTAGGAAATAATTTTATTAATATTTATTTTGATATAGATGATAAAGATATTCTGGTTATTTTTTAAAAAGTCATTTCTGTTAGAGATCAATACTAAAGTATTTATGGGTGAAATGATACAAAGTATGGGATTTTCTTTAAAGGTATTACAGCCAAAAAAAAAAAATTAAAAAAAAAAAGATGGGGGAGGGATAGAGATAAATAAGATATTAGGAAAGTGCTAACAATTTTTGAAGCTGGGTGATGGGTACTTCTATCTATTTGAAAATTCTTAAATAAAAAAAAATTCACATTTCAATTTACAAAATTTTTAAAGAACACTAATTGTGGTTTAATCCTGCACTACTAAAGGAAATTCTACATATTTTATAACATGTCAAATAATGTAAATATATATTTAATGTAATCTATACACCTATTTATAGATCTCATGTCTATCATCTAGATTAAAGGGATAAAAAAATTATCTAGAAGGATGGGAAGACAGAATATCAATATTAGTGATTTAGAAAACTTACTTGTAGCAAGCAATTGAACAATTCATTAAACAAAACATTCAGCTTAATATATTGAAATAAATTTTCCCTACCACAAAGTATATACTTAAAAAATAACTGAAAAACTTCTTTTAAATCATAAAGTCTACAAAAACTCACGTTTTGAAGAAGTTGCTCAAACCAGTCATAGCCAGTATCTCTGCATGCTGCAACCTAAGGGGAAAAATGGTGAAACTATCAAAGTTAGAAATTTACTTTAAAATATACTTTTGCTATGCTGTAGCCTCAAGTATATAAATATCCAAAGTTCAAAATTAAAAAAATTATTTTTAGAGTAAACTATTTTTTCAGTGAGCCAATTATTTACCATGTTAAAGAACTTTATTCTAAAAATATCTTAGAAGACATTCAAGAAATTAATGTATTGAAATTTTAAAAATGGTATACATTCTGAACAGTATTATTGAATCACATACTATCAGAAAAATCTGTAAGGTCTAAAAAACAATAAAAATGGAAATGTTTGCTTCTTATTTTCCTTCTAGATAGAAGATTTAAAGACATTAGTGAAACAGAGTTGATCATGTAATCCATAATATAAAATTTCTTATGTTCAAAACATGAACAGTATTCTGGGTCAAGAAAAATTGAGGCTTATGTGTATAATTAAACATAATGAAACTAATCTTAATTCATGTTTTCTGAAAAAGGTAGAAATTACTATCTCATTTCAGGTTGCCATCCATGGGTTATTGTTATCTTTTTACCCACTTCTCCTTTCCCTTTCAATTTTCAATCACTGGAAGAATCTGGAGAATTTTAATATCAGCGCTTAACTCAGTGGATGCCAACAAGTGGGGCTAGGTGAAAACAACACTCTCGTCTTACTTGCATCCCTTGAGTACATCCAGAAATATAAAGGAAGGGATGCAGTAGAGAATAACCAAATATCTTGTCATTGTCTCTCCCTTTGTAAGACAAGGCAGACCTCAATGAGGTTTGCATCCAAAGGGACCACCCTTGTTCCAGTCCTTCTTACCACATCAGTGATATTTAAAATTTTCCTTGTCATTGCTTCTTTGTCATTGTGTGGAGTTGGAGTAAACCAGAGTTTTTGGAATGTTTCATTTACTAATTTCTAGAAGAAAGAAAAATTTCAAACTAAGTAACTACAACGAATGTGGCAAAATTCTTAACCCCCAATTCTCATTAAAGCCCAAAACAGAACTATTAAAAAAAAAAAAAAAACCTATAAATAACTAAACAAAACACAAATTACCAGAAACTACTGGTATGACATCCTCAGTTTTTTTTTTTAAATCAGCAATTAACTTACAAAAATTATAATATTTTTCAACTTGGCAATGATTTTAAATGGGTAATACGATGCCTAGTATAGAACTGGAGAGTACACATTCAAATGCTTTTAATCAAACTAAAAACACATTTTTTCTACTTTTGGGGGAGAAGTTGTTAAAAAACAAAAGAAAAAACCCCCAGAAGAAATATAGGGACAATCATATATACGTAAATTCACTAATGAACTCAGGATTAAACTTTCAACAAAGTATTTACTAATTTAGAAAACCAAGCACATACCATTTGAAAATCAAAATAAATTTAACTTGATAATAAACTATCTATATACAATGCAATCTCTACAATGATATTAAATATTATAATTGCTAAATTGGTTAAGATCAGATTTTATTAATTAATGCAAGATCTAGAAATAAAAATATCTAAGTATGTCTTTTTCTTGAATTTATAATCTAAAATGATGATTCACTTGTAAAGTATATATATGTAAACTAACAAAATTTATATAAAATAAACATTTAAATTATTTAAAATATTAATTAAAAAATGAAATTTAAAGTAGCCAACATTTTTATCTCACCTTAATACCCTCTTCATCATTCACTCTGCGAATCATTTTTACACACATTTCTGTAATTTTTGGAAATGTTGGTTGCTCAATACAGATGTCTCTTAGAATCTTTATTACCCTTTTTCTGACACTGATACCAGTATCCTAGGAATAGAAAGGTATTTTAAATATCAGAAAAATTGAGATGCTTAGGTGTGTGAAATTTGGTAAAATGAAATCAGAAAATACCAACAAGCAGTATATACACTATTTATTAACATGATAAACATGGTCTATATATTTCCTTTTTATATGCTTTTATTAATGTTACTATAAATTTATTTTATTATGTTGTCTTTGCTTTTAAAATATATCTAATACATGGAAAAATACGAAATAGCACTGAACACAAGACTAGAGTATAAGCTTGCCAAAATTAAATGGGATAACAAACATGGAACTTTTAGGACAGTGTCTGGTGCTTAAACAGCATATGAAGTATATTTAACAAAAATGTTTAACCTAACTCTTTCAAACCATTGTCACTATATTATGATTTATAGTAAATATAAGAAACAAAGGAACAGATTAAATGAAACAAAACCATGAGGAAATAACAATACTGGCTTGGCCATTTTATTTTATTTTTTTATTTTTTAATGATATTTTCCTTTTTTTAAAAGATTTTTTGATGTGGAGCATTTTAAAATTCCTTATTGAATTTGTTACAATATTGTTTGTTTTATCTTTTGGTTTTTTGGCCCCAAGGCATGTGGGATCTTAGCTCCCTGAACAGGGATGGAACTTGCATCCCTGCATTGGAAGGCAGTCTTAACCACTGGACTGCCAGGGAAGTCTCTGGCTTGGCCTTTTTAAATTAGTCAATGTCATGGTGGATGTGTGTAAAAAGGAGCTAGAGAATACTCTAAATAAAATAGAGATGAGGGACTTCCCTTGTGGTGCACTGTTAAGAAACCACTTGCCAAAGCAAGGGACACAGGTTCAAGCCCTGGTCCAGTAAGATCCCACATGCTGTGGAGCAACTAAGCCCATGTGCCACAACTACTGAACCTGTGCTCTAGGGCCCGCGAACCACAACTACCGAGCCTGCATGCCACAACTACTAAAGCCCGTGTGCCTAGAGCCCATGCTCTGCAACAAGAGAAGGCACTGCAATGAGAAGCCCGCGCACTGCAATGAAAAGTAGCCCCCGCTTGCCACAACTAGAAAAAGCCTGTGTGCAGCAACGAAGACCCAACGCAGCCAAAAATAAATAAATAAATTTATATATTAAAAAAAAATAGAGTTGAAATATTGTGGTGGATACTTGGGTGTTCATTGTAATATTTTTCTTTAACTTTACAAGTTTCATAATTAAAGCATTTTTAAAATAAATAAAAAGCATTGAACAGTTATTGTGCAAAATTATTTCCATTATGCAATTTAGCAATTGTGAAAATATTTTAGGATACATTACTAAGGTAGACACTGTCAGAGTTCATTATATCTGAAAATCCTGAGGAGCTTGTCTTTCACTCTTGAAAAGAGTGAGGCACTAAAATGGAAAGAATTCTTCCACTCTTTCCTTAAAATTCTTTGTTTCCATCAAGATTTTATGCTAGTTGAAGATGAAATTATCTGTAACTCTCAGTCGCACTGTATTCTAATGCTGGGCTAAAGGTGATAAAATAAACTCTTATCATTTCAGAAATACCTAATCCTGTACCTAATACATCTCTGTTGAGTTACAGAAGAAATCAATATGTCTGCAGTGGGTGGTATGAAAATTCTACAGATATTTTGTAATGCCAGTGTTTCATTTTTTCATTCTTTCATTTTCCAGGGAAATACTTCAGGGCCAGAGAATTCAATGACATAGAAGAAAAGAATATCTTAGAATAGTGTTTCTTAAGTTTGGTCTTAAGACTCAAATGACTTTCTTGTTTAACTTGCAGGTATCTGAGCTTGTCATAATTCAGCTTTCAGGAAACATGCGAATATACATAATGGCCAAAAATACTGTCAGACACCAAAGTTCTATACCTAGTTCTCACTGAAACAATTCTTCCTGTTTATATATGTACATATATAATTACTCTAGATTCCTGTCCAAAATATTTAACTATGCCATGTAGCTCCTATCATTTACTCATTGTAAACTGGCATAATCAAAAGGCAAGAGTAACTGTAAAAAGGAATCCAATTTTTGCCAATGATTTGTTTTACAATATTGAGCAGCCCTCCTCTTGAAATATGTCCTTCTTTAGAAAGCTGCTATAGTTTACAGATTAGGTAATTAATATAAATACATAATTGATATCTACATTTCTAGCTTAACATTTTTAAAAAGTGACATTAGGAAGGCAAAATTATACTCATAAATTACAATAAAAATGACATAACAAACATACCAATATTCTTTCAATCAGCATATCATAATACTGCTCAGCAAGCTGAGGTCGGCAAAGGACAAATCGACCTAGTAATTCTACTGCTGCTTCTCTGACACTAGTGGAGTTATCCATCAATCGTCCATGAACTCCTCGCTGCATATCCAGCTAAAGAAAAATAAAGAAAACGTAATTTATACTAAGTAGAACTAATATTTTAATTTGAATAGAAAACTCAAATAAAAAGAATCATCTGTGCTCCTCTTTACCCTTGCTAGAATACTGGGGTCTACAGCAACAACCTCAGATAAACACTTCATGGCTTTTGTTCGAACGGCAATTGCATTTTCACCAAGAACTCGAAGGATCTGCCAAGCAAATATTGACATTTTCATCAATTTTAGAACACATAACATTTAACAAAATATAGAAAGAAAACATGCAAAAAAATTAAAATAAATATCATACTCACTTTCCTTTAATTTTTATATAAGTGAGTAAAAGATCTGTTATCTTACTGATCCAAAGCTTTAACTTAAAACATGGTAAAGCATTCTGCTTTAGGGACTTTCCTTTATGCTGGCATTCTCAATTAAACCTGTTTTTTATTGCTATGCTTCATCTGCAAGAACCTGTAGCCCCACTGAAACCTTCCTATCTGTAACTTTAATCAAGGATATTTAGTATCATTTAAATAATAACTTGGAATTGAATATTTTTATAACATCAATCACTCTACCTATATACCATCACTCTACCTGTACCATACAGATACATATCCATTTATCTGTAAAACAAGAATCAATAGGTAAAAGGCATGCAGAACAAAGATATTTTAACAAATATGGAACACAGAAACAAATGTTACTTTCATGATTTTTTAAAATATCTGTTCTCAACAATGAATAGACATCATACTCAAACACAAGTAACCAGAATTAGAAAAATCAATTTCATTGTATAAAGAATTCTGGTCCAGTTTACCTGTGTCAAATAAATATCAAAGCTCTGGGCAAACGGCCTCATAGAGGCCAAGTATCGAACAATCAAACAAGCATCATCATAGTCCACAGTATCAGAGTTCATCCTGCAACAAAAAGTCATTAAATTTTAATTTATTTAATTTTTTTGTAAAGTAGGTAAATAGATATCAAAGAGATAACTGAAAAAGTAAAGATGTTTTCTCTTTGGATCTTACTTTAATGTGCTGAACTGAGAAGGTGTGGTTTTGATAATGCTTCTAAGAAACTTTTTCCGATTTTCAGCTCGATGCATAATTTGACCAGTTGTCTCAACTTCCTTTGCGTGATGTGTTCCTTCAGATGATTCTTCATCTTTTTGTGATTTCATCGCTTTTTCTGTTTCCAGAGTTGTATCACGGAACCACTGGGCTATATAGAATTTACGAGAAAACTGGAAAGAAATTTGGTGAGATTTGAGTTTGATGAAATTAGTAACAAAATTTCCAACATACTGATAAAGTGTTCACAATCAGGAATACAAATATCAAGGTTTAATTTAAAAAAACTTCCATCAGATAAAGACAGATTTTAAGAAAGCTAGAACATTTAGAATATCTAAATGATAGAAAACTTATTATTTTACTTTGTCCTAACAGTTATATCAATGACGTCAAAAGATAATTTTATAAACACAACTGTATTAAGTCTACAATACTACTATAACTACTTAACTAAGGACGGTATCACACAACGAGTCAGTAAAATTAGAGATGATGGGTCAACTAGAAAAGTTTAGAACACATGGATAAAATGCTGAAGGTAGAAGACTCTATAGTTATTTTCAAAATTTCACCTTACTTCTTCAAGAAATACATAGCCAATTATAATTGAAATATATTAACACTAAGGTGCACCTATAATCTGTTCCTTTTAATCTGTTCCTGTTTATTTTTTCACGTTTATTGAGAAATAATTGACGTACATCACTGTATAATCTGTTCCTTTCCACGAAGACTGAAAACTTGCAGTAGTTGGCTGAACAGCTTAGTTATCTCCAACCACTTTAGATGCATATCCCATCAATTAAAAAAAAAATTAAAAAGTGCCCCAATATAGTGTATAAATTTTACATATAAACTTCTTTTACTAATATTCTGGATACCTAATATATAAAAAAACAGAATTAAGGATTATAGTTAAAAATAAATAGATATAAAATTCTAATATTCTTTTTATATGCTAACAGATTATCTCATGCACCACCTGGACAAATGATCTCACCTGGTCTCAAAGATAACCTATGGAAAGATTTCCAAATATTTCCCATGTCACACAATTTTAGTAAACTACAGTATCTGTACCAGAATTCCATTTAAGACAAATCATTCTTTTTTGTTTAGACTATCATGTACCCGTTTTATAAATCAAGATTCCAATACAACTTTCCTCTTCACAACACTTCTCAATTTTCTTACAGACCAAGTTTGAAACAAACATGTAAACTCTCCAATAAAAAGGGAGAATAGAATCCTACCACTAGTGAAGGATCAGTCTCAGTGTTTTCATCCAAGTAATCAAGCAATGCTTTTTGCAACTGTTGGATTTCATCTTCTCCTCCTGAAACCTACAAAATAAACCAAGTAGTAACGAAAAAGATACTACTAATGTTTTTTAACAAATCATCCAGTTGCACATACAAATCTGATAAATGATAAAAATCTGATAAATGATAAAAATATAAGTATGGGAAGAAACAGAAGAATACTATTTTTGAAAAACATTATATATTGATAGCTGAAGTGTACTAATAGCTGAGGTTAACCTTTATTTTTATGAACTACATGTTAACTTTCTTTAAAGAAGCTCGTAAGTAGCTGACATAATAATTATTAGAACAACATGTATGTAAATCTTCAGAGGTAGGAAGGTCCTAGCACTGGTTTTCTGTTTGGTAAGAGATAATTCCAAACTTTTAATCTAGTAAATGGAAACTAATTATTGTCTGAATTATTATGTGTTATAGGTGTCTTTGGGATATTATTTTTTAAAAACATTTTGAAAGGGAAATTATTTTTATTTGCAATTAACATAAAATAGTACTTTATTTCATGTACGATATTAAATATACAGTAGGTATATTTGAGCTGTGCATTTGATCTAGAATCAGAAAGGGACTGAGTCTTTGGTTCTGTCAAGAACAATACAGAAGCAGAAATTAACTCTGAGTTGACATTAATGTCTATAGCTTATTTTCTGGTTTACCATGTGAAATGCCAAATATATGGTTTAGAATATATCTAAGTAGAAAACAAAGATTAGAATAACCTATGTTCTTGGAGTATAGTGAAATGGATACATTCAGAAATTAGTCATAGAACTGTAAACTAGTACACTGTAAAGTTCCAAAAGCTTTTCGGAAGTCTGTCAAGAGTCATAAAAATATTTACCAAGGATCACTCCCCTCAAGTTTTACAGTGTACAGTACATGGTCGTATGTGGCAAATAAGAGGTCCTAGGTCTACTCTCAGAAATACTGAAAATCACCTAGTTACCATTCTTCAATTAAAGGAATCAGCAATACTTGGAGAAATGGCTGATTCCAGGGCTGGCACAAGGAAAGTAAAAGATGAGTCTGAAACATCTTGGGCCACAAAGTCCTCAAGGAAAGATGGGAAGATATCAAAAAGATACAAAAGGCAGTTTAAAGGGGCTCCCACTGGTTAAATCTAGTTCAATTTGAGTGCTACAATAATGACAGCAACAAATGATAATCTATCAAATACAACAGGAATGGTAATATTCCATTAAATGGTAGTATTATATTAATGGTAATTTCTTGCTTTTCATAGCTGTACTGTGGATATTTAAATGAGAGTTCTTGTTCGTAAAAAACATACACAAAGCAGTGGTTCTCAAGCTTCAGCATTCAACAGAATCACCTGGAGGGTCTGTTAAACTAGACTGCTTGTCCCCACCACCAGAGCTTCTGATTCAGTAGTTCCAGAGAGAGTCCTGAGAATTTGCATTTCTAACAAGTCCCTAGGTGATGTAAAAGTTGGTGCTACTTGCCCAGGGAATCACACTTTGAAATTCAGGGGTCATGGAGGCATCCTGTCTGCTCAAAATGGTTCAAAAGAAAATAAAAATGCATATACAGATACACATGCGTGTATATTTTGAAAAAGAATGATAAAGCAAATGTCAACCACTAAGGGATCTGGGTGAAAGATTAATGGGAACTTTTTGTACTATTCTTAAAACTTTTCTGTAAGTTTAAAATTATTTCAAAATACAAAGTATAGTAACAAGAAAAAAAAATTAGAGGCATTTGTCATGGCCAGCAATGGATATGGTTATGGACATTAAAAAAAAGAAAAAAGAGTAGAAAGAAAATGAAAACATCGTGCATGGTAGGATTAGAGATTATTTACCTATCAATTTTCTTAAGTAACTTTTAGTATTACTACCATCTCGTCCATAGTTCAAAAAAAAAAAGGTATTGTTAAACCAAATAGAAAAATACCATCATACATTCATAACAGTAGTTCACAAAAAGAAAGTAAATTAAGGATTATATAAATCATCTGAAAGTTCCTGTTACACATAATTCACCCTACAGTATAAATTTTCTCAGTGGAGCTTTTGAAAAAGCCCATTTTTAGGAGTAAGATTTTATTGTGAATCTACAAAATGTAACACTAACAGAAGAATATCTTTAAAAAGTACTTAACTATTACTTATCCCCCAAATTCAAATTCTTTATCTCAATACCTGTTTTAAAATTCGTTCTATAGACCCTTGATCCATTTTGCTTGTAACAGCATCTTTCCTCAGTCGTGCAGCAACAGTTCCAAGGTAATCAAGAGATGCCACTCTTAAAGCCATCTCTGTTGACTTGTTACTGAATTGATGAACCTACATATGAAAAATAATTTTGTTTTAATTTAACCGATTTATACTATTTTTAATAGCAACTTATAAATACCAAATCTATGTTGTATTATTTGAAAGTTAAACACTTTTTTCCCCTGTCATATTGTTCCACAAAGTAATTGACTTTTTAAAAAATTTTATTCTATTTTATTTTTTTGGTTTCACCCCAGAGCGTATGGGATCTTAGTTCCCTGACCAGGGACTGAACCCAGGCCATGGCAGTGAAAGCCCAGGATCCTAACCACTAGGCAACCAGGGAACTCCCAGTAATTGCCTTTTGAGTTTCTGGAATTTTTAACATTTTCATTAAAAAAAAAAAAAAATATATATATATATATATATATATATATACACACATATATATATATATATATATATATACGTGTACATATATAATAAAATTAAACCTTCCTAAGAACACAGTCACTTTCTTTAAATGTAGGCTAAACTCTATAAAATGGGATTATTACTGAGTAAGAATTTGTTAGGCTGGAATTCTGATGCCTATGAAAAATTATCTTGGTTTCAGAAT
Organism: Phocoena phocoena; assembly: GCF_963924675.1. Classification (NCBI taxonomy): domain Eukaryota; kingdom Metazoa; phylum Chordata; class Mammalia; order Artiodactyla; family Phocoenidae; genus Phocoena; species Phocoena phocoena. Next base: position 30,597,337 of record NC_089221.1, on the reverse strand, counting down.
AGTATTAAGTTTTCCAGCTGACAAAAAGTAAGGTCCCAAAAACTTTGTAACAATTGCACAAGTCCAAATGTAGTCTAAAGATAAAAAGAAAAATCACAATAGTATTTCTTTGCATTTCCCTAATACAATATTACATTAGAACTAAAACGTGTCATGTTTTTAGAAATACTCTTAAAGATGACAGAGTTCACATTAATCAGTTTCATGCTTTGAAATGAATTAACTACAATAACTTATGACTCAGTGTTGAGATGCTTTTAACTAACAATACCTCCAAACAAAACAAAACAAAACAAAAAAACAACAACAAAAAAGTTTTTTAAAGCACTGTTATCTTATGTAATGAAATGAAAGCACCGAAAGTCACAACATTTCCAAGTTTCTACGAGGTACTGACAGTATTGTGTACAGTTATGCACATGCAAAAATAGAGATGCAATGGTCATATTTCCTTACACATTTTTAAAGAATTCATCATCTGTGAATCAGAGTACATCCTCATTATGTTGTCTTCTAGTAATCTAATAATCTTTAAATGCTATACTCTTACCAACAGTCTCCCTAACAAACTAAGGAGTAGTTCAGCAGCTGGCCATTCAGGCTTATTGACTGTTGAAAGAAGGTCTTGAACAAAATTTTCAAATAGTGGTCTGTAATCTTCTTCACCTTGCTTACTACCACATCTGTTCAAAGATAAATAATGGAAAGGCTGTGAATTTAGGTGACATGTTCACCAATATGACTAAAACTTTGTTAACTAAGTTTTCCTCTTCTCTCACATCTAAACATGGTATAAGAGAGTACCTTAAAAAAAGTATGGTTTAAAATGAATCTGTTTTTCAATCTTCATTTTTTCCCCCTACTACAGGGAATTCATTTATTGACATTAACATAATTTTCTGGTAAGTGTAACACATTTTAAATAATGACCACTGTTTTTCTATGAGATTACTATAAATTCTTATGAAAGCTAAGGAAACCTCTCTCCCCAAACTTTCCTATTCAATTAGAAAGTTCCAAAATTCACAGAAAAAAAATTATAGAATTTCAATCTAGAACTTTAACTTTGGAAGTTCAACATATGAGCAAGTTTATAAAATTTTAGATTTTTAATATTCTAATTTCCTCATTTTAAAGATAAGGAAATCAGGGGTCAGGGAGATATAGTCAAGGTTCAGATTATGGCAGGAAGTTGGATTAATCTTTTACATAAAATAAATGAACTATTCTCTATATGGCGAAAATAAAAATCAGATTATGTTAATTTTACTCACTTTTTAAGGAAGATGGAAAGGAAGTTTTGGGCTGTTCGCATGGCTGTTTCATAAGAATTGGTAATGACAACATCTTGGTCAACCTAGATTGAGAAAAATGAATTTATACAGATATAAGAAATAACCAACATACAAGTTATTTCAGTTGCTATTGCCATGTTATTACTGAATATAGGGGCAATACATTTAAATACTAAAAATCTTAACTATTAGATATAAAAAGAGAAGCTACAATTAGCATACTAAATGTATTTCAATACTTCATAAAAACTAAATAAAAATATTGATAGAGTTCATTTTTATTTATTAAAATATGTTAAGAGTGACAAATGTGTTTAACAAATGAAATATCAACAGTTGTTTATCATGATCAGAACAGTTCTGATTGAAAATATCAACACAAAAAGAATTTCAAAAAAAATTCCAAGCTCAAAGTTTACGGAATGCTAGAATATAATACTAAAAAAAGTCAACTCCTTCATTAGAAATTTAAAGACCAGGATATAAATAGTTAATTCAAAGCTGTGGAAACCCGAAAAGTGAATAAATATATGAAAAAGTTCACTAGTAACCAGAAAAATGCAAAATAAAACATGGTATCATTTCATACTAACCAGACTAGGCAAAATCAAAATGTAAGAATGTAAACTAGAACACCACTTTAGTGAGAAAACTGACAAGTTCCGGTGAAGTTAAAAGTGCACGTACACTATGATTTAATATTCTATTTCTAAGTATATCTAGAGAAACTTTTGCTTCAAGTTGTTGTATGTCATATATGATGTGTTTAACCTAAATCAAAAAGAATCTAGCATTAGTTACATGTATTAAAAACAATGGTGAGTGAAAAAATTAGCTGTAAATATGTCACTATATCACTTATGTAAATTTAAAAATTCTGTATCAAATTTATACAGATAAATAAATAAATGGACGAAGATAAACATTCACCAATGGTAAGGAAAAAACTAAAAAGAGAACAGTGAGATTAGGAGAAGGGGAGAACAACAGGGACCTCAACATTTTTTATATTCATTTTATACTTTATTAACCAGTCACTTTATTATTTATTACTATACACACAGCCACGACTATAACAGAATTAGGAAATAAAATTATCCCTCTTTCTTTTGAACCTCTTTGAGGTAAAACTATAAAACTTGGAAAAATTTTAAGTGTTGATGGGTAAGAGCTACAAAACCAAAAGCAAATCTTAGCTATGAGTTATTCAATAGTGAGGGCATAAACTCATTTTCTGCATGAATTTAACATTAATTATATTAACGATTATTTACTGTATGTGATTATAGATACTACATATTATAATTATAATATTATTCACTTTCACATTCAATATCTCACTTGAGTCTTACAACTTGTAATAGTAGGCTTGTTAGGTATTATCATCCCCATTTTACAGCTGAAGAAACAAACTCAGATTAAAGTGATTTGTATGTTTCATGACTGGTGGATATAATAGTCAGGACAAGAACTCAAGTCTCCTAAAACTTAGTTTAATGCTCTACAAGGATCTGTAAGCCCAGTCATGAAGCCCTAATTAAGAACTTCAGTTTTATAAGAATGGCAGAGAATATAGTTGCTTCCTCCTACAAAAATACACAGTTATAAAACTTACAAATGATTCCTTACTTTTTTATTTGAGTCCTCTTCTGAATTAGAGTCCTTCTCTGATGATGGTAAGTGCACCACACACTGAATTAGTTGTAAAACCAGTGCTGTAACCATCTGAATATACATAGGCTCTCCATCCATATCACTACTGTTTAACCTTTAATGGAGAAGAAAATATTTAAATCTTACAGAGTATGAAGAGAATTTCATTTTACATGTCATCTATGATCTGAAAGTTTCAGGATGCTTTCTTTACCAATATTTCTAGGCATTGTCTTTACCGCTTATAACAGTGTCCTTAAGTCTAATTATTTCTAAGTTCTCAAAATACCAACTAAATGCCTATGCATAGATAATTAAAATAGTCAAAGGAAAAATGCAGTATTTAATATAAAATTCTATACTTTATATATGTACTGCAGATTGAACAATTATAACAAAAAATATCAATATTTTTCAAAATGATTTTTAAAATGAGAAGTCTTCAGGATTTCCCAATGCCTAGGCATTCTGGTATTCATTTTCTTATTAAAATCTGCTACACAGTCAGCTCCTGATCATATGTTAGAGTATGAGTGACATAGAATATAAAATAATCTATGTTATAGAATATTTTATGACATAGAATATAAAAAATCAAATTTTAAATTTTTTTGTTTAAAAGATAGTTAAAAACGTAAGAATTCCTTTAGATGTTGATAGCTTTTCTTCAGGTTTTAATGGACAATAGATGTTTATCAATACATAGTCTAAAAAATTAAGATAAAAACAATTATTTTACAGAAGACAGCCCTCAAAGCAATCTAAATATAACCCTATATGCTAGGTCAACACATTTAATCAGCCAGGAATATTATAATGATAGTTATGAAAATGATGATGATTACCTATGCCAACAAAGGCAATAATGCTGACCACAGCAGTGGATAACATTCCTTAGTTACTCTGTGCTTAGTGATTAAGAGCGTTTAATTGTCATGTCTATTTTCTATACTTCTGTTAGAGTAATTTTTCAGCTCTCTTTTAAAAATATAATGTAATGACTTACTACTGTATAAAGGATTAAGTTCAAGTTCCTTCGTAAGGCTTATAAAAATCCTTGAACTGCCTCTGACTCTGGAGCCGTATTTCCTATTGCTCTTCTCACAGGCCAATAGTTCTTAACCAGGGATGATTTTGCCCTTCAGAGGACATTTGCCAGTGTCTAGTGAAAATTCTGGTAATTGTAATTTGAAAAGGTGCATTTCTTTTGGTACCTATTAGGTAGAGGTCAAGGATGCTGCTAAGCATCTTACTATGTACAGGACAGCACTGCAAAAAAGTATTATCTGGCCCCAAATGTCAATAACGCCAAGACTGAAAATCCTTGCCACAGATCTTTACACTTGAGAATCACTGAACTTTTAAGTCTCTAAAATGTGCATTGTTGTTTCTCACACCTACGGTATTCTTCACGCTGTTCTAAGACTGAATTGCCTCTCTTTTATTTGATCATCAAAATAAAAATCAGACAGAAATGATAAAGAATTAAAATATGATGGCTACAGTACAATGGAGTTCTTCATTATACTCGGACTTTGCTATAATTAGTTACCTGAAGTTCCTTAAGCTCCTCTTGCTGGTAGGTAATCTTGCAAGTGAAGTAAAAATTTCTTCCAAAATTAACTGCCTATGTTTTTCATATCTTGAGAATACCTATTTAGTAATTATAAGATTCCAAATTTAGTTTGTTATAATTATTTGAAAATAAACAAAAATGATACTATACCATGTGATAAAAAATATTATCTGCCATTTAGAATGAAAATGTTTTCATCATCTTCGATGGCAATGACTTAATTTGCTCAACTTTTCAACTTTTTTTTAATTATGACATTCTTGTAGAAGTCACAGTATGCTAGTTTCATCTAGAGGAATATGATATCTTGGGTATGAAACATAAGCCAAGATTTAAATGATTTAAAATTATTGATTTTATAGTAAATATTAAGGAATTAACTGAAATATTTTTAAATATTTAGAAGTGTTTGAAATCTAAGGCATACTAAAATAGTCCTCACAGAAAACTCAAATCTGCATTAGTTTTTGCACATTTGGATTGAAGGATACCACTGTTATTTTTCTGAGAGATAACTAAAAATGTGAACTGATTATACTTACTGCAGTGACTAACTTAATGGCACACAATTGTAATTCACTGACATTTTCCACAAAAAATGGTGTTATTCCCATTGATGATACCTGCACAGACACAGAGAGTAATCAGTACACATCTGTAAGAGATTTCAGTAACATTCTGCCTTACTAAATCCCAAAGCATTCATAAACTTCTGGAAAACAACGAGAGCATTTTCTTTTCCCTCATCAATCAGCACCTAGTTTTTCCTTTTGTTCCCTTTCACCCTCAAGCAAATTAGCACAGACCTTCCTTCATAGCTGCCATTCCTCTGATTTCTAACTTCTGGATTGATAAATGTCACAGGAATGTAAAAAACAAAAAATAGTTCACTGTTCTGGAAGAAGTATCCTGACACATTTTAAAGGAAATGATCATTTATCTTTCAAATAATTTACAGTTTAGAATTTATACTACATTCACCTGTCTTCTGCCCCAAACGTTTCTTTTTAAAACTTCCCTAGACTCTTATTTCTTCCATTTAGATATAAAATACTCTGAATGGAAAAAATTAACATAGTGCTGGTATTATTATTGAGTGAACGAGGTTATACTGAACTCAATTAGGTCCCTTATTCTCCTTTATTTTTTTGGTCTAGAAATATGGAAAATGCTTGAAAAAAACTTACCTGAAGAATTGTTGTGTCTGTAAGAAGCTGTATTTCTAGTAGTTCTGATAAGCTGCTAACAATGTCACAAACTTTATTATAAAGCATTACTATTACTCTTTGCTTATGGGTAGAACATTTAGCGCGTTTTGCCTTTGAACTTAACAAGCCTCCTAAAATGAAAAAAAAATCAAAACAAGGAATATATCAACTTTTAATAATGTTTATTAAAAAATAATAAAACTGCTTTCTGAATTAGAAGAACACACCTTTGTTTCCCCCCTATATAAAAATACAACCTGGCAAATAAAGCTGTCTATTTATTAAAAGAGAAAATTATTCTTTAGGGAATATTCAGTTAGAAAGTCAACATTCTTGTAACAGATAATTCATGGTACATTTCAGTGGCTATTAAATTCTTGTATCTTAAGGATTACTTTATTTCTATTTTTTTCCACTGACTGGAGCAGGATATTAAGATTATATTTCCCTTGCAATCAACTTGCAATAATTAAACAACAGGTAATTAACAGTAGGTATTCGTGATCCAAGTTTGCCCTCCTCTTTAAATGTATACATGTTAACATACATGACTCATTTATAAAGATTATAAATAAGAATCATATATCTTTAATCAATCCATTTTGTAGATAGTATTTTGGGTAAAATTTGGGGGAAGTGATAAATGGAACCAAAAGCTACTATTACCTAGGAAAATCTCAGACCAGTAGAAATTACTTCTTATTATATGTAAATAGTTGCTAAAGAAATTATTACTGAACAAGTACTGGATTAAAACAAGTTCTATATTCTAGTCAAATGTAAGCCAGTGTTTATTACAATTTATATAATCAAACAATTTCGGTGCCATTTTAAGTCACTGCATTCTGACCCATCCGACGTGGTAAAATTATATAACAGGTAATTTTGATATTATACTAAAAAACTATCAGTATAAAAGGGCAAACTAACCTCCATGAGGATCTAATCTGTAAACAGGATCATACTGAGGATAAAGTGTATTCTGCAAATGAAATTTAGTGTACTGTATAACTCTTTCGATTACATCCTCAATATATACAGCTTTTGGCATGTTAGGGGATGTCATAATGTTGATAGTTGTAAGACAGGCATCTGCTGATTTTGTCACTCTCTCCATAATAAGGTCTCTCCATAACCTTTCTTCTTCTTCAGTATCATTATTCTATAAAACAGTACATTGTTAATGAAATGGAAATAAACACATTTATAGGTTAAATATTTTTTAAAAATTATAATATATTTGATTTTCACGGTTGAAAACTTGGTGAGAGTTATGGTGTGTGTATGTATATTTAAAGAATATCAGGAATGAAGTACAAATACTTATATTACATTAAGTATGATTTGTTTCAATGTTTTCAAACATAATGTACTCTTATCTCCTAATTTCACCACTAAATGACATTCCAGTAACAAACTTATAGTTACGTTTATCTTCTGTGTAATTTATTCAAATCTACGATTTTAGTTAAAGATCATAATTATACATAAATCATTTTGTGTTTGGGGTTAAAAACATTATGATAATATTAAAGCTTTTTAGTTCTGCTTGCTCTTGTGAGAGCAAAACAAAAATTAACAACAAAGGATAGACCCTTATTTAAAAATAGTAAAATGTTATCGACTCAAATCACTCCTAATAACTGTTTTTCAACAATACTGTATTTTTGAAACTGAGATTAAAAAGTGGTGATTATGTAGACTACTGAAAACATAATTTATTTTCTAAAATAGATAATTCAACAACGGACAGACTATATTTTAATTTACACATCAGCAACCTGCATTACAATTGGGAAAAAGTGCTTTAAATCTTACTTTTAAAGTGAAAATTCTTCTATCACATCCTTAGTTATGAAATATCAACTTTATGTTCTAGGAATACTTGTGTATGCATGCTATTCAAAGCTTATAACATTGGGAAAAGGAATAAATAAAAATATAATATTTGTAAAACACAGAAGGGCTTTCTAAATCACTCATGCCTAAAAACTCTCTTTCATTTTACTACTTACATACCTACTTAAAAAAATAAAGTAACTTTTCTTTGATATTGAAATTGCTGTTTCGAAGAGTCAGTTTAGGAGGCTCATCACTCATATCAAACATTAAGGCTTAAATGCAACACACTAAATAGTGCTAAGGTTTTCAGGAATGAAAATAATTTCATTAAAACTGAGTCAGCCAGTTCTCCAGAACTGTAGATTCTTGATATTTACCACAATTTCTTGCCAAAGTGTTTTAAATAAAACGTGTAGACTAAAAATGTAGTATATTGCCACTATAGGTCCTCTAATCCCTTAGTTTCTATGATTCAAAAACTAATTTAAAAAGGGCATAGGAAAAATATGGATATATTTAATAAAGCATAGAAATTCCACCTAACATTATTTCTCTACATTTTTAAATTCCATGTAGATCACTTAGCACTCCTGTGGCTTCTGCAAACATCAAGAACATTTCCCTCACGAGATACAATCCTGTGCATGTGCTAAATACATATAGTATATATGTACATATGAGAATGGAAGTATTATCTACCAAAACTGTTAACAGTGGTTACTGCTGGATGAAAATGGAACCTTCCTGTTTTTTGTGTTTTGAAAATTTTCTATAATACACTACTTTTGTAATCAGTCATTTAAAAATAAAGAAACTTCATTAACTCAAAACATTCCCAGATCCTTATCTCTTACATTAAATTCCTATAAGAATTAGTGTTTGAATTCATTAATGTTAGACACCAGGATCAATTCAAATGCACATATGATTTTGAAAGTCTGCTATAATGCTAGGAAGGTAGATCCCAGTTCATAAATCATTATACCACGTTGCCACTGCTTTTGATAAAAAACACACTAAAATGTAACGACAGTTGCAGTTAACATTTATTGAGAACTTATAATGTGCCAGACACTGTTAAGTAGGTTACATGGATTAATTTATTTAATATCCTTTCAACAACCATTTGAGCTAGATATAAAAACAATACATAAGGATTAACATTTTAGGATACATTAGGAAATCACCATAAGGTTTCCAACTATTTATTTCTCCAGGGAAGTTCAAGGAAAAGAATTACTACCTACTAACATTTTATAAATGAAAAGACATTTTAAACACTCATCCACTTACAAAAGGAAGAGCATAATGTAAGATTAAAGAATGGTCTTTTGAATTGAATGAATTTACATCTGTTACTATTCATATTTATATCAAAGCTGTGAATTGATAATGTGTAACATTAATTTTAAACAGCTAAAAATCCAATTCTAACTGCAAGGCTAAATGTGAACTAGTAAATGTGGTAACAAGCTCAAATTACTGAAATTTGGAATTTTCCCTATAAATCAAAGTTCCATATGAAAAATGTTACATCTTAACAATAGAAAGGGTAAAATTAACAACATGGATCTTAAACTTACATGATTTAACAAAGTGGAGAGCTTTGACCCATCTTGAATATTCTTCTCCAAGATATTTAGGACTTTCACAGTTTTGTCAGTGGAAAGCTAAAATTGAAGCATAAATTCTTTCATCAATCATTGGTAAATGTAATAAATTATTCAAGAACTATTCTGTACAATTATTCCCTTTGGCCAATGGAATATACAGCATTAACACCCTCTTAAAGAGTGGAAAAATAAAACTCTCCTACTTAGATCCTCTACTAAAATCTGATTATGTAGAGAACTTAATTACTTGTTTTTGAAAGACAGATAGCAAACACAGAATGGGCACATATGTATGTTACTAACTCAAATCTTACCACACAGCTAGTTAAGACTGAATTTGTTCTGATGTCTGTCCCCTTGCTCTTATGAAAGTGACACTGAACATGCATACGAACACACAGGCACAAACACACACTCTCTAAACATTTCATCTGTTGAATTAATTATAACATGGTTTCCACACTACAATGTTATTTAGCGGGTGTCTTAAAATCCCAGGTAATATTTTGAATAACAGAAGCCTGAATCTGAGAATGATAAAAGTTACAAATGTGATAACACTGCTTTATTTGGTAGAAATTTTTCTTATTTTTAAAATAACTGTTTCATTTCTTACAAATAATGTTTCCTATATTTAAAAACTTAATAGTTGATTTAGAGGTTCTGCGAGGAAGCAACTGTTACTCATTCCCTTGACTGAACAGGTCTCCTTTTAGACTCTTATGCAGCTAGGACACTTACTGGAATCAGCCAGAAGAGTCAAATGGGAGCATCAACAGAATAACCTGACATTAAGTACATTTTGATTATTTGTATGCTGGCTTACAGAAAAAATTTCCTCCAAATATTGCTTTAGATAATTTCACAACAGATTAAACTACTGAGACTTTAGGTAAACCGTCCATGCTTTGAAAATATTCAGCAAATTCACCTTTTGAAATAGAAATATTAGCTACATGTAACTATAGAACTTATGAAATAAAACCTATGATTGGCATTGGCACTTCAGAAAACTGAAGCCATATTCCTGTATACAAAAGAAATCAACATATTCCTCATTGCACACAGTAATAGCAATGTAAACTAATAGTACATTAATTCTTGGTTAATTATGTGATATGTCTGTATAGCTTTAAAAACCAAACTCAAGGAACCTTTGTGCACTGTTGGTAGGAATGTAAATTGGTGCTGCCACTATGGAAAACCGGTATGGAGGCTCCGCAAAAAAAATAAAAATAGAACTACCATATAATCAAACAATTCCACTTCTGGGTACATATCTGAAGAAAACAAAAACACTAACTTCATAAGCTATATGCACCCCCATGTTCAGTAGAGCATTATTTACGACAGCTGAGACATGGAAGCAACCAAAGTGTCCACTCCACTGGTAGATGAATGGATAAAGAAAATGTGGTGTGTGTGTGTGTGTGTGTGTGTGTGTGTGTGTGTGTATTCAGCCATGAAAAAGAAGGAAATCTTGCCATTTGCAACAACATGGATGGAACTTGATGGCATTATGCTAAGAGAAGTCAGACAGAGAAAGATAAATGCCATTATGATCTCACCTATATGTGGAATCTAAAAAAAAAGAATTCATAGATATAAAGAACACATTGGTGGTTGCTAAAGGTGGGAAGTGGGGGTGGGTGAAGTTGGTGAGGGTGGTCAAAAGGTACAAATTTCCAGTTATGAGATAAGTACGTCCTGGGAATATGATGTACAGCACAGTGACTATAGGTAATAATACTGCAGTTTATATTTGCAAGTTGCTAAGAGAATAGAACTTAAAGGTCTCATCATAAGAAAAAATCTGTAACTATGTGTGGTGATGATGTTAACTAGATTTACCGTTGTATCATTTTGCAATACATACAAATATTGAATTGTTACCTTGTACACCTGAAACTAATATAAATGAATACAAAATGAGTAAGTGATTATATCTTAACTTTGGAAAAAAACATTAAAATATTTCCCAGTCTACTTTAAAACTCAATAAATAAGTTTAATTTGTTGAGAGGATAAATTCTTCAGGTAAATATAGTCTTCTATTAATTCTTTTACTATTCCTGGAGAACAAATCATTATCTCTACATTATAGACTAAGAAACTTTGGACTTAAGAGTAGATAATTGTGTATAAGAGGAGACTGATTAGAAGATGAGGAGAGAGGATTTGTCTTGAAATTATATTTGCATAGCAATCATGCAGTGGTTTAGGGGGTGACTGGTAGCTCATAAAGATTATGGGAAGCTAGCTCTTGATGCTGTCACTATTGTTTTAAGTTATTATTAATGAAAAAATATTCTACTATTCCATTAGTGTAATGAGACTAACTCAGCAACAGAGAGCTCAGAGGAAAGACAACTCACGAAAGTCATTATAAAGCCTACAGCAATGAGGTTCTGTACTTATTAACAATTAATGTGTTAACAGACATAGAGAACAGACTTGTGGTTGCCAAGGGGGTGGGGGAGTGGGGAAGGGAAGGACTGGGAGTTTGGGATTTGCAGATGCAAGCTATTATATATAGGATGGATAAACAACAAGGTATATAGCACAGGGAACTATAGTCAATATCCTGTGATAAACTATAATGGAAAAGAATCTGAAAAAGAATATATATAGATGTATAACTGAGTCACTTTGCTGTACAGCAGAAACTAACACATTGTAAATCAACTATACGTCAATAAATAAACTAAAAAAAACCCCAACAATTAATGTGTTAAAACCGTGGCTTTACTCTTTCACCAGTGTAAATGGCTAAAGGAAATGTCAAAGAAAAATTTAGTGTATTTCTGCATTTAAATAATCTAAATATGTGAGACAATGAAAAAACAAACAGTGACAAAAATCCAGGACTGTGCCTCTTTCAATGCAAAAATGATTTTCTTTAGAATGATTGCAGAATATTTCTTGGATTCAAGCTTTGTTGTTGTTTTTTTTTTTCTTTTTTCTAAGAAATAATTCTGGGGACTTCCCTGGTGGCACAGTGGTTAAGAATCCGCCTGCCAATGCAGGGGACACAGGTTCGATCTCTGGTCTGGGAAGATCCCACATGCTGTGGAGCAACTAAGCTGTGTGCCACAACTACTGAGCCTGCGCTCTAGAGCCACAACTACTGAAGCCCACGCACCTAGAGCCCGCGCTCCTCAACAAGAGAAGCCAGTGCAATGAGAAGCCTGTGCACCACAAGGAAGACCCAATGCAACCAAAAATAAATAAATACAATAAATAAATATATTTTAAAAAAATAAATAATTCTGTTACACTCTCAGAAGGCAACCATGAATTTTCTTTTCATCATTACTTACTTTATGTAAACTTTGCAATTTACCTTTAAAACTTTAATTTCAATTAAGTTATAAATTTTACTTTAGTAGATACCTTATCCATTATACCCATTGCTTTAATTTTAGCAGATTCACTGCCAAGTTCGTTAAGTTGATGTTTTCCTAACAGCAGTTCCTGAGGAATTTCATCATCATCACCTGAAAAACCAATCCAAACACACACAGTTTAGGTAAAAGAAACAGCTCAAAATAGTAAGCTTTATTTCTTAATAATTTCTGGATATACAAACAGATATAAACAAACTAAAATAACATCCTAGGACGCCTCTGTAAACCTCAAGCAAACCCTGAATGAAAGGGGACAGAGGTTAAAATTAGAGCTCTGACTAAGATGGGAAGATGAGATATCTTATCTTTACTACTTTATGACCCTTCTCAACCAAACTCTCTGCCCCAGGAGGCTGACCTGTATGGACTACATCAACAGTCTCCCATGCCCTCTGGCTTCTGTTTGGGTTCAGCCAGTGGGTTGCCCTGTCAGAAGATCAAAGAGAAGGAGAGTGAGGTCAGGGTATTTATATCCCTGACTCCTTCCTTGCAAGGTCTGCTCAAGCTGCCTATGTCCTCTGACCAAAAGATTACTTCTTTTTTCACGGCAACCTATTCTACAACTTTTTTTCCTTTTCCTATTGACTGAGTTCTGTTGATTTCACTTTACCCTTGTTCCTTTGGGTGTAGGGATGGTAAAAGTTCAAAGTCTGGGTTTTGGCTGTATTCTGCCCCAATCTTTGTAATCAGTCTCTTTGTAAATAACTTCTTCTCAAATTATCCTAATTTGAGAGTGCCATATGACTTCCTATTGGGATCTTAAATGACATGTAAGACAGTTTCCCAGCACAGAATTGGAAAGTTTTAGAAATGATGAGATAGATACTTCAAATAATGGGGAAATGCATTAATGATACTTAGGCAAGTAACTGTCACAAAAACAAATACTTTTAAAATAAAGGGTAATATACCTTTTAATGCATTTTCAAATAGATGTACTAATATCAGAATTATTGTACGTCATCTAGCTTTTGTATAAATTAGTGTTTGTATCTACTGAAAGTGGCATAAAATTGTTGAGAGTAGCTCTAAACACTGTAAGCAGTGTTTTTTATAAGCCTAACGCCTTTAGATCTATAGATATGAACTTTACATATTACCGTAAATGTAATGTTACGCTAATCCTACTGTATCGATTGCTTTTCTATTTTGTTTTCCATATTAGATTCTGTATTACTTAAAGCCAGAGGTTGGGGTATTTATCTCTGCACCTCTTGCACTTAACATACTACTGACAAACAGCAATTATTTAATAAATATTGGCTTTTAGAATAAATTAAATATGTTCCTATTTCTACATCTTTACTCATATTAGTACCCATCTTATCTAGGGCCCATTCAAGTTTCATCTGCATAAAGGCTTTACTAATTACTCTAACCTACTGTGGTAGCTGCACTCTCAGGACTCTTAAAAAAAACACTATCAACACAACTAATTTAATACTTGATTTTTATACCAAAGTTTTCAGTTACTTGATAACACAGACTAGACTTGACTCCACAGCTAGGTTTCAAGTTTCTTAAGAGCACAGACCATGCCTCTGTACTCTGTATCCACTAGAGTAACTGGCAGAAAGCTTAACACATAGGTAAATCAATATATCTTAAATTCAGTTTATATTTAGAGGTAAACAAATATATTTTAAAATGATTTTACCAAATGCAGTAAAATCCATATCTTCTAAATTATCCAAAATATTCTCTATTGAGGCTGTGAATCTCTTAAAAGTTGAAGAATCCATCATTTCTGGAACAGAGGAAAAGAAACCCAAAACTTATTATCCACATTCCAAGTAGAAAACTGAAGTTGAAGACTATGAATAAAGACAAACTAAAATGTTACCTTCAGGTGTTAATTTTGGTTCATAAGCTTTCCGCTTCTTCTGTTTTTCTTTTTTCTTCATTTTTCTAGCAACTAAAATGAACAAAAAGAAATACTGAAATGCAGTAATTACAACTTAAAATATATGTATCTGTTTCACTTTCTTCCTGAACATTAAATACTTTAACAATAATCATTGCCAATCCAAACTTTTGTCTTGATTAAAAATTAGTTATTAGTCCATAAAAAAGGTATAAAAATTCTTCAAAGTTAAAGCCCTAAATTTAAAACCAGCTTATGTAAGAAATCCGTTGACACTGATGAATTACCCTCACTAAGGCTGGGAGGAGGAGAATAATCTTCCATGTCAGAATCTGACGGGCTTCGGTTTCGATAACGACCACCTGAACTCCTTCTTCCTTCATGAGAATGGCCACTTCTCCTATGATCCCCAGAGCTTCTTCTGTCACGCTCTTCATATTCCCAAGCTTTATCATCATCTTTTTTATGTCGTTTCCTAGAGGCTAGAAGCAAATCCCCATGACAAATAATTTACCTCATTTAAAAGACTATTAAAACTTGTACTTTAAAATGAATTACATGGAAGAAAAAATCTTCATTGTGTGGGTCTAGGAAATTCTGAATCATTCTGTTTAAGCAGAAATATAAATTGTGGTACAGAAATGGTATCACTTATTTTAGCATTTATCTAGATTTAGAAAATTTTACATGAAATGGGTGTGCTAATAAATGTAGATAGGAATGTTCTGGGAATTAAACCACAGTGCTCATTTCAAAGAGGTATTCAGTGAGTCAGTAAAGATAATATCTAAACTTCAGGGTTAATTAAGACATATAAAACAAACTTTATCTAGAGATTGGATAAAAACCACAAACACCTTTAAGCATTTGGATTGTTAATGGGGAATGGGGTTTGGAGGAAAAGTAAACTTTTGAGAAAGTGTTACAGAATGTGGGTAACCACGCATACTGTCAATTAACAGCCAAGTTAAGCCCACAACTCAGCTATAAATTCAACAAACTCTGATAACCTAACATCACAAACTACAAAGAATAAACCTGTATAGTTGTAAATACTCATATATTGAATTCAGTTCTCCAACAATATACTTGCTTAAACCCAAGGAGACAACTTGTGAGCTTATGCATGCTAGGTAAGCATATTTATGTATGTTACCTTCAATCCCTTCCCCATTCTTCCAGAGGTATAAGCATTCTGCTAAAATCATCAGTACTGACAGGAGCCTCTAGGCAGAACTGGCAAACAGAGCTCATCTGACACATCAACTCTGATCAACTGGTAGTAGCTGCCTAAAGCATAATGTTGAGAATAATTCTGAGTCCTGAGACAAAGCACTATATTTCAGCAAGAAAGACTGATTAGAAATGCCTGTCCAGTGAGAAATGGAGGGAATACAAGTGAAAAATATTTACTATACCTGCTCTAGAGTATAAGCACTACCACGTTAAAACCAGGATAGAGAACTGATATGTTCTACATCTTGGGATCATACACTGGTTGTTGGAGTGACCACTTGTTGCTGACAGTGAATTACTTTCTAGTCTGTTAATCTGAATCTGACTCCCTTGCTTTCTTGTGACTCGCTTCTATTCTGAATCCTTAACTATGACAAATACCCAAGTATTTAAGACAAAACTCTTGCTTGAGTCCCTAGTCCCCTATTTGGCTTAGATTTAAGGATGCCAACCTTTGGCCCATGCACTCTATGCTTATGCCGATGTCCTTCTGTGTGGGTAATCAATGTCTATACCTTGGCTAATCTTACCTTTATATGCTGCCCTAGTTATTCCTATTCAAGAATCTACTGACAGCATGGCAAAGATAATTTTGTTTCCTCTTCTTTGTGGTCATAGGTTTGGCATAGCAAGAGGACGAATGTAAATGGATGTATTTAAATCTTCAGTGATTTTCTTCATAATTAGGCAAAAATCTGACTATGAAATATATGAAGGAGAGGCAGGATTTCCCCCCTTTTATGATTAGTGTGCCCTGGAACATTCTCTTAGTGAGGGGTTGTCTCATATACTAATAAAAGTAGGTGTGTATGCATGTGTCAGAGAAACAGGTCGTTTATGTATAGCATTCACTAAACGTTTTTTCAACAAGTACCGAAATACCTACTTTGAGGAATGACAACTAACAAGCAAACTTGTTCAGAAAGTAGTATTCTATGACCTCAAATATGACCTAGTTAGTCTTTTTGAATTTTAATTAATTTCATAAGAAATTTATTTCAATCCTTTAATTCTATGAGTAGAAAATGCTTGAAAAACCTTATGGTTAGCAAGTACATACAATATGCTGTATCGGTGGTAATTTTTATAGGTCTTGGAGATTTTTTTTTCACATTCATTAAACTAAGCAATTTGAAAAAAAAAGGAACGGCAAATTAAGGAAAAAAAGAAACACAACGTCTATGATACTCTGTATGCTGCAATAAGGTTCTATCAGGATCCCATTCATTATGACTCGTCTGTTCATTCTCTACCATGTCTTGTTACCCTGGAAGAAGCAGGGGAAGAATTCAACAGAGAGGTATGTAAAATATGACTTAGGTGTTTTCCACCCTAACCCTTTCCAAATTTCACCTGTATGTCTCTTTAGCTTCTTCTATCTCCCCTCCTCCTTCCCCAGCAACCCAGAGACTTTGTAATTGTGCTATGACTATCCAAATCTTTGTGGCCGAACTTTCAAAGTTAACCCTCAATAGTTCCCCCTATCTTTCCCCCTTTCTCTCCGTAGTTTTAGATTTTTAGGGAAACCAGTTTGATTAAACTGCAATAAAATTTTGTTTCAAAAAGGTCTCTCTCTCTCAAATCAGGATAATGCTTGCTACTTATGTTCTCATAATATTTTTACATTTTGTATTGTACTCTATTTTTATTACATTATTTTTGGTGTGGTATAATGGCTATTTGGTTGTTTATGTCAGCTTCTTTCATCACTCATTTCAGTGGCCTCAGAGTCAACTTTTCTATAGTTACTTGTACAGAAATAAACGCCCCCAAACCAGGGAACTATATTCTAAGGTCTCTTGAAAAACCCAGAGAAACTTCCCTTTTTCCTAGCAGGGGCTGAAGCTAAGGTTCCCTAACTAATATTAGCTTTCAATATTTTGGGGCATAGATCCATGGCTTTTAAGATGTAATTATGTGCTCCCGTAAGATGAGACAATATCTCTCATCATAGAAAGCAAAGAACAGAGGTTGCAAAGAGGACAAACATGAGGCATGCGTGGCTCTCTCCTCTATTTTACATTTGGTGGGCTTTTCTGATTATGCTACCCTTTTTACTTAACTGTGAGGTAGCTACAAAATTCTCATCAGCTTAGCAATGCAGGCAGCCACTCTCAATTAACTGGAGTTGAAGTGTGATTTGAAATCAGTCTGCAATTAAGGAACTCCTTTTTAGTTATTCCTTTTAGAAATGGGTGAGGTATCAGGGGAAAGGAAGGAAAGTGAAGCAGAGGCATGTATATAAAGGGGAGTGAGTTTCTAGGACATCAGATCTCCTTACTCTTCTCTCTTTCCAGATCGTATGTTCCCGTATGAACAAAATGTTTGATTATAATAAAAATATTAGCTTTAGCCATTCAAATATACTGCATGTAAATACATCTCATGATAATACAAATTATAACACTTATACATATAATTAAATGTCAGATTAATTTTGTCATATTTTATTTCAATTTTAAAACTTTGTTCAGATTTGTTCAGTATTCATATCTACTGCTCATAGCTCAAGAGCTCACAATTTTGAGAAGATTAGAGTAAACGAACATAGATTAAAAACTCTGGAGGTGAAGGGCTTCCATCAGCGATATACATAAAATGGCAGCATGCATCTGTCCTTCCTGCCCTTGCTTGTCACACCTCAATCTACAGAAACTAGGTGGAAAAGGTAGAACACACTGGTAGTCTTCCCACTTCTTTTGGTCATAATGACTAAGTCAGTTGGCACACAAGTGAAGATCTCCCATAGTCTGTTTCCACTGAATGTCGTTTAAGTCAAACAAGGTTGCTGACCCCTCTTGGCTAGGCTCAATTCTCTTGCTCCAGTAGAAGGAAGATAGGGATAAAAGAGAAGAACTTTTTCAGTGGACCAGTAGGAAGACAGGCGAGGTATAGCAAGTCTAGTGCAAAGACAGGTGATCACAGTGTTGTAGAGAGGTAGCTGTGTAGTGAAGAAGCCAGCTCTGGAAAACAGTGAAACAAGGGAGGAATTCCAGGACACAGCTGGGCAAAAAGGAGAAGCCAGGTCCAAACCACACAGATAATTGGCAATGTGGCTAATCCATTCATAATTTAGTGATAGTATGGTTTAAAATATTTCTTCATCTGGCTATCTCCTACGTGTCCTTCAAGACTCAACTCAAGTGTCACCTCTTCCAGTAAGCGTTCTCTGAACCCCAGTATAATTTTGATGCCAATCCAATGTGCTCCCACAGCACCCTGGATTTACTATTATCATTGCACTCTTCTCACTGTACTACAATTGTTTACATATTTCCCCCATTAGACTGAAGGCTCTTCAAAGATAGGGGCCACATCCTATTTGTTATATTTTTATTCTCACTGCCTAGCAGATAGTAGGAGCTCAATAAATGTTTGCTAAATGCATATAGAGGCATACTTGTGTTATCTGACACTAATTATAACTCATTAAAAATTTTTTTCTTGGTGCCAACTGATCTCATCTTTCACACATTTTTAAGTATAAAGAAAAAAACTTGCTATACTATATTATGATCACGGTACTCTTGCTAACCCCCCAAAATTATAAATGAAACAAACATATCAATCTGCTTTTTAATTCTAAAGTAATAATAAAGTTATATACTTACATTCAAAAGCTTCATCACTATCATTATCTTCATCTGAACTGATTTCAGCATATTTTGGTTTCTCATTAACTGTGCTACGCTTGCGTTTATTCATTTTCACACGTTCACAAAGTGGCATGGTGGATTCAATTTCTGCCAGGAGTTCGGGGGGTAATTCTTTTAACACTGATTGATCTATACTACCTATTAATAAAAGGTAAGAAAACATATAAATCTGAAGATAAAAGGGAAATTTTAACTAAATTAAGCACAATGAAAATGAAATATTAATATTTATGTAAGTTTTCTAAGTCACTTTTGTATTTTAATAAGACACGTTCATATTTACAACTGTAACAGTCTTAACACTAAACTGATAATGCAGCTTTTAATACATGTATCATCATATAGCAACTTTTAAAATACATACTTATTATCATAGCAACGGAGGGTAGTTATATCATCAATTTTTACTACAATTAGTGCCTTCATTTGTCTGCATTGACTAAAAACTTTCTGAAACTAGAGATCCACTTGCATTATCAGGTGTATTTGTAGGCAGGGGTACATCTCACATTCTTGGTAGCACCCAAATTTGTTTTATAGAGGTCTGGAGCAGTTAGTTTGAAAGGAATGCTATCCATCAGTACAGATGAGAAGAGTTGGAAGACACTTATCACCTCATTCTCTTCTACTTAACACTTACTTCTTATTCGCTATCATCCTGGTGGCCCTGTGCGGGGGCTGTGACAAGAGTTTTATATGCTTTTACCCATCACTGTCTATTTGAGAGGCACGGTTAATGCCTTTACTGTTACGGAAAATTTCCTCAAACAGATAAACCAAAATATGCATTTAACTGAACATAACAGGAACATGAAAGGCAAGATAAATGGAAAACAATAATATATAAATGTCAATAACTGAAAAGAATAAATTCAAACCTGTTATGAAATAAATTCATATTTCTCCATGAAAGAGTAAAGACAGGATAAACTTATATCAACAAAATATAATTAGAACTATTAACATAATATTAACTATTTAATCCTACACACATATACACAAACACACAAACTGCTGCTATGAAGAAATAAATCCATAACATCCTGTTGAGAGCTTAAAAATAAAGCAGAACTAGAAAAAGTTATTTATTCAGGATAATTTGTCCTTGATGACTAAAGATGACAATTTAAACTTAACCATGCAAATCTTTGAGTGGAAGTATAAAAATGATGTCTTACCTGCTAAATTTTAAGAACTGGGAGCAAAGAGTACCTTAGTAGTTTACAGCAGGAAGTATTAGTAACTATAATCAACATTAAGACTATAACATTCAAATGATAATAAAGAATAAAAATAAATAATTCCAAAAATAAATGGGTATTAAGACAATTTAAAAGCCTCAAGAATATACAATACTAATAATTTAAGAATATGAAACATACATTATTAATCTCAAATGAAGAATAATCCTTTCTTTGTTCATCATGAAACTTTTATTCAACATCATGGAGTTATTTCAGTAACTGTTAACCTCTATTCTTCTAAGGACACGCATAGCAACAATTTTACCCAACAAAGACATAACACTCGTGACTAGTAATATTCCAAAGACTTCATTGCTTGGAATTGTGACATATTCATGTTGAGTTTAACTTGTCTGTGTCATTTTCAAATCATGCTACATTTCTTTGTTCTGTCTTTCTTAATTTAACTGTATCTTATCAGTGAGCTCCACTTTTTAGAATATTACTAGAGGTAAAAAATCAACTTTAGCTTTGGATTGTCAGTATCTTCAACCCCCCAAGGTAAACACACTCTTCATCTCATTTAGAAGTCCTTAATGCTCTGAGCACCTCTAACTAAATATGTGGTTTTTTTGATGGAAGGATCATGTCTTCTAGTATGTATCTTCCCCTTTCCACATGACCTATAATATTAAGTATGCATATATAGATGGTCAATAAATGATTTCTGACTCTTTGGTTCACAATTTCTTATGTTCACTTACAGATGTACTTCCTGTATAATTTCAGAATTGCTATATTTTATACAAATGAAGACAGTTCCAAATTCTTTTTAATGGAAATTCTTTTTTGTACTACATGAAACATAACCTTTTGGAGTCTATAAATATGGATAACCCAAAGTATCTGGCTTTTAGTTCACCAGGAGATTTTTTTTTAAGAAGCAGATTTACCTAATTGTTATGTTCTGCTTAAATTTCTATTCACAAAGATATGCTGACTTGATAAAATATCATAGAATTACTCTGCAGATAAATATACAATAAATAATCAAGGGTTAAGATATGTATGGGTGCTTGCACTCTCTTTACAATGGTTTATTATATCCCAAGAACAAGGACTCTGCTCTCTTCGTTCTCTTTTAAAAAAAAAAAAAAATCAGCACAATAGCCAAATACAGAAAATTTATGTCTTATATATGATAAAGCAGGTAACAAAGTTTATTCATTGTAGTTTACCATTTCTTATTCCCTAAATTAAAAATAATACTATCAGATTTAAGAGCTCTACTATTCTGTACATCATTTTAACCTCTGTACAATTCTGAAAGTTACGGCAGTATATTTCAAAGACCAACTGTTCCACTTCTAAAGATGACCAACTTAAAAAAAAAAAAAAAATCCGGCAATGGTTAATGTCTCTCAGTATACTATCCTCCAAAAGTGGACTGCCTCATTTTGAATAGAGATATCTCTTCCACAGTTTTACGTGTTTTCTGTATTTCTTCCTTTTCATAAAGCACTTTATAAATTGACTCAGCCAGGTCCCTTGATTATAAAGGGTAAGCAATAAAATGCTTGACATTCCCATACTCACACTCAGGATCTTTAATACATGAAAGTTTGGATAACTGACTCAGCTTCAAGAGAAATGAAAAAACCTGAGTACTGCAAATGATCCCTAGAACATATCTGGTTACGTTCTTTTCCCTGAATTAGGTAGGAAATAGTCCTTTAAATAATGCAAATACAGTGTTTAACTGGCTACCTCTTAATACGTTGATGATTTTAGAGATTATTGTTGTCTGCTGAGCTATTTGTTCTTAAAACCTTCAGACTGCTAATACTTTATGATTATTTTTCTCACCTCATTTCTCTCATCCCAGCTACTTTATGCTTTACATCAGGTTGTTTGAAATACCACAAAATTTTAACTTACTGGCTTGAGGGATAATGCCATTTAGTCACGATTTTGTTTGGCACCACACTTCTGTAGATATATATTCCATTAGATACAGTGTATCTCAGTTTTCTGGCTCTAATAAAGCTAAAGAATACATTTAATTCTAGATGTGCTACATTTTAGCAACCTTGGTTTTCCAGTATAAATCACTCATACTAGCTAGCACATTTACCAGATTATTAAAACCAGAAGTCATCAAAAGACTTAAAAGTCCCAAAGAGTCACTGATTTGATAACTAACATTGTGTTCTGTCTGTTTCTTTAAATGTGGAAACAACCCTGAGATTAAAATAAATCACTTCAATCAATGAACTCTTTAGGACTGAAGCTTCAGACAATGGAAGCCAGTCGTGTTCAGAAACAAACCAAGAAACTCACATAAACCTCCAAATTTGGTAAGTCATAAAAAAACCTTAAGTAGGCATAATGTAGTTCAGTGACAATCCTTCCAATAACCTAGCACAAATGGATCTTTTACTTCAATCAGGGTCAAAAAGAAAAAAAAAAGTTCAGAAGTGCAGGTTGTCAATCTGCCCCTCTTGGAATCCTAAGTTAATATGGTTTGAAGACATATATTTTTTGGTGCAAATGGTTTCTAAATGCAAGTCAACTTCTTTATTTGAAGCCACTAATAGGAAGAGCATCCAAAGAGTATGAAATGCTGATGACACAGCCTTGAAAAAAGTTAACATTTGGGAGGCAGAAACAAAGGGAGGCAACGTGAGGAGAAGCCAAAAAAACGTGGGGTTTAACTATGAGACCAGAACACTGAATGTTCCTTCCACAGGCACCCCCAACGTTACCTAATCTGATGCAGAACAAGGGGTGAAGAGGAACACTGTGCACTAACAGCCAAAATCCAAAGTGAATGTAGGGACATTGAATATTGATGAATAAAATGTTGAGGTCACAAAACACTGACCTTAGACAAAGAACTCTGACGTGTATGTTATCAATTATTTGGAAAGAGCAATAGCAAACTAGGAAAAAGGAGATATTACTTTTTGGTGCTAAGGCTCCTTGGTTGAGTGAAAATGAGGGGAGTGAAATTCACATCTTTTACAGTAGATGTTAACAGTCATCAGGATAATAAGGGGGTGGGATCTGTTTATAACTGAAGAGGAGGTCTTAATTTAAGGAAAGAGGGGATCAGGTAGACTACACCCTCTGGAAGAAAAGGATCAAGAAATAACTGAAAGGTATGTTTTTTTGTGATGGTTCAGGATAAAAAGAAATGATGTATAATGAGATAATCAGGTTTAAAGTTGTCATAATTTTGGTAAAGAGGCAGAAATCCTAAGCATTAGCTAGAAGCTTGTTCAGGATTATTATTATTTTTTTAATTTAAAAAGAAAGACTAGTTATTCATTTGTGGCTATGGAGCAGTCATCAGGGTCAAATTTGAAGCTATTCTCTTCCTGATGTTCTTTGAGAAATACTCCTGAAACTAATGTAAATCATCATTATATAATCACTATATAAAGAATGCTGTAACCTAAGAACTGGCAAGTCTCCCTTTAAATTTTAGCCAGCAATTTTTCAAGTTGCAGATTGTGACCCATAAGCAAGTTGTGGAATCAGTTTTGTAGGTGTTGACTAGCAGTATGTTTAAAATGAAAGAGAAGATGTTAGTGTTATGCCTGTAGTAAAGGAAGGTGTTGTTATTATGTGTTTGTATGTGCATATTAGGTCACAACATGCATCTTATTTGTCTTAGGTCACAATCAAACTTTATGGTTGCCATGTTTCTCAAAACAGGAATCAATTCAAATTGAAAAGGTCCTTCTAACTTAATCTACCCAATGTTTCTTTTTTTCTTTTTTTTGGCCATGCCAGGCAGCTTGGGGGATTTTAGTTCCCTGACCAGGGATTGAACCCATGCCCCCTGCAACAGAAGCATGGAGCCCTAACCACAGGACCGCCAGGGAATTCCCAGCCCATTGTTTCTTAAGCTACAGGTTCAGTGAAAAATAAACTATAATTTAAATAATATACTCAAATCAAATTGATTCTACTCATTATAAGTTGACAGAATATTCACTACCTTATGTTGATAGAATATTCACTACCTTATGTTGATAGAATATTCACTACCTTGTATCAGAGAACTTAATTATCTACATTTTTAAGTCTGATATACAAGTTGCCAATACTACACTTTTGAAGCCCTGTTACAATAAAACCTTGGATTACTCAGAAATTACTCTTTTAATTATTTTTTATGTAAACCTTTCTAAAAAAGCACTTTATGCATCTTTTTTTAACAAGACAAGTTTCTTGACTCATGATCATCATTGAAAAGATCAAGTTTTCCACTTTGCTTTACATGGCAATGCCTTTAGGAGTTAACTGCTATGCATAAGACTGTTCGAAATGATACAAAATGATCTATGCTTTCCTTCTGAGTTCTGTAGGTCTGCTTGCAATTTGCTGAAATGTGTACACTCAGATTCTGCTAACAGTGTAGAATATATAACACACAGCAAATGGTGTTCAAATCCTTCAACCCATTTATACCATCCTTGGAAATTTATTCCAAGGAAATTTGTATAACAAAAGGTTCTATGAAGAAAGATGTTTAGATCAGTTTTATCTATTGTAATATCAGAATGTCCAACCACAGGGGAACACAGTGGAAGAGTAAATCATATTAAGTATAATTATGAACAATGTTAGTACAGAGATAGTAAATGTAAAGAAAACAGAATGCAAAATGATAGGTATACTACATTGCACCTTTGTAAAAGATATTTGTAACAGGAGTTGAAGGAAATGAATGCTAATATTATACCAACTTGAGATGAATATTCCTAAAGAAATAAAAGTTATATTTTATGGAAACAAGAAAAAGGTCAATGATTATTTGTGAGGGATTAGGAGATATTTCATGAACACAGTGGGTTTTCAACAGAGATGAGGTGGAGTGAGGTAGAGGATGGAGAACA
This sequence comes from Phocoena phocoena, assembly GCF_963924675.1. Taxonomy (NCBI): domain Eukaryota; kingdom Metazoa; phylum Chordata; class Mammalia; order Artiodactyla; family Phocoenidae; genus Phocoena; species Phocoena phocoena. The sequence goes on along the minus strand of NC_089221.1, from coordinate 30,571,896 downwards.
GGGGACAAGCACTAGGAACTGGTAGCCCTTTTACAGCATTCCAGCTCTGTCTGCTCTGGACAGAGCATGATATTCAATAGGGAGAAAAAATAGGTAAGGCCATAAAAGTAGGTAGGGTTTAGATGTTACAGTCTTTTTGAGGAGGGACAGAATCAGAATGTACTTTAGAAATGTTACTCTAGCAGTAATTTGTGGGATGGACTGGAAGGGGAAAGACATTAGAAAGGAAATCTTCTAAGAGATATTCAATATGTCTCAGGAGAAAAGTAAGTAGATGCCATGAATTTAACCATTTTCGAAAAGTGGTAATGTTACTATTATATACTTATCATGCCAAACTTTAGAAAGGAATATTTAGCTCAAAATAATATTAACTATTTAACATGTTTAAGATCACGAAGAAACCAGAAAATATGAAATCAAGGACAACAAAATTCACTGTTGACATCTGTTATTTAAATATTTTAATCAATTTGATCAAGTATTAAACTATGTTTATTAGCTATTCAACTAACTACTATTAATTAGGTTGAATACGTAGGGAATTTTAGCAACATTTATTTTATAATATGCTAGAAAAACATTTTCTAACAACACTAGGAATGGCATATTTCCTGATTATGTTTTTACTACTAATGGCTGTAAAACAATGTTTAATTTTAACTAATCTACTCTTACCTTACTTCTGCCACATTGTACTCTAAATTAGCCAAATGTTTAACTTCTCTAAACTTGTAGTGCTTTTTCCTTCTGCCCTTGTGCTAAAAACACATGTGATTCCTTATTCCTCTGGATTCATATACACCTTTTTTCTTAAGAATATTACACTGTCACTGTATCTTTAGTTACCCATATTCTCCATGAGATCATAAGCTTGATAAAGTCACAGACTTGTGTTCCAGTTTGCATCATCTAGCAGAGCGCATGGGATGTTGAAGATGGCCATAAATATTTATTGAATGATTAGTGTAATCATTAGAATAAATTTGTGAGATTTTTCAAGAAATTTTTCCAATTGAAAATTCTTTTTTAAACCCTGAAAGCAGTTCTTAGTTGTTCTATATTGACAATTACAGAGAAATTATCCACAAAATGAAAAGATGGGAGAGAAGATTTCATAATTGACATGCAACAAGTATAAAATATTTAAAGGTAACTTCAGCCTGTATACACTTGTTATATGTTTATATTTAATATATCAATTATATATTAATATATGAATAACATATATAATTCTACTACATAAAACTAAGTGCTCACAAATATTAAATATCCTGGCAAAAATATTATATTTGGCTAATTTCATAGTACATTTATAAATATTGGATAAAAATAGGAAAATAATTCAAAACTCTATCTAGATCAGTCTTTTTAATACTCAAATAATAGTGTGAAATACAAATTTTGAGTCTCATTTGCTACAGAATAAGGAATCTAGTTATCAGATGCACCTATATAAAATTTCAATTTTATATTTATATTATGTTCAGCAAACTAAAGCCTGTGAGTCAAATTTGCCCCATCACCTGTTTTTGTATATAAAGTTTCATTAGAATACAGTGACACACAATCATTTACATATTGTCTATCCCTGCTTTCATACTACAATGTTAGAGATAAGTGCCCTACAAAGCCTAACATATTTTACTATCTGGGCCTTTACACAAGAAGTTTGCCTACCCCCAATTTATATCCTGTTATACTTTATTCAATATGAAACAAAGTGCCACCCACCCTGCAAGTGCAGTCACTATATAGGTATATTCTGCACAGTTTAGGCCATTGCAAATTGGTTTATTTAATGAAGACAAAATACCAAGGAGTTGGTTTAAAGCAACTGAAAGAACACTGTTACAAATGAAGAATGCACAAGAAAAGATTTTAAGAAAACTCTTGTTTTAAGCATCATGGTTTTGATATTGTGCAGTTGTCAAATTACCATGAGGAAGAACTACAAAAGGAAACATTTCATTTTAGAAGTTTTTTATGTAAATGACAATTTACTACTACCTAATATAGAAACTAGGAGCAGGGATCATAACATTCTTTCCTTAATATATATACACAGTGAGAAAAAGAAATGATAGAAGCACAACATAACTTGCTTCAAGGAACTAGAAAAAGAAGAATAAAGTAGAAAAAGAAGAATAAACTCAGCCCAAAGTTAGTAGAAGGAGGAAGGAAATAACAAACACCATGGCAGAAATAAACAAAAATGAGACTAAAAAGAGAATAGCAAAGATCAATGAAAGTAAGACTTGGATTTTTGAAAAGATAAACAAAGTAGACAAGCCTTTAACTATGCTTACCAAGAAAAAAAAAAAAGACTCAAATAAATAAAATTAAAAATGAAAGGGGAGACATTACAACAGATACCACACAAATACAAAGGACTGTAAGAGACTACTATGAACAATTATACACCAACAAATTGGACAACCTAGAAGAATGAATAAATTCCTACAAACATATAATCTACCAAGATTAAATCATGAAGATATAGAAAATCTGAACAGACCAATTACTAGGTGACTGGTCCCAAAAACCTCCCAACAAAGAAAACCCCAGGACATATGACTTTACTGGTGAATTCTACCACACATTTAAAGAAGAATTAATAACCAATTCTTCTCAAACTCTTCTAAAAATAGAAGAGGAGGAAACAGCTCCAAGCTCATTTTACAAAGCCAGCATTCCCCTATACCAAAATCAGACAAGGGCACTACAAGAAAAGAAAAATTACAGGGCAATATCCCCGATGAACAGAGATCCAGAAGTCCTCAACAAAATATTAGCAATAAAAAGATCACATACCATGATCAAATGTGATTTATTGCAGGGATGCAAGGAAGGTTCAACATCCACAAATCAATCAATGATACACCACGTTAACAAAGTGAGGATAAAAATCATGATTATCTCAATAGATGCAGAAAAAAACATTTGACAAAATTCAACATCCATTCACAATAAAAACTCTCAACAAAATGGGTACAGAGGGAATGTACATCAACATTATAAAGGCCACATATGACAAGCCCACAGCTAACATTATACTCAATGGTGAAAAGATGAAAGTTTTCACTCTAAGATCAGGAACAAGATAAGGATGGCCACTCTTGCCACTTTTATTCAACATAGTACTGAAAGTCCTAGACAGAGCAACTAGGCAAGAAAAAGAAATAAAAGGCATCCAAATCAGAAAGGAAGAAGTAAAACTGTCACTATTTGCAGATGACATGTTATTATACACAGAAAACCCTAAAGACTGCACCACAACTGATAGAACTAATAAACAAATTCAGTAAATCTGCAGGATACAAATTCAATATACAAAATTCAGTTCTTTTTTGATACACTAACAATAAACTTCCAGAAAGAGAAATTAAGATAATTCCATTTATAACTTCATCAAAAAGAATAAAATATCTAGGAATAAACTTAACCAAGGAGGTGAAAGATCTGTATACTGAAAACTGTAAGGCATAGTTGATGAAAGAAACTGAAGAAGACACAAATAAATGGAAAAATATTCCATCCTCATGGACTGGAAGAATTAATATTGTTAAAATGTCCATATCACCCAAAGCAATCTACAGATTCAATGCAATGCAATCCCTATCAAAATTCCAATGGCATTTTTCAGAGAAATAGAACAAACAATCCTAAAATTTGTGTAGAACCACAAAACAGACAAAGAGTAAAGCAATCTTGAAAAAGAAGAACAAAGCTGGGGGCACCACACTTACTGATTTCAAACTATATTACAAAGATACAGCAATTTAAGTGGTATGGTGTTGGCATAAAAACAGAGACATAGATCAATGGAAGAGAACAGAGAGTCCAGAAATAAACTCATGCATATATGGTCAATTAATTTACCAAAAAGGCACCAAGAATATTCAATGGGAAAATGATAGTCACTTCATTAAATCATGTTGGAAAAACTGGACAGCCACATGCAAAAAAATGAAACTGGACAGCTATCTTACACCATACAAAAAAATCAACTCAAAATTGATTAAAGACTTGAATGTAAGACCCAAAACAATGAAATTCCTAGAAGAAAACAGGCAGTAAGCTCCTTGACATTGGTCCTGGCAATGATTTTTACCAAAAGCAAGACAACAAAAGCAAAAATAAACAAATGGGACTACATCAAACTAAAAAGCTTTTGCATAGCAAAGGAAACCATCAACAAAACAAGAAGGCAACCTACTGAATAGGAGAAAACATTTGCAAATCCAATGTCTGATAAGGGGCTAATATCTAAAACATATGAAGAACTCATACAACTCAATACGTAAAGTAACCAAACAATCCAATTAAAAAATGGGCAGAGGATCTGAACAGACATTTTTCCAAAGAAGACATACAGACGGCCAACAAGTATATGAAAAGGTGCTCAATATCACTAATCATGAGGGAAATGAAAATCAAAACCATGAGATATCACCTCACACCTGTTAGAATGGTTATTATGAAAATGACAACAGATAAGTGTTGATGAGAATGTGAACAAAAGGGAACCCTTATGTACTGCTGGTGGGAATATAAATGGGTACAGCTATTATGGAAAACAGTATGGAGGTTCCTTAAAAAATTAAAAATAGAACTACCATATGATTGGGCAATTCTACTTTTGGTTATATATCTGAAGGAAATGGAACCATTATCTCAAAGATATCTGCACTTCCATTTTCACTGTAGCAGTATTTATAATAGCCAAGACATGGGAAAAAAACCTAAGTTGTTTAGCTCATTGATGGATGAATAAAGAAAATGTGGCATATAGACACAATGGGATATTACTCAACCAAAAAAGGAAGTTAATCCTGCCATTTGCAACAACATGGATGGACTCTGATGGCATTATGCTAAGATAGATAAATAAATTAGAGAGAGAAAGACAAATACTGTATGATCTCACTTATACGCAGAATCTAACAAAAACAGAATTCACAGAAGCAAAGAACAGATTGATCTTTGCAATCTGTAGGAGGTGGATGAAATGGGTAAAGGCAGTCAAAAGGTAAAAACTTCCAGTTATAAGATAAATAAGTTCTGGGAATGCAATGTACAGCATGAGATGATGGATGTTAACTAAACTTACTGTGGTAATCATTTCACAATAAATACGTATAGTCAGCCCTTCATATCTGCGGATGGGGAACCTGCGGATACAAAGAGTTGACTGTATGATACCATTTTATATAGGGACCTGAAAGCATCTGTGAGGGGTCCTGGAACCAACTCCCTGTGGATACCAAGAGATGACTGTATATCAAATCATTATTTTATATACCTTAAACTAAAACAAAGTTATATGTTAATTTTATCTCAATAAAACTGGAATGAAATAAATGATGGCAGCAATGTTTTCAGATATACACTGAATATAAAGTATGTATACACAAGTGAGACTTATCTTAAAAAATTACTTCATTAGATAAATTCAATTAAAAATGGGATAACTGGGGCTTCCCTGGTGGTGCAGTGGTTGAGAGTCCGCCTGCCGATGCAGGGGACATGGGTTCGTGCCCCGGTCCGGGAAGATCCCACATGCCGCAGAGCGGCTGGGCCCGTGAGCCATGGCCGCTGAGCCTGCGCGTCCAGAGCCTGTGCTCTGCAACGAGAGAGGCCACAACAGTGAGAGGACCGCGTGATGCAAAAAAAAAAAGGATGACTGCATTTCTTTATATAAAAAAACTAGACCAGGCTTCCCTGGTGGCGCAGTGGTTGAGAGTCCGCCTGCCGATGCAGGGGACACGGGTTCATGCCCCGGTCCGGGAAGATCCCACGTGCCGCGGAGCGGCTGGGCCTGTGAGCCATGGCCGCTGAGCCTGCACATCCGGAGCCTGTGCTCCGCAACGAGAGAGGCCACAACAGTGAGAGGCCCGCGTACTGCAAAAAAAAAAAAAAAAAACTAAACCAATTTTAGCTCTGACTATAAGATTCACTTTGGTCTTCATAACTGCACAAAGTAGGAAAAAAATTGGTTCCTCTATTTTAAAAGTGAATGAACTCTGAATCAGAGCTTTGAAAGGCTATGATTTGTTGAAGGCTCTGATTCCAGTGCTCTTTGAACTACAATGTATAATGGGCTTAACGGAATTGTCAAAAGTTAGCATGTCAGTAGTCAAAAAATGCTATTTTTTTGTAGGTGCAGAAGAGGGTCCATATTTAAAAATTCATATTATATTGTATCATATTATATCATAGTATAGTACAGCATATACTGTTAACTCTAATATATATTACTCTAACATACTGAATTCTTAAAAAAACTACTGAAAACATCCCCATACGAGAACTTGATACAGATATTAAGATAATGAATACCTACTTGATATACTATAATACATTATAATATGTATTATAACATACTATATTATACCATATACAATAATATTAAAATACATTAACTATTTAATACTATGATATACATACAATGTTACAGTTATCAAGTAGGTATTCATTACCTTAATATCTGTATCACGCTCTTGTAGGGGTGGGTTTCAAAAACATTTTTTAGAATGAGAGAATTCAGTATGTTGGAGTAATGTGTATTTCTTCATAAACAGTAGAGGGTTCTCTTAGAATTAATCATTTGTTTTCTCTCACCCTTCAACCATATATCTATTTCTACAGATAAGAAAACCTTATAGAAGCTATGACCTTAGCTGGCCTGAGATAATGAATGGGAAGGAAAGAGAACACTGCTAGCAAACTTCAATACATTTAATTTTTATGAAAAAATTCTACTTAATGAATCTCTTTAAATCAATAGTTATATCAATTATCTACTAAGTAATATTTGAACCAGAGAAATTCTATAAATAGAAATCATGGACAAAAGTTTTCAAAGTATTGCTCTAAAATCACAAGTCAAGTGTGTATTACGCCAACTTCTGTAATAAATACTCTCCAAAAACTTCCTAAAGATATAATTAATGATAAAGTCTTTACAGAAACTAAAAGTTTTATTTTTTTAGAAAAGTATTTTATATATTGTTCAAATGAGCCAAAGTAAATTTCTACTGTAGCATAATTAAGGATTTTGAATATTATAATCATAACTACTTTACTGAGGATTTCTCAATTTAGGAATTCATAAACTATGCCAAAAATTCACTCTCAGAAACAGTACTTTCTCTCAGACTTACGAAGCCTAGAGTCCTAAACACAATCCAATACTACATAAAATATGAATACTACATAAAAGGCAAAAACTAATTTTAGTGACCAACATTTTACTACAGTAGTAACTGAGGTGAAATAACTGCCTCTAATAATGACTGCAATCATTAACTAATCAAATGAGCACCATATTTTAAACACTATTGACTATTAGAGCTGTTAGATAACTTTTTAGTTTAAAGGCCATGATCTCAAATAACAGATGGTATGTTATATTCTTGAAAGCAGTAAGTGCAAATGATGGAAAACAATACACTATTAAGAAGGAAGTAAGGGGAGGAAGAAGAACAAGTGATTTCCTTGGATATAAAGCTTAGGTATTTTGAAACACTCAGGAATTGTAAAAAACCAAAATCAAATTGTTATGGTGTGTAATTACAAATAATACACTGTTAGCAACACATACTGCAAATTAGTTAATGATCATGCCCAGACTTAAAGATGGTATAAGTTTATATTTTAATTTGGAGACATACTGTACATTAGGGTATATTAGGATAATATTTTAAGTAAAAATATTTTAACCATAAAGACATTATTTTTGCATTTAATATACTGCTTGAAGTATATTTTAATAGAAGATATTGTTTTTAATTTAAAGTTTTTACAAAGGTTATGTTGGTTCTCCACTCCCATCTCCCCTTGGCAAGGAAGAAACAAGGTGATAGTAAAAAGACTGGGAAGATAACAGCCCCAGGAAATCAGAACAGAATGGATTCTGAGCCAATCTTGTAACAGCTATAGAGCAAAATAAAGGTAAAGAATAAATTAAACAGACATGAATATGAGTAGGTCTCCTTTGGAGCTTAACAAAAACTAGTAGTTGACAGGGTGGAAAGAGGTATTACAAAGTTCAGGGAACAGCTGAAAATTATGTAGCTTTTGAGCTACGATCTACAGGTGGGAACATAAAAGATAAATATACAATTTTAATCTGCACACACAAAAGCCTTTTCTAACATGGTAGCAATACAGTCTATTCATTCAACAGGCATTTAATATGCTCTTTTTTTTTTTGTGGTATGCGGGCCTCTCACTGTTGTGGCCTCTCCCATTGCGGAGCACAGGCTCCGGACGCACAGGCTCAGCGGCCATGGCTCACGGGCCCAGCCGCTCCGCGGCATGTGGGATCTTCCCGGACTGGGGAACGAACCCATGTCCCCTGCATTGGCAGACAGACTCTCAACCACTGCGCCACCAAGGAAGCCCAATATGCTCTTTTTATGTAGTAGGTATTATGCTAGGTACTAGGGCATACACAGATCCCCACAGAAATAAAATTAAATGTAACAATGTCACTTTACATTTAGCAAGTTCACACAACAGACAAAAGTAAGTAACCTGTACTGGGAGTCATAAACCTATACCCCTACCATTCAAAACTTACCAGCTTAAAGCATATTCAAGGAATTTAAAATTACCCTAAAGGATGGCTATTTTAAATATGGGTATCAGATGAAATTTTATGGCTCTTCCAAGAAAGGAAAACCTATCAAGAATTCTGGCCCTAAGGATCAATAAAAAAGTATCCCAGCAATATTCAGTTTTTACTTAGCAAACACCAATATGTCAGAATATGTGATTTTTCTGTGACTCTCTGAAGAAAATACCAAGTAATGTGTACTACAAAGGGTCAGTAATCCACAACTGGCCTTCCTATGCATGTAATTTTAAAAGTCCACAATTATATACCTCTGCTATTGTTAACTTAGTAGCAGAGATCTAAAATAAAAGCAAAATTAGTACATTGCTGAAAAGCAGATATTAATTCTATGGTATAAATAAAGCCCAAAAGATATCTACATGGGATCCCGAAATGAACCTAAGCATTGATGAAAAGGTTCACTTAATATAGTTGCATATATATTGATATACGTGTGTGTATATACATACATGCACATGCATACACACAAACACCATACTCTAACAGGCAGACACACCCAGATTAGTTACTCACTAACATCAACATATCAAGTATATACATTTGTGTTAAAAAGTATATTTAGGAAAAACACTGGATTAGTACTAAAAACTTCGTATTCACAAGCAATGAAATTACATGTGGAAAAAACCAGGAGAAATAATACAGCAGTTACTAATTAGGAGCTATATTCATTTCTTGATATTCAGCTATAAGGATTCTTTGTTAGAACAGAGCTTAGAAAAGCAAGGCTGGCATAAATAAGCTGACAGAGGGCAGGGGAGAAAAAGATGGTCTAGATCAAGGGGACAAGAGGGTACCACTTTCCATCTTTCCATCTGACTCTTCTAAAGTTGTATAACTTATACTCTTTAGTTTATATATATAAGCCACTTCCAAACTTTCAGTGAAAATTAATAAAGACAATCTTTATCTAAAAGACAACAATTCTAGTGCAAGCCACTACATTCTAACAAGCTCTTTTACCTAAACGATTCTGAAAAGATGCATTCAAGTTAAATACTAAAGACTATTAAAGCTAAAATCTTAATTAATTTTTATAGATCTGACAGCCGTAATTTAAAATCTGAAAGCTTCACTAAAATAGTACAAATATTAGTGATTCAGAGGCAATCTTTTTTCATTTTTGAAAGACAAAACCAAATAAATTAACAGTGAGAAAGTAAACGTTTGAGAAGACAAGAATAAAAACAGATTAGTCGTGACACGTTATTTATTCGAATACAGTTCTTAGTAGTAATACTGTTTTCAACGAGCTTTTTTTGATAGAGAAGGTACAACGGCATTTTACAAAACTAATAACCAATACACCTTCTGTATCTCCTAATACATTAAGTGCAGTTACACAACTTTCTGTGATGATGCAAATGTTCTCTCTCTGCATTAATAAGGTAAACACTTGTCACATGTTGCTACTGAAAATATAAATTTTAAATTGTATATAGTTTAAACTTAATAGCCTAAAGAGACTAGTGACTGTCATATTGGACATCATAACTCTAGAGTTTCATGTATTTGTTAATAAGTATAAATCTAAGTTCTTAATGAACTTCTTTCACAGAATGTGAATTTAAAAATCAAATAAACTATCACCTCTGTTGCCTTAAAAACTATATCCCAATCTATTTATATTGCACGGGCTAAACAGGTCTTACCACACAGCATCATTAAATTTTATATATACATATATAAAAAAATAGTATACAAAAGAACACAAAATTATATTTTCTATACAAACTGCCACTGTATTCTCAGCACTTAAGACTTTTTTTCCTCCTGGAAACAATACTATCTATGTAACCAGAGAATTTAACTCAGAACCATGAGAAAAAAACCCACAAAAAACCCCCAAAACAAAACAAAAAAAACCCAAACAAATAAAAATACCAAAGAACCTTTAAAACTGATGATTTAACCCAATTTAAGAGGTAACTACCATTCCCTATTACTCTTCCATAGAAAAGGGTAAAACTACATATTTTAAAAAATAAAACATTCATAACTAATCACCTCCTCCACAAAAAGATGAAATAACCTGTTATATAACTTTCTAAACTATATACATTCAAACTATTCATCAGTAATTAACTCAGAGACAGATCTGTGAGAAAACAATATTAAGAGACACTTAATATTCTTAAAAGAATTTATAATGTTGAGTTTTTTTATACCACATAGCTTTACTGAGACTTTAGAAATTAAAACTCAGTCAATTTATTACCTAATTATAGAGAATGGATTCTCTCTACAGTCAAAATAACTTTTAAAAAAGTTGTTAAATACATCTATTTCAGTCATCCATTCGAATCATTCACTTGATTAGCAAGCAACTTTCAAAAATACTGAAATAATTAAACAGCAAAAGGAACTCTTCTCTGTGAACCAATAGTAAAAATCACGACTACGGTGAGTAGTAGGGGTGGGAGAAAAAGAATTTTCAATGAGAACTTTTTATCTATTATTACTGCAAATAATTTCACTGTTGTTTTATATTGTTCTTTCCATGCAGTAGTGTTTCAATTTTTGTAAATTTCCATTTTTTTTATCCATAGTAACCCTAAAACTTAAAAGAAAACTCACTAGAACACAGATGACATCAGAGTAAGTATTCTTACCTTTATTTGACTTTGATGGTTTATTCTTGATAGGTTTAAGGGAACTTCTTGATTTATCCTCTCTATCTTTAATAAGTTTCTGAACATCATCCAAAGACAGTTTTTGCAGGACTACTACAGGCTTAGCTCCTTTATTTAGATCTTCAACTAATCCCATTTTTTCTACTTTGTCTTTCTGCTCTCCTTTCATTTCCATTTTCTTTGTCTCCTGAGTAATATTGCCATCTTTATCCCTCTTGATTTTTGGAATGACAAAATTTTTCAATGCACCAGACCTGCCCCCCAACAAATAACTTGGAAATTCTGCCTTATTGTCAGGGTGTGTTTTATTACTGTCTACTTTACTCTTGTTACCCTCTGTCCTTTTATCATCTTTACTATTCGGTGATTTAAAACCAGGCTTATCAGGTCTTGATTTATTAGAATCTCCTTGTTTAACACGAGGACTGTCAGGTCTTGCTTTCTGCTCCCCAGAAGATGGTCTTTCCCGTGAGTCCCCTGATTCATGTCTGTGTTTTCTTTCTATTTTATCAGGTTTTGAACCATCAGATTTAATGCCATGTTCATTTCTACTAGAGGATCTCAATGTTTCTGGTCTTCGAACCCTAGATTGATCCCCCCGATGTCGTTCAGATTCACTCCTGTCATCTGACTTTTGTTTACTATCATGGTCACGTCTTAGTGACTCAGAAATAGATCGCCCATCAGGTCTCTGCTTTAAGGCTTCAGCTCTTTCTGATTTTAACCGAGGTGAATCAGATTTAATGTCCTGTTTATGTTTAGACACTTCAGGTTTTTTCTCTGTTGATGGCTTTCCAGAATCCCTCCTATTTTCATGCCTATGTTTTGGTGTTTCAGGCCGACCTTCAGTTTTTTGCTTTGGAGTTTCAGGTCGGCCCTCACCTTTCTGCTTTGGAGTTTCAGGCCGTCCATCACCCTTTTGTTTTGGGGTTTCAGGATGCCCATCACTCTTTTGTTTTGGAGTTTCAGGTCGGCTTTCACCCTTTTGCTTTGGGGTTTCGGGTCTTGACTTTGTTGTTTCTGATCTGCCATTATTTTGTTTGTTGTCATTTAACTTTGTGTCAGACACTCTGTTTTCATTCTGTTTAGGCTCAGCTGTGGTGCTCTCGTTTTGTCTGGATTCGATCATTCTGTTCTCATTCTGTTTAGGTTCTTCTGTTTGTACCTCAATTTTAGTTTCTATCTTACTTTCACTAGATTTTGTCTCTACCAATCTGTTTTCATTTGGTTTAGACTCTGCCAATCTACTTTCGTTTTGTTTCACTTCACTCTTTAAAAGCTCAGGATCAGACTTTTTTTTAGGAGTCTCAGGATGGTTTTCTGGTGTAGATTTAAGATTTCCAATAATATCTTCCTGAAGAACAGAAATAGGTGCATCATTACACTGTTTGATTTCTTCAGGCTTTTTTATGGAGTCTGAATCCTGAGTTACAGAGGCCTGAGAGTCCACTCTTCCTGCCTGATGAAGATCAATGCTAACCATTAATGCTGGCCTTGACCCATTTCCCGTAGAACCCGTCTCCTGAGAAGCTGGTCTATTACCTCCTGTAGCACCCCCAGCCTCCTGTGGGTAAGAATCTTGTTTTCTTTTTTTCAAAGGCTTATCTGAAATTCAAAGATAAATATTCAGTATCAGTAATAGACACATATTCTTATCTTATTAAAAACCATATGGACTTTGACTATTTTTTAAAGTCACATTTTTAAAAAATGTGGTGAATGCAATGTCAATACACATATATAAAATAGTAGGCACGAATGGCATAATACTTTTAAACAATGTTTGAGGAAATAGTCATGCTTGCTGTACCTCAATAATATTAGCGAGTATAGTATAAAGATCATTTAAACTGCTAACTGAATAAAAACTACAAAGAGCCCCAAATCTGCCAATATACAAAACAGGGTGCTTTTGTCACATGTAAGAGAAGTATGGAAAAGAATAAAACTCAAAAGAAAATAGAAATCATGCCACTGAAAATAGGTAATGAGGAGAGTAAGAAAAAAAAAAAAAGAATTTAATAGTTTATTAACCTTTGATCCAGGATTCAAATTCTTCAAGGTGTCAATAGCACAAATGGAATTTAAAAGCTAACACACAGAAGTATCCTTAGACAAGGAAACATAATTATAAAAATGAGAAGCATATAATAAGAACTTTTTAGGTAAATGCTATCTTTCTTAAGCAACTTCACTGAAGAAAAATGCTTCAGCTCTTCAACATAAAGTTCTAGGGGTCTATATACTGGCTTAAGAAGAAATTATTTACAGTATTTATGTGCAATTTAAAAACAAAAATACACACAAACACAAATCTACCACTATAATAAAATGTCATGGTATTTTTAACAGCTATGTATTTCTGTGCATGATTCCACTTGACTCAAGAGGCTCCTAGGTCATTTTCTATAAACTGAATTTCCAATTCTATAAAGTGAATTTCCAATTAGGTCTTGGGAATCATAACATGATATATAACTATAACATTATAGCACCCTGAGACTTTGCCTGCTTTAATGATACTTGCTGAATTGCCTGGCTGTTTTAAAAGTTATTTTTAATCTTTTTTATTATTCAGGAGAATCTTTAGATTCTCTTATACTATTCATTAATGTGATACAGTATCACTTAAGGAAAAGATCACAAGGTGAAAAGTCAAAATGACCACTAAAAACAGCCCCTTAATATTAGGGAACCAAGTTCTGAAAAAAATGTTCTTAATAATAATGATGCTTTTATACACCAAAGTTTCATCATTTTGTTTTGAAAGTGAGAAGTAGCAGTCCCTTACAGCTTACAATCTAATCAAATATTACTAAAATTTACTTCAGATATTTGCCAGTAATTTTTTGAAGAACTAAGCCATTCTGCTTTTTCAGTAATTCATAAGTCAAATCTATCATCACATATACTCCACTTGCGAAATAACTACACGATGATAATAATAAAGTATATTATCATTAAACTGTTTTCCCTAGTTAAAACTAACCTGGTAAGAACTTATATGAAGCTTTCTGAATCAATACCTAAGAAAAAAGCACTTAGAATACTAATTTATAGAATTTTGCTTCTGAATGTTCTGCCACACAAAATCATCTTTATATCTTGCCAATGGGCACACCAAATAATTATTACCTCAAAAACAGGATGCTTGTAACCTTATACTTATCCCTTAAACTTCTATGATAAGCATTTAGAAAAACATTTTAAGGATCTAGAAATTTAAATAGTATAACCTAATCTAAGATTTTTATATTTTTCAATGAAATATGCTTCATGAAAGTCATTAAAATGGTAACCTAAGCATACTAAAGAACTATTAATAACATAGATCTCAGGCATCTGAAGATCTCTCTTAAGAGATCTGTGGCTCATCCTATTAATATGAACAATCTGTCTTTCAGAAGAACATTAAAATAACTTGAAGGCTAAATTTTAAAAGGTTACAAAATACTTAATAATTAATAGATCATTAACCTCATTCTAATTTATCTTTCATTATTAAAATGGAAATTTAGCAAAGTGTTTAATTTCAAAGAAATTATCATGTTCGATTTAGTTATCTTTATAGATACTATGATTATTTATAATAAAAACATGAAAAGCATTTGCACATGAGTGGTGTATGAAGACTGGGGAAGATCTTATAATTTTCTCTACTATGCATAAAATATTGCTAAATACAAAGTTTAAATTTTTCAACTATTGAAAGGTACTACACCTCTTCTGTAAAACCTGGAAAAATTCCATTACTGCTGCAAGAACTCTTGGATACGTTAAGAGCATGCAGGTTCTGATTCACTTCATCTGATTCAGTTCCACCACGAACTTATTCCTGTAAAGTGGCTCTGAATCTGCACAGGCCACTTTTGTCTATTCACTTTTGTTATCAGTCTTCATTATATAATAATCTTCACCTAATGATGAAAAGCCATCTCTATGAAGAATAATTTTAATATTTGGGACACTATTACCTGTAAGCCCTCTAAAGCACTGGGAGCCATAAAATTAGCTATCAAAATACAGGTGTTCCTGAAGAAAACACATACAAAAAGATATAATTTTAAGACCAACAACACTTGTCATCTTGATACTGGTATTTTGAAAATAATATCTGGCCCTTAAAGAAATTGTGAACTCAATTGTGCTTGTACGAAACAAACTATATCACTTGCCTAAATCTACAAGTGATAAATGAAAACACTTAAAGCAAAAAGCAGGACAACTGTACACACAATAGCCAATTATGAAAAAGTCCCATCCCTAAACCACAGTACAGGCTAAGTGACTAATTGTCCTATTCCTGTCCCAAATCCCAGTCTCTTATTCCAAATGACAATAGATAATAATTTACTTCTAATCAGGGTTACAGTGCAAGAATATTTTAACATCATAAAAAACATTAGTGAAGCTAGATCATTCCTTATACTTGCTAACATGGAAAGTGGACCTTGGGAAAAGATGAAACAGGCAAAGATGAACAAAGAAACCCCCTCTTAAACAAGAGGAAGCAGGAATTTTCAGCACATGGAGATATTAATGTCTATGACAGCTCATCCCAGAAGCAAAGAAAAAGAGCCTTTTGAAATTAATTTATGTAATTACAGATGTTAAAAGTTTGAGCAAAAGACTGAGAAGAAGGTCCTTCAGGAATATAATAAAATATTAGGTTGCACAGAATTAACCTATCAGTGTATATAAATCTCTCCAAAGAAGAGAGAACAGGCTAAAGGAACATAAATATCTAGCAGCCAGAAAAGTGTCTTCTGTGTGTGGAACAGAGGTGTATTAGGTTATACCACAGCCTGTGTAAAATATTTCTAAGAGTATTCTATCTCTTTTCCTGAATTCCATAGTTATCAAACAACCATGTTTGCCAAACTTTCTAATCTATTTACAAGGTACACATTTTTGATTTATGGTCTATTGAGGGGAACGCTTCATTCATTCGTAACAAATGAATATAATGGGAAACAAGCTCAGAAACTAGAGCAGAGCACTCAGTAAAACCATGTATACCACACAAGTAGTCTTGTTTGCTCCTTGCTACCAGCAATAAAAGTTATAAAAAAGTACTCAGTGCCAAACTTTAGAATACAGTAAATATCAATTTTACAATATACAGTAGTTCTAAAATGTAGTGGTAACTAGTGATAAATTCATTTCAAAGAAGTATTTCATTTCTCAAGGGCCAACTGTAAGACTACCACTTCAGAAAACTTTACTTTTATTTATGACCTCACCTACAAACTTAGAGCAACATACCAACCCTTTAATCTTTCCAAAATCTCAAGATAACTGCTTATATATAAAACACTATCTCATCATACAATGCAGAAGTTGAATATAAAATGACAAGATACAAATGTTAGCTGGTACCTAAAATTCCAAAGGTTTTCAAATAAAGCTGTCAGAAGGCAATTTAGAGATGACAGCACTAATATGAGGTCGGCCAAATCAGCAAAACCAATTTGGAAAAACCATCTAAATCAAACTGAAAATCAGATAGTTCATCTTTTCCCTTAAATCTTCATAGAACCAGATACCTCTGTAAGTCAAATTACATTGTTTCAAAATTGTAAGTCAACTTTGCTCACTCAACTTTTCAATTATCTTTGTTATAGTCATACCATCAGAGATTACAGAGAAAACTGATAATTAAAATTAAAATATATATAACAAGTGTCAGGAAGAACAGTATGATGCTGTCTGTCGATTTTGTTTTAATCTCCCAAAGAAAAGTTAGTAGTCTAAAATAAGTTTGCTAACATGCAATTAGCATTATTTACTATCCTTATTTCCATTCAGTTTTTAAAAGTAAAATCTTTGGTTTTAACAAATATGATACAGTAAAAGTTCAAAAAAGTAAGAAAAAATGTTCACCATTTCCTCTCCTTTCATTCCTACCAACAATCAGGTCATTAAAAAAAGATTATACTCCTTTTAAAGAATATAATTTTCCAAAACACAGATTAAAACGTCATGCAAAAGTTCAGTTCTCAAGGCAACTAATATTTCTTGGTCAAGAAATTACAATTGTATATGTTTTCTGCAAAACTGTCACAGGACTCAGGAATTTTGGAAAGGTTAATATTATTGAGAGCAGCTGAATAATATTGCTCTCTTCATATGACATGCATATACTTTTATAAGAGGTTGTTAGAGGAAGAGATATATATTGGAACACATAGAGTTATTTCCTAAATCCCACACTACTAAGCAAAGAGAAAAAGGGCAAGCAACACTTTATTTCATCTTTAACGTCCATAATTTGCTAGTTAAAAACAAAACAAAAAAACAACACCAGTTCCCTAGCCAATAAAATGAAGATTTCTAGCAATCACTTTATTTGCATCTACCCGTGATTTACGCACTTAGCAAACACTAGTACAACAATTACCAAATACAGTCTGTTTTTCCAGTAACATTAAAAAGAGACAAATGATACACAGGAAACATAATATGAATCTTCAGCATGTTTCTCAGCAGAGGAACACAATTATCTAGAAATGATCCTGTCACATAATGAACAAGATCATAGAAAAAATGAGCTCTAGTCAACATCAAGAAGTTTTGCTTTATAATGACCAAATAGAAACTCTAAGAACTATAAATCAATCTAGAATAGTTAACTATAAAATTAAATATTAAAGTATTCTTTGGTTTGAATGTTCAAATATGTATATGCGTCTACTGTAGAGACATCAAATTCATAAATTACTAATTTCAACCACTGATTCATTAGTCTCTCTAAAAATTTAAGAGATTTTATACATAATGTTCACCAAATAATCAAGAAATTAACAAAACTTACTTTGATTATAATTTTTATAAAGCACAAAAAGAAAGCCCATAAACTCATAGAACAGGTGTCTTGAAAACCCATCCTAATACACTAGTCAGACAAAAGAGAACACTTAACCATAATCACCAACAAAAGATCCCTGATTCTTAAAGTTTGCTATTTCATATTAAAATTCTTTCCTAATTTTTTTACTTAAAAAAAACTTCACATTTATTAAGAGGTGACAGAATTAGAAACTAAGTGAAAAACCTAATCGCATAATAAACATACAAACTTTTCTTAAATGTAATGATTCAAAATAATTCTATAGTGGTTAACCTTGTTTTGGTAGAAAAAAGGTGAAGATGCAAAATTCTATTAACATAACTTGTGAAAAACACATGTAATATAGAAATGCTTATGTTCATTTTAGTAGACAAACACAGATAAAATCACTTGGTATATAATAGGTGACAGATGTGTTATATAGAATTACCATATCTCAGATAGTGGTTTTAGATAAAAAATGAAATTAAGCTTTAACTTCTGAGGGACGAGCATTTTAGTAATAAAACCATAATTGAGGAGAAACATTAAAAATTATAAAATATAATGAGAAAAAGAGTTACTTTAAAAAACTTTTTTGACATTATAATTAAATATTTGCCAAGAGCATGAAGTGGTAGTAATGAGACTATTTTACCTTTATCTTGAACTTCTTTTGAAAAGCGCTCCCTTTCAATAGCTGATTCTCTCTCTATTCGCTCAATTTCAGCCAATGCATCCAATTCCACTTCATCATATATAGGTCCCTGTTGTGATACCTGTTGCTGATTCTGTACCACAGAAGTCTGGGGCTGTTTTGTAGCAACTGAAGTGTTCTGCTGTAAAACAGGCACTTGATTTGCTGGAAGGAATGCTGTTTGTTCTTGCTGCGACAAACACTGAGCAGCATTTAGTGGGCGGTTTACATCCTGTGGAGTAATGGGTGTTTTTGAAGTCTGTCCTGGGTACTGCACATTAAAAGGAATATCATTTTCTGAAACATTGCTATTTTCCATACCAGAAAGCATATCCTCTTGCTGGTCCATGTCTGAAGACCTTACTCGAGAAAGTCTTAATGTAAGTTTAGTAGAGTCCTTGGATGGAGAGCTAATGATATCATACATTGCAGCTTTCTCACTCTGGTCTTTTTCATCCTTGCCTAATTTCATCTTCTTTTGCTTCTTTTGTTTTCTTTCTGGAGAATCTAACAAGATGTCTGGTGGAACATCTCGAGGTGATGAGCAAGGTAGAGACTGAGACTGTAGGATTAAAGGTGGTCTTGATCCTACAAAAACAATTCAACAGGAACCAACAGTTGTGCTAGTTTTATATTTTCAGACAATGTGATAGACATATTAAATAAGTGACAATACAGTACCACTAGAAAAAATGTTAAATTATCTCATCCAAGCTACTTATTTACAGAATATGAAAAGAAAGCCTAAAGATGTGTCCCCCATGGTCTTTTTGCTTGCTGGTAGATGATCCAGGTTTGAATTAAAATATGAGTATTCCATCTTCCAGACCAGTATTATTTCTATTTTTTCACGTAAAAAATATAAATACTTAGCTTGAAAATGGCAAAGACTTCACTATTTCTAAAGATGCAACACAAATATTTTGGGTATGATAATCTCTATTCTCTCACTTATTATCGAAGAAAACTGACGTGTATAAAGTAAAAATAAGTCTGTCAAATTACAAAAAAATAAAAAAATTAATCCTAGGGTGTACACTCACAGGAATACTTAATGGTATAAGAAAAATGAAGTGGGAAAAATTACAATGATCAGTCTCCACTTACTTAAAAAATTGGTGGTAAAGTATTAATTTATACCTTTATGTGGTCTTCTCTTTCTCCCTCCACTTAACATCATTCACATACTCTCTTCAGCTTGCTAATCCTCCTTTTATTAGAAAAATATGCAGGTCCAGCAAATAAAATATCTTCAGCCCAGATCCCATTAAATTAAACACTATACGATACAAGGAAGTGTTAAAAGTAAGCTAATCGAATGGGAAAATTTTTCCTAGTTAACAAGTTGTCAATGAGGAAGAACTGCATCAATATGCTTCAGAAATAAAAGTATAATTGTATCTGAATAATATATACATTTCTTTGAATTAATTATAAAAATTTAAAAAACCCATAGGAAATTATAAAAATCAGTCAAGCTAAAAGTGCTTTATATATGGTTGGCCGAAAAATGTTCGTTCGGGTTTTCCATAACATCTTACACATTATAACACGTCATATTGCCTTTTTATTTAAAGTTTACGTGTCACATTATATATATTTTAGAACAAACTTTAAATTCCAACAATTTATCTAAAAATTAAACTAGGCTAATTGAAGATGCATTCAACCTTCAAAACTAGTTGGAAAAAACCCTCACGAACAGAAATAGAGGCTTCTGATGACTAATGTGTTCGTGAGGTTAACTGTCCTAAAGTTTTCTTCTCTTTCTATCTAAAGTTATCTATCCACCTAACAATCCATTCATCCATTCACTCATCTATCCATCCTCAACAGTTAGAGGGAAAATGGTCTGGTTATCTAGAGCAACCAGCTATCCCACTGTTATTCCTCCCTGGCACTCTGATTATTTCTTACTCTGAAAATACTTGTGAGATATGTACCTAACTTTGACACCTAAAGTACAAATAGAGTTACTCTGGAAGTTGTTCTCTCTTTCAGAAGCTGGGTTACTTCTATGTCTGGAAATTCACAGAATTATAGAATTAGAATGGCTCATAATTCTAATGATTGAATTAGAATGGCTCATAAAAGTTCAACTTTCGCCTCATGAAGAATATCCCTGATCAAAGAGTTGGAACATAATCTCTGAAAAAAAAATCTTTACAATGAGGCAGACCAGCCCATGTTTTAGACGGCTATAATTAGAATTTGTCACAGATAAAATTTATTATCAGCTATATTGCAATTAATTAAAAGCTACTTCTTTAAAGTGGATACAATATTCTCTTCCAACAAACTTGGATGACTCCAATTATTAGACCTTAGTTTTAAGTATTTTAAAAAATAGTTCAAACATGGACTCAGAATTTTGTGACTCTATTATACACAGAAGACCACACAAGGTTCTTTGGGAATTTGAAGATAAATAAAATAAAATTCACGTCCATAAGATAGTACAGGATAAGTTATTAGAAAAAACAGAAACTAACGGCTTGGGGAAACCAGGTAAGGGTCAATAGAAGATCACCCATTTAACTTAGAATTTGAAGAATTAATACGATTTTAATAAGCAGAAATGAAAGTAGGTGTAAGAGATCTAGTGAAGTACTTAACATAGAACAGGCCAGATTTTGATAAATGACTACCTAAGAAGTAAGAGAAGACTTTAAAGATAATTCAGGATTTGGAATAGCATTAAGAGAAACAGGAATGGCAGAAAGAACAGTGAGTACAATTTTGAACATGAATTTGAAATACCAGCTAGATATGAGGAGGTTTTGTCCGGAAATGAAAAATTACAACTTGGGAGACAGGACTGGAAGCAAAAGACATTGATTTGAGGGCCCTGTTCATAAAAGTAACAAACGCTATTACCAAAACTGAGTAAAATAGCCAAGGAAAAAAGTACAATGGAAGATTAAAAATCTAATGATAGAAATCATGAGAAATGATAGAGCAGAGAAAAGAGCTAATGAAGAAAAAAAAATCAATGAAAAAAGGATGAGGAAAATAGGTGGATTCAATACAAAATAAGTTTGGGGGGGAGGGTGAAGATTGGGGAAAGCTGATCAATAATTTCAAATATTTAAGAAAGATGAAAAAGACTGTGGTTTGAAAAGACCACTGGATTATTATTAAGAATGATACTGTATATATCTGAAAACAGTATCAGTAAGTACAGATTCATTTTTTCCTACAATAAGTGAAAAACAATAGAGAATAATTTTTGGTAACTGCATTAAGAAGTCTGAATTCTTTACTCAACTTGAAATGTGAAAAATTTAAGGAAATTTTAGTTACAATGATACCTTTTGGAGTTCCATCACTTCCAGCAGGGGAACATACTGGCTGTGGAGACCTCAAGGGAAAAGATGCAGCATTCCTCATTGTTGAAGAATCTCCATCCTAGGAATAGAGTATAACATTTATATCTTGAATGATAGAAGAGGCTTTATAGAAATCTTAAAGAGAACCAATAAAAGACATAAATTACTGACAGGTAAAGTGTTGGTATTCAAAAGCATTATTCTTCTGCACTTTCCTGTTTTCTTCGTGGTATATCTTAGAAGAATTGAAATTGTATCCAAAAGAATCAACAGCCTAAGCATAGCAATGAATAAGAAAACTGGTATTACTAGTATGCTCCATTTTTGTTTGCTATTTTCTACCAAAGGAGCTCTGAACATCCCACCAGGCTGTAAATGTAAATGTCTTGAGGGTAGAGTCCAATGTCATCTTTGTTAAACTTAAATACATGTAACTTATGCGATAATACCACCAAACCAATGACAAGACAGATTTCCAGTATGTGGAATATTTCAGTAACATTAAAGCAACATTAAATTTCAGGGAAAAAAATTTCTGTACAAGTCTTAGAGGGAAAAAGAGCTAAGCACTAATAAATAAAGGCTCATTATTTAAGAGGACATCTGTGTGAGCAAACATTTAAAAATGAAGTATATATCATTAAGGACCTAAACCTCTAGACCAGAGGTTGGCAAACTTTTTCTGTAATGGGACAGATAGTATATATTTCAGGCTTTATGGATCATATACAGTTTGTCACATAACATTCTTTGTTGTTGTTCTTTTAAACTCTTTATTATAACTGTGAAAATCAGTCTTAGTTTATGGGTCAGACTATTGGCCAGTTTATCAACCCTGCTCTACAGGTACAGCTACATTCTCAGACCCAGTATAATCCTCAATAAAAGGTAGATATCCTTCAAATTACAGAACTGAAATACTAGGTTATAAGACAAATATTAGAACTATTTTATTACCTTAATGACAACTAATATATTACATACGTCACTACTTAGCCTGTGCACCATGTGTAGGTAGTCGTCACTTGAGCCATGTCTAGGATTATCAGCATGATGATTAGCAGAATTGCCAGACAACGAACCAGAAACTTTATTATCATGTAGGTTTCTCAAACCACCTGCAACAATGGGACTTGATACCGATGCTGAAATTAATAAGAATTTTAAAAAAGCTTTATAAAAATAAACTGTTAAAATTCTTACAGGACAATAATAATTGCTCACAAGTAATATTTTAGCATACATAAATTACAAAGACTAATATAATGAGCTGGCTGACTATCCAGAGCTTGATCAAATCTTAACACTTTGCCACAAGTCATTCAGATTGATTTTTGAAAAGAAATAAGACATTAGATATGGCTGAAGCTCTCCATATATCTGCATATTCCTCTCCTCTATTTCCTTCCCCTTATTCCCTAAAAGTAAGCACTATACTGAATTTAGAGTTCACTCAACCTATGAATACCTTTTTAGCTTTGCTATAAATGAATATATTCTTAAATAACACATAGCACTGTTTTGCACATTATAACTTTGTATAAATGGTATATGTATTGTATATATCCTTCTATAACTTGCTTTTTAAATTCAATATTGTGTTGAAATGTATCCATTTTTATATATGTAGTTTTAAATTCATTTACTTTGAATAAATACATATATTCTGCTGCATAATGTACATACTCTATCCATCCTTGTGTTACTAGTTTATTTTTTTATTTTTAAAAAACATTTATTTGTTTGTGTCAGGTCTTAGCTGCAGCAGGCAGGATTCTTAGTTGAGGCTTGCTGGCTCCTTAGTTGTGGCATGCAAACTCTTAGTTGTAGCACGCAAACTCTTAGTTGTGGCATGCATGTGGGATCTAGTTCCTGGACCAGGGATTGAACCTGGGCCCCCGGCATTGGAAGCGTGTAGTCCTAACCACTGTGCCACCAGGGAAGTCCCTTGTTAGTAGTTTAGGTTGCTTGAGTATTTTTGCCATCATAAACAATGCTGTAATGTGTATTCTTGTATATGACTTTTTTACAAATGTTTCTTAGGAGTGAAATTGCTGGATATTCCTGTTTTTAAACCTTACTAAATATTAACGAATAGCTTTCCAAATTATTTATGTCCACTCTACTGGTAGTAGATAAGTGTTCATACTGCTCTATATCCTTGCCAATGATTTTCATCAATTTGAAGATGGGAAATGTCTCTGATAGCCACTTTAATTAGCATTTCCTTCCTTAATTAACAGTGAAGCCAAGCATCTTTCACGTGTATTGGACATTCAGATTCCCTACTTAACACAAAATCATAAAAATTACTCTCTGATATTGTCTTTCAAAAGTTTCATAGTTTTGTTTTTTCACACTTAGTCTTTAATCCATGTAAGAATAGAATATCTTTTCCATGAATGCTTGCTAGAACTTGAGATAAAACTGCCTGAGCATTTTTAGCCCCACTCCTACTTGTAAGGGAGATAGATTTTTTTTGCGGTATATGGGCCTCTCACTGTTGTCGCCTCTCCCATTGCAGAGCACAGGCTCCGGACGCACAGGCTCAGCGGCCATGGCTCACGGGCCCAGCCGTTTGGCGGCATGTGGGATCTTCCTGGACCGGGGCACGAATCCGCGTCCCCTGAATTGGCAGGTGGACTCTCAACCACTGTGCCACCAGGGAAGCCCAGGGAGATAGATTTTTAACAACTGAAGGAGGTATGTATTTTAAACTGGAACAGATATTGTCAAACTACTCTCTAAAATGGTTGTATCAATTTATGTCCCTATGAAGACTGTATGAAGTTCAAATTTCCCTGCACACTATAAAATGTTACTAATCTGATAGATATAAAATTTTATTTCAATTTAATTTTGATTTGCATCTCTTTAATTGTGAGCCAGGTTGACCATACTTTTCGTATATGTATTAAATCTTTCTGTATCCACTTTGCTTTTCTTTTTCAGTAAATTGTTTAATTCTTTAGTCTATTTTTGTCTTATTCTTATCAACCTGCATAAAATCTTGCTGTATTTAAAATTAATACTTTGTAATAAATATTGAAAAAGTTTTTTCCCTAAATCTACTTGTCCTTATTTGTTCTCTCCTATTACACAGAAATTTAGAATTAATCTGGGTTTTTTTTCCATTTCTAGAATCCAGTCCTGCTTAGAAACAAGGCCTTCTCAACCCTAAGGTACCCAAAATTCACCCCATGTTTTCTTCTTATAATTTCTTTTTAAATTAATTCATTTATTTTTGGCTGCATTGGGTCTTCCTTGCTGTGTGAGGGCTTTCTCTAGCTGCGGAGAGTGGGGGCTACTCTTCGTTGTGGTGTGCGGGCTTCTCATTGCGGTGGCTTCTCTTGTTGCAGAGCGTGGGCTCTAGAGCGCAGGCTCAGTAGCTGTGGCACATGGGCTCAGTAGTTGTGGCTCGCGGGCTGTAGAGTGCAGGCTCAGTAGTTGTGGCACTCAGGCTTAGTTGCTCCGCGGCATGTGGGATCTTCCCGGACCAGGGCTCGAACCCGTGTCCCCTGCATTGGCAGGCAGATTCTTAACCACTGCATTGGCAGGCAGATTCTTAACCACTTGCCACCAGGCAAGCCCCTTCTTCTTATAATTTTATGACTTAAAATACAAACGTAAATAGTTCATCCATCTAGAACACTTTTGCTCTAGATGATCTAGGAATCCAAATAAAATTTCAAAATGCCTAGCCAACCAATCCAACATGATTTATTAAACAATCCATTATTACACACTGATTCAAAATACTATCTTTAGAATGACAAAATTGGAAAATCACCATTTTCCAATGACCAGTGTAAAAACTGATGAAAAGAGAATCATTATTGGATGGTAAACCCTTTAGGATAAAGATTAATAGGAAATATAGGACAGTTACATGATCTCAAAATATCACCTGACAGATTGCTCACTGATTGCAAAGAAATATTATGTTCCTTATAAAAGACATGGAGTAGTCATTACCTAAATGTCACTAATAATGAAGCCACTTGCCATTATATGCCCTCTGATGTGATGCAATATCAAGTGTACAACATTACTTATTTAGTACCCTTGCCAAAAATATACAACTAGAAACTAACAGAGCCTTTAAAGATAACTTCCAGTTGGTAGGAAATATAGGAAGTATATAAGCAAATTAAACAACACAATGAGGAAACAGTGAAGTCTAGAATATGGGATATTCTACAACAAAAGTAGCACAGACTCCTCAAAAAACCAAAAATTACTGTCATGGGGAAAGGGTATGGGACTGTTTAGATTAAAAGAGTCAAAAGAGATGTAAAAAGCAAATGCAATGTGTGAGAAACTAGATTAGATCATATGTGGGGAAAAAAAGGTTATAAAAGACATATTTGAGGTCAACTGGTGAAAACAATGTAGATGGCATCAGATGATACTACAGAAATGTTCTTAATTTTTTTAGGGGTAAATTATTACACTTGGTGTTTATAAAGGAGAACTGACTTCCTAGCAGATGTATTTAAGGACAGAGAGGCAGAATGCCTGTTGGTGAAATGTTTCACTGTGCTATTCTTTCAACTTTTCTGCATGGTTAAAATTTTTATAATATAAAGTGTTTTTTTTGTTTTTTTTATAAAGTGTTTTTTAAATATTACCTTTCACAAACTCTATATTCCCACAGACATCTGCCTTATTTCTGGACCCATTTCTGTCCCATTTACCAATCTATTTGTTCCTTACCACATTAAATTTTCTTATTTATAATAATTTTGGTATCTGTGTGGGGCTAATCCCTTGTATTATTTTTGGTCTCTCAAGTATCCGAGAATTTCTAAGAAATGACTCATTATTGAATAGGCCCTCAAACTACATTTTTCTTTTGATTTTGTGATTTCAATGTATTCTTTTGAAAAAGCTGGGCTTATCTTGTTATAGAACAACAACAGTGTTTAGAGTAAAAATTTATGGTTTTTTCCTACACATATTTATGTGGATATTTCCATATGAAGCAAATGTGTCCTTTCAATATTTTCCCTCTTATTAATTACATTTAAAATGTTTCACATAACTTTGGCATACCAGAGTAATATTTCACAAGTATCAAGAGCCCATATACACGCATACTTCTGTTCAGTACTCACACTAAATTCTATAACTTTGGAGGTTTCTATTCCAAAGGTGTGCTTGGTCTCCAAGTTTTTCCTTGACTTACTGTATAAAATAGGCTCAACCTACCATTTCATTATCTAGCTTTGGAAAACCAGAAATTGGCTGTTTTAATAGATGACACTAAGTTAAAAGTTTGTAAGATAAAAGTTTATAAATGAAGCATGTTTTGATCCATGCATTAATAAAAAACCAAGAATACAAACAGGTACTAATGACTGACTGCAAATGTTAAAAATCTGCTGTTAATTATGAGGGATAAAAACACAGATATCTGTTATGTTATCTTTTGTACTTTTCAAAATTTCTTTTAAAAAGTACAATATACTAGTAAATACATTATTTAATAGCCATGACATAGAGCCCAACACAGTATGATCTTAAAAAGACATCATATTATCAACAACTGACTTCAAATGAGAACTAATAATCTAATCCCAGAAAATTCTGAATCCAAGATTATTAATTTTCCTCTACCAGTACTGTATCTACTTGATATTAAAATTTTCACACAACATATACTTTACTAATTAAAACGTAATTCTTCTTTGACTTAGTGCTACTGTAAGAAGCCCAATTAAATAAAGCAGTTCCTAATTTCATAACCAGATATACTCAGTTGTATAATATAATAAGGTAATCCAAAGAGTCAAATTATACTGATCTTTTTATCTCCCAGATGACTTCCCAAGTAATAAATGTAACATATTTTTAATAATATAAGCCACAGCTTAAAAGAAATGTTCATTGACAAAAAAGTATACAGTTTAGTATTTGTGTTTTAAAATTTATAAAAAGAAAAAAATGAATTTGCTGGGAACTAGAGGCATTCCCTTTAAATAAACAAGCAACTTTCTTACCTTGCTGCATTTGTGGATGTGTTGTATAACTTGAAGGATGGGAATATGGCATGTATCCTGCAGGGCTTTGTGGGGCATATGGACTAGGCACTGGGCTGTTTTGTTGTGGCATAAATCTGTTCCCAGAGCTTGTCTGTGGTGGCACAAACCGGCTAAAACCCAAAATCCAAATAAACAATATCAGGAAATGAAATAAATATGATATTCCTTGATATTTCACTGTCATAAAATTCTCCAAACTCTAATTTGTATAAAATATATGTACACAGAAAAATTCTGAAAAATAAATAACATACAAAAATCATTCACAATTCATATTCTAAGAGTTATATTAAGCAGTTTGTAAAAACTGGAGTAATTCATTTATTTTACATGCTCCCTAAATTCTACTCAATGAATTTTCTTATTTATCTCAAACACGCTGGTTATTTTAACACATTCTTTTGTTTGTATGAAATTAAGTTACTATTTATTTAAATTAGTATATTAGAGTATTTCCACATATAACATTTTAAGGCAAATATTCATGTGGGTTACTATTTAAGGCTAAGCATCTAAACTTTTTAACTACACGTAATTCACCATTACCTAAATGTATGTATACACTATATATTCCCAAGCATATTTACTACAGAAAACAGTACTTAATAAAATGATATATACATTACCTGGAGGGGCTATGTGAGATAGTGGTTTGTTGATAATTGGAAGATGCAGGACTACTGTGCATGGAATTCTGAGAAAGTTTATACTGAGACATCATCATTCCTACACAACATACAAAAATGGTAAAACATGTTATTTTCTTCCAATGGTAAAGCATTCTTCAAGTGATTTAAATCAATCATTCTTTCACAAACATTCAAAAGTTCTTTGTTCTTTTCTTTTTGACCAACATGTTAAGTTTGTAGAGCAAAATATAGAAACTATAAATTTCAAGTACAACCAATTTCAACAAAACATCCTTTTAGCATATAACTAATCCAGGGACAGAGACAGAGATATAATTTTTTGTTTTTAAATTTACTTGCTTACTTATTGTCCTATCATTTAGCCTTAGAATTGAAAAGAACTTTCAGAAGTTGCTCTATCTAACCTCTTTCCAAATACTACACACTTCTGTCTACAACAGGCTTTTGGATGGTTTTTCTATTACATGGAATACTTTATTACATACATCTCCCACCTTAGGAGCTTAATTTTACAACTCTATTTCATTGTGATTCGGACGTAAGTTTTTTTTTTTTTTGCGGTACGCGGGCCTCTCACTGTTGTGGCCTCTCCCGTCGCGGAGCATCAGGCTCCGGACGCGCGGGCTCAGCGGCCATGGCTCGCGGGCCCAGCCGCTCCGCGGCATGTGGGATCTTCCCGGACTGGGGCAGGAACCCGTGTCCCCTGCATTGGCAGGCGGACTCTCAACCACTGCGTCACGAGGGAAGCCCCGGACCTAAGTTTTAAAAAGTACTTTACTTAGGGGCCCAAAGTCTGAAGTACTGAAATTACCATCTGAAAGTCTGTTAACAAACAACAGAATGCTCCTATTCTTTCTTCCACAGTAATTCTTGCCATAAAATAGGATTAAGTGAATATTTGTTTAATGAATGAAAGTGTGAAAAGAGCTTTCAGATTCTCACATTTCTTTTCAAGTTAGACATTGTTCCTTCAACTGTTGCATAAGTGGCATTTTGTTATATAGGAGATGCAGAAAAATTCAGCTATTCAGACACTCTAAAATCAAAGATAAAAATCTATGATTAACTCTGACCTTTCTTATGGTATGTATAGCCAATCTTTCTGGGAGTTTCAAGTATCACATTATTTCCCCAAATTTCATTTCCTGCTGCTGCTATGAAAAGTGCCTTTCACCAGAAACATTCAAACAGAAGTTACATGTTCATTTGCCAGGAACTACAGAAAGGATTCTAGCTCTACCACAGTGGCTGAATGAGATGAGAGCACCTCAAAGTCTAACACTAATAGCGTATTTTCTATGTAGTCTAAATTTCAATTTATGAATTTTCTCTTCCAACTCAAATTCAGTACTAAATCATATATTCCATGGCTTAATAATTTAATTACTATAACTACTGTTGCTGAATTTTTTTTTTTTTTGAGAGAAAGGGGGCAAGACTCCATGAGATGGGAATTAAAAAGTATTTTCTCCTGAATTAACAGTCATCACTGTGACAAGCTGGAATTACTAGTTTGGAGGCAGTGGCTTTATAAATAAAAGGGGCAAATGAAATACTAGTAGTCCTTTCTGATTCTCTCAGAGATCCAAAGAACTATGAACGAAGTGATTTGCACATTATTAAATATTTTCCAAATGTGTGACTCACATTTATATTTAACAACCAAAAATCACCTTTTAAAATTTTAAAGCCAAATGGAAAATGCTTAGAAAAAAAAAAATTACAACATGCAATGAATCAGTTTTTAAATGCTAGTTTGTTTTTACAAAGTAGGATATGGAGAAATGAAACAATGTTTCAGACTAAAAAATAAGCATATATAGTAAAAACCACAAAATATGTGACTGAAAGGTGAATATTCAAAGTTTCTTATTAGAGATATAAGTTATAAAAATGTAGTATAAATAGCCTCGGAAGACTTCCTTTATTCAATCTTACATTTATTTACGTCATCCTATGCTCAATGCCCTTACCCTATTTCCTATTACAGGCATACCTCGGAGATATTGCAGATACGGTTCCAGACCACCGCAATAAAACAAATATCGCAATAAAAGGAGTTACATGAATTTCCTGTGGTTTCCCAGTGCATATAAAAGTTATGTTTACACTATACTGTAGTCCATTAAATGTACAATAGCATTATGTCTAAAAAAACAATGTACATACCTTAATTTAAAAATACTTTATTGCTAAAAAATGCTAACCATTGTTTGAGCCCTCAGTGAGGTTGTAATCTTTTTCCTGGTGGAGGGTCTTGCTCAATGTTGGTGGCTGATGACTGATCAGAATGGTGGTTGCTGAAGGTTGAGGTGGCTCTGGCATTTTCTTAAAATAACACAACAATGAAGTTTGCTGCATTGATTGACTCTTTCCTTTCATGAATGACATCTCTGTGGGACGCAATGCCATTTGACACCATTTTACTCACAGTAAAACTTCTTTCAAAATTGGGAGTCAACTCTCGCAAACTCTGCTGCTACTTTGTCAACTAAAGCTTATGTAATATTCTAAATCCTTTGTTGCCATTTTAACAATCTTCATAGCATCTCAGCCACAAGTAGATTCCACTTCAAGAAACCACTTTCTTTGCTCATCCACAAGAAGCAACTCCTCATCCATTAAACTTTAATCATGAGATTTCAGCAATTAAGTCACATCTTCAGGCTTTACTTCTAATTCTAGCTCTCTTGCTATTTCTACCACATCTGCAGTTACTTCCTCCACTGGAGTCTTGTACCCCTCACAAGTCATCCATGAGAACTGGAATCAACTTCTTCCAACTTTTGTGAATGTTGATATTTTGACCTCTTCCCATGAATCATGAATG
Organism: Phocoena phocoena; assembly: GCF_963924675.1. NCBI lineage: Eukaryota > Metazoa > Chordata > Mammalia > Artiodactyla > Phocoenidae > Phocoena > Phocoena phocoena. The sequence continues at coordinate 30,540,240 of NC_089221.1, read as the reverse complement.
TTCTTAATGGCATCTAGAATGGTGAAACATTTCAGAAAGTTTTCAATTTGCTTTGTCCAGATCCATCAGAGGAGTTACTATCTATGGAAGTTAGAGTCTCATGAAATGTATTTCTTAAATTAATAAGACTCGAATGCTGAGATGACTCCTTGATCCATGGGCTGCAGGATGGATGTTGTGCTAGCAGGCATGAAAACAACATTAGTTTTGTTGTACATCTCCGTCAGAGCTCCTGGATGACCAGATGTGCTGTCAATGAGCAGTAATATTTTGAAAGGAATCTTTTTCTGAGAAGCAGATCTCAACAGTGGGCTTAAAGTATTCAATAAACCATGTTATAAACAAACATGTTTGTCATCCAGGTTTGTTATTCCATTTATAGAGCACAGGCAGAGTTGATTTTGCATAACTCTTAAAGGCCCTAGGATTTTCAGAATGGTCAATGAGCACTGGTTTCAACCTAAATTCACCACCTGTATTAGTTCCTAGGAAGAGAGCCAGCCTGTCCTTCGAAGCTTTGAAGCCAGGCATTGACTCTCCTCTCCAGCCATGAAAGTCCTAGGTGGCATCTTCTTCCAATACAAGACTGTTTTGTCTACACTGAATATCTTTTGTTTAGCACAGCCACCTTCATTTTTTATTTTAGTTAGATCTTCTGGATAACTTGCTGCAGTTTCTACATCAGCACTTGCAGCTTTGCCTTGTACTTTTATGTTATGGAGATGGCTTCTTTCCTTAAATCTCATAAACCAATCTCTGCTAGCTTCAAATTTTTCTTGTGCAGCTTTCTCACCTCTCTCAGCCTTCGGAGAATTGAAGAGAGTTAGGGCCTTGCTCTGGATTAGGCTTTGGCTTAAGGGAATGCTCTGACTGGTTTGATCCTCTACCCAGACCATTAAAACTTTCTCCATCTCAGCAATAAGGTTATTTAGCTTTCTTAACATTCAAGTGTTCACTGGGGTATAGCACTTTTCATTTCCTTCAAGAACTTTTCCTTTGCTAGGTGGCTATATGGGACAAGAAGCCTAGCTTTTGGCCTATCCTGGCTTTTGACATGGCTTCCTCACTAAGCTTAAGCATTTCTAGCTTTTTTTTTTTTTTTTTTTTTTTTTTTTGCGGTACGTGGGCCTCTCACTGCTGTGGCCTCTTCCGTTGCGGAGCACAGGCTCCGGACGTGCAGGCTCAGCGGCCATGGCTCACGGGCCTAGCCGCTCCGCAGCATATGGGATCTTCCCGGACCAGGGCATGAACCCGTGTCCCCTGCATCAGCAGGCGGACTCTCAACCACTGCGCCATCAAGGAAGCCTGCATTTCTAGCTTTTGATTAAAGTGAAAGACATGTGACTGTTCTTTTCACTTGAACACTTAAGAGGCCATTGTAGAGTTATTAACTGGCCTCATTTCAATATTGTTGTGTCTCAGAAAATAGGGAGGCCCAAGGAGAGGGGAACTGCCAGTCCTGCCAAAACATACATTTATTGATTACACTGTCTTACATGGGCACGATTCCTAGTGCCCTCAAACAATTACAATAGTAACTTCAAAAATCACCAATCAGAGATCACCAGAACACATACAATAATAATAAAAATGTTTCAAATATTGTGATAATTAACAAAATGTGACAGAGACACAAAGTAAAATGCTGCTGGAAAAATGGCACTGACAGACTTGTTCAATGTGCGGTTGCCACACATTCAATTTGTAAAACAGGCAATATCTGAGAAGCGCAATAAAGCGAGGTGCAATAAAACGAGGTATGCCTATAGCCTTTCTTCCAATCAACAATCTCTCCATATTTTCTTTCATTCCAACACTCTTCCAGAGTATGTGTAATTCTAGCTTTCCTTTCACCATTCCTATCTGTCTCCTACTACTGCCATCTAGCTTATTAGTTCTGATGAAGATACAGTCTTGCCCTGCATACCTACCTTTGATTCCCTGAAAGGAAATTTCCCTGGATTCACTTTGGGAAATGGATAGTAACTATGCAATTGCTTTAAAAACACAACTTACACACAAATATAAAGAATCAACAAAGTAATACTATTAAAAAATAAAACTAAGAAATGGAATGGCAAGCTTCATGGAGGTACTGTCAATAAATGTGGCAATATTCTTGAATACAAGTAACCAATTAAATAAACTAGACCTTCCTGGGTTCTCTAAACTATTCCCTTCTGACTGTTTTAATCTTGAGAGGGAAGCAAGTACTTGGGCTTGCCTGATTCAGTAAGCTTCAGACCAGAACAATGCTCCTAACTTAAAGGTTCTTCTTGACTACAGAAAAATCATATCTGTGTTGGACATCACATTTTTATGGGTTTTCTAATGCTTACTATAAATAGAATTTTCCTTAATAGTAATACTTATTATAAACCTTTTTCTATTGCTAAGGCAACAGAAGTGTTAAACCAATTACTACATAACCATGAATATAGTCACCATCGATTCTAAAACTAATACCTGGTATAATTATTTATACATGTACTACATGTTGAGAAGCTCTGCAGATATTTTTATTTATTATTTGATTAATGAAGACTCCTTTCATATCTATTCTATGATTTTTTTAAATAAAAAAAATTCCTAAAGCTCTTTCATTGAATGAACTAATAAAGTCTGAAATATCTAGCAAACCACATATTAAGCTTTGCCTAATTCCCAAGGAATTTAGTTACATATTAAACTGCAAGAATGTTAACATCCGTTTAGTTTCCTTTTCGTTCTTGGCTTCATTCAAGGTATCAACACGGCATTAACAGATGACAAGCTAGCTTGTTAAAGGACACACCTGACTTTAATTACATGTGAAACAAGTTCTAATATGGGACACATTAAAAATATATATACTGTGAAATTCAATTATTAAAAACCTCACCACTTTGTACATATCTGTTCTGCATACTTTTCTCCCTGAAAACGTTAGGACTCCTCGCCAGGATGGCCTGCAACAAGACTGGTATGTCGCCTTCTGGATCATCACTGCCAAGGTTATCTTTCAACTCTCTGGCATTGAAAAAATAAATACAAAACATTAAAACAGTGATGGATGATTAAGAATTCACCAGTGAAATTCAGAAAATGCTGAGGCAGAAAATCAAGAAGACTTATGGTATAAAAATAAATTACACAAGCATGTCTAACAGTTTCGTGGATTTTTGAAGACGCTAGTCCTAGAAGAAATAGAATTATCAAAAAAATGAGAGGGGGGTTCTTCTACGGACTTCTTTCCCCCCCATTTTATTTTAAACAGAAAAAAAAAAAAAAGAACCCCAAACATTATTTTATGGAATTTTAAGTTTATTTAAGAATGTTCATATTAGTTTCAAAGGAGAAAATAGTGTCTATTCTAAATTATTCAAAATAATGGAAGGGTAGAAGTGATAATTATGCACAGAAGTTGATATTTGGGCTTGGAATATATTTTCTCCCTTACATCTGAATGTGAGTGGATCTGTCTTTTTGAGCATGTCCTCTGAATGAAATAATGTTGGCACATTGGTTAAGACAAGATCCAAGGTTACATACTTTTCCCCTCTTTATTCTCTTCTCAAATAAAGCCATCAGGGGAAAAAACCTAAGCAAGTGGTTAAGAATAGCTGCAATTAGGAAGTAGCAAATTAAGTTCACAAGTATGGAAGGTAAATGATAAAAAATTAAATATAGGCAGTATTTTAAATCTTATATTCTACACGTCACTGTTCCACTCATTAAATCTAGTAAGATTCATAAAGATGGTATCCACTGATAAAATTAATTTCTGGGGGCAATCTTAAAGCAGCTCTCCATATAATAAATCATAACTATACATGTGCTATTTCCCTTATCTCTTTAAATATGTGGTGAAAACTTTTGATTAAGGATGTACATGTATAAGAAGTGATATAATATTTAGACACTTGAATTTCTGGAGTGACATAACCAATCATTTCTCAGTTTCTCCATCAGAAAATTCACATTTAGTATTTCACCTAAATTCATCAGCTTTAAAAATGGCCCTAAAGTATGTGCTACAGCTAATGGCAGAGACCTCTCCATTATAATGTGCTTTATCCTCATTCCCCTAAATAATGAACTTTAAGTTAAACAACAGTAAAAGAATGGAAGGACACACGAGTACCGCTGAGTAGTGGGTTGTGAACTTTTTTACATTTTTGTGTTGAGATATTACAAGTATATACTGCTTTTGTAGTAAAAAGTAAATTTTAAAAAGTATACTCATGCAAAAGTTCTGTAAATAAGCTATGTAATTTAAGTGCATATTATTTTAAAAGTCTATTGTGTGAAAATACACACCTATGTTCAGACTGTATGATAAATCCTGGAAAAAAATTAGTCCCAAATTCTGTAGTAGCCTTGAAGTTAATCTTTGAGTTCTTGTTATACTTTACATGAAAAGCATATAAGCCTACTCCAAATAAAGCCAGCATTAAAGTCCCTAGTGCCTGGGAATTCTAACTACTCCAGCAATTCCAGGAAAAAGGGAGCTAACTTCGTGAGCAACATTAGACCTCTGCACACATCCGTCTTGATGAATTCCAAGATTATTATAAGAATCGAAAAGATCCTCATAGAATCACATGGTCAGAACTACTGTCTCAAAATAACTATGGCCTATTTAAATCTCATTAATATCTCATCACAGTAAGGCTATATTCTCACTTGGATATTCAAATAATTTAAAATAAACTATGTATTAAAATTTTTTTGAAATAAAAGTAAAACCAGGAATACTGATTCTCTTAGTGAGACCAAAACTTTTCATTTTATTTCAGATTGTACTTACATGTGATCTGTTGATACCTGGTTGAGGCTATGGACAAGCTGTGAAACCAAATTATCATCCCTACAGGCCAAAAGGCAGTTCACCTCTTCTGCTATTCGTGCATTAAAGAGAAGGCTCTTTGTAGTTGTAGCAGGTAAAGGGGATGGAAGAGGCAGCTGGTTCAGGACTATTGGGAATAAAATCATATTATTAGAAACTGAGTGACAGAAAGAAATCTCTTTAGTGTTTAAATGTATTTGGGGATTAAAAATAAGTTATAAATGTGACAAATTTATTAAAAGGCATTCCGTCTCTCCCCCAACAAACCCCAAACAACTCTATTAAAACTCCCCAAACGTCCCTTGGACCATAATAGATTATACTACTGTCTAAGAATAAAACTCTGTGCTAACTTTTCATGTCTTAAATCTTTATTAATTTAATAAGTGAGTAAAAAAAGTAGGGTTAAAAACTAAGTAATTTCCAAGAATTGAGACTATTATTTCTGTTATAAGATTTATCAGAATCAAATAAATAAACCAAGTAACAATATCTGACTCTTCACCAGATAGACAAGTAATGTGTGTTTTTAAAAGCTTAAATAAATACAAAAATAAAGAGTTCACTTTGGTAGCAGAACAATGTCCACAGAATAGGATTCTGAAGAAAAATATCTAAGGAATTTTGCTTTAAGTTATAAATTACTAAATAGTCTCTCTTCATTTTATTCTGACAGCAAACAAAAGGGCATAAATGTTTTACAGTAGTTTAAATTCAGTTATTTAATATCTTCATATAAATGAAATTTGTTCATTTGTGTAAACTAATAGTTAAGAAAGTTAACTACAGTGTCTTTGTTTTTGGTTTAATTTCTAATCACCTATATACTATAACTATCATGCCACTCAGCCACAATGGGTAATAACAGGGTTTCTATTAATAAAAACACGGGAAACAAATTATTACTTAATAAGTAGGGCTTATTGGGCAAATTTTTAAAATGAGGTACAGCTGAGATAATGGGCAGACACCGCCCCCTAGCAAAGAAATTCCTGGTAGTATATTTGATTCTGTACTCCTACATATTATATGAATTTATGCCTTACCTATAACTAAGTGATAACCAAAACTAAAGACTGTTTCAAAAGCTTTCTTACCTGAGTTATTCTAACCCTACTGGCTACTTTCTTGTTATGTCAGATTTTATAAACTAGCCCTGCTGCAAAGCTGTAGGCTGTTATCTATTTTACCCCCGCTTAAACTAGCTGGAAATTAATAACAGAAAAAAATAGTATTTTGGGGAAAACAGATGAAAACATTTCTTGAAGTTATTTTCTTATAGCTCCTTTTATGAAGCCCCATATCTTGCATAATGCTTGCTATACAAAGAAAAGTAGGTCTTCTCCTCATGGTCTACCCTCCCCTCTCATATCTTTTTCCCTTTATTCAGGTAGGATAAAGACTAACATTGTGAGGAGCTTTTTGCACCATTACCCAGGGACTAAGAATTAGAGTTGCCTACCAAAAGAACGAGTCCCTAAAATATTATGCTACACTAATTAAATCTCAAGAGAATGAAGATGTTCTTAAACTTAAGTGTTCAGGGTAAAATAGGCTCTTGACATCTATGACAAACTCCAAAAGATTATGAAACATGACATCCAAAATAAATGTCACTAAGAAATCAGATTATGTTGGGCTATCAAATTTTCTTCTTTGAAGGGCAGTTTCACTTACCATTTCCATAAACGCTTTTTTAAAAGTCTGTAATAGTTCCTATATGCAAACCCATGCTTCTTTGGTTTTGATTTTTCTTAATGCTTTGTTTCATCTTCTTTGATCCTTACTTTTGCATTTATCCCTTTATCATATAAGACCTTTAAACAAACACACACTACCATTTCTTAATGGGTCCTTAGCATGAAACAGAAATTAAGGTCTTATCTATTATTAGTTGACTACACTAATTCTATTACTTTCACATTTATGCCAATAAACCAAAGAAAATAATGTTGTGTGTCATTCAAAATCTACAATCTTTACACATTTTGTTATTTATGACGCTGCAAATAATTAATGTTATAGCCTCTTTAAAAATCAATGTCAGAGTAGAACATAAATTAGATAAAATAACCAAACTTACGGTCTGTGAGACTAGCAATCCCCGCAAGAGTAGTGATGGGGACATGGGGCATATCCCCATTCATCCTGAAGTTCTGGAATGGTGTTGCCTATGAAAGTACTTAGTTCAGGTGCCAGCTGTCATTACTTCCCATTTCCCAAACACTGCAACAAAAAACAGACAATTATTTGTAACAATATGTCAAATATATTACTACTAGGGAAGTGCTTAAAAAATAAAATTTTCTGCTTTTCTTGTTTGCTCAAGCTATATAACAATAATAGCCATCATGCATATACTACTTACTGTATGTTACACGCTGCAAAGTGCTTTGTATACAATAACTCATTTAGTCCTCACAACAACCAACTAAAGTAGGTACTATTATTTTCTGCATTTTACTGATGAGGAAATTAATTTACACGAAGTTTCAAGTAATTTGTGGAGCAAAGATTAGAACCCAAGCAATCTGGCTCAGAGTCTGTGTAACTAGTAGGTTATATTTCCAGACAGGGATACTCAATTTTGACAAGCACTATTTTCTTTTCCACATCATAAATACATAAAAATTTAGCTTCAACTTGCCTTTCTAGTAAATAATGTGCACATTATTAAAAGATTTGTCTTATTAAATAGCTTCATAAAATAAATGGCAAACAAGAGAAGTCTGCTCTACATCAATTATCTAAGACATACTGCTAAAATAAAAAACTGAATTGTAGGGGGCTTCCCTAGTGGCGCAGTGGTTGGGAGTCCGCCTGCCAATGCAGGGGACACGGGTTCGTGCCCCGGTCCGGGAGGATCCCACATGCCGCGGATCGGCTGGGCCCGTGAGCCATGGCCACTGAGCCTGCGCGTCTGGAGCCTGTGCTCCGCAACGGGAGAGGCCACAACAGTGAGAGGCCCGCAAATAAATAAATAAATAAAGCAGATTTCATTTAAAAAAAAAAAAAAAAAAAACTGAATTGTAATTTTTAGTTTAAACAGTTTAAATGTTTTTGTTTTTTGAGGTTATACCTGCTAGTCATTAACTTTTAAGAGAACCTCTAAGTTTTTTGAATTAAAAACTTCAAAACAGTGTAATGATATAATAATAACTCCCCTTACTCCTATATCTTAATGCAACTTTACAATTTAAGTTGTTTTCATTAAAAAAGTAGTATATAAGTAGTTAAAATTAAGAACTTTCTTTTTCCTCACTTTTATTATAAATGAGATATACTGAGAAACTTCCTAAAACATGTATGTATGGTTTAACAGTTAAAAAGCATCCATGGAACCACTCTAGCAATCTAGCTCCTTCTAAAGATAACAACTATCCTGTCTTTTTATCAACAGTAATCATTTCCTTTTCTTTTTATTCCTTTAATGACTTTTATATGTACATTCTTTTTTAGTAGCTGGCTAAGGAAAAAACACTGTTTTCCTTTGATGAACGACTGACACAAAACTTGCTAGTAGAAGCCCACTATAGGGAAAAGGCACAGGAAATAGTATAGGAAAGATACAATTACTACTGGCTATCCTCTATTTTTCCTTTTGCTACACGATGGACTTTACACTTTGAAGTAATTAATTTGATTATTTAATAATCATTAAAGAAGTTTAAAGAAGCACTGCATATTTAACAGTTGCATCAAGCACTTTAAAAAATCAGTCAGAATTTAAAAGCTGACAGAGTCATCAAAACACAGTACAGTTTTTCTAAGTTTAGGTTAATAAGAAAGTTCCATTTTATGATTACTAATTGATGGGGAAAAAAAATCACTGAATGCAAATTATGTATGGAACAGCACAAAACCTCCTGTTATTCATACATGACTCACTACTGAACATGTAAATTGCCATATTCATTCAAGCAGATTAAGTAACAAGTGGCCATGTTTAAGTATTTAATTCAGAGGATAGGAACCCATAAAGAACAATATGCTAGGGGATTCTATTGTGGGCTATTTGACTTTATTCTATTTTCCTAAATTTCAGATGAGTAACATGTAAAGTAGACCCAACCCTAGGCTGGAGGGTTTTTTAGCCTAAAAAGATTTACATATTAAGTTACCACGTGTGAATTAGAAGATTAATAAATCTAACCATAATATTTTTCTCAGTTGATATAATAAAGGCATCTAAACACTCTGATGTCAACTCAAAACTGGGAGTAAGTGGGGGAAAAAGCAGGGAGCAACAGTGCTTGCCTGGTGCTTTAACTATGAATTAAATATTTGGCTACTGACAAATATTTACACCATACTGCTGAACTGTGACAATTTCATGTAATCGAAGATTTTGAAGAACAGAAGACTTTGGTAGAAACAGACTTATAATTGTAGCTAAGGTCATAGATCTTAATGAATATGAGTAATCTATAGAAATGTTGCTGCCTTATGCTAGAAGGTGACCAAAGACCATCAAGAAACAACATTCCTAGAACTCTAAAAGTGAATATACACACTCCTAATTAGACATGGCATTTCTGGCTCTGGATTGGGTAGTGTTTGGTTCACCTGCCTCTGTGAAAGTACACTGTCTTTCATGAAACTACCAAAACTGAAGCTGAAAGTCATTATCTCTGGGGAAGAATGTGTCCAGAATGAAATGGTAACCAAATGGTAAAGGTTATAATGAGTGCTTTAGAACTGTCGCTTAAGGCAGTGCTTTATTTAAAATCTGTGAATGGTGACTGATTAGTGGATTGTAAGATAAATTTAGTGGGTTGAGAGCAATACTGAGAGAGATGGAGAGAATAGAACTGTAAGGCTACACTGCACATTGCTTTGAGAGTCTAGGTAACATGTCTTTCTAATGATGGGTCACCAAATCAAAGCAGTTTGAAAGTTGCTGATTTAAAGAAATGGAAGAGTAAAGAAAGTAGCCCACTGCGTAAGTGTTAATGAGAATGAAATAAAATATTGCATGTAAATCACCTGACATACTACCTGGCACATAGTAAGTAATCTAGAAAGTTAACAATGTTACTGCTAACTGGAAAAACACTTCCGGAGGAGCAGAGGGGAAACACAGGTGCATAAGGGGAAAGGGGTCTTTCAATACAAGACACCTACAATTACTAATCGTTAATTAGTGGAAGATATTTTGGTAAATTTCCATTTCAGCCCATTATAATGAGTCTGAAGGGAACTTCTAAGCATTGCCAAGATTTTTAAAGACCCTAGTCCTCCACTCATTTAATTTCACTTCAAAATTTATGATTTCCTAATGTAAATGATAGAAATGAAAATAAAACAGTATTGGTAAAAGTTATAATAATAATATTCAAATTGAAATGGATTTGGAATAAAAGGCAATCTCATAATCTGATGGTAGATAAACTTTCCTGGACAGCCACTTTGTACCCCACAGCCCCAAAATGTGTATAATCTGTCTCAATAATTGCACTTTTTTAGTAGTGAAAAACTGACAGAAATGATAACTAACATTTATTGAGGACCTACTATATAATAAAAACTGGTAATAAACACATAAAATGTACTCTCATTCAATTCTTATATAAACCTGAGGTACTAATATTCCAGTTTTATTTAATGAGGAAACTTCTTGATTTGTCACATTATCTCAGAAATCTTTCATAAATGCAGATATGTCTCCTTTTTCTAATATTATTTTATAGCTTGACTGAAATATCAAATTTAAATGAGTATTATTCAATGAATTATATCATGTAAATATAAAGTAGGGTGACTATGGCTTTATGGAATCAGATTCCTTACTTGATAATTTATAACCATGTCTATTTTGAACTTGGTTCACATTTTATGGTACTTCAAGTACTCTTACTTTCTTCTTGATCAGACTATAGAGCAGTAAGCAAAACTCACGTTGAAGAAAATCAGTCTTTGATAAAAGATTATAAAGAATAAGTTAACACCCTCATACTTTTTATGCTGAGTTAATAACTTCTAAAAATTGGCATAATATAATAACATTTTATTAAATATTGTCAAGCACAAACCCCTTATTTCCTCCATTTCTGAGCATATCATCGATGAGATAAATGTATGCTAAATATAAGATATCAATTTGGTAACTTTTCCCATAATAGCCATTCAGTCTGCCTTAAATTAATAAGTGAAATTCCATTAAATTGTACTTTGTATTGTTCTCCAGAAAATATGTGTCACCTTTTTTTGGACCTAACTAAAGCATTTTCCTTTTACCTGATAGTTAAAATAGTCTCAAAATGTCATACTAGGTTAGATCAATAGCTCATCCAAACCCCACTAGCTAGCTACTCCTTGAGTTATAAATGGTAGCCAAAAGAACACACCGTGCCTTTATAGTATTGAGCCCTTCATGACGATGCATCCAAAATACACATTCTGTGTCACTGTGTCAGACACTATGCTAGCCAAGCAAAGTACAATGGTTAACAAGATGGCAACAGTCTCTACCGTTCGAAATTTGAGTCTGGCTATGGGAATGTTATAAAGGGAGTGTATCTTCCAGGAGGAGAAAAGGAAAAACAATAATTGAATTAAAACCTGAACCATTTGTGACAACATAGACCTTGAAGGCATTATGGTATATGAAATCAGTCAGAGAAAGACAAATACTGTATGATCTCACTTATATGTGGAATCTAAACACACACACGCATGCGTGCGCGGGCAAACACACAACAAAACTCAGAAAAAGAGATAAGAGTTGTAGTAAACAGACACGGGGGTGGGGGAGTGGCTCGTGAGATTGGATGAAGGTGGTCAAAAGGTTCACATTTACAGTTATAATTAGCAAGGATGTAATGTATAACATGATGACTATAGCTAATACTGTTGTATGATATATAGGAAAGTTGTTAAGAGAATAAATCTAAATCCTAAGAGGTACAAGGAGAGAAAAATTTTTTCCCTTTTTTCTTCCTGTTTTTAAATTGTATCTATATGAGAAGACGGATGTTAGCTTCTCATATAGATACTGCAAACCGAAAATAATATCAATGTGTACAGTTCAAGCCCATTTTTGCTTAAAATACATGTTTATACAAATGATAGGCATGAAAAAAGGTTCTTTAAGAATATATTTTTTAACCATTAGCAATGGTTAGGATGTATTCTGGTATTTTGGGGAATTCCTATTTTTGTAATATTTATATCTGTGTTGCTTGGATTTAAAAAAAACTATTAGACAATTATTTTATAAATCAGAACAACAATGATATAGAATATGTATTAAAATGAAAAACATTAAATGAGCCTTCTAATAGGTGCTGCTATATGTACACAGATTTCTCTGGTATATTTGTATAATCATCTATGAAACCTATGTTAAGAATCTACTGTATGAAGACCCGGTGCTAGGTGTTAAAGACTAATATAATATGCAGGGTACATTAATAAGCACTTTGGCCAGAGCATAAGGCCAGAAAGATGAATTAGACCCTGCAAAAGTATTTGTTATGAAATGTTGATTTTTTTTTTTTTGTGGTATGCGGGCCTCTCACTGCTGTGGCCTCTCCCGTTGCGGAGCACAGGCTCTGGATGCGCAGGCTCAGCGGCCATGGCTCACAGGTCCAGCCGCTCCGCGGCATGTGGGATCCTCCCGGACCGGGGCACGAACCCGTGTCCCCTGCATCGGCAGGCGGACTCTCAACCACTGCGCCACCAGGGAAGCCCTGATTTTTTTTTTAATACCCTTGATATAAATGAACTTAGTAAGACTAAGAGTGATAAGGAAGATGGGGTGGTAGAGAATGAAAAGAGAGGCAGAAAGTTGTTGGAAGAATACTGCAATATTGAAATATAATGATGGTCTGATTTTGGATTCATTCAGATTAAAATGCCAAAGTAACATCCAGTTGTAGGAGATGTCTAAAGTAGGAACTTGGAAATTCTGGAATCGACAAAAGAGGTCAGAACTACAGTTATAAATATGGAAGTGATCCATAGAAGACTGATAACAGTTAAATTATAATAACAGATGAGACAGGCAAGAGACCAGGTAACTTTTGTAGTGGAAATTTTTTTAGCACTTCTTACATGCCAGACATTAACACATACATTTCCTTAATTACCAAAGTCAGAGGATTGTGAAGATGATCTCTATCTCAGAGATGCAAAAATAAGGCTAAAAGCCTAAATGTTTTGCCTGTGGCCACACAGCACACAGCAGAGCTGATATGTGAACTCAGGTGTTTCTAACCAAACCTTACATTCTCAAGCATATCTGAAGGGCATAAAACTGGGAAATATCTACATTGCTATGACAGAAAAGACAAACCAATAAAAGGTAAAGGAAATGTTCCTCAGAGAAGCTAAATGTTTGTTGAAGGTCTCACAGCTTGTAAGTGACCTAGTCAAGACTACAAATGTTTGGGTTTCTAGTTCAGTATTCTTTATACTACATTGTCTTACATGATTATAACATTATTTTGAATAAACCAACATTTTATATGTGTGGACTATTTAGCTAATTAGCACTTTTCTTCCTTAGTAATGTTAATTTCTTTTTTTTCCTTCTTTTATCTTTGGTGAGGAAGGAGGGAGGGAGGGCTTAAAACTAGTACATTTTTATTGTCTCAGTTTATATTACATTTAATAGAATAAGCTGTCTCAAATTCTTTTGGGAAATAGGTGGCATGTAAATCCTACGTAGCTAGATAAGTAAATAAATAAATACATGTTGTACTATTTACTATTTTAAATAGGTTAACAGCGACCCCCTAGAGTGGCACCTCTCCAGCAGAATCCTTTCACTTTATCAAGCTACCTCCAGATTCCTTTTTGCTGCCTACTATTTAAGAATGAATTTTTCACATTCTGTTTAAAGACACTTCCAAAAGACCTTCTTCAAATCCTAGCTCAAAAACAGTTCCCAATCAGCTGTCTGTAAAAATGTTCACTTCTTTAAAACATTTCTCCCTTTCTATAGTTCTAAATTATTTCCATTAAATAAGAAAAATGCAAAATAAAACAAAGCTCTAAAGCTCTCTCTAAACACATGCTTTGCTTTTGGAATCCTGAGCTCTCTGCAGCCACCATGCTGGATATCAATAATGCGTATTCAGTAATGTTGTTATATCTTAATATATTTAATATGTAATAGGAAGATATATTTACATTATTGAGTACTATTATGAAGAGAAAGAGGGCTTCCCTGGTGGCGCAGTGGTTGAGAGTCCGCCTGCCGATGCAGGGGACACGAGTTCGTGCCCCGGTCTGGGAAGATCCCACGTGCCGCGGAGCGGCTGGACCCGTGAGCCATGGCCGCTGAGACTGCGCGTCCGGAGCCTGTGCTCCGCAACGGTAGAGGCCGCAACAGTGAGAGGCCCGCGTACCGCAAAAAAAAAAAAAAAAGAGAGAGAAAGAGAAGTCACTAAGAAGTAAATCTGGTTGAGATTTAGGGTGTCTCAAAAGCACTTTATAGAATATGTGTACGTTCACTGAGAAGTAAAACAATTAGCATAACTTTATATAGTTCTCTAATCAGTCTTGTTCCTTGTTCTTATCAATTTATTTCATGCATTTTTATTTGAACTGACTTTAACAAAAGTTCATATTACTTTAAAAGGTCCCCCTTGATTATGACAGTTAAACTGACTTACAGAGGTGCAGAGTAGTTACATGATGTCTAATGATAACAAAATACACAAAACTGCAAGCTTCATCAGGAGAAAAATAGTCCTGAGCCCTGGAATTTGTTTTTGTTTTTGTTTTTTAAACAGAGGCCATAGAGGAAATTTCCAAGTGCTACTACGAGTTATTTGGGTTACTAGTACACCTTCACATCAAAAATTTTATTTCTTATTCTTTTCCACTGCAAAAGAAAGTGCCTATCTCAATATAGTTTAAGACTGATTCTTATATCACAAGATGATTTCCTATACAATGGTATTAGAAATGCAAAAATCAAACAATGGTCATTTTATTTCTTTCTAAATGAGGCTGAGGTCTTAAAGAACTATAACATTTGGATGTAGGTCTAACCTACAACTTTTGACCATTACACACTTGATGATACACAATTAATTTAATCTAAATTATGAGAGAAAATGCTTTTATGTAAAATTACTGAAGAGTCCACAAGAGGGCACACTTTCAACTACTGTAAAAATTTTTAATTCACTTTTTTTTTCTAGTGCATCAAATATATTGGCCAGATTCTTCTGAATTGATCATTCAACACCACTAGAAAGCAAGAGATCCTGAAGTCTGTAATTCTTTTTGTTTAAACACACACAAGCAAATTTTTTGGATGCATATAAAATATAAGAAAAGCCAGAATACATGAAGACTTCTACATTAATATTAAATGATAAAAGTATGTAATAGTCTTATTAGCCATCTTGGTCCTGTTAGCTATTTGGAATTTGGCTGCCCTAAGAATCTTTTCAAAAAAACTCTGGCTACTTGGAAAAAAAATTTTTTTATTACCACAATAAGTTTAGTGAACATCTATCATCTCATACAAAGAAAAAGAAAGAAAAAATTTTCCCTGTGATGAAAACTCTTAGGATCTACTCGCTTAACAACTTTCATATATAACACACAGCAGTGTTAATCATGTTTATTGTGTTGCACGTTACATCTTTAGTACTTATTTATCTTGCAACTGGAAGTTTGTACCTTTTGACCACCTTCATTCAGTTTCCTACCTCCCAACCCCAGCCTCTGATAACCACAAATCTGATCTCTTTCTCTACGAGTTTGTTTGTTTTTGAAGTATAATTGACCCATAGCGCTATGTTATTAGTTCCCGGTACACAACGTAATGATTTGATATTTCTATACATTTCAAATGACCACCACAGGAAATCTAGTTACCATCTGTCACCATACAAAGATCTTACATTATTATTCACTATATTCCCCACACTGTACATTTCATCACTGTGACTCATCTATTTGGTAACTGGAAGTTTGTGCCTCTTAATCTTCCTCATCTATTTCACTCATCCCCTCACCTCTCTCCCCTCTGGCAACTACCTGTTTGTTCTCTGTATCTGTATCTCTGTTTTTGTTTTCTTATGTTTGTTCATATGTTTTATTTTTTAGATTCCACATATAAATGAAATCATACGGTATCTGTCTGACTTGTTTCACTTAGCATAATACCCTCTAGGTCCATCCATGTTGTCGCAAATGACATCAGCCATAAAAAATGTGTGTGTGTGTGTGTGTGTATATACACACACACACATAACCACATCTTCTTTATCCATTCACTTATCGATGGGCACTTAGGTTGCTTCCATACACTGTAAATAATGTGATGAACATGGGGTGCATGTATCTTTTCAAATTAGTATTTTTGTTTTCTTCAGAAAAATACCCAGAAGTGGAATTGTTGGATTGTATGGTACTTCTATTTTTAATTTTTTGAGGAACCTCTGTACTGTTTTCCACAGTGGCTGCACATTCCCACCAATAGTGCATGAGAGTTCCCTTATTTGTTGACTTTTTGATAAGTAGCCATTTTGACAGGTGTGAGGTGATATCTCACTGTGGCTTTGATTTGCATTTCCCTGATGATTAGTGATGTCAAACATCTTTTCACATGCCTGTTGGCCATCTATAAGTCTTCATTGGGAAAATGCCTATCCAGGTCCTCTGTCTGGTTATTTTGATCCTCATTACATGACATATTCCCTAGGAACAATAAATTCTTTAAGACACTCAGTAGGAGAATAAATGGATATGTTTCAAGTACTTTAGGAAATTCTTCCAATTCAAGAGTTAAAGATCATTACTTAAAGTACCTAAAAGAACAATTGAGAAAGGGTATACACAGAAGATATGCAAAAAAATCATGATCATTCATGCATAATGTGCATTAATGATCCCTCTTCTGCCCTAACCCATTCAAAGATGTCACTTCCAGCAACTTTCTTCTCTCTCCTGTATCAATTTTCCCTCTTATTGGATCACTCCAATCAGCATATGAACATCTATATGTTGATAACTCCTACTACTCCCCCACCAAAAAAAACACAAAACCCTTGACTCCTATACCCTCCATCAAACAACTACTTAATTTTCTGTTTCCTTTCACAGCAAAATTCCTTCAGTTGTCCATATTCATCTCTAATTCTTCTTTCTCTTGAAACCACACTGTATGTGTTTTTATTCTTATCATTCCACCAGAAGTCTTGCCACGGTTAGTAATGGCATGCATCTACACTGCTAAGCGTGATGGACAAACCTCATATCTCATCTGATTTCACTTAGCATTCAAAAGAGTTGATCTTCTGTTTTCCAGAACAACATATTCTTCTGGTTTTTCCTCATAGGACACAGACCACTCCTGAATCCTATTTTGGTTCCTTCTCATCTTCCTGTCCTACCTCTGCTGTTGATCTCATCTGATCTCATGATTTTTTTCATTCATTTTTAAAAGTTTTATTTATTTATTTTTGGCTGCGTTGGGTCTCTGTTGCTGCCTGCAGGCTTTCTCTAGTTGCAGTGAGCGGAGGCTACTCTTCATTGCGATGCGCAGGCTCCTCATTGCGGCGGCTTCTCTCGTTGCAAAGCATGGGCTCTAGGCGCACAGGCTTCAGTAGTTGTGGCAGGTGGGCTCATTAGTTTTGGTGCACGGGCTTGGTTCCTCCACGGCATGTGGGATCTTCCCGGCCCAGGGATCAAACCCATGTCCCCTGCATTGGCAGGTGGATTCTTAACCACTGCACCACGAGGGAAGTCCCTGGTCTCATGATTTTAAAATAGCACCTGTATGCTGATGACTCTAAAATTTATGTCTCCTACTTTGACTTCTCCCCCGTACACTACATTCATATGTCCAACTACCTACTCAACATCTCTGCTTTGATGTCCAGTAAGTACAGGTCTAGAGTAGAGGTTGGCAATCTTATTGCTGACTTCTGAGAGCATGATTTATATGCTTTAGATAAAAGTTTCATTAGATAATATTTGAAAATATTTTATCATCTTTTGCTTTGCCTTTTCATCCTCTTAATATCTTTTGGAATTCTGATGAAGTCCAACTTATAAATATATGCTTTTATGATGGTGGTGGTGAGATTTGATTACAAAGAGGCATACAGAATCTTTCTGGTGTGATCAAAATGTTCTATATCATGGAGAGATATTGGTTACATGAGTATATCCAAGATTTCTATTTTTCAATATATCTAAATATTACCAAATTCCGAAATACTGCAAAAGTAATAATGATAATAATTTAGCAATGGTTAGAGAATGGGTGATGGTATAGATGAAATTAAAATGATAGCATGTTGATTACTATGGAAGCTGAGTGATAGACACTGGGCATTCATTACACTCTTCTGTTTACCTTGCACATACAAAGTTTTCCATAATAAACAGCTTTTTTTATATGTATCTTGCTTTTTCTTTTTTTTCTTTAATTTTTACTGGAATATAGTTGATTTAAAATGTTGTGTTAAGTTTCAAAAATTTTTTTTAATTAAGGGAAATTTTTTGTTGGGTACACAATATCATTGTCTCATATTTAAGTCAGAATTAAGTAAAGCCTTTTCTTTATCAAACCTATTACTGCTAAACCGTGTGCCATGAAGTAAATGTCTGTGTCGCTGCCCCCCCCCCCGCCACCAATTCGTATATTGAACCCTAATCCCCAATGTGATGGTATTTGGAAGTGGGGCCCATGGGAGGTGATTAGGTCATGAGGGTCAAATTCTCACAAATGGGATTAATGCCATCATGAAAGAGACTTCAGAGAGCTACTCTGTCCCTTCCGCCATATGAGGACACAGCAAGAACAGGGCCATCTATGAACCAGGAAGTGGGTTCTCTCACAAGACAATGAATCTGCTGGGAACTTGACCTTGGACTGCCCAGCCTCCAGAATTGTAAGAAATAAATTTTTGTTGTTTATAAGCCACCCAGTCTATGGTATTCTGTTATAACAGCCTAAATGGACTAAGACATCATGTTTCCCTCAGACTCTATTTCTGTAATTGGTATTTTTAAAAAACCAGTAAAAGAATTCAACAGACCCAAATATAATTATTATATAATATAACTAATGAATGTGGAAAAGATACTGGGGTAACTTTTCAGGGAAGATAACCTTGTAAAAAGTCAATTAAAACCAATAACAAACAACTCCTTATTAAGAAGCTCAATATCAAAATTATTTTAAATAGTTCAATTTATAGGAAAAGAAACAATAAATGGAAAAAGCAATTCCTCATCCACATTACTTATAGGAACCTTTTAAATAATTTCCACTAGGTCCCTCCCACTATGTCACTTTATAGGACATAAGTATATAAATTAAGGATGTATATTTTTGAAAAATGAACTAATGATAAAATGCAGATGTTTATAACATCAAATACCATATCCTTTCTGTATATAAAATTAAAACAATTTTTGGTTATTTAAATTCTCTCATTATCAGTCTGACTAATGTTTCATTAGGAAAAATGGATTTTTAAATTTTAAGTGGAGTTTCTGATTTATATAATGATGAGTTACACAAAAGTAAACTTTCTATGAAAGTTTACTTAAAAAGAAAATGTAACATCAACTATATCCTAAGGTAGAAGGTTAACGGAAATACAGAATAAAATGACTTTGTGTGTTATAGAGGACTTCTATAGTTGTTTAAGAAATCTAGGTAAAATTGGTGGGGAGGAGGAAGGTGTGCGGAAAAGAGGGATGTAAAAAGATAGGTTTGGGGACTTCCCTAGTGGCCCAGTGGGTAAGACTCCATGCTCCCAATGCAGGGGGCCTGGGTTCGATCCCTGGTCGGGGAACTAGATCCTGCATGCATGCCGCAACTAAGAAGTCCGCATACATGCCACAACTCAGCCAAAATAAATAAATAAATTTTTTAAAAAGTTTTTTAAAAAAATAAAAAGATTGGTTTCTCAAATAATATTTTGACACAAGTCACTATTACACATAAACACGAAAGCAAACTAAACTTAAAATGGAAATAAACACTTTCAATTTCAATCAGAATACTGAATTGCCTGGACTTGAGGAAGTAGTTTAGCTTCTCTTTACCAGTACCTGATAATATTAAGTATGCCTATCAGTAGATGATGAAATTTGTAAGTGACTCATTTCCTTTTTCTTGATGACCTGATTTCTTGATTTTTAAAACATTAAGTCTTTATGTATTCACTGTTATGCACTTAGCACCTAACACCTAGAATAGGATCTGACAGATGGTGGGTATTGAGTATAATGTGGTAAAAAAACAAACAAACAAAAAAACCAGACCCGGTTAATACCCTCATAGAGCTTAGAGAGTCCAGTAGAAGTGATATTATGAATAATCACCATGTAACATATAACTACATATTGTGATACATTTCACAACAGTAATAATGGATGACACTTAGCATCTAATATATGCCTGGAATTGTTCTAAGGGATTTACATATTTAATTTCATATTAATTTATATTTAGTTCATTCATATTTACATATTTTAATTCAGTTAATCCTTATCCTATCAAACAGGTACTACTATTAATTTCATTTAAGATAATAAGACCTGAGGCATATAAAGGTCAGTGACTTGCCCAGGGTCTGATTCCAGAGTCCCTGATCTTAACATTCTGGAGTCCTTGCTCTTTTCCTAAATGAAAAGAATTGGACACTTTGAGAGAAGAAAAGACTGGAACAAGTTTATATTGGAGGGTGGGCAGTAACCATGACTCACTAAGGAAGTCTCATGAATAAGAGTTAGATAGGCAAAAGGGGAAGAAGAAATGGGGACAGGGTGGGGGGTGGGTGAATAGCAAGTTGAAGTCCCTACAGAAGGCCAGAACCTAGTACAAAGGAAAAGAAGATTATGTGGCTGTACATAATGATGGACTGATACAAGATTAAGGAGAAAAGGTACATACAAATTAGATCATACCTAGCCTGATGGGCCAGGTTGAGGGGCTTTTGATTTCGATTCATGCCACTTTAGAAAAAAAATGTAATCTACTGGCCATTTACATAGTTACTGAACACAGCAACTGCAGTTGCTTAATTTTTTAATCCATTTCTCCGTTTTCACACAGACTCTACTTAGTCCTTATTAACTTGAATTCAAATCACTGTAGATAGGGAAATCTGTAGATTTGGGATTCAGGTGATGCGTTTTTGGTAGGCATACCAAAGGTTCTTAGTGCATTATATCAGGAAGCACCTGATACCAGTCTGTTTTGCTAATTTGGTGATGTTAACTTTGGTCACTTTAATGTGGTGTGGGACATGTTCTCCACTATAAAGTTACCCCTTGCAGTTAGTTAATAAGTAATTTGTGGAGAGAGACTTTGAGAGAGGCTATTAAATATCTGATTCCCATTGAACTTTTACTCCTGAATTTTAACACCATTAATGATTTTATATTTATTTGTTGACATTCTACTGTAATGGAACATCCTTTCCTCCCTATTCATTCATTCATTCATTCATATCAGTATGGATTGGGAACTTCTTTTTTATTGAATGGGTTACAATCTATTATTATTCATTTATTTTGATGCTCAAATTGTCCCAGATTTGGACAGTGGCAGCTCCTTCAAGCTGACTTCCTTGTCCTTCTGTTACGTCCTATCATTCTTTAAGAGATTCCTTACTTTCCAGTGCAAGAAGATGTTCCAACTTCATCTCGTACTTTCCCTATCCCGGTAGTGGAAACCAGCCTTTTCTTGAGGGAGGCGCTCTGATTCTATTTAGTGGAGAATAATATTTAGATACAGTGCTAGTTGTGCTCTCTGCTACTGGTGTATCGTTTGTAAGTCAAGCACATTAAATGAAAAACAGAGAATCAAGAGAAAACAAATATGTAAAAGCATGGGTCCCAAAATAATATAAACGTGAAAAAGCAATTCATAAATTCCAGAATCATACAATTTTATAGGCAAAAAATATCTCAGCGATAACCAACTCTTGTATTTTACAGGCAAGAAAACCAAGACCTAGTGATGTTAGGTATCCTGAATATGGTCACAGAATAAATTATTAGCCAAAGTCAGCAAATTCTCAATTCAATGCTCATCAAGTTCTGCTCTTACACTGTTTATTCAGCAAATATTTATTGAATGCCTACAATGTGCAATGCACTGTTGTGGCTAGGGATACAGCAGTGAACAAAACAATCCCTGTATGCCCTCACGGAACTTAGATCATAATACGGAAAACTGGATCAATTTTCCATATGAAAAGGTGCTTTACTTTATTAGTCTTTAGGAAAATGCAAATTACAACCATAATGAGATTCACTTAAAATTAAAAAGACTAATCAACTGCTGGAATAGCAGCACAGTAAACAACAGGAATGCTCATACAATGCTGGTGGGAGCATATAAAATGGGTACAACCACTTTGGATGAGGGACATTATCTGCTAGGTGATTACCCTAGGTCCTGCAATTTCACTCCTAGGTATATATGCAACAGAAAACTCAGTGGCTTAAAACAATAGTCTCTCAATCTCCTCCTAGAACCAGTGGGCCAGGCTGGACATGTTGGTCTTCAGACATGGCAGAGGCACAAAAAGTGCAAGCCCAATCCTGCAAACGTTTTTACAAGCCTTTGGTCATGTCACACCCACTAATTCCAATGGTCAAAGCATGTCCTGTGACCAAATACAAAGTCAAGGGGCAGGGAAATATTCTCTGCTTCTTTAAGAGTGGGAGGAACTACACAGTCTCTTGGGAAAGGGCTTGGATGCAGGGAGGGGTGAAGAACTGGGGCTATTAATACAATACATCACACCCACCCAACCCAAGACTTTTCAGAAATGGAAGCTGATATTTTAACAAGCCCCCACCCCCCACCCCCAGTGATTCTGATGCATGCTAAAATCTGAAAACCAATGGGCACCACAGATTGCTGGGCCTCATGCCCAGAGTTTCTAATTCAGTAAGCCTTGAGCAATACCCAAGGATTTAGCATTTCTAATAATTTTCCAGGATGATGCAAATGCTACTGATCCAGGGACCACACTGGTAACTACTGGGCTAGGAGACAGGGAAAACCTTTTGAGGAAGATGTCACCTGTAATGAATTTTGAAAGCTTGGTAGGAATTGATGAAGAGTGGGAAGGGTGTTCTGGGCAGAGGGAAAAGCAAGTGCAAAGGTAGATAGGTGTGAAACTGCATGACAAGTATGTGGACTGAGGAAAGGTTAAACAGAAGTCAGATCATTAAAAAGCCTTATGTGCTAGATTAAAGAGTCCAAATATGACTGGACTGATACAGGCAGTCGTAGAAGATTTTTGTATTAAGAAAATGATATGAACAGATTCTGATATTAGAACATGCTCTACAGCAGCACTGTGGAAGAGGAAAAGGTGCCAGACTTGTAGGAAGGTGCCAGAAGGTAGGCAGAACAATAAGGCAGGAAATAAAGTAATGAAACAATGAGACCTGAACCAAGACACAGCAAGGTAACAGCAAGGAAGGGATAGATATACAGAGATAAAAGAGAGAAATCTGGTGACAACTTGGATGTGGAGAGTAAGTGAGAGGGAAGCTAGGACAACTTACAGCTTCTAGCTGGGGCAATTGAAGGTGTAATATGCACATACCCATTCATTCATAAACATAAGACACCACATCCTGCGTTGTTTCACAAGGATTTGAGGCAGTTTACCAGAAGAATACATAGGATGAAAAATAAACAGGTGAAGGATTCAAGGCAAAGGATACACTGGGATAAAGAAAATAAATAGAGAAAGAAAATAAGTAAAAACAGCACAGAGTAAAGCACAGTATATTGCTCTCCAAAACTCCGAGAGTTGGCCTTCAAATGTGGCTTAAGCCTCCTAGTTAGCAAGGCAAAGAAGAAAATACACAGTGCCTGTTAAAAGTGAATCAGTTGCTCAGGAGAAGTACCAGCTTTTCTAAGATACTGTAATCTGAGAGAAATTTCACCAGTGAGTCCTCATAAAGATTCTGGATGATATAATGGAGAAAGTCTTTGAAAGCATCCCTAAAAAAACCAAAAATCTGTTTTGAGTTAATTTTTTTAATGTCTTAAAAAAACAATCACATCCTAAATGCACAATTCAGTAAAAGCAAATCTACAAGGGGCCAAAATAATGCAATCTATCCAAGTACACGGATCTCTAATGGTATGGTTTAATCTAAAAGTAAATTTAAATATTCAGAGGAATGGACAGAATATCGCCATTAAGCAGTCCTCCATTAATACATTTTCTCAGAACTGGGCTTTTGAAAAATTGAGATGGTCCAGAGTACATGGTGGAATATAAACATGCAGTATTACTAAGGGCAGCAATATATGTTTTACCAAACAATCAATCAAGGCAAGGAAAATGAAGAGAAGATAACATTATGAAGTTTAAGAAGTTTACCCAAAACATGTCCCACTCCTACACAGAAACCTCAGGCAGGTTAGAATCTTCTTCTTCAAAAAGAAACTCTGATGCTGCTCTAATACATGGATGAATGAGCAGATCATGGTGCCAAATTTCTACTAACTGTAAATTATGCAAAATGTTATTGCAATTTTCAGAATCTGAAAGCCAGAAAGTTAATAAAACATCTTACTCTAGGCAATATTGCCTATAGTATTTAACACATCACAAATTCTCCATTATAGAAAAGTCCCCCCTGCCCCATACACTTACTAGACTGCTTAATTGTAGGCAGTATATGGCCTATATTCTGCAGCATAGAAGGAGAGAAAAAAATTTGTATCTACCACTTGCTAGTATGAGCTGGGCACTTTGCCAGTTGCTTTTCTTCTCCTTTTATTTTTCATTTGATCTTCATAATAACCCAATGAATATGTCTCATTATCTTCATTTTAAAGATGAGAACAAACTTAAATGACTAGCCCAAAATATAATAATTAGTTAAAATGTGGAATCAGTATTCAAAATCAATTTGTCATCATTTCGATAGAAAAGTTATAAAATGGCTCTTAAACACAAAAAAAGATGTTCAGCCTTACTCTTAATATATGAGAAATGTGAATTAAAACTACACTGAGAAAGCAAGTTTTTGAATTCTAGCCAACCTGATAAATGAGAAATGTTAAGACACTATTGTGGAGGCTGTGGAGAAACAGGCACTCTCATACATTGCTGGTAAGAATGCAAAATGTAGTTGAATTTAGCATATCTAACAGAAGTACATACGCATTTACAAAAACTTTTGCCTCAGTAATCTCACTTCTAGAAATTGACCCTCCACAAATATGTACAACATATATGCACAATGTTATTCATTACAGCACTGTTTGCAGTATAAATATTTGGAAACATTCTAAGGTCCAAGCACGGGAAACTGACTGAATAAACCATAGTACATCCGTATCATGGAATATTATATAGCAGTTAAAAAGAATGAGCAATAACTATGAACCAAAACAGAGTAATTCCCAGGATAAACTAAGTGGAAAAAGCAAGGTACCAAGTAAGTATATACAGAGTACAACCTTTCTCTAATGAAGAAGAAGAAATGAAACTATATATAGGTATTGTTTAATCATAAAAAGAAATCAGGAAAGATAAACTTGAAAGTAATGAAATCATTATCCATAGGGAAGGTGGAAATGGGATTGTAGCAAGACTTCTGAGTATACCTTCCTAATACAGTGTTGACTTTTGAACCATGTAAACGTTACATTCAAAAATCAATATTAAACCAAACTGAATAAAAAAGCAAACCCTAAAATCAAACACAAGCAGCATAACTATACTATTAAATAATAACATCATCACACACACAAAAATTTAATCCAAGTAATTCTCACCACAGTGCTCTTACTGTAAACCATTACTGGGTGTGGTGGGTTGAATTGCGGCCTCCTCCAAAATATGTCCACCTGGAACCAATGAATGTGACCTTATTTGGGAAAAGTGTCTTTCAAATGTAAGAATGTAAGACTCTCAAGATAAGACCATCCTGAATTTAGGGTGGGCCCTAAATCAGGGCCGATAAGGACACGTTCATCAGAACGTTCTGATGAACGTGTCCTTATGAAAGACAGAATTGGGAGACACACTGACACACAGTAAAGAAGGCCACCTGAAGATGAAGGCAGAGACTGGAGTTACGCAGTCACAAACCAAGCAATGGCTGGAGCCACCAGAAGCTGGAAGAGAGGCAAGGAAGAATTCTTCCCCAGAGCCTTTGGAGGGAGAATGAGACTGCTACCACCCTGATTTTAGACTTCTGGCCTCTAGAACTGTCAGAGAATAAATTCCTGTTGTTTCAAGCCACCAAATTTGTGGTAATTTATTATAGCAGCCCTGGTAAACTAATGCACTGGGATGTATTCTAAGGACAGAAAAGATTGAAGAGAAATCCTGAAACTTGCCTAGTGTGTTTTATTTTGGCAGTGGTGTTAATAAAGCAATTCAAATACAATATGGTCTTGGAAGTCAAGTGAAGAACATCTTCCACTGTGTCACTTACTACTGAAGTCTGAGAAATGACCACTGGACTTGGCAGCATGGAAATTACTGGTAACACTGAGAAGACCAATTTAGAAAGTAAAGGAATGTAACAGCAACAACTTGTTCAGGATAGGCTTAAGAAAAAATGGGAGGAGAGGAATAAGAGAGAATTACAGACAAACTTCTATAAAGGGGAGCTGAGATTTTGAGCAGTAGCAGGAGGGTCAAGAGAAGAGGAAGTTTTTGTTTAAAATGAGAGATATAACATTATGTTTGTATGCTCATGAAAATGAATGATCAAGAGGGAAAAAAATGACACAGGAAAGAGGGGAGAATACAGGAGTGTGGTATCTTTGAGTACGCAAGGGAGTGAGACCCCAGTGGAAGGGTTGGATTTAGGAACCTGGACAGCTCATCTATAGTGACAGAAGAGAAAATAGAGTATACATGTATTCTATAGCATATATAGTATAGAGAGTGGTAAGTAGATAAATAAATGTGATGCCACGTACTTATAAAAACTCTCTTACGATTGCTTCAATATTCTCACTGTTACAGAAAGTAAGTTCATCAGCTAAAATTAAAGTGAGGGAGAAAATGCTGAAGGTTTTAAGGACGGGGAGAAATTATGAAATAGTCACCTAGGAAAGTGAAAGGATCAAATAAGTGTGGTACAAATGCTGAGAGCATTAAGAGTATACTGTTGTTGTTATTATTTTAGAGTAAGACCAGTCATCATGGTTCTACTATTTTTCTCCAGTTCTATTCAGCTGTTAAGAGTGAAATTTAACCATAGTTGTAGTTTCGCCAAGACAGAGAAGGCCAAAGGAACTGAAAATGTATGCAAGGGAGCGAATATGACTGACTTTTTTATTTATTTATTTTTAATTAAAAAAAAATTTTTTTTTCACATCTCCATTGGAGTACAACTGCTCCACAATGGTGTGCTAGCCCCCACTCTACAACAAAGTGGATCAGCTATACACACACATATATACACACACACATCTCCTCCCTCCTGCATCTCCCCCACCAACCTCCCATCCCACCCCTCCAGGTGGTCACAAAGCACGAAGCCAATCTCCCTGCGCTACGCGGCTGCCCTCCACTCTACAGCTGGTAGTGTACACATGTCCATGCCACCCCCTCACCTCGTCCCAGCTTACCTTTCCCCCTGCCTGTGTCCTCAAGTCCATTCTCTACATCTGCATCTTTATTCCTGTCCTTCCCCTAGGTGCTTCAGAACGATTTTCTCTTTTTTTTTAAGATTCGATATATACGCGTTAGCATACAGTATTTGTTTTTCTTTCTGACTTATTCACTCTGTGTGACAGACTCTAGGTCCATCCACCTCACTACAAATAACTCAATTTCATTTCATTCTGTGGCTGAGTAATATTCCATTGTATGTATGTGCCACATCTTCTTTATCCATTCATCTGTCGGTGTACAGGTTGCTTCCATGTCCTGGCTACTGTAAACAGAGCTGCAATGAACACTGTGGTACATGACTCTTTTTGAGTTATGTTTTTCTCAGGGTATATGCCCAGTAGTGGGATTGCTGGGTCATATAGTAGTTCTATTTTTAGTTTTTTTAAGGAACCTCCATACTGTTCTCCATAGTGGCTGAATCAATTTACATTCCCACCAACAGTGCAAGAGGGTTCCTATGACTGACCTTTGAATTTAAGGTATAAGATGAGAAATAGGGGTATCAGGGTAAAGAAAAACAGTACTAAAACATTCAGTACAGTTGGCCCTTGAACAATACTGGTTTGAACTGTGGGGGCACACTCAAAGAGTAGATTTTTTTTTTTTTTTCAAAAGTGAATACAGGGCTTCCCTGGTGGCGCAGTGGTTGAGAGTCCGCCTGCCGATGCAGGGGACACGGGTTCATGCCCCAGTCTGGGAAGATCCCACATGCCGCAGAGCGGCTGGGCCTGTGAGCCATGGCCGCTGAGCCTGCGCGTCCGGAGCCTGTGCTCCACGACGGGAGAGGCCACAACAGTGAGAGGCCCGCATACCGAAAAAAAAAAAAAAAAAAAAAAAAAAAGTGAATACAGTACTACACGATCTGCAGTTGGTTGAATCCACAGATGCAAATCTGTGGGCTCAGAGGGCCTACTATGGGACTTGAGTATCCATGGTGGGTCCTGGAACTAATCTACCCTGTGGATACCAAGGGATGACTTTGCTTGTGAATAAGTCTTTCCATCCTGCAATAATTTAATCCTTTGATTTCTGTAACCCTATCTTCTCTCTTGTACCTTATTGATTAACTCTTCACTGATTCCACTTTCTCCAATGGTTTACTACCTTTCATCATTTCTCAAGTCTAGCTACTCGACTCTATGTATACTTCCTCCAAAATTCATTTACTTTCATGGGATTTTCAAAGATCTGTATGGCTTCATTATATGAGAATTCATTCATGATTCTTCATTGGCACTTCAAACTCTTACAGTACCAATGTGTCAATATGTCTGACATTCAACAATCATCTCCCTCAAAGTGTCAGAACCTCAAATAACACTTCTAAAATGAAAATCAATTCCTGTATCTTATGATTTCTACCACTGTTCCCATTCATAGTAATCCAAACTCTTGGGTTATAAGCATCAAAACAAAACAGAAAACAAACAAAAAAATCCACCCAAACTCTAACCTGCATTTTTAAAAAATCACATTCTCAGGCACCTGGATTATTCTGATTACCAACGAGCTAGTCTTTTTTTTAAACTTCCGTACTTTTCTACTTTTGGCTGTCCTTCATATAGGTATGCAATGAATTGCCTTTAAACAATTGTTTTTATTATTTATTTCCATAATTAACTATAATAAAAACATCTACAAACTTAATTCCAAAGCCTTTATCCTCACATTTAATCTTTTCCATAATTTAGTTTTTTCTTCAAGTATATTTTCCTTTATTCCAATATAAACTGTCCATTCTTGCCAGACTGGTCTTTTCACTATTTCCAAAACGTGCTTATCCTCAAATCTTGCACCAATACATTTCCTTATACTGTTCTTTTTCCTTTCTATATCCAACCATTTCTACCCATTCTTCAAGCTCCTCTTCCTTGAAATCTTCCTCCACTACTGTACTTCATTATCTTTTCCTTTAATTAACTCCTGTGTCACATGCATACAACTCAGGATCTGGCCATGTATAGCCATACTCTCTCTAATCATTTCATTGGCTCCTTAAGGGCAAAATCTTGTCTCATTAATTTTTTTCCATTTTCCCATAATACCTAACAAAATGATGGTCACATGGTTAGTAGGTTAAATAGAAATGAAAACAGTGGGAAACTGCTAGAAGATGAATTAGACAAATAACTCAAGGCCTTACAGAATCAAACACAAGGTAAAAAGAATTTGAAATATGGATGCTAAGCAAGTTCATATATAAGGTGATGACAGCAGGGAGTCATAACTGAACATAATCAGATGACCTTAACACAATGATCTTCACGTTAAGTTTATATTAGCAGCCTCATATCTGTTTTTATTGGAAAGGGAAACACATTTTAAGAGAAACCTATCAGTTAAACTCTAAAATTCTCTTCCCTCCTTTCAATAACCTTATTAAGGAGAATAGAAAAGTTAGAGTTGAACTTTTACACAAACTGATAATTTAAAATCCTTGGGAAAATCTAGAATAAAGCCCCAAACAGCTCCATAAGAAGCTAGTAATATTACTAACTTCTTACTTATCAAACATAAATGCTGTACAGCTGATGAGGGAACAGGAGAGGTAAAAAATCAGATCCACTTGATATCTTATCTGTGCTGAATTAAATGGACTCTGGTAATTTTCGCTATTGACTTCTGAAACCACAACTAAAATCTGCTCAGTCTTAGATTTAATTACTACATTAAAAAATTAAATCCTTAAAAAAAATTAAATTCTTTATCAAAAATTACCATTAAGTTGATATTAAAAACAAACTTCTACTTTCGGCATGTGATGGCTCCTAAATTTACAAGCCTCTTTTTTCTTCTTGAAATTAAGAGATGAAGTTCTCTAAAACCAAAGCCCAGAAATGTCTCTACTGCTATCTGATCAGATATCAGCCAAAAAATGGGTAAGGTTTAAATAACCACTATGCAAATGTTTCAAATTAAATATTATAATTTCCACAGATCTTTTGACTATATAGAATCAGAAAATTTTCAAGGTAGAAGAAAAATTAAGAATTACTAGTCCAACTTGCTTATTTTACATAAGAAACAGGAATGCTGCATATTTACAAAACTTTTGGGGAGCAACAGTGTGGAGAAATGTCATTACTACAGCTGTTGTAACAGGGAAACTGGTAATTTATTTTAACTGTGAAACTCACATAATAACAGAACTCAATATAGCTTCTGATACCACCTTTAACTAGATATAAATTCTATTAAATACTGACACATGGGATTTCCCTGGTGGTCAGTGGTTAAGACTTTGTGCTCCCAATGCAGGGGGCCCAGGTTTGATCCCTGGTCAGGGAACTAGATCCCGTATGCCGCAACTAAGACCCCACATGCCACAACTAAGACCCAGCGCAGCCAAAAAAAAAAAAAATACTGACATGTATAGTTAACTACCATGGAAAACATACTAGAACAATATCATAGCTTAGAAATATAAAATAAACAAAATAGGGAGAAGACCAGAATAAACATTTTTCCAAAGAAGACATACAGATGACCAACAGGCATGTGGAAAGATGCTCAAAATCACTAATCATCAGAGAAATGTGAATCAAAACCACAATGAGATATCACCTCACACCTGTTAGAGTGGCTATCGGCAAAAAGACCATAAGTAGGGGACTTCCCTGGTGGCACAATGGTTAAGAATCCACCTGCCAATGCAGGGGACACGGGTTTGAGCCCCGGTCTAGGAAGATCCCACATGCCGCAGAGCAACTAAGCCCATGCACCACAACTACTAAGCCTGTGCTCTAGAGCCCTCGTGCCACAACTACTGAAGCCTGCGTGCCTAGAGCCTGTGCTCTGCAACAAGAAAAGCCACCACAATGAGAAGCCCATGCACCGCAAAGAAGAGTAGCCCCCGCTCGCCACAACTAGAAGAAGCCCGCACACAGCAACGAAGATGCAATGCAGCCAAAAAAAAAAAAAAAGACCGTAAGTAACAAACACTGGCAAGGATGTGGAGAAAAGAGAATTCTTGTTTATAGTTGGTGGAAATGCAAATTGGTGGAGTCACTGTGGAAAACAGTATGGAGCATCCTCAAAAAACTAAAACTAGAACTACCATATGATGAAGCAATTCCACTTCTGGGTATATATCCAAAGCAAACAAACATTAATTCGAAAAGATATAGGCACCCCAATGTACACAGCAGCATTATTTACAACAGCCAAGATATGGAAGCAACCTAAGTGTCCGTCAAAACATGAATGGATATTTTGCCATTTGCAACAACATGCATGGACTTGGAGGATATTATGCTTAGTGAAGTAAGTCAGACAGAGGAAGACAAATACTATAATGATATCACTTATATGTGGAATCTAAAACATAAACTTGTGAATATAACAAAAAAGAAGCAGATTCACAGATATAGAGAACAAACTAGTGGTTACCAGTAGGGAGAGGGAAGAAGGGGAGAGTCAAGATAGAGGTGGGGATTAAGAAGTACAAAGTACTATGTATAAAATAAATAAGCTATAAGGATAGTTTATTTATATAAGGATAGTTCAGCACAGGGAATATAGCCAATATTTTATAATAACTATAAATGGAGTATAACCTTTAAAAATTGTGAATCACTATGTTGTGCACCTGAAACTTAAACTATGCCTCAATTAAAACAAACAAAAACACAAAACAAATAAAAAACACAATAAAACAAAAAAAGAAATATAAACAGAATCATCATTGTATTAAAAAATGTATGATTATTCAGAAAATACTTTACGACTACCATTCTAGACAAATCTAGTTTTAACTTTCCTTTTCCACTACTCTATTGGGATAAAAATTCAACTATAATGGTAGACTGTGATAAGTTGAGATGCATATTGTAATCCCTACAGCAACCTCTAAAAAAACAACTCGTAAAAGTGGCAAAAAAAAAAAAGGAAGAATTTAAACGGTACCCTAGAATAATATTTAACACAAAAGAAGGCAGTAAGATAAGAATGGCAGGCATAAATCCAATCATATCAATAATTACATTAAATGGGAATAGACTGAACATGTCATTCAAAAGGCAAGACATTAAAATAATGGATAAACTACCCAGACCAACTGACATTACTTCCACAAAAGACACATTTTAGATTCAAAGATACAAACTGGTTGGAAGTAAAAGAATGGAAAATTTATTCCATATAAACAGTAACAATAAGAACGCTCAAGTGGCTATTATTAATAGCAAATGAGATACACTTTGAGATAAACAGTACTAAAGACAAAGAGGGAGTATTTCATAATGATAAAAGAGTTAATAAATACATCAGGAAGATATCACATTTACAGATGTATTCACTCATACCTAACAACAGAGCTGCCAACACGTGAGGCAAAAAGTGACAGAATGAAACTGAATGAACAAACAGAACTAGAGAGAAAATCAGCAAGGATGCCAAAGACTTGAGTAACACTATCAACCAGTTTAACCTAATTTACATTCATAAAACACTCCACCCAAAGACTGTTCAGAATACACATTCTTTTTTTTTTTTTAGAATACACATTCTTTTTAAGCACACATAGAACATTCTCCAAAACTGACCACATGCTGGGCCACAAACAAATCTAAACAAATTTAGAATCATAAAAAGGATGTTTCCTGATAATTAAAAATCTGTAACAGAAATAAATCTGGGAAAACTCCTGGGTCAAAGAAGATAGCAGAAGGGAAATTAAATATTTTGAACTGAATAAAAATGAAAATACAATACATCAAACTTTATAGGATAGAACTAAAGCAGTATTTATTGGAATATTTATAGATTCAAATGCCTATATCAGAAAAGAACAGTCTCAAATCAGTAATGTAAGTCTCTATATCTTAAGAAACCAGAAAAAAGCAAATTAAATCCAAAGCATGAAGAAATAGTAGTACGTCCCTGGTGGCGCAGTGGTTAAGAATCTGACTGCCAATGCAGGGGACATGGGTTAAAGCCCTGGTCCAGGAAGATCCCACATGCTGTGGAGCAACTAAGCCCGTGGGCCACAACTACTGAGTCTGTGCTCTAGAGCCTGTGAGCCACAACTACTGAGCCCATGTGCCACAACTACTGAAGCCTGCATGCCTAGAGCCTGTGCTCCGCAAGAGAAGCCACTGCAATGAGAAGCCCATGCACCACAATTAAGCCCATGCACCCGCTCACCCCAACTAGAGAAAGCCTGCTCACAGCAACAAAGACCCAACGCAGCCATAAATAAATAAATTTATTTTTTAAAAAAATAGTAAAGATTACAGTAAAAATGAATGAAACAAAACCCAGAAAAACAAAAGAGAAACATCAATGAATTCAAAAGTTGGTTCTTTAAAAAAAAAAAATCAAGAAAATCGACAAACCCTCAGAATGATAAAAAATAAAATAAAATAAGAGAACAGCAGATACAAATGACCAAAATCAGAAATGGAAAAGAAGAAACCACTACCGACCCTATAGAAATGAAAAGGATCACAATGGAATATGATAAACAACTTTAAACCAACAAATCATAGCACTTACATTAAAAAGTCGAAAATCCTAGAAAGACACAACTACCAGAACTGACTACAAGAAATAGAAAATCTGAATAGATCTATAACAGTTAAGGACACTGAACTACACATTAAAAATCTTTGCACGAAGAAAAGCCTACGAATAGATGGTTTAACTAGTGAAGCTTTTGAGATATTTAAGAAATAACTCTTTCTATGAGGTCATTATTACCTTATACCAAAGCCAGACATAAACACAAGAAAACTATAGATCAATATCCCTCATTAACATAGATACAAAAATCCTTCTTAAAAAATTAGCAAATTGAATTCAACAACATATTAAAATGGATTATATATTATCACCCAGTGAGATTTATCCTAAGGATGCAAGGTACGTTTAATGATCTGAAAATCTATTAATGTAAAACATCATATTCATAGAATAAAGAACAAAAACCAAATGATCATTTTAATAAGATGCAGAAAAAGCATATGACAAATTCCAATATCAATTCATTATAAAAAATGCTCAAAGAACTAGAAATAGAAGAGAACTTCTTCAATTTATTAAAGGATACCTATGAAAAGTCCACAGCTAACATCATACTTAATGATGGCTTTCCCCCGAATAACAGAAGGATGTCTGTTCTTACAACTTCTACTGAATGTTGTACTGTAGGTTATAGCCAGCGCAGTGTTATCAAAAAATAAGAAACTTTAAAAATTAAATTTAAAAAATTAAAAGAGAGTAAACTGTTATTACCAGATGACATTATCCTGCATATGGAAAATCCTAAGAAACCATTAAAAAACTACTAGAACCAATAAACAAGCTTAGCAAGGTCACAAGATATAAGATCACAGTACAAAAATCATCTGCATTTCTATATTCTAGCAAATATGTGAAAATGAAATTAAGAAAACAATTCCATTCAAAATAGCACCACAAAGAATATTTAGGAAAAAAACCTTTAAAAGAAGTATCAGGGTTGGAGAAGGGAAGAGTGGGAGTTAGGTAAGGGCAATAAAAGGGATCCTTGTGATGACAGAAATGTTCTGTACCTTGACTGTTTTAATCTCAACATCTTGACTGTGATACTTACTGTACTATAGTTTTGCAAGTTGTTACCACTGGGGTAAACTGTAAAGGGTACAAGGGGTCTCCCTGTAGTATTTCTTAAAACTGCACGTGACTCTACAATTATCACAAAATTAAAAGTTCAATTTTTAAAATGTGAAAAAAAGGAAGTATAAGATTTATACAATGTTACAAAATACTGCTCAAAGAAAAAGATCTAAATAAACAGAAACATTTCATGCTTATGGACCAACAGACTCAATATTGTTAATATGGCAATTTTCCTCAAATTGATCTACAGATTCAACACAACCCTTTTCAAAATCCCATCTGGCCTTTTTAAAAAATAGAAGGGGCTTCCCTGGTGGCGCAGTGGTTGAGAGTCCGCCTGCCGATGCAGGGGACGTTGGGTCGTGCCCCGGTCAAGGAGGATCCCACGTGCCACGGAGCGGCTGGGCCTGTAAGCCATGGCCGCTGAGTCTGCACGTCCGGAGCCTGTGCTCCACAACGGGAGAGGCCACAACAGTGAGAGGCCCGCGTACCGCAAAAAAAAAAAAAAAAAAAGACTGGTTAAAAAGATAATGATACATAATTTTTTTAAAACATTGTACATATTAGTCATATACTAACAACTTCTGGGAATTCAAATACAGACACTGATTTGGTGGCATTAACTAGCTCTAACCTGCACTTGACTAAAACTTCTAGTGAGGAATAAGGAAAGCAATCATGTTATTTAAGAAAGTTCACTGTCACGTGCATGTAAAGACTATTTCACTTACCCTATGATGGCAGTTACATTCAATACAATTACCTTACTTTGAATAGAATCACTGACACTTAAGAGAAGGAAGGCATCTTTATAAATAACTTAGTCCAATCCCTTTGTCTTACATATGAGCAAAGAGATAAAATGACACATTCAAGAGCACACTTTTGAAAGTTAATTGTAAAGCTTCCCAATCTTTTCCGGTCTTCCTAACTTTCTCCTAACTTTCCTGCTCTTTCTGTGCACTGACTATGGTTTTACTGAAAGAAGAAAATGGTAGAAGATTATAAAAAATAATCACAGGGAAATATCTAGGCAACAGCTAAGCAAATGATTAATTTTTCACCCAATGAACAAATCTCTTGTAACCCCAATTGTTGGTTCCTTTTGTATTCTACAAACAAGGAAGGAAATTTTAGAGAGCCTTCTACATATTTATTATCTCATTTAGTACTCAAAACATCCTCATGAAGAGAATTACCTTTTTTTTTTTTTTTGGTGGTACGCGGGCCTCTCACCGCTGTGGCCTCTCCGGACGCGCAGGCCCCGTGGCCATGGCCCACGGGCCCAGACGCTCCGTGGCATGTGGGATCCTCCCGGACTGGGGCACGAACCCGCGTCCCCTGCATCGGCAGGCGGACTCCCAACCACTGCGCCAC
This sequence comes from Phocoena phocoena, assembly GCF_963924675.1. Taxonomy (NCBI): domain Eukaryota; kingdom Metazoa; phylum Chordata; class Mammalia; order Artiodactyla; family Phocoenidae; genus Phocoena; species Phocoena phocoena. The sequence goes on along the minus strand of NC_089221.1, from coordinate 30,503,826 downwards.
CAGGGAAGCCCGAGAATTACCTTATTTAATAATCAGAGAAACTGAAATTCAAAATAGGGACTTCCCTGGTGGTCCGTCCAGTGGTTAAGACTCGGCACTCCCAATGCAGGGGACCCAGGTTCGATCCCTGGTCAGAGAACTAGATCCTGCATGTTGCAACTAAAGATCCCGCACACCACAGTGAAGATCCCACACACCTCAACGATGATTCCATGTGCTGCAACTAAGACCTGGTGCAGCCAAATTAAAAAAAAAAAAACAAAAACCCTAACATTTAAAAAAATGATAATAATTAAATTGCCATAGTTGCTAGAAATCTTATAAATAATAAAGCCAAAATTTAAAAGAACTAAATTTATCTGATTTTAAAGCCCATGCCCATTTTTCCACACTTCTTTCAGACACTTCACAGCAGTGATCTCCAAACAATTCCTTTCAATAAATATTGTTTGTGCTTACATCTCCAATATACAAAAATTATGCTTATTAGAAAAGCCACAATACAGACATTTTAAAAGGATTTTTAAAATGTCTACAGGTTCTAATTTCCTTTGCACAATAAGCTTAAATTATTTTGCATATCCCTAGTCCCACCATACTACACCTTTTCCTGTACACATTCACCACTTTGGAAACCACTATTCTAGATATTATCGTGTTATTCCAGAACTGAATACCATCCTCCTTTGAAATTTTCTTCTATTCTTGAAACCTTACCCTCATTTAAAAGCTTTAATTCCTGTACTTCTAATTCAATTACTTCCTCTATTAAACTTGTGCTTTTCTATTCTTATTTTTTGCCTAGGCTCTTGAATTGGGATTATATCCACTTAAAAGCTCAAATAGCTCCATCAATAAAGCTGGATATTCTTACTTAAAAATCAAAGTTTTTAAACGAATGTGAAGAAACTGTACAAATAATTGAAAATTATAATGTTTGTGATAGACTGGAAGTTTTCTGTCAAAAGGTTTACAGTGGGGCTTCCCTGGTGGCGCAGTGGTTGAGAGTTTGCCTGCCGATGCGGGGGACACGGGTTCGTGCCTCGGTCTGGGAAGATTCCCACATGCCGCGGAGCAGCTGGGCCCGTGAGCCATGGCCGCTGAGCCTGCGCGTCTGGAGCCTGTGCTCCGCAGCGGGAGAGGCCACAACAGTGAGAGGCCCGCGTACCGCAAAAAAAAAAAAAAAAAAAAAAAAAAAAGGTTTACAGTGTTTAGGTAGGGAAAAAAAAAATTTAGGTAACAAACAACAACAAAAATATATTTCCATAATACTAACATTGGCTTTTAAGTAAAAGCAGCAAGTAATCTGTTAACCTTACAAATAATAACGTTTGTTTTTTGAGCTACAGAAAAATCACTGAAACAATTGTTGACAATGTTATATGAAACCAGGAAGGTGGCAATCAGGTTGCAGTATATGCTTCATTAGAATTCAATGACTCTACAATATGCTTCATTAGAAGTATGCTATAAGACTTTTTTTTTTTTTTGCGGTACGCGGGCCTCTCCCTGTTGCAGCCTCTCCCGTTGCGGAGCACAGGCTCCAGACGCGCAGGCTCAGTGGCCATGGCTCACGGGCCCAGCCGCTCCGCAGCATGTGGCATCTTCCCGGACCCGGGAACGAATCCGCGTCCCCTGCATTGGCAGGCGGACTCTCAACCACTGCGCCACCAGGGAAGCCCCTTGTTATTATTCTTGACTTCTATCTTTCTCACCCCACTTTTGGATCATGAGCCTCTACCTTCAAAATATATCTGGAATTCAACCATTTCCAAGCCGCCTTCCTCCCTCATAGGCTTCTAATTGGTCTTTTCTAACCCAGCCACTCCTTGTCAAGTTGACACAGCAGCCAGATATTCTGTTAAAATATAGGTCAGATCATGTCACTCCTCTCTGATCAAAATCCTTCAATAACTTCCTTTCTCAGTCAGGATAAAAACCAGAATCTTTAAAATGATACACAAGTTTTGAATAGGAATTATAATATTTCTTAACCAGAAATGTGCTTTAATACTCTTTTCTTCGCTCAGTAAAATACTAGCCTGCATCTTATTTTAGGAAACATTATTTATAATATTTAAGTGTTATATAAATTGGTGAAAAAGATATAATGTTGGCTCAGAAGCTAAGAAATGGAGCAGGGGATTCTTTGTCTTTCTTCACATCCCATACAGCTAACTTCTTGAACTCAAGACATGTGAGATAAAAGTATATGGCTTTATACTGTTAATTATAAAACAAATATTACAGGGAGAATACACACATTTATAGGGAAAAGGATTTATAGTTCTAATGTTAAAGAACCATCTCCTTTCAAATCAAACCAATAAATATTTTTCTTGAGTTCCAGGAAAAGATCAACTTCAGTTACAGCTGCTCTAACAATAATTGTTTAAATCTGTTCATGGTAGAAAATACATGAAATCATTTGCCCTCTCTACCACCAATTCATTTTTCACTTGAATTTGCACAATCTCAGGTAACTGGTGTGATTCACTGTAGCAGATTAAAAATGGCCATAGATTCTTTGCTAGACCTCATATTGAGGTGAAGTCTAATATCCCTCCCTTTAAATCTGGCCTGACCTTAGTGACTTTCATGACGAATAAAATATGGCAAAAAATGACCTGGGACTCCCAAGGCTAAGTTATAAGAAACCTTACAGCTTCCACACAAGCATTTTATTATACTCCCTGGGAGCTCTGATCCACTATGTCAAATGTCAGACTACCATGAATCAGTCATGCTGGTGATTCTATGTCTGTGATTCTGTACTCTGGTTGATGTCCCAGCTGAGCTTAGCTTTCTGGCCATCTCCACTAAAGTAGCACTCATTGGGTGAGCCCATCTTGGACCATACAACCAGTCAGTTGAACATCTCCCAAGTAATCTCCATCAACACCACATGAACAATGCTGAGCCCTACCTGAATTCTTGACCCACAAAATC